>NC_044985.1:12511264-13711264 GCF_008728515.1 Papio anubis | reverse complement strand
GACTGGACCTCCAGCCAAACAACTTGTTACAAAAAGAGCTAGTTTCCCAGACTGTGCTGAAGCTTCCTGAGACCTCTCCTTATATGTGCATGGATAAGTGGCCGAGTCTGGAGCCCAGGCAGTGGTTTCCGGCTCTAATGGTGAATCCTCCATAGCCTGGTGAGAGTGGTGCCCAACTCTGGAGCCCAGGCTGTTGCTTCTCAGTCTGGTAGTGAATCCATCATAGTCTGGTGAGTGTAAATATCTTTTCCCTTCTTCGATTCCCATTGAAATTTACTTATTATATTCAATCTGCTTATTATATCAATTTGCTTATTATATCATTTGCTTATTATTATATCATTTGCTTATATTATACTGCATTTCCATTTACATGGGATAAAGGTTGTTTTTCCCTTAAAGATACTCTGTGTGTGTGTCTTTACTTCTCCTCTCATGCGTTTCCCACACAGAACAGTTGGTAGTAGAGATGTGGCAAAAAAAGTTAATTAGCTTGATAGTGATAATCATTTCACAATATACAGGTATATCAAAACATCATGTTGTTTGTAAATTCCACTACAATAAATCTTTAAATTTTGTAAAAATATATTAACTAGGAAGCAAATAAGAGAAGTAAAATAAAATCAAATAAATAAGTAATTAAATAAGCTAGGTGCAGTGGCTCATGCCTTTAATCCTAGTAATTTGAGAGGCTGAGGCAGGAGTACAACTTCAGCCCAGGAGTTTGAGACCAATATGGGTAACTCAGTGAGACCCTGTGTATTAGTCCATTCTCATACTTCTATAAAGAACTACCTGAGACTGGGCAATTTATGAATAAAAGAGGTTAAACTGATTCACAATTCTGTAGGCTTAACAGGAAGCATGACTGGGAAGCCTCAGGAAGCTTACAATCGTGGTGGACAGTGAAGGGGAAGCAAGCATGTCTTACGATGGCAGACAGAGAGAGACAGAGAGTGAAGAGGAATGTGTTACATACTTTAAAACCATCATATCTCATGAAAACTCAGTCACTACCACAAGAACAGCAAGGGGGAAATCTGCCGTCATAATCCAATCACCTCCCACAAGGGTACTCCTCTTATTTGACATGAGATTTGGGCAGAGACACAAATCCAAATCATATCATTCTTCCCCTGGTCCCTCCCAAACCTCCTGTCCTTCTCAAACTGCAAAATACAATTATCTCTTCTCAATAATCCCCCAGTCTTAATGCATTTCAGCCTTAACTGAAAAGTCCACAGTCCAAAGTCTCATCTGAGACAAGGTAAGTCCCTTCTACATATGAAGTTGTAACACAACAAAAAAGTTAGATATTTCCAAAATACAATGGGGTTATAGGCATTGGGTAAATGTTCCCATTCCAAATGAGAGAAACAAAGGGGCTATAGTCTCCACACAATTCCAAAACCAAGCAGGGCAGTCATTTAATCTTAAAGCTCCAAAATAATCACCTTTGACTCAATCTGTCATATCCAGGGCACACTAATGCTAGGGGTGGGTTCTGAAGGCCTTGGGCAGCTCTGCCCCTGTGGCTTTGCAGGGTTCAGCCCCTGTGCTGCTCTCTTGGGATGGCATCAAGTGCCTATGGCTCTTCCAGAAACATGGTGCAAGCTGTCTGTGGATCTACCATTTTGAGATCTGAAAGAGGGAGGCCCCCTTTTCACAGCTTCATGAGGCAGTGCCCCAATGAAGACTCAGTGTGTGGGCTCCCAGCCCACATTTCCCCTTGCACTGACCTGGTAGAGGTACTCCATGAGGGCTCTGACCCTGCAGCAGATTTCTGCCTGGATATCCAGGAAATTTCATATATCCTCTGAAATCTAAGCACAGTTTCCTAAACTTCAACTCTTGCCTTCTGTGCACTTGCAAGCCAAACACTTTGTGGAAGTCACCAAGGTTTGGGGTTTGCACCCTCTGAAGCAATGGCCCAAGTTGTACCTTGCCCTCTTTTAGCCATGGCTGGAACTGGAGCCGCTGGGACACAGGGCACCATGTCCCAAGGCTGCACAGAGCAGCAGTGCCCTAGACCTATCCCAAGAAATCATTTTTCCTTCCTAAGCCTCTGGGTCTGTGATGAGAGGGGCTGATGCAAAGGTCTCTGAAATGCGCTGGAGGCATTTTCCCCATTGTCTTGGGTATTAACATTCAGCTCCTCTTTACTTACACAAATTTCTGCAGCCAGCTTGAATTTCTCCCCAGAAAATGGGGTTTTATTTACTACCATGTAGCTGGGTTGTACATTTGCCAAACTTTTATGCTCTACTTCCTTTTTACATATAAGTTCTCTTCATTTATGCAAATGAGAATAGACTTTTAGGAGAAGCTAAACCACCTCTCCAATGTTTTGCTGCTTAGAAATTTCTTCCACTAGATACCCGAAATCTCAAGTTCAAAGTTCCACAGATCTCTAGAGCAGGGGCAAAATGCCACTAGTGTCTTTGCTATAGTAAGAGTGACCTTTGTTCCAATTCCCAGTAAGTTCCTCATCTCCCTCTGATACCTCTTCAGCCTGGACTTCACTGTCCATATCACTATCAGCATTTTTGTCACAACCATTTAACAAGTTGCCATGAAGTTCCAAACTTTTCCACATCTTCCTGTCTTCTTCTGAGCCCTCCAAACTGTTCCAACCTTTGCCTATTGCCCAGTTCCAAAGTTGCTTCCACATTTTCAGGTATCTTTATAGCAGTGCCCCACTCTTCTGGTACCAATTTTCTGTATTAGTCCATTTTCACACCACTATGAAAAAACTACCTGAGACTGTGCAATTTATTAAGGGAAGAGATTTAATTGACTCACAGTTCCTCGGGTATAACAGGAAGCATGTTTGGGAGACCTCAGGAAACTTACGATCATGGTGGATGGTGACGGGCCAGCTAGCACATCTTACCATGGTAGAGCAGGAAAAAGAGAGAATGAAGAAGTGCCACACACTTTTAAATCATCGGATATCATGAGAATTCACTCACTATCATGAGCACAGCAAGGGGAAAATCTGTCCCCATGATCCAATTACCTCCCACAAGCCCCTCCTCCAATTTGACATGACATGTGGGTGGGGACACAAATCCAAATCATATCACCCTGTCTGTACAAAAAAAAAAAATTTTTTTTAATTAGCTGGGTGTGGTGACATGTGCCTATAGTGCCTGGCTACTTGGGAGGCTGAGGTGGTAGGATTGCCTGAGCCTGGGAGGTTGAGGCTGCAGTGAGCCATGATTGCCCCACTGCAATCCAGCCTGGGTGGCTGAGCAAGATACTGTCTCTAAATTAATTGATTAATTAATTAAAACTACTTACACAGGCTAAGAATAGCATGAAGGCTTCCAGTTCAAGAAAATGCAAGTACTTTTCCCTTCTTCTTTGTAACATTGCAATAAAATAAAATTAAATGACTACATTTACTTTTCAATAAAAAGATCTGAAGGTTATAGACCACATGAGTATACAAGACATTTCAGTAAACTTGTAGCAAAACAAGATTGTAGAAGCCCTGTGAAACACCACAGAAATGTAGCAGTGGTGTGATGGGAATCAGTATTTTCTCCAGAATCCTCAAGGTTTGGGTAGGCCTAGTCAGGAATGGAGTGATATAACAGGGTGGAAGTTCATTCATGGCTGGGCTGTTTCATCACTGTGCTAGTTGTCTCCCCACTCTAAAAACTTCTCTCCTGACTGCTTCCTGGATTCCTAGGTGCATTTTATCTTGGTAAAACCCAGAGAATTCTTTTCCAAAAGAGCAGAAGCACTCACACTGAAGAAAATTTGATAGTTTATATGTATAAAAATTATCACCAACAGATAAATATAACCAAATTACACGTAGGTATAAACACATTTTAAGGTTTTCAAAAGAGTTAAATTTATAGCTCAATTATAAATAATCATAAATACTGTTCAAAAAAGCTTCCAACTTAACATAAAATTAAAGCATAATTTAAAATTTCAAATCAAAGCGACCATGGTTTAAGAAGATGGTTGATAAGCATTGAAACCTTTGAGAGATGTACTTCGTTTTAAGTAATTGTTGTCATAAGGTTATTGAATTAGAGTAGGCTACCTATGTGATCAGGGTGGGGACCCAAATCTTAGTGGCATAATACAAGTTTGCTTCCAGCTCACAAACAAGGCAAGGTCAGTGATCTGTGAGCAACATTCTATCTTGTGACTTCTTCATCTCTTAGAGCCTTGAAATCTTCTGTAATGCCATTTGTGTCCTGCTAGACCATGCAAGAAAGACTAAGGTTGACAAAGCTTTTATTGGTTATGCTTGAAATGCATTTATCATATGGACCTGCACTCTATTAGCAATAACTCACACTATTCCACCTCTATTGAAAAATGAAACCTACCTCTATGCATATTAGATAAGAGAAAAAGTTATGTAAAAAATAACCCAGTTTCTGCCAAAATTACAGAAAATTTAAAAAGATTATAAATGTCATCAGTAACTATTTATTTTTTAAATTAATAATAATTTGAAGTAAAAAGCTGGGCATAACACTGCAGTATAAGCCAGCACATGTTACTAATAGAAATTAGTAAATTATTATCATTTCCTCACATTCTTTACAGGGAAGCTTTAAAATTAATATCTCCTGTTTTCAACATTGATAATTAGAAGAAATAGATTTAGATAAGGAATCACAATACTATAAAATTATAAAACTATGCATATTTTCTGAGACACTATAGGAAAAAACATGTAAAATAGTACAAATTAGACAATAAAATACAAACAAACATGCAAAAAAACCCACAGTATACTGAAACTTAAAATGCATAAATCATGAAGTTCAACAAAACAAATAGAAAAACAAAACAAATAAAAATAAAAAATTATCTTTAAAATTAAAAAAAGGCCGGACGCGGTGGCTCAAGCCTGTAATCCCAGCACTTTGGGAGGCCGAGGCGGGTGGATCACAAGGTCAGGAGATCGAGACTATCCTGGCTAACATGGTGAAACCCCGTCTCTACCAAAAATACAAAAAACTAGCCGGGCAAGGTGGCGGGCGCCTGTAGTCCCAGCTACTTGGGAGGCTGAGGCGGGAGAATGGCGTGAACCCGGGGGGCGGAGCTTGCAGTGAGCCGAGATCGCGCCACTGCACTCCAGCCTGGGAGACACAGTGAGACTCCGTCTCAAAAAAAATAAAATAAAATAAAATTAAATTAAATTAAATTTTAAAAAAAACCCTGAAACTATGATGGTTGACTGTCAAATATAATGCACAAAAAAGCTGGAAAACAAAAACATATCTATTATCTGCTTCCATTGACATAAAATTCAAAAACAAGCAAAAGATTGTATTAAAAATCGGGATAGTGTTAACGTATTTGAAGGCAGTCATTGGAGGAGCCACAGGAATAGATGCTTCTGTTTTCCTGTGAGTATTCTATTTCTTTGGCTATTTGTTTGCACAGTTATGTATACTTTATTAATATTCATTTATTCTTATGATTCTTATATTTCTTATAATGACAAATCAGTTTTATCTATGAAATATTTCAATAAAATATACTTATTATTATTATTATTATACTTTAAGTTCTAGGGTACATGTGCATAACGTGCAGGTTTGTTACATATGTATACTTGTGCCATGTTGGTGTCAATAAAATATTTTTAAAGCAAACATATTTGTTATAGGAACAAATGATTAAAGTATCCATGAATTACCATAAACATCACCAGAATCACTTTGCTCTTTTTAATGCTAGGACCTTCCATGTATAGAGTAAGAATCTACATCTTCCTACACTTGTGAAGACTGATACTGTAGCTGTCTCCAGCTCCAGTCACTGGTGAGTATACATGGCCTGGTGGAGGGGGCATCATGGTTGGGACAGGAATGAAACCACACAGAAAAAATTGTGGAGAAAGGTAGATGACTATGTGACCACCAGGGTGAAACTCTGGGGCCTGAGGAACCACAATCACTCTTCGGACACCATTGTCTACAATAACCTCTGGGAAGTATCCAGGAGGCACACAGATAGGAGGCACATAACTATTTAGGGACATCATTGGAACTTGATCAGGTCTTCAGAAAACAAGAATAAAGAGTGTGGAGGGCCCAGCAAATTCAGATTACAGTCATTCTGCCTTTCTAGGGAAGGTGAGGGGTAAGGACAGAACCACACAGTGGTTGATGCAGGGAGGGCCAGGGAGATGAGAGAGCTAGGGAAGGAAAGAGGAAAGGGAATGTTAGAAAAGGGTGGTGCAAGAGGAGGAATAATAAACACTGGTAAGAAATGTGGGGCGAGAGGAGAGAAAAATGGAGGAAGGGAGGAAATGGGAAAGGCAAGAGGAGAGAAAGGAAGGGGGAAAGAGGAGATGGGTAAGAGAAGAAAAGGAAAGGATAAAAAAGGAAATAGGAGATAGTGTAGAAGAGGAGAGTAAAGAGGAAGCCCCAAACTTTTGAGCCTAGGAATAAAACTACACAGCTTTACCAAAAGATATACGAGGACTTGCACAATTGGGAAGCCGGGTATTATCTGGTCATGGTGTTTGGATCTGGTTCATCAAATCAGAATGAACGAGTGCTTCCCTTCAACTGTTGTAGGGAGGAGAGCTAATCCTTTCCAGGTGGTATGTGAACAGATGTAAAGGCCTTTTGTCAGCATTAGTGGAAAAGAAACGTGGTCATAATGAAGACAATGGCCAAGAAACAGGTAAGAGCCCAGATCAAATTATGCCAGGCTACCTTTCCTTTGTATTATTTGTGCCATATCAATTAATAATCATCCTTATGAAACACTTCTTTTTTTTTTCGAGATGGAGTTTCATTCTTGTTGCCAAAGCTGGAGTGCAATGGCGTGATCTTGGCTTATTGCAACCTCCACTCCCAGGTTCGAGTGATTCTCCTACCTCAGCCTCTGGAGTAGCTGGCATTACAGCACCCACCACAATGCCCAGATAATAATAATAATTATTATTATTATTGTATTTTTAGTAGAGTTGAGAATTCACCATGTTGGCCAGCCTGGTCTTGAACTCCTGATCTCAGGTGATCCACCCGCCTCAGCCTCCCAAAGTGTTGGGATTACAGGTGTGAGCCATTGCGCCCAGCCGTGAAACACATCTAATCTCAGTCTAATAGCTATGGGATATCAATAATTACTGGTATAGTAGATTTATTTCCTTATCCACGATGCCCTCAGGCATTGATATCTTACTGTTACAGTAGCTAGTCAGACGGACATGAGCAGGGCCAGAGACGTCCCCCTACCACCACCAGGAATGTCAGGTGACCATTAGGTGATGGGCAGGTAGTTGTTGACTGTCTTTCTAAAACAATTGGTTGCAGCTGACACCAGGTAAGGCAGTCTCCCAGTACATAGAAACGTCTGAAACTGGTGATTAGCAGCTTCCCAATAAAATCTCAGGAGTTTGGTGAGTGGGCTCAATCACGCACACTAAGAGGCAAAAATGGCTGAGTTTAACTGGTGTATGCCCTTACAGGAACACTTGACTGGTAAGGGAAGAATGCCTCAAGAAAGCATGCATACAACTTCAGTAAACACAATGCACACGTGACCCCTCCCAGGTGCTGGCAGGTCACTGTGCATATGGACAGCCCACCCCAAGGGAAGATTCAGGGGAGAAGGGATGCAATAACCCAGAAGCCTGCCAACGTATAAAACCTCAAGTCAGAGGTCAAACCGTACCCTCAACTCTCTCAAGTCGCCAGCTTGGCCTTCGTCCTAGTGTGTTTCTTCCTTTCATTTTTGCCCTAAAACTTTTTAATAAATGTTCACTCTTGCTCTAAAACGTGCCTCGGTCTTTCACTCTGCCTAATGCCCCTCAGTCAAATACTTTCTTCTGAGGAGGCAAGAATTGAAGTTGTTGCAGACCAATACGAATTTGCTGCCACTAACATTACCATCCCAGGAGGCCATTTAAACAATATTTTAACCAATAACTGTCTACTCTCATATCTCACTTCTGTGTAATATCCAGGTTTGAAATTTCTAATAACAAGAGTTCTAGAACTATCCAAAATCTTGAGTTTGCATAATTACAGGGGCTTTCCAGGCTAGGAGCTTCTCAAGCACCAGACCTAGCACAAGTTTTCAAAAATGTTCAGTAATAAGTACAGTAGTTCTCTCTTATTTGAGGAAGATATATCCTAAGACCCCCAGTGAATGCTTGAAATTGAAGGTAGTACAGAACCCTATACACGCTATGATTTTCCTATACATACATACACCTATGATAAAACTTAACTTATAAATTAGGCATAGTAAGAGATTAACAATAACTAATAATCAAATAGCACAATTTTAACAATATGCCAGCATCACTACTTTTGTACTTTGGAACCTTTATAAAGGAAAAAAAAGTTACCTGAACACAAATACTGTGATATCATCATAGCCGATCTGAAAACCTAGAAGGCCACTAAGTAGCAGGGAGCATATACAAAATATATACGTTGGACAAAGGGATAATTCAAGCCCCAGAAAGCGAGACAGCACAAGATTTCATTATACTACTCAAAATGGTGTGTAATTTAAAACTTATGAATTGCTTGTTTCTGGAATTTTCCATTCAATATTTTTGGACAGCAGTTGACTATGGATAACAGAAACTTCACAGAAAGAAACCACAGGTAAGGGGAGACTACTACAATGGACAATAGCACTTAAGATGATGATGCTTATTTTGAAACATACTTTTCTTGGGCTCCATAATTCTTGGCATCAATTCAAACTACAAAGACAGGCTCAATAGTTTAAGCCAGTTTCTTTGTTTCACATCCTAATAGCTTGGTGTAAGATTCTCTTCTCAGAAAAAAGAATATCCCTCTGGGCAGCTAAGAAACAATACTTGAAGAATCATGTTTGATCATGAAACAATAGCGTTAAGGTTAAAGCCAGTAATTCCCTGACACCAATATTGAAATGTAGACTGTAAATTGTAGACCACTTTCTTTTTATATGTTTCAATAGAAGTCAGCTTGCAGAATGTTAGAGTATTGAAGTAAAGCTGCAGGGTTTAAAAGGGCACTATATAATCAGTTAAAATAGCAAAAGAAAGTCAATCAACTGGGCGCTGTGACTATAAAAAAATGGTGAGAATCATTTTTGCTTAATGAATTTAATTCACTGGGTTACAAAAATGTAGCATCTCAGAAGTAGCCCTAGGCTAACTTTTGTAGCTGACAGCCAAAGCTCTTTCATAAGTGGTCAACTAGATTATGTTCAAACACTGAGAAAACATTATCTCTTGAGACCTAGCATTCTGGTTTTGGGCAGATCCAATTATAAGAAAATTACTTGAAATTTATAACAAATGTTTTAAATCCTGGAAGAGTCAAATATTCATCTATTTGAATAACAAAAAAGCAATGTTAATCATGTCTCTGTATGATAGCTTCTAAAGATAATCTGCAAAACAATCCTATAAGAAAAGTGTTATACTTATTTCATATTTAAGTATACTAAGCCTTATAAAATTTAAGAAGTTCATACATCCAGGACGTGTCATGCAAATGCTAGGTCCCAGAACTATCAGAATTGTTAGTTCAGTGTGTTCTAACTCTGCTCCCAAAAGTAATAAGCTTAAACAGCTTTGCTTTCTCTTTGTGACTTTTATCTTGCTTATATTAGGAACATGTATTATTTGTCAGGCATATTTGCAGGAGCAGGAATCCCATGGAGACTATGATCTGGAGGTAGAGAAGGATATAAAAACAATGGTATCTTTAAATATACAAAGTATTGTGAGAGACATTAAAAAAAAATAAGGAGTTCTGAAGGACATGTAATGGTGACATGACCAATCTAAAGAGCTTGAGCCATGATGAGTGATGTAAAATTTGTTCAAGGGAAGTTTCTAGTGCTTGGAAATGAGAATTGAAGGCAAAGGGGGATTCAAACTGGGTGGAAACACTAGGATCTCACAGTGTTGTTAAAGACACTGGTCTTTAGAACAGCAGGAAACCACCAACTTATTTGAATGGGCTAACTGACATGATCAAATTTACATATCAAATGATCACCATTTTTGCAGACAATTTCAATATTTTGGTTGTTTTGTTTCATTTTGTTTGGCTTGCAGGTGATTAGAAAACAAAGACAGATTCATAGCTTCTTAAACAAATGAGTAGCACTGCCCTAACTCTAGGCCCCCATTTCCCTTTAGCCCCAGTTAGTGGACACTGTGTGTCCTCTTCCAGACTGGACATGTGCTTGTCATTGGCCTTGGTACTTAGGTGGTCAGTTTTAATCTTCTTCTTTAGCTGTGTGGAGCTAGAAGAATTTGAGTTTCTGATCCCACAATGGAGTATAGTAAAATGAATATTTGGACCAGTTGCAAGACATTAGATGTGTCATTTGTCATCTCTAGAATTTAGTATATTAAACTGGAATCTGGTACCTTTATCTGCAAAATTATTTGGTTGAAATTCATGATCTCCAAAGACCCTGACGGCTCTAAAAATTGAACGGGTATTTTATTTTTAACAGTCTATTTTAGAATTTTCTACTTTGACCTGATAACTTTTAAAAATTTATTATTTTCTGCTCTAGACACATTAAGCAAAGAATGAGAGGTACTTTCCTATCTACTACATTTTGGAAATATAGTTAAGAATTTGGAATATAAGATATAAATGAAGGGTCTCAAACTCAAATGCCTACAGAAGTCAGGTGAAGGGCACAGAAAAGTGAAGCATGACAGTAGAGACACTTTCAAGTTGAGTGACTGCATGCCTGGGGTGAATGGGCATTTGCTGCTTAGTTTCAGCTCACAGCTCTTCTATAGGAATACATGCCCAAAGTTGTGAAAGCTGATTTTTAAAAAGAAGTCAATAATCATGATATGGCCATAAAATCTCCTTATTTTTTAAGTGTTGGCAATGGATTTGTTTTGTTCAAAAATGCCATGTGAGCTAAAAGCCAAACAAATCTGCAGGATGGTCATGAACCATGGGTCTTCAGAATGTGACTTTTCACCTAAGTTCTTCCCATCCTCTCTTGTCTACTGTTTCTCTCTCTCTCTGGCCTCAACTTTAGCTTTTGTTAACAGCTCTCCCATGTTTCAGAGCCTTTACTGAAGAAAACCTAACTCAGGGCCCGTCCCAACACCAGTAGCATCAGTATCACCTGAGAATTTGTTGGAAACACACATTCTCAAGCCCACCTTGGTCCAACTTAATGAGAAACTCTGAGGGTAAGGCTTAATAATCTATGTATTATCGAGCCCTACAGGTGTTTCTGACACCTGCTAACATTTGAGAACTGATGAAGCAAGCTTTGATTTAGAAAATGTGGTTATCAATCCTGGCTGCACATTAGAGTCACATAGGAGCTTACTAAGTTTGCTTTAAAATAAATTAAACTCATTTAATTGGTCTTGTGTGGTACCTGGGCATCAGTAAATGGTAAAACTGATTCTAAAGTGACAATAAGTTTGGAACCCACTGGAATTTCCCATCAAGGAATTTAACTCTAGTTAACTCTGAGAGAGAATGATTTCCTAAACCTTAGAAGACTAAGAAGTGATAGATTATGCTTCTCTTTTCCACTTAAATTCCTGGGATGTGGCTGGACTTCAGAGAAGAATGTTGATGCCTGCAGATCCATTATATGAGTACTGCAGCCTTTACAGTAGCATAGCAAAAAAAAATTCCTAATAACCAATGCGGTAGGGGAAGTAGTACTCTTGAGGTTTTATGAAGTGGCATGCTGGGTTCTGAGTAGGGTGTGAGGATTAGGGAGGAGCAATATCCAACAGCTATCAGTAGCAAAAATTAGTCTAGCCATAAGATGTACCAGAGATAGGTCCTTTCCCTGTTCTTACACCATACTCCAAGGGAAGCCCCAATTACACAGCCCCAAAACCAAAAGTCCAGTTCTCTAGTTTCTCAACTCAGGGTCCAGAAAATCAGTCTAATACAGTCTGCAGTGTATTAGACTCTGTTAGCAAACTCATAGAGAATGAGAACAAGTCCAAAGTGTTGATTAAGAAGTTGTTTTGAATATAGTGTAACAGGATTAAAATATAAATAATTGCTTAATTTTAATATTTTAAAGTTAATACTTAAAGATTATTGGTTTGTTTATGCAAATAATGCAAAAATTAATTTTAAAAACAAAACTATCAAAACTATTTTTAGCATCGTAGAAAAAATAACATTAGTATTTTACATTTTAACAAAACAATAATAGTATTTACATTTTATTTAAGGCCTATTTTCCTTCTGGGAATGTTCCAAATACTTTAAAGGTGTTATCTCTCATAGCCATTGTACTATTATGATTCTTATTTAAGAAATTAGGATTCCCAAAGAAAAGAGAAGATAAATAACTTGCATAAGATCCATGGCTCAATCCAACAGTTTGATCACCAATTTATCACTATTGAGTCATAACATGCTCTTTCAATAGATGATGGATGGATGGATAGATAGAAAGGTAGGTGGGTAGACAGATGGAGATAGAAATTTTAGGAAATGTATATTAATTTCAACATCAATTAAGGAAGAAATATAAAGTCATGATTCAAAATGCAATATTATTATGAAAATAATCCTCACTTCAATTTTAGTAGAAGAATTGTAACAGCTAATTCAAAATCCTATTTTAATAAATAAATAAATAATACATTTTAAAGGAGAGTATGTGTACAGGCTTTAGCACTGGCAAAGGCAGAGTATATAGGAATCTAATCCAGTTAAAATTATAGCTCTAAATATTCAAAAAATGTCATTAGATTTTTAAAAGTAATATAAATAATGATTTAGTTGAATTATTTAATATTTTAACATACAATTATGATATAGTAGCTCGGGTGAGCATGACACCTATAAACTCCACTTTGGAAGACTGCAATGAAACATAACATATGAGAAAGAAACCTAAAATCACTTAGCCAAGCTCAACTATAGAATCCATATTTCTCCAGTCAAGAAGTAAACCATAAGTGTAAAATGGTGGGGAGAGACTGAAACTGAGATGTCTAGGTCCAGAAGCAGATGACTGATACCAAGACTCTGGCTCCTGCATGGTAATAAGTAGAACATGTTCATTCCCCTAGAACTTGGTCTAGAGGCAAATTTACTGTTTATAGGGCTGAGTGAGTGTTAGCCACTCATGAAAGGGGAAAAATCAAACAAAGAAACATGAATACAAAAATCCTCACTAATAAGCTGCTGCTGCTTGGAGTATAATTTTATAGAAAACTATGGGGCTATGTAGTCTGGGGATAAACACAGAGTATCACTACCAGATTCTAAGCCAAGCTGCCAATTACTTTCGGTCAGGGTTTGCTCAAGCCCCATATCCTCACATGGCAATAACTGGAATACTTTTACAGAACTATGTTTTAGGTAATTGTAATAGACTTGGATAGAAGAAACAGAAAAATTAAAAATGGAGAAGGGAAGGAGAAAAAGGGGGAGAGAGAGAGAAAGAAAGAGCCATTGAAAGAAAACCTGCAAATCAAAGTGAACAACTGGACAAGAAACCTACAGCACATGAAATTAAATACTAGAATAGCTGATATTATTGAAAATAAATATGTTGAGGATGTTCAAAGAGTTAAATGAAGGCATCCATTAAAAATAATATAAAAATAATGTAAAACAATAAATTACTTTTTTATACAGAAATAAGACAAGAACAGGTGATTATAAAATAAATTAGAAATTAAAATGTAAAAGAAGATATAATCTCTAATATATACAACAATAACTATTGTGCAAATGTGATACAATGTGAACATTTGCAGGATTTTGAAAAGAAGAAGATAGGAGAAATGGAGGAGAAAAAAAATATATCTGAACCAGTGATTGTTAATACATTTCCAGAAAATCAACAAAGAAACACTGAACTTCAATTGGGCTTTTGACCAAATGGACGCAACAGACATTTACCGAACATTCACCTAGCAGCTGCAGAATATGCATTCTTCTCATGAGCGCATGGAGCATTCTTCAAAACAAATGTTAGGCCACAAATAAAGCCTCAATACATTTTAAAAAATCAAAATTGTATTAAGTATCTTCTCATACCACCCTGGAATAAAACTAGAAATCTATATTGAGAAATGTTGGAAATTAGACTAATACATGGAAATTAAATAACGTACTCCTGAGCAATCGGCCAATGAAGACATTAATCAAAATTAGAAAAATCTTTTGAAACAAATGAAAATGAAAACACGACTTACCAAAACTTGTGGGATACATAAAAAGCAGTGCTAAGATAACTGTTGACAGCATTAAAAGCACACATGAAAAAAGTGAAAAAGATCTCAAATTAACAGCTTCATGTCACACCTTAACAAACTAGACAAAGAACAAACAAAACCCATGTTAGAAGAAAAAAGAAATCATAAAGATCAGAGCAGAACTAAATGAAACCGACACAAAAAATACAATCAATGAAATGAAAAGTTTTTTTTTTTTTAAAGATTAACAAAATTTTTAAACTGCTAGCTAGACTAACCAAAAAAACAAAACAAGATTTAAATAAACAAAATCAGATATGAAATAGGAAACATTACAACTGATATCACAGAAATACAAAAAATAATCAGAGACTACTAATAACACCTCTGTGCAAAAAAAACTAGAAAACCTAGTGGAAATGGAAAATTTTGTCCTCAAAACACACAACACCCTAAGATTGAGCCATAAAAAAAATGGAAATCCTAACAGACCAACAATGAGTAGTGAGATTGAATCAGTAGTGAAATTATCTGTCAACAACAACAGAAAGCCCAGAAGCAAATGAATTTATGTCAGAATTCTATCAAACACATAAAGAGTGAATACCAATACTCCTAAAACTTTTCCAAAAAATTAGGAGGAAGGAGCCCACTCTAACTTATTCTATGAAGCCAGTATCACCCTGACACTAAAATCAGACAAGGTCACAACAAAAAGAAAACTACAGACCACATCCCTGATGAACATAGACGCACAAATCCTTAACAAAATTGTAGCAAACTGAATACTACAGCACATTGAAAAGATAACATACCATGAAAAAGTGGATTTTATATCACAAATGCAAAGATAGTTCAACTTTATAAACACATCACATAAACAGAATTAAGGACAAAAGGCATGTAATCATCCCTATAGATGTATAAAAAACAGTTGATAACATTTAGCATCCCATCATGATAAAAATCCTCAACAAACTAGGCATAGATGGAACATATCTCAAGATAATAAAAACCATATATGACAAACCCGCAGCCAGCATCACACTGAATGAGGAAACATTCAAAGCATTCCCTCTAGGAAATGGAAAAAGACAAGGATGCCCACTTTCACCACTTCTATTCAACATAATAACTAGAAGTCCTAGCCAGAGTTATCAGGCAAGAGAAATAAATAAAAGATATCCATATTAGGTAAGATGAAGTCAAATTATTCCTGTTTATTGATGAAATAGCTTTATATATATATATATATATGGATTCCACCCAAATCTCTTAGACTCAACGAAAGAATTTACTAAAGTTTTAGGATCAAAAATTAACATACAAAAGTCAGTCATGTTTCTGTACGCCAACATCGATCAAGCTGAGAACCAAATCAAGAAGGCAATTGCATTTATAATAATTACAAAAAAATATGCTTATGAATATATTTAACCAAAGAGGTACACAATCTCTACAAGGAAAACTACAAAACCCTGATTTTTCCTAGAATTTTTTCCTGCACAAGCAAATGGAAAAATATCCCATGCTCCTGGATGAGAATAATTAATAACATTTAAATGACCATACTGCTCCAAGCAATCTATAGCGTCAATGCAATCCTTATCAAAATACCAATGGCATTTTTCACAGAATCAGGAAAAACAATTCTAAAATTCATGGAACCAAAATAAACCCTGAGTAGACAAAGCAGTCCTAAGCAAAAATTTGTAAACTGGAGTCATCACGTCACCTGACTTCAAATTATACTACAAAGTTATATAAACCCAAACAATATTGGGTTACTACTACTGCTTTTACTGGTATAAAAGCAGATATATAAATTAACGGAATGAAATAGAGAACCCAGAAATAAAGTCACGTATCTACAGCCAACTAATCTTTAACAAAGTTAACAAAAACATACAGTGGGGAAGGTACACCCTATTCAATAAATGATTCCAGGAAAATTGGATTCCCATACGCAAAAGAATGAAACTGGACCACTATATCATCATATACAAAAATCAACTGAAGATGGATTAAAAACTTAAATGTAAGACCTGAAACAATAAAATTACCAGAAGTAATCTCAGGGAAAACTCTTCTGGACATTGGTCTAGGCAAGAAATTCATGACTAAGACCTCAGAAGCACAGGCAACATAAACAAAAAATAAACAAATGCAACTTAATTAAACTAAAAAGCTCTGAACCAAAAAAGAAATAATCAAGAGAGTGAAAACAGGCAACCTACAGAGTGAAAGAAAATATTTGCAAACTATTCATTCCACAGAGATTTCCATATTATTAGTCTATTTTTCACCAATAACACGCTATCTTGATTACTGTAGTTTTAAAGTAAGTCTTGAAGTAGAGTCAGTTCTCCAATTTTATCTTCTCCTTTAATGTTGTGTTAGCTGTTCTGAGTCTCTTGCCTCTCCCCATACATTTTAGAATCAGTTTGTTAATATTCACAAAATATCTTGCTTGGGTTTCTATTGAGATTGCATTGACTCTATATAACAATTTTGGAAGAACTGACATCTTGAAAACATTAATCCATATTCTGTATGAACATGAAGCATTTCTACATTTATTCAGTTTTTCTTTGGTTTCTTTCATCAGATTTTGTAGTGTTTTAAAAAAATAAATTCTGTACATATTTTGTTTAAGTTAAGCTAAGAATTTCATTTTGAGGTCAGCATGAAGCAGCTTATCAACTTCGTATTATACTGTACAAATTACAAAATTTCAAGAATAAAAATATGAGTCAATTAAAAAATCAACCAATGAAAATCCATGAGTCCAAAATTTAGAGAGAGAAATAAATAAATGAAAATCTGACACTGATATGATCTACATAATCCTAAACTATATAACATAACAGTATTTCAAGGCATAATTAAAAATCCCACAAGTATAGGAGGAGATTTTAATATATGTTTACCATACTTATAGATCAAACAATAACATTTAAAATAAAAATGTGTTGAAAAATGAACAAATATGATCTAAAAGATTAAGTCTACATATAAAAAATAGCTTAAGCATTATCTTGCTACATGTTTTGTACAAGATTTCACTAAGAAAAGCATTTGCTAAATGTAAAGGAATTTACTTAAACATAAGGAAATTTCTTGTTTTGTACCATGTTTCCTGTTTTGACTGCATTACACTGTGTGAATTAATGCAACTTTATTTTATAATTTGATTTAATATTTAGCTACTAATATGCACTGAAATACAACACAGGCATTTCCTATCTAATATGGGTAATCCGCTCTGTATGAAAATGTGAACCAAGAGCCTATTTGCCATTATTTCAAATGGAGAAACACATAATGCATTAGAATTTAACCCTGTAAACTCTCAACAATTTCTAAAATAACAGTTAAACACACAAAACATACTTGTGTATGTGTGTATAGTTTTTTTTAAAAGCTTGCTTTGCTCTGTCTTATAATTTTAACACATTAGTGAGATTAATTTTAATATGGGAGACAGCAAAGTCTAAATTTGAAAAGGCACCATGGAAAGGAGATCAGGACAAAGAAAATGACAGAGTATCTAGCACAAAAAAATGATGCTGTGATACGTCCTTTAGTACCATTAACATTCAATTCAAAAACCCATAGATTGGTTCTGATGTTCTTTTTACTTATTTTATTTGGATTATTACTCAAATCTGTATAAGCTCTGTATTCTCTTAAAAATGTTATATTAATAATATGGAACATAAATATACTTTTTTCCTGTATAAAGTGTGTAAGCTCTATAAAATTTGGATATTAAAAGTCAGAAGGTGTTTTATACACTAACATTAAACAGAGAGATATTTTATGTGATATGCATCTAATGGCATTTACGAATACACTACTGTTTGCATCACATGGTATATAATTTACACAATAATATATATTTCAGTATTAACTGCTGCTACTAATTTGTTTCAGTTTATGATTGCCTACTTTATTAAGGATTCGGAAGACCATTGTAGCATATCCATATTTTCCACATCTAATGCACATGCAGAATTTATTTCCTATGTGATTCTAACTAGAGAATTGGTTTTCATATCAAGCACATATCTTTTCCCATAAAACCACTTTCAAATCACGTTTTAGTGGCTGGTGAAAACAATATACCTTTTTTTCAAAAAATTTTGTCTAAAATTAATTTACACAGCTGAAAAACATTATTTCTTTCAGTCTTTTCTTCTATGATTTAAAACATGTATGTATTCAAAGCATTCTTGTAGCATTTATATATTTACATATTACAGATTAAATATGCATATGTTTCTTCTCTGCATCCTCTCTTATACCAAAAAAAAAAAAAAAAAGAATGGCAGAGGAATCAAATCAACAAGGACAGATAATTGGGGAGAGGAAAGATGGCAGATGAAAAATGTCAAAAAAGATTTGGAAGATGCAAATTGGATGCATAAGTGACAGTGAACTTACATTCCACTTTTCCACTTAGTTAAGCACCTATGGCAGCATTAAGAGCTAATCTGTTGTCTTTCCTCCAGCTTTAAGGATGCCTGAGAATTTCACCCTCAAATAAATCCTCCTTGAAAAGCCAGTGTAAGGAAAGCCTTGTATTCTTTCTCCAAGATAAATGAAGGTCCTGCAGAAGTTAGTTTGTACCAAATCAAACTTCCTTGCCTGGTTGTAGGGATTATTTATTAAGTAACCTATTATTGATGAATAACATGAAATTGATAAATAAGTTGTAATTGAAGAGTAACGGCCAATTGATGACATGTAGTTTCACCAGGGAATGAGAATTAGTCAAATACCCCTGGGACTGCTGCACACAAATGAGGTATTACGAAGAATACCAGTTTATGGCTTTCCTCAGCCTCATCTCACATGATGACTTAGATCCAACCAGAAATGACTGGTACATTTGGAGTCTGCCTCTGGGAATCCCAAGGCATCTGCTAGCTGCTTGCTGCTAGGTTTGGGGTCTTCTGCCTATCCTATACTCTTTTTTAAAAACTAAGTAAACTTGGTACTAGATGAACTGCATTTGTGTTTTATGATTTTAATTGTTAATTTAAACCTAAAACCACCCTGGCTTGTCCAGCAGAGTTAATTACTATCAAAGGCAGAAAGAAGGAAGGGGGAGCAAAGAGGCAAAATTGTGTCACAGACCATCAGAAAATCTCAGGAACTGAAAACACTGTTTGAAGGCAGAGATCTAGGAAATGATTTTAAAATGTACAAGATTTTAGCCTTTCCTAAAAAAACGTTGAGGAACACATACATGCCCACACTTAATGACCACCTCCCTCTATGTCAGGCAACTATTCTTTTCTTACTGCCAGAAAAGGCTAGAAGTTTACTATCTGGACAAGGTATTTTGTTTATATAAAAAGAATCTCCCTTCCTGGGAGCCAAAAAGCAAGCTGAGGCAGAAAGGCTCAAGAGACCCGGACTCTGGGACACCAGGAAGAACTGAGGGGGATGAATGAGGTGCAATATTGAAGACAAGGAGATTGTGTACAAACCTACACCCAACTGATTACTCTAATGTCCTCCCTCAGCTTCTGGAAAAGAAGTTGCAAAATTCTGCTGGAGGTGGAAGGACAGATAACATATTTGCATTCCTTGTTATTTGGAGTTTCCCCAATTAAACCACCATATCTCACTAGTTCATGTCACTCTGTGGCCCAGTATGATGAGCCCTGGCCATTCTTAGAGTTTGAAATCAATCTAACATTAAAACTGATGACGTTTGTCAGATAGGTGAAGAACGCTTTAATAAGAACAGGAACAAAAACAAACAAACAGAAAGATGCTGTTCAGTGGAATGAAGGAGTAAATTGAAGAGGAGGAAGCCATGGCTGTCAAGGAGACAGGGGTGGTGCTGGCAAAGGAAAAACGGGAAGGCACTCCGGGAACAACGGGGAGGACAACCTGGAATAAACGGTCTGCATCTGACACAGAACATTCAGTTCCCATTAGAAGAGGAAGAAAAAGATACCTAGGGGGGATATTTCCAATTTAAAAATGACAGAGGTAATCTACCTGATGTGTTTAGTGCTGCTTAAACGAACATTTCACTTGAGTGTTTGGGGATAAATTAGTGACAGTTAAAATTAAAATTTAAAAAATGAAATTATGTAATTACTACTTTTATTATTATTATTGAGATGGAGTCTCCCTCTATCGCCCAGGTTGGAGTGCAGCGGCGCGATCTTGGCTCATTGCAAACTCTGCCTCCTGGGTCCACCGCATTCTTCTGCCTCAGCCTCCCAAGTAGCTGGGACTAGTGGCACCCGCCACCACGCCCAGCTGATTTTTTTGTATTTTCAGTAGAGACGGGGTTTCACCGTTTTCGCCAGGATGGTCTCGATCTCCTGACCTCGTGATCCGCCCTCCTTGGCCTCCAAAAGTGCTGGGATTACAGGCGTGAGCCACCACATCCGGCCAAGATTATAAATTATGTAATTATTAATTAGTGAAAAACCATACAGTTAATCAAAGTGCATTTCACCTGTAATGTCAATTAATACAGTTATGTGTCCGGAAGCCCTGGACCCTCGCGGTGAGTGTTAGGGTTCTTAAAAACGGTGTGTCCCTGGTTCATTCCTTCTTTCCGGTGCGTTTCTGGTCTCACTGGCTTCAGGAGTGAAGCTGCCAACCTTCCAGGTGAGTGTTACATGCCATAAAGTCATCGTGAACCCAAAAAGTAAGCAACAGCAAGATTTATTGCAAAGAGCAAAAGCACAAAGCTTCCTCGGCGCAGAAGGGGACCACAGCAAGTTGCCACTGCTGGCTCCTGCAACCTGCTTTTACTCCCCTATCTGACCCCCGCCCCCCCACATTCTGCTGATTGGTCCATTTTACAGAGAACTGATTGGTCCGTTTTGACAGAGTGCTGATTGGTGCGTTTACAATCCTTGAGCTAGACGCAGAGTTAGCTAGATACAGAGTACCAACTGGTGTATTTACAAACCTTGAGCTAGACACAGAGTACTGATTAGTGTATTTACAAACACTGAACTAGACACGGAGTGCTGATTGGTGCATTTACAATCCTTGAGCTAGACACAGAGTGCTAGATAGAAAAGTTCTCCAAGTCCCCGCTTGGTAAGCTAGATACAGAGTACCAATTGGTGTATTTACAAACTCTGAGATAGACACAGAGTGCTGATTGGTGCGTTTACCATCCCTTAGCTAGACATAAAAGTTCCCCAAGCCCCCACCAGACTCAGGAGCCCAGCTGGCCTCACCCAATGGATCTCACCTGGGGCCTGCAGGCAGAGTTGCCTGCCAGTACTGCGCCCTGCCCCTGTACTCCTCAGCCCTTGGGTGGTTGATAGGACCAGGCATCCCGGAGCAAGGTACGGCATCCGTCTGGGAGCCCATGGCGGAGGGGGTCGCTTGGGCATGGCAGGCTGCAGGTCCTGAGCCCTGTCCCGCCTGGAGGCAGCTGAGGCCTGGGGAGAATTTGAGTGCAGGGCTGGTAGTCCTGGGGGACAGGGTGCAACCTCCGCAGCTGCTGGCCCGGGTGCTAAGCCCCTCACTGCCCTGAGCCAGCAGCACCGGCTGGCCGCTCCAAGTGTGGGGGCCCTCCAAACCCACGCCCGCCGGAACTCAAGCTGGCTTGCGAGTGCTGCCGGCAGCCCCAGTTTCCCACCATGCCTCTCCCTCCACACCTCTCAGCAAGCGGAGGGAGCCGGCTCAGGCCTCTGCCAGCCCGGAGAGAGGCTCCCACAGTGCAATGGCAGGCTGAAGGGCTCCTCAAGTGCCACCAGAGTGGATACCGAGGCTGAGGAGGCACCAAGAGTGAGGGCTGCTAGTACATTGTCATCTCTCAGTTATATGGTGAAGGCAATAATATTAGCTTGCTGAAAGTTATCATGTAGCTTGAGTGGAAAAATAAGGGATGAGTATTTAAGATTTGAGGAAGAGTACATGGGGCTCCACTATTTGGGAAAATGGAAATAAATTAAAAAAAAAAAAAAAAGAGCTAAATCAGTAAAAAATTGTTGCTTCTAGGGAGTGGGGCATAGAGATAGGACCTAGTGAAAAAACAGGTTGTCGGCCGGGCGCGGTGGCTCAAGCCTGTAATCCCAGCACTTTGGGAAGCCGAGACGGGCGGATCACGAGGTCAGAAGATCGAGACCATCCTGACTAACACGGTGAAACCCCATCTCTACTAAAAAATACAAAAAACTAGCCGGGCGTGGTGGCGGGCGCCTGTAGTCCCAGCTACTCGGGAGGCTGAGACAGGAGAATGGCGTCAACCTGGGAGGCGGAGCTTGCAGTGAGCTGAGATCCGGCCACTGCACTCCAGCCTGAACAGCAGAGCGAGACTCCGTCTCAAAAAAAAAAGAAAAAAAGAAAAAAACAGGTTGTCTTTTTTCATTAGATGCTATATATTTTTTAAAACGTGTATATATGATACAGTAATAATAAAATACAAATGTATAAGAAGTGAATTCTTCCTCTAATCTTTCCTTCAAAGATAGCACCTTTTACCATTTGGTGTAAATTCCTCACCCTGACTAGAGCTAAGTCCAGGCTATCGCTTAGTGTCCTTGGGCCAGTTTTTGTTTGTGTGTTTTGATTTTGTTTTTCTTTTTGTTTGAGATGGAGTTTCTGTCTTGTAGCCGAGGCTGGAGTGCAGTGGTGCAATGTCAGCTTACTGCAATCTCTGAATCCCAAGTTTAAGCGATGCTCCTGCCTCAGCCTCCCAAGTAGCTGGGATTACAGGCACACACCACCACACCTGGCTAGTTTTTGTATTTTTAAGAGAGACAGGGCTTCACCCTGTTGGCCAGGCTGGTCTTGAACTCCTGACTTCAGGTTATCTGCCAGCCTCGGCCTCCCAGAGTGCTGGGATTACAGGCATGAGCCACCACGGCTAGCCTGGCCAGTTTTTTACACTTGCTGTCTTGGCTTCCTTTTGCGAAGTTAATTGCTAAACCTACTTCATAGGGTTGTTATGAAGATCTAATAAAATCATTCATGTAAAATAGCAGAGTGTCTAGAATGTCTTGATTTATCATTACAAAAATTAGAGGTTTTCAGTGGTTATATAATTTCTAATATGTATTGTTTTGTTTTTATTTTTATTTAAATATATAGGTGCATATTTTCTCTGTCTATATATATATATATAGACCATGTTTATTCAGCCTTGGCACTCCAGGCACTTTAGCTAGGATGGCTCTTTGCTGCTAGGAGCTGTCCTGTGCATTATAGGATGTATAGCAGCATCCCTGAGCTCTGCACACTAGACAGTGGTACTAGGCCCTCCATTCTCCCAGCTATGGCAACAGTAATGAGTCTAGACATCACCAAGGCCCTCTGTGGGGGCAAAAATCACTACATCTTATTGAGAAACACGGCTGTATATCAATCTATTTTCCCTAGTGATTACATTTCAAGCTCTCAACATGTATTTAACTACTCCCTAATCAGTGGATACTTGATTAACTTATGACTTTTAATATTATAAGGATGCTGAATGAAGTGCCTGGCTTAAATTTATAATCAAAACTCCATGATGAACATTATACATTAATATTTGTCTTTCAAAATATCCTAGAAATATAAAAGGCTGTACATAATGAAAACTTTAAAAAATGTAAGATTAAAATTGAAACTTATAGTGACTTTTAAAATAATGTATAAATGTATGTAAGTATGTGATAATAGATTATAAGTAGATATTTATAATTTTCTCATCCTTAAAATAATGACGATTCTTTGTTGTCAAATCTTTTCCAAATAAAAATAAAACCCTTTGCCATTATTGCAGATGTCTCATAAACTTGGGAGCAAGCCCTTTATTTGGGAAGACACTGCAGTTTTCAGGTATCATAACTGAATCATGAAAATGTTCTTGAGAGCATTTTCTTCAAAAGAAAACTTTAGCATATACAAAGAGTAAAAAACTGGAATGCTGGCTAAATGTTTCCCTTTTTAAAGCTAGAACTCTAAGGTACCAATGAAGATATGTTTATTATTTATGAGAGGTTCATATATCAGTTTTGAAAAGATTGGCATCAGTATTGACATATACTTTCCATAGGCAAATGGTTGTGCTGACTGACTTCATACAGTTAAGTTTTTGAAAGTTCAGATGTTTCCTTCCCATTAACAGAAAGCTGTCCAGATGCAGAAAGTCATAAAAACCAACATAAAGTGTTAATGAGATTGAGGGGGATAGCGAGATGTCCCCATGCTGAATATTTCATGATCTGTCACCATTAAAAGGGTGTCAGGATTTACTTGCGTTGCAGCTCAACCTTAAAATTCATGATAAAAGTGCACAGACAAACCTCCAGCACTTGATGGCGTCCTCAGCAAAATTGTTCCAAGAACCCTCTCTGCTTTAGGGATTCATCAAGAAAACTACTGTTGGTGTCAGCCATAGTTATATTGAGCTGTTTTTGTTGTATTGCCTTGTTTTGCTGTGAATTGATTTTATACGTGCACAAATGGCCCCCTTTCTATTCCCTCAAAATAATCATCATCCAGCTTGCCACAATATCTGCTTAGCCTGACATTCGTCACCACTTTAGATCATAGAAATGGTTGACTTAATAGGCTAATGTAGCATATAGGGGTGATAATATTTTTATTTTTAATAAATAATATCACTTTACAGGAGCAATTTCTGTTTTGCAGAAATTTTGAGACCACAGATCACAAAAATTAAATTAAATTTAAAAACATGTCCAATCTGAGAGAGGATTGCTTGTCTTATCTTTTGATATATCCTCGCAGACACTTGTTCTACTTATATATGAATGTCCATTTATTTTACCAAAATGAAATTATACAGTTTCATAAAATGCTTTCTTCAGTTAATAATCTCCATCTTCCAAAAGAATATATTTTTATCTTATATTACAGTAAGTTGTATGAGCAAATTTCCTCAAATGTCTCCAATATGTCTTTGCAACCAGTTTGGTCTTAAGAGAATCCATTCAAGAGGCACATATTTCATTTGATTTTTACTTTTCCTCAGCTGCTTTTCCTTAGCAAACCACTTTTAATGACTCTTGTTTTTTGAGAAGACCTGGGTTGAGGTCCTAGTAAAAGCCAACTTTTCTACATTTGTGGGGTTCCTTTCTGACGGTGTCCTTTAAGTTGTTTGTCATTTGTGGATCCTGTAACATGAAAATTAGATGTACTGGCTAAAATGTTTAAGTTAAACAAGTTTGGTAAAACACATCCTAAGTGGTAATATACACTTTATATTCTATTTTGTCAGACAACACATACCATCTGGTTTGTGTTGTCATTAATATTGATGACTCATTGCTTGATTAGGATCATGATAGTCTGACCCCTCAACTGGATATTCACATTTCTCTCGTTGCAACTAGAAGCTAAAATGTGACATAACTTTGATATCACCATACAATTTACTGTTTGCTCATCAACTATATGACTAATAGTTTTGACATCAATTTATAATCCTTGTCTGAGTTAATATTTTCATTAGAGGGGATTGTGGAATGGTGATTTGTTTGTTCTATCATTTATTAGCTGTTATTCTTATCTAAAATAGAACTTTTCATCATCAACAGGACTTAGTTGGTTATGCAAATTGCAATTTCTAATTTAAAATTAGAATGTATGCTTTATCTTTTCCTGTTCGTTACCAATTTTCAAAGGAGTAGGTTGGTTTCATTGCTGCTTCAAATGGCAATGTTTTCATTCCTTCCTTTCTTCCTTCCTTCTTTCCTTCCTTCTTCTCTCTCTCTCTCTCTCTCTCTGTCTAAATTTTGGACTCATGGATTTTCATTGGTTGATTTTTCAATTGACTAATTTTTTATTCTTGAAATTTTGCAATTTATGCAGTGTAATACCAAGTTGATAAGCTACTTCATGCTGACCTCAAAATGAAATTCTTAGCTTAACTCGAACAACTATGTACAGGATTAGTTTTTTGAACCACTACAAAATCTGATGAAAGAAACCAAAGAAAAGCTGAATAAATGTAGAGATACTTCATGTTCATGCAGAATATGGATTAATGTTTTCAAGATGTCAGTTCTTCCAAAATTGTTATATAGAGTCAATACAATCTCAATAGAAATCCAAGCAAGATATTTTGTGGATGTTAACAAACTGATTCTAAAATATATATAAAGAGACAAGAGACTCATAACAGCTAACACAACATTGAAGGAGTAGATGAAGTCAGAGAACTGATTCTACTCTACTTCAAGACTTACTATAAAAACTACAGTAATCAAGGCAGTGTCTCGTTGGTAAAATAATAGACTATGAATCAGTGTAACAGAATAGAGAGCAGAAATAAATCCGTGTAAGTATAGTGAACTTATCTTTGACAAAGGAGCAAAAGCAAAATACCAAGGAGTCAAATAGTCTTTTCAACAAATGGGACTAAAACCACTAGACATCCACATGTAAAAAAAAAAAAAAAAAAACAGAAAGAAAGAAAAAAAAAATGAATTTAGACACGAACGTTACACTCTTCAAAAATACTAACTTAAAATGGGTCACACACCGAAATGTAAAATGTAAAACTATAAAACTCCTAGTGGATAACATGAAAAAAAAATCGAGATTCTTAATCACCAATTCATAATAATAAAATTCAATTTTAACACTGCAATGATTTCACTGATATTTTACTTTATTTTCCATTACATTAAAAAGTATTGAATCTTAACACAATTAATGTAATTACTTCTTTGACTTATAAGATAACATAAAAATAGTTTTCATATAATATAAATATTACTGAAAAAACTTAATGAAAGTTTAAAATATCTTATTCCTTTTTATTCTTAGAACACTTTTACTAAGGAAATGAGTCAAACTTCTCTGTTAAAAAGCCACTGAGAGCAATTCTTTCTGTGTGTAGTGATGTTTGCAGTTTGGAGAAGCTGTTACTAGGAGAATGCTGTGGAGTGAGAGGATGGGTTGAGACAGCTTCCGGGAGGAGACCTGTGCTCAGTCTCTAATCATGTTCACCTAGAATTCACAAGCTTCAGTTTGCTGCTTCTATTAAGAGGTGAACTCAAATCTATTTGTTAGATTACTAAATTTGTGGAATTACAGAAGGCCCTGAGTTTATTGTACCTAAGGGTGATATCAGAATGCATGAAAAGAGGGAGGACAGGCTGACACATGGTTTGCAACTGCACTACAGATCCCTGGGTACCTGCGCTGTTAGTAAGAGGAGTCAGAATTTTCACAAGCCTATGAAGCATTGTCTCTTGGGTGAATAATTAACATGTATCAGTATATTTATGGAGTATTGACTCTTAAACCCTCTTATTTTAAAATTAAGATTTACAATAGGTCGGATATGAAATATGGGAAGCAATTAGTATTAACAGCAAACATTTGATTCGGGTTGAGTTTCTCCCAAGTGAGAGAAAAGACTGGCAGGCAATGTGCCCATGACTCTTTTAAGCAAACAGGCTTTATCCATTTTCTTTTACCCTCAGCTTATGTTTTTTTCTATATAATATCAATAATTGTCATTTGAATAAATTTCTCTCAGAAACAACTTGAGCAAGTTTAAAACCATGTACTATCCTTGTTAATATCACTACTGAGTCTCATATTTTCTTACAGACCAAGACATACTCTTCTTGCTGAACAAGACACGCTCTCTAAATCCTAATGTTTTTATATTTATATATTTGCAAAAAGACCCAATAAAATATTTCTATAATTTATAAAAGTTTTAGAAAGTGTACTCCATACACATATTATTTTGATGATCATTTCTCAGTATTTAAATAACATGAAAATTTATCCTAATCGTTACTCCCTTTCAACTATTATTCTTTTAAAGTTCAATTGTGCATTTCAATATGATTTCCCTCGTAACTACTTTGCCATGTATTTTATCATTTTAAAATATATTTTAATTTTTCAAGCGATAAAGTACAATTTGAGTTTAAAAATTTTTAATTCATGGATTTTTCAAAAAATTGTATTTCCTCTATCACAAATTTTTCAAGTACAACTACATCATACAGTTTTAAATATAATTATTCGCAATGGAAAAACAAATCACATATAAAATGTTTGATGTTAGAAAATTATTGGGCCATTTGTCTGAGAGGGCAGAACTGATCCTGTCACTAGAGGATGCTGTGTAACTAAGGAATAGAGTATTAACAGTTTGTTACTAAGGTAAATGAGATGAAACAAAGGTATAGATAAATGTTCTCAAATATACCTTCACAAAAAATGGGCAACTTATATTCTCACCAATGTTGGATAATTCCCATTTAACAGTAACTGCTATAAATATTGACTATGTTTTATTAGAAATATATTAATTTTTTTGATGTTAAAAACATGCAATTTTTTAACATTTGGAAAATATAACTAAGCAAAAGTAAATAAAAATGGCTACAATGTCACAAATCAGTCATAAGCACTAACATTTTTTGAGTGAGTTAGTGTATGAATGCATAAAATTCTAAAGATAGAGATTTAAGTGTTTTATTTCGCAACAATATTATATATAGTTTACCTGTTAGCTTTATTTGTTTAAAGTATTTGTACTTTGTTATTATTTGCTAAAGTATGTGTAAACCTTATTTTAGTATATTAATAATGTGAGCATAACTTGATTAAATTAACAGTTCCTCTGTTATTGAATAGTTACTTTTTTTTTTTTTTACTATCATAAGTACTGTTTTGATAAGTGTATTTGTAAAATAATTTTTTTACATATGCCTAGTGGCTAAGATTGATTCTTACAAGTGATATTGAAATACGGACTTCAGGGAAAGTTCTTTAATGAAAGTCTGACTTTGTTGACATCTTTCTATTGTACCTGTAGCCCTGGAATGTGGAGACAGAAATGTCATCACAGAACTGGAGTTCTAGCAACTGCATCAGGAAAATGAACAGCAATCTAGCAATGGCTGGATGTGCATGCACGTGGAGGGGGTGCATGTAGGAGAGAGAGAAGAGAGAGGATGAGTCTGATGATTTTATGGAGATGGGTACTATCCCTGGACTTTCCATCTCCAGTTTTCCTATTATGTGAGAGCATGAAATCCCAGAATAGTTTATGTTAAGACTCCTTCATCTTTTGCCATAGACAATTTAATTTTTTTTTTTTTTTTTTGAGACGGAGTCTCGCTCTGTCGCCCAGGCTGGAGTGCAGTGGCCGGATCTCAGCTCACTGCAAGCTCCGCCTCCCGGGTTTACGCCATTCTCCTGCCTCAGCCTCCCGAGTAGCTGGGACTACAGGCGCCCGCCACCTCGCCCGGCTAGTTTTTTGTATTTTTTTTAGTAGAGACGGGGTTTCACCGTGTTAGCCAGGATGGTCTCGATCTCCTGACCTCGTGATCCACCCGTCTCGGCCTCCCAAAGTGCTGGGATTACAGGCTTGAGCCACCGCGCCCAGCAGACAATTTAATTTCTAATTGATGTAATAGAGCAATGCCTTCCCAAAAGGTGCATTTTAACCAGTGGCAGATTAGAGAACCTATGTCATAATGCCCTACTGGATATCTGGTGTTTCATCTATCTTTTCCTCTAATTTAATAGGCTACAATATTTTTATTTAAATTGGATTTACTTGATTACTACAGTGGTTAAACTTTTTTTTACATAGGTATTTACCATTTGTATTTCTTCTTCTTTTGAAAATGATGCATTTTACCCTTTTTTCTATTAGGATATTTTCTTTACTTATTAACTTACAAAGGTTATTTCTAAATTGAGGCTACTAATCTTTGATCATGGAGGCTATTAATCTTTGATCTTCCCTATATACTGATCTTCCCTATATAATGATTTTCTACTTTATTATTTATTACTTATGGATTATGAGAATTTCAAAAATATTTACATTTTTATTTATATGCAAATGTATTTTTTTTTCAATTAGGTTTCTATCAGTGTTCTGATGTACAAGAAATCCTTGAAGTCTTTCTGAATTGCAAAATCAAATTGGACCTTTTTTGATTACATTATAATACTATGATGTTTTATTTAAATCTTTAATTTAGCTAAAATCGGTTTTCATGTAAGGAAAATATCCTACTCAAGTTTTTTATAGTGAACTATTTATCTCCATATCATTTATCAAATAATAATTTATTTTCTCATTTATCTTTAAATATATCATATGCTATATTGTTTCTTAAGCAGTGAACTAACAGTATTGTGGTTGCCTACTGTATGCCAGAGTTATTATCTAGAGAGTGATGAAACAAATTTCCTATTTAAATGAAATTAGCATTTGATTTTGGAAATAGACACATAGTTTATTTCAGTAATATGTGCTCAGGACTGACACTAGGGATCATCTCCAGGAATTCTGTCTCTTTTTCTTTTTATTTCTATATGGGGACACATTTTAAAATAATCTTTCATATACCTCATTGTGTATATTGTTCTAGAAAATGTGTACATATCAGCCTAATAGTCACTGGGGCAGGCTATGCTTGGTATGTATGACATTGCTGGTTGAATCAGGATGACAATGCCTTCTACTATGGTCTGCCTGCATGAGGATTTACTCCTCTTTTTTTTTAGTGTCACCAGGTCTGCTCATAGTTCCAGAATGCGAGGGTCCTACTGCCTTCTGGATCCCTCAGTAGAATTCATCGATGTCCCACTGGTTTATCTCAGTCACCCTACAGAATCATATACAGTGCAGAAACACCGATGGTAGGTCACCAGCAGGAACTGCCTTGAAAGGAATGATGTTCCCCAGAGGAAGGGTGTATCTATGCTATAAAAAGGCTCTCTACAGGCTCAGGTTTTCAAGCAAGATACAGAATCTGTCAAACTGTCAGAAACCCAGCATGAAACGAGTGTGTATGAAACCAAATCACAGTGCCACTGCCATAAGGAAACACTACTGCCCTTATTATTTTACTTGAAAATAAACAAAAATAAAAGTTTTTCATTCTATAGCTTTATTTCCTGATTCCAATAGAAAGTTTCCCTCTTATAATCAAATGAAGTTAAAATGATATTCTAAATGTAATTTCAGTGTTGAGTCTTATCTGACCTCTGGAACCAAGCGGGCAATCACTTTGTGAGCTAAAACTTGAAGATAGTGTAATATCACCGTAGTTACTCTCCATAAAAAGTAGCCTCAAGCAATAATTGTAGGATCAGGTTAAGTTGGAAAAGATTTGCATGTTGAGTCTCAGCAATAAAATCAGAACTAGAGTACACAGTAGTGACAGTAAGTTGTGCATCCAAGGATCTCATGTCTCTGATGAAAAGAGTAACTTCAATAGACTCCTGATCCTCAAATTATCTGCCGAAGGTTTCAGAGGAATGCACAGTCCTCACAGTATACTTCAGTGAAGTTTATCTGGTGTTTGGCCTCAAACTCCTAGAACTTTGCTATTCTGACATACCATGTTGAACCACACATAGGCTCAGAGTATTTTCTTCTGCTTTTCAACATTCGAGGCCAACTTCATGATATGCCTGGCTGTGCTTCCCTGGCCTAAGCCATGCCCTGATATTGGCCCTCAGAACTTCAATCTGCTCAAAGCTATAGAGAAAACAAATTTAAAAAAAAAAAAAAAAAAAAAAAAAAGGCAGTGGGAGAATTTGTCAATGATTTTGATCCCTTAACATTCCTGTCACTAAAATGGAAGCTTGGAGTATTTACTAGATGTATCACTTAACAGCTGCAGCAAAGATATACACAGACTTAGATTATGAGAGGCAATCATGGGAGATATCTCAGGCACCACAACAAGCTAGTGGGCTTCAGACTGATCAGAAAATTAAAAACAGAATCCAGATATTCTAGGTTTAATTTTTCTCCTCCTCTTCTAATAACTCTAGAACTATTTTCGCCAGATAATTACACTTTAGCCAACTCCCTCAACACCCCACCCCACATTAAGCCAAAGTGATACTTTTTGTTGCATACACAATCTTACAATCCATCCCTAACAAACTAAGAGGCGTACTGGCCCTTGTATTCTCCATTCTCATTCTAGCAGTTATTCCCGTACTTCACACGTCTAAACAACAAAGCATAATATTCCGGCCATTAATTCAATGCCTATACTGAACCTTAGTGGCTGACCTGCTTACATTCACATGAATCGGAGGACAGTCAGTTGAATACCCTCTTATTGCCATTGGACAGACAGCATCTATTAGGTACTTCTCTATCATCCTCACTATTATACCACTCACTCCCCTAACTGAAAATAAACTACTTAAGTGAAAATGCCCTTGTATTATAATTCAATACCGTGGTCTTGTAAACCAGAAATGGAGAATCCCCTTCCCAGGACAACTCCGGGAAAAGTATTCCCGCTTCACCATCAATACCCAAGGCTGAAATTCTAATTAAACTACTCCCTGATTTTTTTCTCAGCACACACTTTGACTATCATGTCCGTACTAATCAAGTAGCACTACTGCATTAGTGCTCTTATGTACTTTGTGCATTACTGCTAGTCTCGATGAATAATACACAGTACTATAATTGCTTACTCGTACATAGTATATTCATATACAAGAATATACTGCAAATCCAGTCCACATGCATATAAGCAAATATTAACAACTCCTTAACTATCGCACATCTATTATCAAGTGTACAACAAAACCTAATCCACACGAATATTGACCCGTATCAGGAATGCTTAATATTACATAGTGTATACATTCTTTCATCCAACATAGCACATTTCAGTCAAGAAATCCCTCGCAAAACATGGATATCTCCTACTAAATTTTGGTCTCTTAATCTACCAACCTCTGAGAAATCATCATCTTGTTTGGAAGTACTACCTTCCTTGCTCCAGGTCCATAACACTCGGGGGTGACTATTCTGAAACTATACCTGGCATCTGGTTCTTACTTCAGGGTTATAAAGCTAAGATTCCCCACACATTCCACTCAAATAAGACATCTCGATGGACTAATGACTACCACCCTATTAACTAATAACGGGAGCTGTAATCCCAGCACTTTGGGAGGCCGAGACGGGCGGATCACGAGGTCAGGAGTTCGAGACCATCCTGGCTAACACGGTGAAACCCCCGTCTCTACTAAAAAATACAAAAAACTAGCCGGGCGAGGTGGTGGGCGCCTGTAGTCCCAGCTACTCGGGAGGCTGAGGCAGGAGAATGGCGTAAAAACCCAGGAGGCGGAGCTTGCGATGAGCTGAGATCCGGCCACTGCACTCCGGCCTGGGCCACACAGCGAGACTCCGTCTCAAAAAAAAAAAAAAAAACAAAAACAAAAAAACTAATCACGGGAGCACTGTCATGGATTTGTTATTTTTACTTTGGGGGATGCTATCACTCACCATTGTGGAAGCCATAGTCCCCTCCTAATCCGCTGTAGACAAACTTGGATTTGATTCCTGCTGAATGAATTTAGAAGCAGAACTTATATTGAAAATTCCAGGCTGGCATAATAACCGTAAGGTGTTAATTAATTCATTCTTGAAAGACATAATCAATAAAGAATGCTCACTTACGCACATACGTTCACTCAAGTACGCTCAATTTCATGAACTATTTCCGATTAAATCCACACACTCCCTTTCCCCCACCTCTGATTTTATCATCAACCTAGGTAAGTGTACCCTTGCCAAACCCCAAAAACAAGAGACTTAGAACCCAGAAAATTAAAAAGACAGAAATTATCCTAGGATTTGAGACCTCATTGAACTGGTTTGAGGGACTTTGAACTCCAAATCTGTATTAAAGTTTTACTTTTTATACAACAGAATTTGAATGAGAAAAGAAATTAAAGTTTTTTTTGTGATTGTCAACTTTCTTTGAATAAATTTGGAAAATGACTAATATTTTTATGTAATAATAGACACTTTTATAAAAGTTTATCCTTTAACTTTTTGGGGGTATATTTTGCCTTTTTATCCTAATGACTAGACCACCAGGGACCAAAAGGTTTCTGAGGCAGACAGAATTTGACATTTTCTAAGTGTGTCTGTGACTATCTACTACCACCTTTGGAAGCTAATAAATATTGCATGATTAATCTAAATTAAAGATGTTACATCTGTCCCTTTATGTCGGCATTATAAAGAGATTTTACTGGTGCTCCTGTGATGAGAAAGTTACTTGTGTTCTGTCTTTGCTTTTATTTTCTTAATTTAATAATTAAAGTCATCCAAATTATTAGCTATTAAGGGACTCTTTTTATGGATGAGAGATTTTAGGACTTCCTATTTATATGACATCATATGTTTATCCGGTAATTAAGCACCGAATCAATATATCTTTTAATGAGAAACAGAAGTTTAAATACCTATACCAGAATGAGATCAATACTCACTGTTTCCCAGTCTTGGGATATTGCCATTAGCTAGGGTGGTCTCTCTAAGAGTGCTTTCCCATATCCCATAGTTGTGTCATTAATTTGTTCAATAAATTTACAGAAGACTAGAAAGAACTTCCCTCCCAACCTTCCTTCCTCATGCCATATGCATGCATCTCTTTCTCTATTGTCTAAATATGCCCTGTCTTAAACACTATGGAGGAGACAGGTACCTTAACCTGAGTTCCAGGGTTTATGAGGACAGTGATTGTGCCAAGAGAAGACACCAGGATGAGGTAGCAGCTGGAATAAGACCTGAGTGTCTCACTAGTAGAGATGAATAGACATTTCCATTCTCTAGCCTCACCTGAAACTGGCTCTGCTCTTTGACACTGAATTGGTTTCAGTAATTCCTTCCCCTGTATTTTCCTAACACTGGAAGGTACCACAATGACCTCAATAGCAGGCTTAAGATCCTGTCTCTGACCTTAGTCACGAAGGATATGAAAACTCAGTCATCCAAAGCATTCTGTCTCCGCCACTTGCAAAGCTTCCTGTTACTTGTGTCATTTGGTGTCTGCTTTTGTACCTGGTGTGTCCAAGAGAGATACTGAGACAGCCAAGTGGGAGGGGGTCGCTGGAGAAACTCCAACCAGCCTGCCCACTGGGGTGGAGCCTGGAGAAATTCAGGACCTTTGCAGGAGGGAGGAGCCCGGTCCCTCCTCTTCCAGGGTGGAACCTGGGATTGGAACAGTGGGCGGGAAGCACTCTAGCAGTGGACACTGGCCCTGTTTCCCCCCTTTTTTTCCTTTTTCACCCAATAAAACCCTGCTTTACTCACCCTTTAAACCATCTGCGAGCCTGAATTTTTGTGGCTATAGGACAGACAAGAACCTTGTCTTTAGCTGAACTAAGGAAAGTCTTGCAACATTTTTGGTATGCAACCGTGGGGACTCAAGAAGTGGTGAGTGAAATGGGGACTCAAAATCTCTTTCTTTTGCTCCTAAGCCTTTTCATCCTCGGACATCTGAGGGTGGGGGAAACCATGTTCCCAAACTTGTCATTCCGGGGCCTATTCATGGCCTTTTCCTTTCTTTTTCAGGACTGACTGGAGACCAGCAGCTCCCCACCGGTCTCCCCTCCCTGCCAGAGCTGGGACCCTTGGCCTAAGGTGTGGCAGGCAGCTGGCCAGTGCTGTTCTCCCAGGCGCCCATAGAGTTTCCTCCTCCCCGGGACAGGGAGGCCAGCTGTGACCCACAGCAATGAAATTTGTCTCCCTGGTGGAGGAACTACTTGCATAAGAACAAGAGGTTCTTCCCCAGGCGTTTTTAAACCTTTTTTCTTCCCCTTCTCTACCTGTCGGCATTTAACCTGTCATTGTTTTTTTGCCTTTTAGAAGATATTTTACTAGACCAGGCCCCCACGGCTATCACTGTTTTTCTCCGCAAATTTTGGTTGTGAAATCAAGCCTCCATCTTGTTTTACATCCTGAGGGCATCTTTGTTTAGCAATCCTGCCTGATGGGATGAGCCCTCTCAGGTCCTATATCTGCATGTTCTCCTAGCCCTGTCTTTTAAAAGGCCCCACACAGCGACTGGGTTCTCTTCTGCCTGTCTGTGTGTATACTGTGTGTGACGTCTGTAAAAAGAGCTCTAATTAATTTGGCCTAAAGAAAGACAAGCCCTTGGATGTAATATTTTTTTAAAAGGAAGTTAAAAGCTATGGAAACTTTCGGTTCACATAACGTTAATTTTTGAGAAATGAAAATAGCCCTAAAGACTATCAGGAAAATGCAGGTATAATTAAAATATAAATAGGTGAACTAAACTATGCAGGTCAGATGCAAGGTTTGCTAAGTGTTTTGAGGTTACAAACTGCTTTTTGGGTTTTGAGACCTATTTGACTTGGCAGCTTCACAGTTTGTAGGGCCTGGGGACATATGGAACTAACCATGCCCTCAACTAAGAAGGTAAATCTTGGCTGCAGTTAGCACACAATTAAAGCAACTTAACTAAGTTTTCAAGTCAAAAATTGCTAGGAGTTCATTGAAACTATTAGAAATAGATTTACATGCAAAGTGTGTAAGAATAGTAAAATGTATTTTTTAGTAAAAGGTTATAAGAAGGCATGGAAACGTAAACTTCTGCCTAGGGTTAAAGGATTGTTTTGAGTTAAATTAGGAAAAAGCTGAAGTTCAAAGAAGTGGTGGAAATTAATCTTGCAGAAGAGGTTCTCTGTGTGAACATATTGACTAAATTCAAAAAATGATATTATGTGGCTTTTCTGTAAATTGAGCACCGAAATAAAAGCATAACAAAGTTTTCCTAAGGCACTAAACTGTCCTTTGCACAATTTGTAAAGGGATGTAAAAGGTTCTTGCTGCTTTAAAATTTCTGAGTCATTATTTAGGCAAAGTAAATAACTTATGGTAATCTGGAATTCTATTTAATAATATCAAGTGTTCTAAACTTCAGACATTTAACAGCCTTCCCAAAATCAAACTTCAGTTTCAAAATTGTCTTCCCTGGCACCTGGCTTTTCAAATACATCACAGGGCCCATGAGGTGTCCAGAAAAGAGAGGCAAACAGGATTATTTGACATGTTTAGGTACATAGGATAGCCGAAATGATGTTCAATCTTCTTTAGGTCATATTTTTGGTAAATAATGCTAATATATGTTCCAAAATTGTATGGGATTTCTAAAATTCTAATGTCTGAGTATATGCTATCAATCATAATTAAGGTTTTCATGTTAAGTTATTGTAAACCATGGAAATGCCCAAACTTCTTTGCCAATCATATTTCTAACTGTAACTACCCTGGACATTTTGCCATTCACAGACAATTGTTATCTTGTTTCAATCCTGTTCAAAGACAGTTTATAATGAGCTACAGAACTTTTAACAGGTGCTCTCAAATATAGGCCTCTGATAACTTTAGAGATTGTAGCATTGGAATAAAGGAAAATGTATAGGACTGATAAAGAACTAAAATGTTCACGAATATCAAACAAAACAAGATTTAACTAAATGGACTGAACTCCAGAAACTGAAGCAAATCTGTTTAACCTTTGCTTGGAATATTGCTTATCCATGTTTTGTTTTTCAGAATCCAGGACACTTTGAACTATATACAGTCTTTAATAATTAAGTAAGGTATACTCCTGGGATCAAGATTTGGAGCATGTTTGTTTCACTCTGCCTGGTTCCTCTAAAATTTGGATATTATCTCTGAGTATTCTTATGGCAATATAATTGTTTGCATCAGTGCAACAAGAATCCAGTTTTCTTTTGCAATAGGACACAACTGGAGAAACTGGTAATTTTACCAAGGCTTTGACTGGAAGGGTATGCTTCCCTTTAAAGAGTCAGTCTCAACTTGCAGAGCCAATAAAAGTCCTATGGGAGACTGGCCTCCTACCCTCATCTACACAGTCCCTGTTGTGAATAAAGAATGCCAATTTCTAACAGGTCTAGGAGCTCTAAGTTTATCTTAGGACCTTAAGAGGAGAGGATCACCCAACTCTCAGGTATTTGAAGATGCAAACCCATGGATGAGCTTGGCTTTAAAAGGTCTTATCTGAGATTCCTTGGTGAACAAACTTCCATCAAAGTCAATCCAAAAGGCCTTTGTAGAAATAATTATTCATGCTGTACTTTATGCAAATAATCTGGGAAGGTATAAAACTAAAGTCTATTTTGCAAATAACACAGTCCTGTGAGGATTTTTTTTAATAAAAATGAGGACTAGAGAGAGAGAAGTTATGCTTCAAAAGTCATCATATATTTGTCATTAAATTCTAAACTCACTAGTTGTTTTTAAGTTTTTGCCTACAGTTTAGACTAACCTTGCTTGTTCCTGTGAACCTACCAGCAATCACCAGTTGCAATTGAGAAAGAACAAGAGGGATGGGTAATGTAAAACTCTGGATCAATATTCTAGTTCTGAGCAATTATCCTGCAAATCCTGCCAGGTGATGGGAATAAATAGGATGCCCATCACTAGGAGGTTTCCTTTCTGGGAAAGTAAGACCATGGGAGCTAACCAAAGCCAAGCACCATACACCCAAATCCTAGCAAGCATAACTATAGCTACCAGTTATCTGGATGTGTTACAAGACATCCTTTTTTCTCCCTTGCTGGAGGAGGACTCAGTTTCACAGTTCCACCTTAGCTTTCGGCTTTATAAAAAGGAGTTCATGCAAACCCCCAAGACATATTTTTTTCCCAAACTAAATTCCAAGCATTGGGTGAAAGCCCTAGGAAAGAAAAGTTGATCTGAGGGATCCGTAGGCAAATGACAATAGAGGTTAAAAGGCACAGCACAGGTGGATGTAGTTGATTCCTGCCAATTAAGCCAACCCCAAGCTTCCTGTTTCATGGATAAAGGTCACATTAATATCCATGGGATAAATGAGGTCTAGGGTAATACAAAGCTACTGACAGTAGTGGGGATAGAGGTATAGGGGAGAGCAGATAATTCCTATTCTCTAGGCCCTCCCTGCTTCATGGGTGCAGGCTGCTTTGGTATTCATGGTGGGACCTGCCACGGTCCCGGGACTCAGGGATGCAAGGATGAAGAAGGAAAGAGGACACTCTTCTCTCTCTCCCTCACATACCCCAGGTATCTGCTAGGAAGAGAAGGGAATCAGAGATGCCTGCCCCCTCTTTCTAGATGGGTAACCATTCATCTTCAGTCTGTATCCCTTTAGAATTCCCCCTAAACCCCTGGGACACCTTTGAAAAAAATCCCTTTTTTTTCCTTTATTCTCCTCTCCTCTCTTCCCTGATAGGTAATTGTGTCTCTTTACTACAAGGAATTCCCCTTGTATGTATCCTCCGAATAAGAACTAGTTAATTTCTGAAACCTTAAACTGGCAGGTTTAGGATTAGGCTCAGGGGAAGGGAACCCAGAAGCCTGACATGCCAGCAAAAGGGTAAAGTTTTTTAACCAGTTGGACTTTTGGTCTCCCTCTCCCTGTGCCAATTGGTAAAGGGCCTTGGAATTTTGAGCTCTCCTTACCCCTCCCCTTGTTTCATTTCGATACATGTTTTCTAATAACCCCATTTGTCTGTTCTTTCCTTCAGGCCATCAGACTCCAAACAGTCATGCAACTGTAGCCTCTGATAATGGACCCTTCTGCAGGAAACCCTTCAATAGGCCTCTGATGCAGCTCTGACTGCCATTTATCCAAAACGGTGCCCCTGTCAGCAGGAAGTAGTTAAGATTGGTCTTTGTCCTTATTCTTAATCTAACTGCAGTTAGATGTACTTCTTTAGAGACGGGAATGAGACAGCCAGGTGGGTGGGAATCCCTGGAGAAACTCCAACCAGCCTACCCACTGGGATGGAGCCTCCAGAAGTTCACACCATTTGCAGCAGGGAAGAGTCTGGCCCCTCCTCTTCCTGTGTGGAACCTGGGATTCCAACGGAGGGCAGGAAGCATTCTACCAGGGGACTCTGGCCTTGTGGGGGATCCCTGTTTCCCTATTTTTCCCTTTTTACCCTATAAAACCTGTTTGGGAGAGGGAGAAAGGACAAGATAGAGGAAGGTGAACAAGAAGGCACAATCCATGTTGCTTCCGGGTTCTTCCTCACCAACTTTCCCGTGCGTGGGAAAATGCAGCCTGCCCCCGGGAAAATGCAGATCAACCGAGCATGCGCCAGGTGACTTCAATCCGAAGAGATCGAAACTTACCCAGCCACGCCTATGGAGACGCCCCTATCACGCTCTTATCCCGCCCACTGCTCTCCTCCCTCCAGTACCAATGCATAAAAGTCCGCTGCCGGCAGGAGCTGGCGTGACTTCTTCGGCCCCTCCTACTTGTGGACCGGAGAACCTCACCCGAGAGCGCTGGGGCGACTTCCCTGGCCCCATACCTGAGGACCGCAGAACCTCGCCCGAGAGTGTGTGCGTATTTGCAATAAAAGACTGCCGCTTTCTTATGTACTTTGGCCTCATGTTTAATTATTTAGCTCTCCTAAATTAAGTATTAAATTAAGTATGAAATTAAGACAATTATTAAATTAAATTAAAGACAAAACCCTGCTTTACTCACCCCTTAAACCGTCTGAGTCTAAATTTTTGTGGCCATGTTACAGACAGGAACCCCATCTTTAGCTGAACTAAGGAAAGTCCTGCAATAATATGACCTCACTCTTGTTCCTCAATCCCATGGGTCCTGACTCTCTGGCAGTCTCTATTTGGAATTTTGCATCATCTCTTTCCTGTCTTGAATGTCAGAAACTTAATCCCCACTGCCACTCACATCATTTGGATTAGATTTTTCAAGTTATTGAATTTTTTTTTTTGCTTGTATAGTTTGATGTTTTAAACTACATTGTCACCAATGATGCTCTTACTCCTTAGGAATCTTTAGTTTCTGTCCCTCCAGTTCCCTCTTGATTCTATTCTGGATTTCAGTCCCAAATTGCTACACAAAACTGGAGAGTTAGGATAAAATATTTTATTCTCCACCTGGGACTAAGTCACTTGCTGCATGTTCTTCTGCAGCTCCACATTGGTCCTCTGTTTTTTCTTGGATTTATTGCCTGGATCTGTTTGAGTTTGGTTTTTGGTAGTTCATTTTTTAAATTTATATCCCAATAATCATCTACTTTTTCCATAAACATCACTATGACTCCCAGTCACCAACTAACAGTTATTTGGTGCTTAGAAACCAGGAGGCTTTATGTTGAGCACCTAATATTCATTACCTCACTTAGCCCTTCTAAAATCAATACAAAATAGCTGTCAGTTGCTAATACATAGTAGACTCCTAAATGTTTCTAGAATGAATAATTGAATGGATCTTTATTTTATCATGGAAGAATCTAGGGCTTAGGAAAACTTTGTCCTTTGAACAAGATCTGGAAGCTAATAATAATAACTTCACCTTTATTAGGTGTTTCCTAAGTGGCAAGTGCTATTCTAAGTGCTTTTATGGGCATTAGTTGTTGGGTGTGTCTGTGTGTGTGTGTTTCTTTTCTCATCATCCAATAGAAGGGAAAACAAAATGCTTCTGTCTTCCTAGAAGAATAAAACAGAAACAAATGGCGGAAATTTCAGAGAGGCTGAATATTCAGTGAAAGCAAAACTCAATATGAACCACTTCTTATCCTAATGATATTCTCCATGAGGAATAGTCAAGCAAAGACTCTGCGGTCATGCCCAAAGGGTGCTATGGGGTGAATTCCAGCATATGAGGAGTTGAAAGAATGGCAAATGTGTTAGCTTTTGTTGTGAAGTGTCTATGACAAGATGCCTTCGGTAAGATAAACCTAAACAAAAAGAGAGAGGTGATTGTGCATTTGGCTCTTCCTTGTTAGTTAAGAAGGGATGGAACAGAAAACATTGAAGGGAGAAATTTTGAATGAGTAGAAATTCAAGAACAAGGTAAAGCCTCAATTATTATTTTCATAACTTACTTTTCACTGTTGCCAAATATCTCCCCATCCTAATTGCAGATATGTTCACAGAAAGTATTTTTTTTCCAATCAATTTCCTCAAGCATCTTGCATTAGTATAAGCAGAGACCCTGCTTTATTATGTTGATAATTTCCTTAAGCCACACAATTTAATTACTTTAGTGACATACTCATCTTTGAACAGATATCCTGTATTTATTACAACTTGCTGTATGTTTTCATACCTTATAATAATTTCCTGAATCAGAAAATATGATTTTTATAGAGTGAATTAGCTGCACCTGGATTGTAATGGGAAGACAAACTAATATCATTTTAAATATTTTTGCATGAATTCCTTAAAATGTACCAATTTTCACATTTTATTTTGTTTGAGAAACACAAAAGATGATTACATGTAAATACTTCGCTATGTCCCCCAAGTGAGTTTCTAGAGATAAGTCTTCCCATCCAGGCCATAATTGCAAAAGGTATTTTATCCTGTCTTCAGCATGCCTGTTCTCTTTTGTCCTTAAGGCTTTGTTGGAAAACCAATAGGAAAAATAAAGTCAAAGGACTAAAATCATATTAAGTATCATTAATAGTATGAAGCAAGATAATTAAAGGCACCTGGAAATTGTATTATGCACTGCAATTCCAAAATGTAAAAGTAAGGCCGATTTTATATGGATTTGGGTTATGCATTCTAATATGTTACAGGTCAGGTCACAGTCTCTCCAGAGAGATGCTATAATGTAATGTAATGTGTAATTGAAAGAATAGGGCTGTTGAAGTTGGAGAACATACTGTGTTCCAGTTCTTGCCTGTCACTTCCTACCTGAATGACCTTGAGCAACTCAGACTACTTCACTCATCTGCAAAATGAGAAAAATTGTAATAATAACTACTTCACAGGGTTATAATATAAATACATATAATATTTGAAAAGTGCCTTATATTTATTCAAGAAGCATGTACTGAAAATGTATTATGCACCAGTTACAAAAAAAATGCATATAAATAGAGCAGTGGTTTGTAAAATTTAAAACAATATACTCATTATGTAGTTTTATTCAATGAAAGTTTTAATTAATACCTCAGTGACTAATATATAGTTTAGTCTCAGTAATTGACTCTAGAGTTTCAAATTAGTCTTAAAACATAGTATACTGAGCTCACATTTGCCCAGATTTGAAAGGAAAATCAGGCATATAATTTCTGTCCCCACTACTCACTTTCACATTCCTCACCTACTTTTGATATGCAAAGTTCCTTCTTGGTCTTGCTATCCTTATGCTAAAACGCAACTGTTTTGCTTCCCCAAATTATAGGGAGTTGGGATGATGCTGCATTGTTTGCTTAATCTGGAATCAAATTGCACAATGACAAAAAAAGAAACTATCATTGTTTTGAATGTTAGAGAACAATTAGATGCTTGCGTATCAACAGAGGAAACATCTCCAATGCTTATGACAAATGTGTAAATCCAGCAATTTAGGAGTCTCCTCTAACAAAACCATCAGGATACATTTGTTGTGAAATTGATTGTCCCTGTGTTTCTAGCTAATGTTGTTCTATGGGTATTCCGAAATGGCTAAGAAATGTCGTCTCAGAATGCTTGCTGTAATAAGCCCAAGGTGTGAATTATTAGGCATCTTTCTTCGCTAATCATTTTCATATGGCAATTAGAGATGTCAAACTCACACTGTGTTTCTTTTTTCAAATTTAGGGAGCTCTGTATGCTGCATCTCTAGCCACTGTATTACCTAGCCATGACCTTAAAGCGAACTACTATGCAGAGAATATGGCCTTAAGGTGCCCTAAGGGTCTCTGAGCAGGTTACAGAATTTGATGAGATACGAGGATTGTAATCATCTTACTTGTGGTGGCAGTGATTTAGCCTGATAGCTTAAAAGCACAGATTTTTATTTCAGAAATATTAGTTTCCACCCAGACTCTGCCACTGGTTTACTATGTGAACTTTACCAGCTTGTTTAACTTTCTAAGCCTTAGTTTTCTCAATTATTATAATAAAAAAATGCTAGTACATATCTTAAGTGGTTGTAATGAATATTCAAAACCTAAAACATTTAATGAAATTATTACCGTCTGTAATACTATATATTTCATAATCCCCAAATTAATGTAAACCATTGTTCTTTATAACAGTCAGTATTAGAAGTATCCTACAGGCTTTGTGACATAAGAACAGCACAGTTATCAGATTTAGGAACACACAGCAGTGTGCAGAAAACCAGAAAAGCAAACAAAAAACAAACCCAGTGATCGAAAGGAGGAGAAAAGGGAAGCAAAACATTTTTAAAGTGCCCAATACTGAGCAGAAGCTTGGTGGACAACATCCCATTGAATTGAATTAAAATATATTTTTAAAAGAGTCATTATTACATAATTTAGAGTAACAGTCAAGAATCTGAGAAACAAATAAAATGCCCAAGATTACAGAGCTATTAAGTGGTAGTGCCAGAATTTAACCCTGTGTCTGACCTCACATCTTCTTCTTTTTTTTTTTTTTCTCACAAGCTAACATTAAATATCAGGCACACTTAAATTAGCAGTTCTGCAGATAATAAATATCCAAGGCAAATAGCAAAGCATATTGGATCATGGAAGTGACCTGATTGGATGTGAGCCCAGTGATAAGTCTCTGTTACTCCAATACAAACAATTTTTCACAGGAGATCCTTGGGAACCTCCTACCAGGGCAAGAATTAATTTTACAACATGATTGTCTGGGTCTCAGTTTACCAATAGGTGTGTACAAATGACCACGGACATCCAGGTCGGGAATCAGGAGTGGTGATGGCAGAACACAGGAAGTGAATTATCAGTGACATTTGGACTGTCTCAACATCCATGAAAGTGATAAAAAAAATAGGCACTACAGGAGTTAATTTTATGTGTCAACTTGACTAGACTAAGGAATTGTCCAGGTTGTTGGTAAAACAGTACTCTGAGGTGTGTCTGGAAGGGGATTTCTGGAAGAGATCAGCATTTGAATCTTTAGATTGAGTAGAGATGATCCATCCTCACATCAAAGTGGGCAGCATAATCCAATTTGTCGAAAACCCAGAAAGAAGGAACAGGCAGACGAAAGGCAAATTCTCTTTCTCTCTTTTTGAGCTGGAACAACCATCTTCTCTGACTCTGAACCCTCACAACTTCAGGTTCCCAGGCCTTCAGCCTCAGACTGAATTAAACAGCAGAATTTCCTGTTTCACCAGCTTGGAAAGGCAGATTATGGGAGGGCCTTCCTGGCTTTCATAATCATATGAGCCAATTCCCATAATTAATCTTTTCTTATCTATCTATCTATAGCCTGTATTTCCTAGTATAGTAGATGTCTTCCTCAAACTAATGCTAATTTTTATAGAACTCTAAGAGACTGATATTAGTGTTTCCATTTTATAGCACTAAAACATAAGGCTATAAAGGATACTATAATTTTCCCAAGGTCATACATTAAATAATGGTAGGGAAATAATTTTATATTAACAATTAAAAAGGGTACTTGGCTATGAGGCAGGCACATGAATCCTGTTTGTGACTGACATGTGATGAAACTGTTAGGGATTGGAAATATCCAAGTTACCGGCAGCAAATTTGTATGGATCTGCAGTAACCTCAATTCTTGCCTCAGAAGAAAGAATTGACTCAGGGGCATAAGGCAGAAAAAGAGACCAACGTAAGTTTCAGAGCAGGAGTAGAAGTTTATTAAATTGCTTTAGAGCATTAAAGGAAAGGAAGTACATTTGGAAGAGATGCAAATGTAAGTCTCTTGACTTGGTGGTCAAGTGCCCCATTTCACCTTGAACCTAGGACTTTATATAGTAGCCTGCTTTCAGAATGTTGCCCTGCTTTCCCTTCATTCTTCCTTTAGAGTGAGCTGCCGGATATGGGGTGCCTTTCTTGGTCTTTGGAGGTGAGCATGTGCAGTGTGTTTAAGAAGTTGCATGCACACCCTCCTGAAGCTTTTTTCCCTTTTCCAGTAGAATGCCCCCAGAAGGTCATACTCCACCATTTTGTCTCCTCATGTGCATGCATGCGCCTACTCTCCCAATTCCTGAGATTTTTTTTTTTTTAAACGGAGTCTCACCCTGTTGCCCAAGATGGAGTGCAATGGCGTGTTCTCGGCTCACTGCAACCTCTGCCTCCCGGGTTCAAATGATTCTCCTGCCTCAGCCTCTGGAGTAGCTGGGATTACAGATGCTCACCACCATGCCCAGCTAATTTTTATACTTTTAGTAGAGGCGGGGTTTCACCATGTTGGCCAGGCTGGTCTTGAACTCCTGACCTTGGAATCCACCTGCTTCGGCCTCCCAAAGTGCTGAGATTACAGGTGTGAGCCACCGTGCCCGGCTTATTCCTGAGATTTTATTGGAAGCTTCTGATTACCAATTTCTATATCTGTTGGGAAACTGCCTCTCCCTGGTGCTGGCTGCGACCAGTTATCATTTTAGAGAGGCAGCGTAGCAACCACCACACCATCACCTGATGGTTGCCTGACATTCCTAGTGGGTCGGGGGAGCCCTCTTCTGTCCCCTTCATGCCTGACTAGTTACCCACCGTAACAAAACCTCCACTAGATAATTTTACTTTTCAATATACAGCAGCATGATGTAAAGAAGAAACACTGGACACTGAGTCGCAATAGTTTGTCTTTAGTTTTGGCTTTATGTTATAAAGTGTAGCCTTGAACACCTCATTTAATTAAACTATTTGACCCTCAGTACACTCAGTTGTAAAATATGAGTATATTTCCCCTGCCTATTTCACTGGGCAGTAATAGGACGGTAATGAAATCATGAATTGGTACTACATAAATTTAAAGATAATATGCAAATGTGACATTATTTTTGCCTATCTTCCTGGGGTTACATTTTAATAAAATGGGTTAATACCTATGAAAATGCCATTCTATTATAATGAAAAATCAAGAATCATTAATGATAAGTATAACCATTCCTGGGGTCATACAGCTGTTTGAATATTAATATGAAAAGGTGATTGTTGTGTTTTTCTTTCTTATTAATGATTCAGTAATTAACACATGTAATTATTATGAATTCTGTTTTTATCATAAAGAAAACAAATCTCAGTAATGACAGCTGACTTGTTGAAGGTCATATGGTTAGTTAATGATACTGGGACAAGAATTCAGGTTCCGTTCTTTAAAACCTTATGCCTTTTCTCTCCTTTTCTTATATAAAAACGTGTAATTTTATATCTCATAGCACAATGCACAAAAATTAATTTCATTTCTTCTTCAGAGTATTTGCATTTTAAAAGTCATCTTTCAACCTAATACTTTACAAAAGACACTAAGCCAGTTTTCCCAATTCTCTGGTGAGTTATAGAGAAAGGTTTTGTTATTGTTGTTGTTGATGATGTTTTCTGTTTTGGTAGGCCTTATTTCTGCTTCCGGATACTTCTTCCTAAGCCCTGAGATGAGTCCCATGATTGACTTCCCTCCTTTCTTTGATCTTCCAAACATTTTCCAGATCCCGGGGGCCTCTTTCCCTGGTCCTCTGGCTGGTTACCCAGGACATTGTTCTTGCTACTTTGCTGTGTGGTTTCTCAGCTTAGTTAAATTTGGCTTCGTGTTTAAGTGGCAGGAGGATAGAGAGAGGGAAAAAGACAACAGGGATTTCCTTACCTCCAGACTTTTTGGAACTTAAGCCTTTCCTAAAGCTTTTTGCCTATATACTAGTATTTCACTTACCACCATTTACCTTCACAGATGCTAACACTTGTTCAAATTGCAAAACACCAAAATAAAGCTGGACTAGCTACTCAAATTCTGTACTGAAAGATTGTAAATATTTTAGAAGAATAATTTTGAACCAGAACTGTGGATGAGAAAGCCTCTATAGATCATAATTATTTTGTTCTCTGGTTGAGGTTGGTTATTGTAGCCTAGAGCACAGAGGATTGTTATTTTGAAATGAATTGAATATTTATGAAAATATATTCCACCCTTTTAACTAGAATAAAGAGTGTTATTGTCCACTATGCCAGTAGCAAATAACAATGCCTTAAGAAGATACATCACACACACACACACACACAGAGGCTGTTTCTAACATACAAAAATTATCATAGAATTATTAGTTTAAAAAACCTTTTTTATAAATACAAGTTAATTAAACACATTGAAATTGAAGATGTCCTACCATTTTGTTTACTTCTTTGGTAAACAGATAAGGATGATTGTTCATGTCCAATTGAAATCAATTCTCACTTGACAACCATAAAATTGTAACTTCACTATAAAGGTAAATAATTTGATATCCACATCTCAAAAATAATGGATGTTATACATCTAATCAGCTGACTGGTGGGTCAACCAGATTGTATCCAGTACCTTGAAGAAGACAGCTTCTGACTTGGTGATAAATGGCATCCTTAAAGAAAAAAAAATTCATTTTTAAATGTAGAAACACAACTATTTCTCCCTGACTTATACTTTTTGTGTGGACTTCAACAATGATTAAGTTATTTTATATTTTTAGAAGTACATTAATTAGAGATAGATAGTTAAAAATAAAGATGATCTGATAGGTAGGTAAGTAGATACAAAATTCAAGAAATGCCACCCCACAATACAATGCTCTAGTTTGATTACCTGGAACTCGGGGAACTTGGGAAACAGTGGATACAGGCAGAGGCTTTCTCTGAGCTTGCCTTATCTGCCTACAAAAGGGACTCAATTGTCATTAATCCCTTCCCCAGGAATTTCATGTAATAGGGGGAATTCAACCAGATCATAGGGGAAACTAGAGATCACGATCATAGCCATACAAACTTTGTGACAGGCCACTATCTGTTCGTATGAGGGCCTGTTCATCTTGTCCCAAAATCATTTATTCTTCCCTTTGTTGCCTCCACCTCTGCTCTCACTTCCCTGTGAAGATCTTACTAGGGTTTGGAGTATTCATTTTTCTTTCATGTGATGTCCCCATGCAGGTAATAACTTTGCACACCTTAACTCCTGTTAATCTGCCTGGTGTCAGTTTATTTCATAGACTCCATTATTGAACACCGAGAGGGTAGAAAGTTTGCCCTTCCCTAAAGTTAGATAGATAGACACTAGATAGATAGATTTGGTTTTGCTGGTCCTGCTCAGTACTAACTTGGGAAAACTTAGTGCTATAATTGGTGGCTGAAATGGAAATATTCATGGAAGAACCATATCTATCATACAGAGAAAAGAATAAAAGCTCTTAGCAAATTTGAGATCTACATATTATTACAAATAATAATTCACTGGACAATATGCTCTCTCTGAATAAAATTGAACTTATGTGTTTGTTTAATCAAAAGTGAAGGGCAATATTATTAACCATTCACATTTTATATGCCTACTAAATGAAGTTCAGAATTGTTAGTTGCTTTTGTCCAACAGTACACAAAAAGAACCTATGAAGGACAGGATTCTGAAGCTTGTTTAATTGACTCCAAGGCATGATACCCTTTCTATTGAGTAGCATGATGCAAGATTTAGAAGGGAGATAAATCCTGGAGAGTTGAAAAGTTAAGATAAAAATTAATGTAAGAGCAACAAGAATTCAGACGCATTGAAAACAATGTGGGATTATGGAAAGCACGGTGGAAGATCTAGAAAGATGAGCCTAAGATGACAAAGATGGTCAGAATGTGAGCTTGTTTTTAAAAAGACAGTTACAAGTGAATCCTCCTGATTAAAGTTTCAGTGTGACTGATTTATAATTACAACAAAATATAACACAATTTTGTTATAGGTGATTTTCTAAATAGTTGAGTGGTAGGAAGAAATGATGACATTTATATCTGTCTCTCCACCAAATACATTGGATATGCTTCTCCCTTCATTAGTTACATGATAAGAGAGAGGGTAAAAATACAGGTATTGATCATATGCTTTGGGTAAAAATGATCAAGATAGCAAAAGTCTCTCCCTAAAACATAAACTACTTAATCACATTATCTCAATTTTCCTACTATTTCTTCCTTTCTTATAAAATGCTGAAGGTCATCTCTAAACTGAGTTCTAAATAATCCTTCTGCTTAGCATTTAAAATTCTCAATTTTTCTCCAGCATTTCTTATATCTTAGCTTTAAATAAGCTTTCTAATGTTCCACTCTTTTGCTTCTCCACTCAAAAAAATTTAAAAAGTCCCTGAGCTCTTCATATTATGGTTAATTACAATGTTGCAAGAGATCATTTTTGAACACACATCTTAGTAGCTTACCACCATTTCCTATTACTGACTCATCACATCACCCAGCTAAGGTCTCTAGAAGGCTTTCCAATCTCCAAGCAGCACCATCCAGTGCATTTTGCTTGTCTCTGGTCTTCTAGCAATTCTTTATGTCTCTCAGTTTTGCCCAAGGAAAGTTTGTCTTTGAATTTAACTCCTAAAAACATTTTAGACCTACTGGCATCTAAATTACAGTGACTTATGCTATATCATCTATTTTTTGATTATTTATATTTCTTTGTAGTATTCATATGCATTTAATTGAACTTGCTTTAAATCATGCTTAATTATTTGTGATAAATTTTGGTAATACCACTTTAAAAAAATTTAAGTTCAACGATTCTTAATAATCGCATATTGTGTGGAAGGCACAGTCTAAAGCTCCACCCAAATCCTTTATGGCTTTCCCAATCTCTCCTGCACACAATGGCCTTTCCCTTATCTTAATTACCACAGACTGTATTCACATCACATCATATTCTCTAAGATATTTTCTATGTATAATGGCTCACAATTATAGCTACAACTATGCTGGGGAAACCTGGCTTTGGTAAAATTAACATCCTATGCTTTAATTCGAAGCATAAAATGTATGTTTTGATTACTTAGCACTGTAAATGGTTGTCAAATATGAAATATACACATTTTCAAGAAGTATAATATCACTTCTGATTTATATAAAAATTGAATTGAAAACAAAAAAAAGCTAAGCTATAAAATATATGTCGTAGGTAAAAATAAGAAATCTGTTTTTCAGGTAGCTTCTTTTAGAGCCTGTAACCACATTTATCTCAACTATCATACCCTGCATGCCCAATACACTGCACAAGTGGACCAATAGCAAGTAAACTATTGACCTTCCCTCATCCCAAAGATTTGGCCCTCATCTTAAAAGCAGCTATAAATCCTCACATTTCCCCACGCTGCTCATCACTAGTTTGCAGAATCAGCATTCTGGCCCATGTCGACTATATTTCCAGAAATAATGCATTCCCAAAGCAATATTCTCAGTTACGCTGAGTCAGCATGCTGAAGGACAAGCAATACAAAGAGATGCCTTTAAGTGTTGTGGGTCTGAGCCAGGGCTTGTCAGTAGAGATGAGTATTTGATATGTATACGAATAACATACAGTTTGCATGGATCTTTTAACCTAACACTAGTCACACACGTTTAAATGCCTGTAGTTTTTGCTTCATTAGATAACATGTTAGTTTCTGTCTATGAAAGAGGAAAAACCTGAAGTCATTTTTATAAATCTCCAAATCTGATGTCTTACTGTGATTATAAGATTTGACAAGATGATCTATGATGATTTGACATACTTAAATCAACATGACCTGGTGATGCTATCATATTGTTAAAACATATATTCTAATTTACCATGCCTACTTCAGAAATATAGTGGCTATTGGTTGATAAGGCACTCATTGGAACTTTTAAGAGCTGGTAATGCAATCTATGTTCATCTAGAGTCATGGTTATGAAGAAAATAATCTCTAGATGGCTGTAGCTAACAGCTTTGGAATTATCTGTGAGCTCTATCTATTCTAGGTTGCCATCACTATAAAAAAGCAAGTTGAAAAGGCATTATCATCAGATATTCATCTTATAATCTTGGCTTCACATCTCAGCTCCTTAAATTCATATTGAGTATCTTTGACTCTGCTGCTGTCTCTAGTTCCATCCTCTGAATGAAAAGAAATCATTCCTTCAGAGATAATTTTGATAATCATCCTGTTTCCACATGCATTTATATTTGTTAGAGCACCCACATTTCATCACAACTCTACATTACGTATTTCAGTTGGATCTTTCTTGAAAGAAGGAAAAGTGGAACGATCAACAGTGATGGAAAGGAAACATTGCTGTGTTAAAAGTACGTGTCATTATTCATCTGAGAAATGCAAATTAAATCTACAGTAAAGCATCACTACCTACCCATCAAGTTGGCTACAATTAATAAGACTGACATTACCAAATATGTGGGGCAGTTGGAACTCTCGGTTGGTGAGGGTGTTAAAGGACCCAATCATTTTCAAAAATTGTTCAGCAGTGTTTACAAAAGGTAAATATATACCTACCCAAAGATCTAGCATTTCTATCTTTAGGTATATGTCTAAGAGGAATAAGTGTATATATTACCAAAAAGCATGCACAAGTATGTTCACGGCAGTTATATTAATAATAACCCAAAAGTAAAAGCAACACAAATATCCATCAATGGAGCATGAATACATATATTGTGGTTTATCCTTATAACAGGATACTATAAAGTAATAAAAAGAAAAAAAAGATTTATATATGCATCCACATGGATGGATTTTACAGTCATCATATCAGGCAAAAGCTTTATGCCAAAGAATACTTATCGTATAATTCCACTTCTACAAAATGTGAGAGTAGGCAAAACTGATGGTGATAAGTAAGAATAGTTAACATGGAGTGGTGAAGGAAACTTTTGGGATCATATACATGCTTTACATTTGGATGTTGGAGGTGGTTATATGAGTATATACATGTGTAAAAATTTATTACTCTGTACACCTAAGAGTTGTGGGCTTGGTGCATCGTGCTAAATATATTTTAAGCTACAATTTTAGTCAGTAAACACTAATACAAATATACAGAAAAATTAGAGTAAACTTTTCTCATTTCTGAGAGTCAGCCCGTTGGCAATCTACCATGTTGATTAGCCTGGCAGCTAATATGTATCTGCAAATGTTATTACTTTGAATGATAATAATCATGGTTCCAAATTAACATTTTTCTATGGCATAAGGTAGGATTCAAGGTTGATTTCATTAGCCGAGGTCTGTTTTCTGGCTTCAGTACAGCAGATGGGGGAGTAGGTCTTTCAATTCTTGTCTTAGTCTGTTTTCTGTTGCTTATAACTGACCACCTGAAAGTAGGTAATTTATAAAGGAAAGTAAATCATTTCTTATAGCTATGGAGGCTAGCAAGTTCAAGGTCAAGAGGGCACATCTGGTGAGAGCCTTCTTGCCGATGAGGACTCTATGGCCTTCTGAGGTGGCATTCATCATCATGTGGCCAGGGGCCTGAGCATGCTAACATGCTAGCTGAGGAACCTTTTCTTCTTTTAAAACCACCAGTTCCTCTCTCATGATAAACCATTCATCCATTAACCCATTAATTCATTAATCTGTAAATAGGTTATTCCATTCATGAGGGCAGAGCCCTCTATGACCCAGTTCTCTTTTAAAGTCCCCATCTCTGAATATATGGCCTAATTGGGGATTCAATTTCAAAGTAAGTTTTGAGGATGGGGACATTCAAACTATAGCTGTCCTGAGCGGAGATCTGAGCAGCACAGCATCCATGAAAACAGGAGAAAAATAGAACACAATTTTCCTCAAAGTAGCCTACAAACAAGAACTTCAAGCAGTGAAATACAGAATAAATGCAATACAGAAGGTGAAACAGTTTGAGTTACTAAATTGTATTTAGAAGTAGACATATGACTCAATTCCCCTTTCCATTTATAATAATAAAACTTAAACTGGCTACAGGTCCCACCTTATTTATCAAAATAAGCATTTATTGATAGTTTTTAAAAGAAGCCTTAACAGTCAATGTATAAATCCTATGTTTACAAAACAAACATTTGTCATTGAATCAAGCAAATTTGATTTATAAATTCAGTTTCTGCAAAGCTTTCTATGAGATTTGTTTAGCCGTTTTTGTGTTTTCACTCTGCATAATGAAAACTGCTGTGCTGCAGTGCCAAGAGTAAAAATGCATTGAACGACCATGTAAAATATCTTCAGTTTTTCTGAAAACTATATGTATGCATTGAAATTTCTAAAGAATGGCTTTTATCATAAATAGTGTAAACCTATGCCATTCTTGGTAATAATTCAACTCTTACATTTAATCTCGTTTAAGAAAACTTTGACATTTACAACTATAATTACAATCACATGGCCAGGGCATTAAATTAACCTGATATTAAAGATCAGAATAATCTCTAGAAATCTAAAGGAAATAACTTCAAAAGATATGAGGGTATGCGTTTAGTGTTTTCAATGTTTAAGATCTGAAAATGGTTAAATCCACAGTGTTCTATGACATCAAAATAAATAAACAAAAAACATGAACTTATGATCAGTGAAAGATCATCAAATGTTTGAGAACTGAAAACTAGGCTGCGCCAGAGTGATTATTCTCCCTTTGCGCATCTATGTAGACACCTATGGTGTCTATGCTTTTCTCAGTGGAAGGACCGAAGATGTTTGAATGTGGAATTTCTAACTTAAAAATAATCACAGGTAGTAAAAATAGAAAAGTAAATTCTAGTAAATTTGAGAATTCTAGTAAAATTTAAGAAGTAACAAGTCACTCTCAGTGAGGCTTTTCCTAACCATGCTATAGAAAATATCAAAACTCCATGCCCCCCGCCATCTTCCGCACCTGGCATGCATGCCCCATAATTTTTAAATATCTTTTGTTTACTTTATCACATATTTATTAATTTTCTCAATTCTAGCTCTTTCCATGAGAATGTAAGCTCCAGGGGCAGGGGCTTTTTCTAGATTTGAATTGTATTCATTTCCACCTTTATTTTTCTTAACAAAAATGCCTGAGATACTGAGCTCTAACAGTACCATTTAAAACAACCCTTGTTTCCCTAAACCCTATAAGGGCAGTATTTCTCAACCTCTGCATTATCAACATTTGAGGCTGGATAATTCTTTGTGTGAGGAGCTGTTTTGTGCCTTGTAGGATGTTTCATAGCTTCTATAGCTTCTATCCACCAAATGCCAGTAGCCTCTTCCCTCCGGTGGGGTGACACTCAAAAAATGTCTCCAGACATAGCCAAATGTCTTCTTGGGAGCAACATTTTAGTTAATGATAAGAGAGTTCTCCACATCTGGATTCTGAAGCAGTTAAGAGGAGAAAAAATAAATTAAAGGGTGAAATCACACAAAGATCAAATATAGAATGCAACTTGGATTGGCAGGCAAGATGCTTATTCTTGGCTCAAGGATTAACCACATTTACCTATCCTGACACAAGCAGTCCTGGTAAGTACAGACTTCTACTCCCTGGGGCAAACCTGCCCTGCTCAGATTACCATATGGATTATTGCAGGCCCAAGAGATAGGTGAGGACACAACAACGCTAAGTAGGTTGGCAGATCCAAGGAGGCATCCAGAAAGGCAGATTCACACAGGCTTAATTCCTTTGAACTCCTGAAGAAATAAGGAATGGGAGAGGTCAAGGTTCCACTCCATGTGCTAATAGTACTTTTATCCCTGCCGTTCTCCTCTCCACTTACTCCAACCTGTCCCGTGTTCCTACAGGCTAACCTCTACAAAACATACCAGCTGAGCTCCCTGGCCCCCTAGATGTCAGTTGAGTTCATCCAGAGGATGGCGCCAGTAGGGGTAGGAGGACAGGAAGAGTATCATGAGAGTATTTGTTCTTATAGCTACTTTTCGGTTGGATTGTATTCCTTTGCATAGGGCCATAGCTCGTTTGGGGCAGCCTTTCCATGTGCCACAGCTGCAGATCCCTCTGGCTTCTTCTAGTAACATTCCTTCCAACTGGATCTTGAGACTTACAGTGAGGGTTTTTCACTGGTCTTAGCCATGGGGAGCTTCACTATCCTTTGTTGGTTTCATTTAACCATGCCCATCTCTTCCATAAACTCTATTCTTGTACCCACCTCCTTTTAAAACTCTTATTTGGAAAGATTTTCAAAATCATAAAACATTTAAAAATTGATACAGAGATATGCTATTCCTTTATCTTAATTCAACAATTTTAACATTTGATGTATGTTTTCATTATTTTATTTCTCTCTTACTTATCTATGAATACATAATTACGAAATTATATTCTATAAACGGTTTCCCAAAATACTTGAGTGTGTTTTTTATATCAAATAGATTATTTCACATAATAATGATACAGTTATTAAATTCAGGAAAGTTAGTTATTGCTACATTGATCTATAGTCCATATTAAAAAATTTATTTTTCAAATTTTCCAATGGTCTTTATGGCCTTTTTTTTTTTCACTCTAGTACAGGTTCTCATCCAAAATTATGTATGGGATTTAGTTGTCAAGTTCCAAACACTACTTTTAAACATACTGTTTTCTGATGGAACAATGAATAACATAGTCTATGCTGAAATATGACAATTGATGACTAAATGACCCCAGTAGTCATAATTAGAATTATCAGAATGAAAGTTTTTGATATTTCCTTTTGAGCTGCACACAATTGTCTCAAAAAAGAGTTTCCTATTTATTTACTCTTCATTAAGTTTCTGCTCCATACAGACCCATGTGTGTAATAGGTTCTAAGGATTAGAGTTTGGAAGATGAAGATCTCAAAGAAATAGACAAACATAATCGTTTGTCCTAAGAATTCTAAGTTTAGCAGATGTGAGGGATTTTTTTTTCTTTCTTTCCCTCTGACAACAAAGGAGTGAACGTAACTAGGACTTACAAATTTAAAATATCATAATGAAAAAGAGATAAAAATACTTTTATAGATTTCTGCTATTTCACAAACCTTGCTGGTGGCAGACATCAGAAATTAATCATGGGATACTTCTATTAAATCCAGTTGTCGTCTCAGAAATGGAGAAATTCATATCACCATAAACAGAACAGTCATTATTAACTGATCAAAGCAGACCTCCACATTGGAATTATTTTTCCTATCTCTAATCTAGGAATAAGCAATATGTTTTGAAAATAATTCGAAGGACTCAGATATGAATGAGGGGATGGACACCAGCCAGGTCAGCCTGTAGCCAATGCAAAATGGTCAACCAAAGCAAGAACACAAGAAATTTCAAGAAATATAAGCAGACACCATTCAGTTGCCAGACAGCTTAAGATATTGTGTCTCTCATTTTGAGGAGCACAGTTATCAGAAGCAAAACCAAAAGTAACAGTCTATCAAAAGATTATTTTCACACTCTGGAGTGGTATCTGAACTTGCAGAGTGCATTTGTTAGCCTTGAGAGAACATGATAATGACCTAGTCTGAGTTACCAGACTTAATTACAGAGTAGATAAAAGACAGCCATAGAGAGTTTGCAAAAGACCAACAGAAATTAGAAATGTAGGCTGGGTGTGGTGGCTCATGCCTGTAATCCCAACGCTTTGGGAGGCCAAGATGGGTGGATCATTTGAGGTCAGCAGTTCGAGACCAGCCTGGCCAACATGGTGAAACCTTGCCTCTACTAAAAATACAAAAATTAGACTAGGGTGTGGTGGCGGGCACCTGTAGTACCAGCTACTTGGGAGGCTGAGGCAGGAGAATCGCTTGAACTCGGGAGGCAGAGGTTGCAGCGAGCTAAGATTGCGCTACTGCACTCCAGCCTGGGTGACAGAGTGAGACTCCATCTCAAAAAAAAAAAAAAAAATTAGAGATGTAAATAAAACAAGAATTACCATGCTAAGAACACAAAACAATACTCTAAGTCATTTCATTCAGCTGAAACTGGCAAAGACACGAAGGGAGTCCGTAATAGTAATTACAGTGATAGCCATGGTGAAGAATCTATAGTACTCCAAACTACCCATAAGTTTAATGTGAAAGCAAATAGTTTGATTTTTTGTTTGTTGGTTGCTTGCTTTTTGTTTTGTTTTGTTTTGCCCCTGTCACCAGATCAAAGGCTGTTTAACATTCCAGAGCTGATAAACAGAGATAAACACAAAGGGATCTGGCATTTTCCCAAGAGGTGGCTTCTATTCCATTAAGGCATACTGTATATGAGTGCACAGAAGGAGAACATTATTATAGGCTTTGCCTCAGGGCACTCAAATGAAAATCACATTTCACTATTGTGATTGCATTTGCAACACACAAAACATGGGAAAAGAATGTGACTGGCTGCACATAAAGCAGTTTTGCTATGTGTAATTTTCTTGTCCTCAAGTTAAATCTGACAAAATCATGCAAAGTTCTTACTTCCCACTTAGAAAACAAACATGTGAATTTTACGTTTATATTTACATAAATAGTATGCATATATTATATATGTACAGTATGTATATATTTACATGTTTATATATATATACACAGAGAGAGAGAGAGAGAGAGTATTCCTGAGTTTAAAATAGAAACAACAGAAACAAAAAGGAAAATTTTCTGAGACAAAAGCATAAGCACTTTCACAGTGAAAGATGGTTTAATTCTGATCAGAGAAACAGTGAGTAGTCTTTTGAATCTGAGCATTTACTCCACTATGAAGAAGCACATATAGCAAGATGTAAGCTTACACCTAGCTGGCTGTGGATACTGGCAATGTAGGGGGAGTGGACACAACAAAATTTTAACTTCCTACTTAAGTTGCTTAAGTCCTGACACTTAGTAAAAGAAAAAGAAAATTACAAAAGAAACTTCATAGAAGAAAGTGAGTAAGTAGGTACTGGTGTTCTGAGAAATGAAAGAGTGTTAATTATTAGGAGTAGAAAAAGAGGGCAACCAGGTGAAATTTCACCCTCTTCACAACGTTACTGACCTTTCTCTCTTGACTCTGTAATGTAATAAAACTAGTTCATTCCTAAGTTTTACACTTTGAATATGGAAATTGACTTGAATCCTGAGTCCTCTTCCTTTCCAAGATCAGCACCATGGGGGAAAAAAAAATGCCTAAGTGAAATTGTCCGAGAAAATGTTTTATTACAGTTTTATAACATTTTTCTCCTATTTTTCTTTCATCTCCTTTTCCTCATCCTCCTCCTTCTTCTATGAGAATTGATGGGATGTACACATTTCAAAACAACAATTTGTTTTAGGACTTAGTGAGTCATCTTGGAATAAGAGATACTTCCTAGAGCAGAGGTTGGTCCCTTTTCCCAGAAAGGGCTGGATTGTAAATAATTTAGGCTTTGCTAACCTTAAGGCTTCTGTAGTAACAACTCAACTCTGATGTCGAATTATAAACAATATGTAAATACATGTATGGCTGTGTTCCAATATATATTTCTTTAATGACATTAAAATTTAATGTGTGATTGTATGATAATATGTCAAAAGATATAATTAAATAAATAACATTTTGTTTTATTTTCATGGGCACAAATTATTATTGTTGTGACTTTTTATCACCCATTGAAAAAGTGTAAGAACAATTCTTAGCCCATAGCCTATACAAGAACATTTGGCAGGCCATACTTTGCCCGTAAGCAACAGTTTATCTTACCCTGGTCTGGCCTAGATTAAAATACTGTCTGTACCATCACCTGTCACTTCTATGATCTTCGTCAAGTTAGTTAGCCTTTCAAATTTTCTCATATGCAAGATAGAGTCCATTGTTTTATTGACCCTGGCTAGGTCTTGGGTTGTTTTGAGAATTAAAGTTGTTAATACACCCTGTTGTGGCTCATGCCTGTAATCCCAGCACTTTGGGAGGCCGAGGTGGGAGGATCACGAGGTCAAGATATCGAGACCATCCTGGCCAACATGGTGAAACCCCGTCTCTACTAAAAACACAAAAATTAGCCAGGAGTGAGGGTGGGCGCCTGTAGTCCCAGCTACTCTGGAGGCTGAGGCAGGAGAATGGTGTGAACCTGGGAGGCGGAGGTTGCAGTGAGCTGAGATCACACCACTGCACTCCAGCCTGGGTGACAGAGTGAGACTCCCTCTCAAAAAAAACAACAACAACAACAACAAAAGATGGATTATATTCTAATTTGTTTTGAGTAATTCAGAATACCATAAAGATGAAAGGTAAAGATGTGAGAGAGCAAGAGAGAGTTATCACTAATTGATAACTAATATTTCTCATGATTGGTGCCAAGTACCTTCTATTTTTTTAACTTAATATTTATTATATCTCAGAGAGTAAATAACTGGATAAATAGCTAAATTAGTATTTGGCAAATCAAGGCAAAAACTTAGGTGTGTTTGATTCCAGAGGTACAGCTCTTTCAGTCACTACTGTGAGAGTGGATAATACAAATGGGTCATTCTTGTCATGCCCAACTAAAATGGAGTCAAGAGGTCAGAATGAAAAAGCACTTGAGGCACATAACATGGCTCAAAAAATATAATCCTTTGCAAGCCTGGCTGCTGAATCTGCCTGTTGTAACCTGAAACCAGATTTATCTAATGGTTACTGAAACAACCTGCTGCAACTCTAAGACTACTTTTACCTGCCTCTATCAACTCACCACTGAGAGCTTTCTAGCTTGCTAAAACTTTACTAGTGTCAATGAACTTTCTTGAGGAGCAATACATAATATTTTGCCTTTTTATAAAACCTCTGACATTTTTGTTCTCTGAACATACCAAAGACCAAGTGATATGCTTGTATGCCTTAAATTGCCTTAAATTGCAATCCTGTCTTCCCAAATAAAAGGTTTCGTTTTGTTTTATTTTGTTAAGAGAGAGTCTTGCTCTTTGCCTAGGCTAGACTCAAACTTGTGGACTCAAGTGATCCTCTCACCTCAGTCTCCCTGGTAGTTGAAACTATAGGCAGGCACCACTGTGCCCAACTAGACGTTTTAATTTCAGAGATTTGTCTTTACATTTTATTTGACTTGGACATAGAGGGTGCCAAAAGTGGGGTTCCAAAGCTGACTCACTTCAGAGAAAATCACTGGCCTCAGGAACTATGGTAAGTATGTGGTTACCAAGAAGGATGATAAGCCACCTTCTCCAACTGAAGGGGAAAAAATCTCATCACTTATGCCTCAACCCAAAAGAAAAAGTCTCTTCACCAAGACTGCACAGTCAGGGTCTGCCAGGAGGAGAAAGATCCTCATGAATGGAAAATCTGTCAACTGAAGCAGACAGGAAGGAAAAAGACTCGTCCCCACCCAAGTCCCAAATACAAAATTACTCTATCAAAACTTAGAGTTCACTTCAAGGGAGACTCACCAAGGGAAAAAGTGACCCACAAAAGTGAGGGGCACAAATGGTTATAGAGTGCGTACCTCACACCATAGTTCCCCAAAGTTTAAAAGCATGCTAAATGGAATCACATTTTCTGGGACTCCAGCTGGTAACATGTTCATACATTATAGGGATCATTCAAAGAGTCCATTTTTCTGAATACTAAACTAAAAGAATGTGGCTCAAAAAATCATACATTCAAAATGAGACATTCATATCTCATTGCTGTCTTGAGGCAAAACAAAGAAACAAATACACAAAAAGCATTCGGACACAAAGACTGTGTTGCTACAAAATATTGCCTCAAAATGAGCTAAAACTCTTTCCAGACCTTTTCCTTTCCCTTCTTGCAGTTCCTCTTCTTTAGTCTTCTCTAAGCTAAACTCTCTTTTTCCAAGATTCCTCAGCTATTCTGGCATACTGAGTATTTAAGTAAAGCACTTGAAAACCAGCAAATATTAAAAAATATCATTTTGATCTTCATGCTGTTTTCTTAAACACAAAGATGAAATTTCCAAGTAGACACCCTCCCTATATTAAAAGGAATGGCAATTTTCTTTTCTTCAAGAACAAATAATTGAGATCAAGAAAATACCATATAGATCTTGCTACAATAACTATGATATTTTTTGGGCCTTCACGCATATTTCAGTCACATTTTCACAGTTAATTATTCATTGACCAATTCAGGATATTAGTAACTGACTCAAACTCGTTTACCCAAAATTTGGTTCACAGTCTTTCCAAGATTGCCTACTAAAAAAAATTCTATAAAGTTTAGCCTTGTTCTATTTTGTCAAAGAAATAATTTGAACCAAACAGTTTTTTAAATAAATTGGATCACTTATATCTTGTATTATCTTATGACTAAAAATCTAAAATAACAGGTATAAAATCTTTAAGTATATATGTATTATGCTGTATATTGTTTCTACATAATAAAATTTGGTGTATTAGCCAAAAATCACTAAAAATATTATTCAGATTGGTTAAACAAATGAGTGTTCACATAAAATATATGGTAATTAACCCCAGTTTTTCCTTTGGCTCTTGTGAATTAAGTAAATCTTTGATATATTCATTGGTTTTAAAATTGTTGACAAAGTAAAATTTAAAATGTCTTCAAAATTGTCAGTGTATATTTTTGTCTTGGTTTAATGGTCAATTTTATATTTGCCTCTGATTAATTTTTTTAAATCATGAAGATATAGTCTCAGCCAAAAACTAAATTATCTTTTTTATATTATTTGATAAATAAGATTAATATTTTTGATTTAATTAAAAAACAGCTGTATCTTCTGAGTTATCAACAGAATGCCCATACATTTAATTTTAAGTGTTACTTAAACTTCTAATATTAGCAGGATATAAAATTGGTAAGAACTGACTGAAATAATGACTAATATCTCAATTTTCATAAGTAATATAGGTATAGTTGTTTTAAAAAATAAATTAGGTAATTGTAAATAAAATAAATGTTCACAGATGAACTTGTCATGTAATTTAAAATCTTAAACTTATGTAGTATTAAATAAAAGATATTCATCAAATTTCTGGGTAATATCCAACTAAGAAGAAAACCTAAAGCTAACTGCTGAATTAATATAATTTCATTCTTGGCTTCTTCGATTTTATAAAAAGAGTCACATATTTAGGTTTATTAATCAAAATATAGATTAAAAAATATAGGACTAAGGATGGGATTTAATAAAGGATGAGATATATGAAGGACATTTCATATGTGATTGGGTTGACTGATATGGGAAATAAATTGTTTATGTGTTTTTCTAAAAATTAAACATTGATGTCAGGGACACTGATAGAAAACCAGAGTCTGTTCCCCTATACTTAAAACAACAAAGTTTCCTTAAAGTATGAATTTGCTGTTTATAAAATGAAAGATATTTTGACTTTTAATTATAAAATGTTTCATTAACAGCCATCCTCTTCCTGAAGTCTATTTCATTTTACTAGTTACAGGTTAAAAATGCTATCTTCTTCATTTGAAATTTATTTAATTTTTTGAGATACAGTTTCACCTTTGAAATATTTCAAATTCATTTTCAGAAGTTCAACTTTTCTGTATCTTGTTGCATATGATTTTCAGGTCATACATGATTACCTTCAGCTTTTTCTCCCCTTGAGAAGGTGAGAATAACTCTCTTGCACTTTTAGTCAGTTCCTATGGCTTGTTTTTACTGGTCCAATTCTGCTGTTACAGTCTGACCCTGAAATGTTTATTTTCAAGGCCTAGCAAGCAATATTTTCTTCCAGTATAATTTAATGTTTCATTCTTGACTTTTCTTGATGTAATCTTAATTGGTATACTCATAACCTTGGGTGCGTTATTTCTATGTCTGATTAATTCAGGTGTTCATCTGGTTTGACTTCCAGTGCATGTACATGAGCTTTCTGTGAATAGAAACAATCACCAGAAGGTTTTCCTTTACCTTTTGGTAACTGGTTTAAGAAAAATACTTTGTATTTTATCGATATAATTTTTAGTGTTGCCTTTGTTAAGTTTTTTATTACTTAAGAAACTGAGCTTTAACATAATTAACGTATTACATCTATGTAACTTTCTCTATTGCTTTTGAAATATTTTGATTATCACACTGATTAAGTGACTGGCAATGATCTTAGAGTGACCTGGGATTTTTTTTTTTCTTTTTTTTAATTTAAAAGTTTTGAGCCTTTTGGCAACTGTGACAAATGTCCTCAAAATTAAATCCTAAATTAAGTATTTTTGACCTAAAATTTACTGTGGAGTTTTCTCTGGAAAGTTGGGCCTCTGGAAAGTCTCAAAATACGTACCTCTCACCTTGTAAAGATTTAAAGAATTAGGCTTAAACCTTTTTAAAGATTTAAATCTAATTTAAATTACTTGATTTAAATAGTATAGGAAACATTAACAAATGATAAGTGGTACCAGGTCTTTCATTTAGTTGTGTTTTGGGGTATGTTGTTAATAAAAATGTTTCAAAAATTATATAATTTATTAAAATATATTACCAGTCATAATTTTGGTTATCTTTAAATACTGTCTATAATAGAAATAACAGAATTTCCTTGTCAAAGGTAAACTTTCATCAGATTATTAATCATGGCTCTTCTAAGTTTTTGTCATCCCTAGTTATTGTTTTGAATTCTTTTCCAAAAACAGTCACAATCAGATTCATGGAAACAACTTCCACAAGTACACTTACATACAGTTTCTAATAACTTGAAGATCAACAGACTAAATAAAAATTTCCAGTACTCTGATAAAAAACTGATAGATTTATAAAACTACTGGCCGGGCGCGGTGGCACAAGCCTGTAATCCCAGCACTTTGGGAGGCCGAGACGGGCGGATCACGAGGGCAGGAGATGGAGACCATCCTGGCTAACACAGTGAAACCCCGTCTCTAGTAAAAAATACAAAAAATTAGCCGGGCGAGGCGGCGGGCGCCTGTAGTCCCAGCTACTCCGGAGGCTGAGGCAGGAGAATGGCGTGAACCCGGGAGGCGGAGCTTGCAGTGAGCTGAGATCCGGCCACTGCACTCCAGCCCAGGCGACAGAGCCAGACTCCATCTCAAAAAAAAAAAAAAAAAAAAAAAATTTATAAAACTACTAATGGAAGTAAAATGTGAATTGGTTATACAAGAATAAATAACTGATGATTATGTTTTTGTAACTGTTATTTAAAACATTGTTGGCTCTTTATATAATTTTTTTTAAGATTTAAGGAAATTTTCTCTCTTAAGAGAGCTATAATTTATGATCATTTCATAAAGAATACTTTTGTAAACAGAGATAAATATATTTGTGTATTTTTTCTCTTCTTGGTTCCTTCACTAATTCAATAACTATTTGAGTATTTTTGTGACAATGTGACTATTTGCATAAGTCCAGTAAAATCTGCTCTCTGCTTATAAAAGAACACAATAGAAAACATTGTCTATATTACTAATGCTTTGACTGAAATGTCATATTTGAAATTATGCATAAAATTCCTGACTGCAAGTGTTCCCAGCCTTACAGTGAATAAATAAAAACTGTCACTGTTTAGCAGACCCAGGAAACACAAAGCTGTAAATAATATCTAAAGTCTGCATTGGTTTGGCTTCCTAATCTCAAGAGGTTTTTAAATCTGATATTCTTATACAATCAACGTAGAGAAAATTTGCATTTCCAAAGAAAAATTATAATATACCTGCTATGAGACTGTAACTCTGTACATTATTTTTGAGGGTTTTTAAAAATCTATTTATAGACTAGATTAGGTACTAAATTTTGAGGGTTTCTCCAATCCAGCTTTCTTTCATGAAATTACTAAAACAGGAATTGCTGTATTCCTAAATCGCTATAAGCTAAAACTAGACAAATTTTAAGGATCAGGTTTTTTGGTTTTTGTTTTTTTGCTTGATGTGTGGGCAACACAGAAAGGTTACCAAGCCACTTCACGGTATAACCAGAGTCATTCAAACTGTAAACCAGGATGAGAGGTTGATGTTTTCCATGCTGCAAACAGCTTGAGACTCCTATCCCATGTAGTGCTACCTTTTGCATTTGACAGAATAGTGCTACAATTAAAATTTTGCAATCAGTAAGTTATGTAAGTAACTTGACAAAACTTGACCAAAGAAATATTTTTAGTCCACTTAGTGAGCAAGTTTGACAATATTCCCAGTACAACTTTTTATTCAAATTATACTAGTGATCCCTTTTGTAAAGTTAGGATTGACTGCTTTAATTCAACCTAGTCATAAAATGTTATTTAGTGGCTCCATCAGGTCTCACTCACTTTCCTTCATGGTCTATTGATTTGATGAGTTTGTTGCTGCCCTTAGGCTTGGACTCTTAGTTCAAAACTATTGTACAAATGTACATTTATTATATTATTAATCCTTTGTCTCTATTATGATTTTTAAACTTGATTTGTATTTCCTGTCTAGTTTGTAAAGTCAACTCTTCTAACAGGATAATGTTAGCTAAACCCTCAAATGATTGCAGATGCCTATGGCTTGATAATATGAAACTCAATGCTAGACTCCAGATAAACATATCCATAGAATATTTTTCCTTCTGGCCTCTTTGTTATTCAAATGTGGCCCAAGTTCCTGACACAGAACCCCATACCTTCTCCCTGTCATGGGACAAATTCATCTGGGACAGGTCCATCCCAGCACTCGGGGACAATAAAACCTAACTGCAAAATGGTTTATCAGTGATGTTTTCCAAAAAAGATCTTGATGAAAAGGGGAAATGTGAAAGTTGTTTCTAGTAAGTGGGTCAAACTTGTCTTGACTAACTAAAGCAGAGCCAAGAGATCAGAATGAAGAAGCCTGACCTTGCTACAAAAATCTAATCCTCTGCAAGCCTGGCTGCTAAAATTGCCTGCTGTAATCTGAAACCAGTTTTATCTAATGGCTACTGAAAAAACCTGCTGCAACTCTAAGACTAGTTTTACTCATTGCTGTCCCTCACTAATAAGAGCTTGCCAGCACAACTTTGCTAGTGTCAGAGAACATTCTTGAAGAACAATATATAACATTTCTCCTTTTCATAAAATTCCTAAGCTGCTCTTAAAAGCTTGTTCTTTGGACATACAGAAGACTAGTGGTCTACATGTATGCCCCAAATTGCTATTCTTTCTTCCATAATAAAATATTTTAATTTTAGAGACCCATCTCTATATTTTACTTGACTTTGACACTACTATGCTATTTGTCTAGAAAAGTTACAATTCCAATCATAAAATTTTATCTACTTACATCTCTCTTATTTTGGAAAGCTCCATACATAAACAAAAGCACAGGAAATAGAATATTGAATTTTGATGAATGCATGCCCTAGATCTAATAACAATCAATTAATGCTCACTCTTGTTATAGCTCTATATTTTGCTTGACACTCCAGATTGGCAAATTATCTTTTAAAATATATAATTCTTATTAACATAATGGTTCAATAAAAATGGAAGCTCAAGAAAAAAGTAAAAACGATTAAAAATAATAATTACAAAAAGTCAAAAAAGTCTTTATAATATTATCTATCAGGGTGTTATGTACGTGCAATCATAATTTTGATTAACATTATGTCATAAAAATTTCTTCATTCACATAGACTTGATAACCTTTGTACTAAACAAATACACAAATATAATTAAAAATTATCCAACTACTAAATGTTGCTTGTTAAATTTTTAAAGTCTGTATTTGTTACAAGTAGAAAAAAAGAACTTCATCCTAGAGAAAAGTTTAGAAGTTTCTAGATGTTGTTTTAGAGGAAATGATGCATTGCAAAAGGCTGTAACGTATCATTTGGATGTTTTGCAATGATGCTGAGCATTTCACAAGAACGCAAGGCAGGTTTGAACTCCCAAGCCTCAGGAAGAGTAGGGCCAGGGCAGGGATGTGGACCAAGGTAGCAGAGGTTTAAGGACCTGCTCTATGAGACACCACTTCTCAAGTTTTATGGTGAAAATCAATCCTTCAGCAATCTTGGTAAAAGGCAGATTTCCACACAATATCCTTAGAGTGAGGCCTGACAGACTGTATTTCTAACAAGCTCCTAAGTTATGCCAATATAGCTGGTCCTATGTCCAGTCTTTGCTATCCATCTCTGTAACGTGATTCAGTAACAATTTCCTCAGGTTTTAGTTTACATTTTCATATTTTTAGGTTAGCTGTATGTATACATATGCATCATATGCATATATATATATTTACGAACAGAAGGTTTTTTTTTGTTAATTGTCAAAACTGTTCATTGTTATCCTTTTTTTTTTCTTATTATACTTTAAGTTTTAGAGTACATGTGCACAACGTGCAGGTTTGTTACGTATGTATACTTGTGCCATGTTGCTGTGCTGCACCCATCAACTCGTCAGCACCCATCAACTCGTCATTTACATCAGGTATGCAATCCCTCCCTGCTCCCCACTCCCCATAATAGGCCCAGGTGTGTAATGTTCCCCTTTCCGAGTCCAAGTGATCTCATTGTTCAGTCCCCACCTATGAGTGAGAACATGTGGTATTTGGTTTTCTGTTCCTGCGATAGTTTGCTGAGAATAATGGTTTCCAGCTGCATCCATGTCCCTACAAAGGACACGAACTCATCCTTTTTTATGGCTGCATATGTGCCATATTTTCTTAATCCAGTCTGTCACTGATGGACATTTGGGTTGATTCCAAGTCTTTGCTATTGTGAATAGTGCCGCAATAAACATACGTGTGCATGTGTCTTTATAGCAGCATGATTTATAATCCTTTGGGTATATACCCAGTAATGGGATGGCTGAGTCATATGGTACTTCTAGTTCTAGATCCTTGAGGAATCACCATACTGTTTTCCATAATGGTTGAACTAGTTTACAATCCCACCAACAGGGTAAAAGTGTTCCTATTTCTTCACATCTTCTCCAGCACCTGTTGTTTCCTGACTTTTTAATGATCGCTATTCTAACTGGTGTGAGATGGTATCTCATTGTGGTTTTGATTTGCATTTCTCTGATGGCCAGTGAGGATGAGCATTTTTTCATGTGTCTGCTGGCTGTATGAATGTCTTCTTTTGAGAAATGTCTGTTCATATCCTTTGCCCACTTTTTGATGGGGTTGTTTGTTTTTTTTGTTGTAAATTTGTTTGAGTTCTTTGTAGGTTCTGGATATCAGCCCTTGGTCAGATAAGTAGATTGCAAAAATGTTCTCCCATTCTGTAGGTTGCCTGTTCACTCTGATGGTAGTTTCTTTTGCTATGCAGAAGCTCTTTAGTTTAATTAGATTCCATTTGTCAATTTTGGCTTTTGTTGCCGTTGCTTTTGGTGTTTTAGACATGAAGTCCTTGCCCATGCCTATGTCCTGAATGGTATTACCTAGGTTTTCTTCTAGGGTTTTTATGGTATTAGGTCTAACATTTAAGTCTCTAATCCATCTTGAATTAATTTTCGTATAAGGAGTAAGGAAAGGATCCAGTTTCAGCTTTCTACTTATGGCTAGCCAATTTTCCCAGCACCATTTATTAAATAGGGAATCCTTTCCCCATTTCTTGTTTTTCTCAGGTTTGTCAATGATCATTGTTATTCTTTTAAATGTTTTTTAGAGAAAAAAATTCTAATCATTTGTATGCTTTTAAAAACATCCTATTTCCAAAGTCAAGCAACTGGTGGAATTCGCTTGTGGAAGAAATCTAAAAGTTAGTTTCTGATGTTAAAACAAATAAATTTATATGTATAAGGAAGAATTAAGTAAATCAACCAATAAAGATATATATGAATCCCCTACTAATATCAAGGCTTTATATTAGATGCATTCAGAATATAAACAGAAGAAACGTCTTTTTTCATCTCATGAAATTCATAAATTTATTTAAAGTCATTTCCTATTTTAAAAATAGGTTCTCTTTCAAGCTTCATTTAGCGACTGGGCATGAAAATCCATATCCATTTCAATAAATGGAAAATCTCATCTAAGTCAAATCAATTTCTTAAGAGTTGCAGTGGCTATGGTTGGAGTTGGCAAGCCTGTTGTATGTCACATTTATGTGCTACATGAGCAATGCCTTAGATGCCACCAAATGTCTTGTTTTTGAATGTGAAGCTATGCATTCCCATCAAGCTTTTGAGTTAATAACATGACACTATCTATTTAATGATAAAAGGTCAGTTCTATCAAAATGTAATTTTTTATTCAAATAGCAAGCATCGTTGCCTAATTATTAGTATTTAATATTTACTAAAATTGGCACATGATCTTTATTTTTAGTAACTTGTAATTTTCTGTAAATAGGAAATATAAGTTCCACATTTCTTCTTTTGTCTTCAAGAAAACAAAAACTTAAATGACGAAGAAAATATAAGGCCATATTTTCTATAGTTCTCTCTTTTCTATACCCCAACCTACACATGAAGCTGCTTCTATATAGTTTTCATAATGATGTATGGCTAATCTTTTATATGGATAAAAAGAATCTACATCAATTTTTAACTCGTCCATTACCTTTTCTAGAAAGCCAACAGACTTTAAAAAACAATACCTTTTCAAGGATACATTTGAATTCTTAAAAGAATAAGATCCTTTTCTTCTCTGAACATTTAATTATAGAGAAGTAATAAATAGAACCAAACTTAAACAATGATATCAACTAAGTTTATCACAGAGTTTAAATATTAACTAGGATGATAGCACATAAGACTTGAACAATTTGCCTTTTACAATCTTAATTGCTCCAGCGAGCCTCATACATCGTGCCAGGCTCTGAACTCATTCCCTAGAAATTAACTTGCAGCACAAGAGCTGCTAACAAATGATCTGGTTCATCATGCCTATTTGGAAGGACATTTGGTGATGGTGGTTATAAGAATCCCGTTACTTTCAGAAATGATACATCATTGTTCACCAATGGGTGGTCCCGTTCCAGAATTCACTGTAACTGTTATTTGTCCTGAGATATAGGTAACTTTAAGTGATTTTTCTTCACATTAAATGGCTAATAACTTAGCACAGTGCTTGGGGTATGTATTTATAGACCAAGGGAAAGGAGTGAATATCTGTCCCATTACCAAATATATCTCCAAATTGTAAAGTACCTTTTAAATCTGAAATGTACTTATTTGAGCAGTATTCATTTTCAAAATTCCCTTCCTGATATAGAAATATCACCAGGAGGTGACATGTTTAAGAAAATGTAACTAATAGCTCAAATCAAAATACATCATAATAGACTGCAGCAAAAGCACAAAACATCAGTCATTCTATATATTTTTGAAGCATTGTATGCCCAATATATAGGTGAATTTATATAGTTTATACTATATAAATATTACATAGTTTATACTATATAAATGTTATGGGTTTCAATCAAAGCAGTCATAATAACAATCTTCTTGCAGTTCCCTAGTCTTCTTACCATAAAACATAAGATAACTTATTTTAGAGGTAGAACCAATAGATTTTAGATCCAGAAGAATATGAAGCAAAATGAAAAATAATTTTGAAATGAGTTCTTGGTTCTTGCTAAGCTGCTATTTTCTCACCCATAAAATGAGAATTATAGTATCTCTTTTTTTTTAAATTCTAGGATTAAATGGACAAACACATGTAAAGTGACCTCTCTAGTACTTGATATATAGAAGAGGCTAAAGTTAGTGGCTGATATTTTATTATTAAATCATAATCATTATCATTTAATAGTGCAAATGCATACCAAATTGACCTATTGGGTAATTTTCTAAAAGCCATGAATATTTTTACTATTTTTAGAAAGTTTTCATAGGCAGTTAAATTTTCAATTTGTTTACTATTAAGATTTGATTGGTTTTAAACAATGGTGTGCTGATAATCTGGTTCTAAAAAAAAAAAGAGCCCTTGGCCAGGTGTGGTGGCTCATGACTGTAATATCAGCACTTTGGGAAACCGAGGCAGGTGGATCACGAGGTCAGGAGTTCAAGACAAGCCTAGCAAGATGGTGAAACCCCATCTCTACTAAAAATATGAAAATTAGCTGGGCATGGTGGTGGGTGCCTGTAATCCCAGCTACTCAGGAGGCTGAGGCAGAGAATTGCTTGAACTTGGGAGGCAGAGGTTGCAGTGAGTTGAGATTGCCCCACTGCACTCCAGCCTGGGCAACAGAGCAAGACTCCTAAAAAAAAAAAAAAAAAAAGCCCTTATTTGTAGCATTTGCAAATTTCTGTCATCTAAATACTCCCACCATACACAATTTCAAGCTATCAATTTCATGTCACTGAATCAAAAATTGGGAAAACCTGTGCACAATAGTCTCTTATGAGCTTGTACAAACCAGTTCCAGCACAATCCTAGCTCTAGCTCAATTCAATGTTAGACAACTATTGGAAATGACCATCTCAACAAATGAAAAACAGCAAATGATCAACTCATCAAATGACAAACATGTCAAGTAACCAATTTACAAAATGACAAATTTATCAAAAGCCAATTTTCCAAAAGCTAACTTCCAGAAAAATAATGTGTCATATGATCAATTCCCAAGCGATCTTAGTTCCTAAAACATATCAAATTCCTTAAAGAGGAACTAAGACAATTTCTTTATTCATTGTGTCTCCAGAGGCAGACAAATGTAGGGGCAAAACAAAAGCTTAAAGATATAAAGAAGATAGGCAATTGTACATATAAAAACATTTGAATATAAAATATGCTCACTGGAATATACCACATGCATGACTCTGGCTTTTAGCCCAACTAGACTGAGAATGCTGCAACTAAAATGCAGACAGGCAATGCATAATCAAATTTTGAAAAAAAAAATCCTAATCAGTTTGGCATTTTTAAATTTGCTATCTTAATCAACAGGCAGATTGGTTTTTCAGTGAATCGACTTTACTTAAATTTACTCTTACAATCTTTATGTGCTATGCACTTGAAGATACTGAATCACAGAGACTGTTTATTCATAGCATATGTAGTCGCTGGGGTCTTGATATGAACTTCCAGGCATTTTTGAAGGCCTATGGTCAAATTGTGGACGTTTAATTATTTTAAGATGTAACTCTCCACATTAGAGTTAGGAGATACAGATAAATCGATTGGATATAAATCTAATAGTTTGGCAGTTGCATTTAAATTCATCTAGGTTAATACATGATTTAACTTACGTAACACCTAGGCTAATACAGAATTTAACTTACATAACTTGTCTTGAACAAAATTATTAAATACCCAGTTTGTCTTTATCCTGTGTTTCTTAAACTTCCCTTTCAGTGAACATCTACAGATTTTCTGATTGCCCGGCAAGTAACACAGATATATTCCCTCATCTACTGGCAAGCTTACATATATTCTTCAGTCACTCAATCCCCACAGACTTTTTCTACTTTTACCTCAGCCTAAGTAGCCTCAGGGAATGGTACTTTAGAAAGTATGTTAGAAATAGCATTATTGAGATTTGAAAGAGACCTTGCCTGTTGTTTAAATTTATATTGGATTTTTTAAATTCAATTTATTGGAAGTAAATTCCAAAGAAGTAAAGTGATTTACTGAAAGTCACATGGAAGTAAGTTTACTTACAAGAAGTTGACTTGAGATAGAATATTTATGGCTAGATTTTTTTTCATAGATCCTTCTATCAAAGATGCACTCTATTTTTTCATTCATTCGAATTCAGTGTGGCTTTGTGACTTGCTTTGACCAACAGAATTAGGCAGAAGTCATGTTGAGTAAGTTCTAGAGGCTGGACATCAAGGACATTGCAGCTTCTGCCTTTGCCCTCATGGAATGCAGCCCTAAAGCCACAACGTATGGAAGTCAGTCCTACTAGAGTAGGACTGATCAAGTGAAGGAGAACCAGGGCCAGTACCAGCTATTCAAGATGTAAATGGAGCCATCTGGACATTCCAGACCAGACAATCTTCCAGCTGAATGAATGCAGCATGGAATGACCTCAGATAAGAAGCAAAGGAACCATCCAACTAACCAATACAATTGTGAGAATCAATAGATCATTGTTTTAAGTCATTAAGTTTTGGGGTGGGATGTTACATACATAATTGATTCTTTTTTAAAGGCATGTTAGGAGGCCTACAGAAATACATACATTACAGGTTTTAGAAAATAAAGAAAATAATTTGAGACATCAAGATGAGAGGAAAAGTGAAGGTACTATAAATAAGATTGGTAGAGGTAGAGAAAAAAAATAAATATATCACCCAAAAACAATCAACTACACCTGATAGGTCCATGCCATGACAAGGGAATACCTCATGAGTTTTGAAATAGGCCTCTCACATTTCTGCATGTTTTACAAGAAAGGACACTGAATACCTTTGTTCTTCACTATCTTTTAAAGGATGTGTATACAGTGAAAAGTGTTAGAAAAATAATGTCATATTAGGAGCAAAGACAGGCATGCTAGCTGTAAGTATAAAATATTCAGTTTTCCTAAACTCATGTTTCCTCCCCTACTGTGTACATATGAGTCATCTGCTCCTCTTCACAGAGCCCAGAAGGAACCGAGGCTAGGAAAAATGGTGCCAAAACATGCTGGTGATCATGCTGATTTGTGTGCTGTGAGTAATAAACTCATTTGTCTCTGACCCAGGAGTTTTGTGTCATCTGCCAGCATCTATGAAAGTTTGCCAGGCTGACTTGTTAGCTTGAGAGAATGAAAAACATCTCAAACTCTTTAGTTTTAACAATGAGGTGTTCTACAACAAACACCAAGTAAAGTTGTTTATCTTAGGAAGTGTGTTTATGTGTCATCCATTAACAAGGCAAGAAGGGGAAAAGAACCAGGTTATTTGACCCCAAAGTCAGTACTCACTTTTATTATACACAGTAGAAAATTGTATAACAAGTCCTCAATAAAGTGTTAATAAATTATAATTGTTTTTTTCCCATTATCTTTTGCTTAGGGAAAAAATGCCTTAATCAAAATTACAAACAGCTAGCGAATAACTGCAGGATTAATCAAATGCATAAGAAAAATGTTTTGTGGCAGAAATTTCCAATTCCCCCAATTTGTATAATTCAGCTAGCTATTTATTCCAGCTGCAATATAATGTAAAAGTAAGAGCCAGGCTTTGAAATTAGGGAGACCTAGATCCAATCATGGGCTTAGTTGTACAAATTAGAAGAGCTTTAGCTTCTTCTAAGTTGTACACATTTGGGCAAATGATACAGTTTCTTCATTTTTAAAATGGTATAAATTGTTCAAATGTAATGATACCAAACAGGCTGTATTATTTTGAGGATTACAAAAATTGATGTTTTATTCCTACACAAACAACCCAATACTTTAAAAGGAATCTAATCATCTTATTTGGAAAAAGAAAAAAAAAAGCCCTCAATTAAGGAAAAACTAATAAATAATAAGAATCATGAACTGCATCATAAATAAATATCTTATTCATTCTTTAATGCTTGTCTACTCCAAATCTTCTTTTTACAGATGACAAAACAGAGTCCTAGAGAGGCTATCAGTTTCACAAAGTGACATTCTAGCTCACTAGTCCATATATTGATGACTGAAGAAAGAACCAAAAAGAGACTCCACCTGTCAGAAATGCATCACATCCTACCACCTGTGGCCTTCCTGCCTGTCTGCTAATTAGTTAGCATCTATCCAAACCTATTCTGGCCAAAAGCATTTTCCAAAGCTCAGAGTTCCAATGATTTTGGCTTTTAAGTATCAAAGTTAAAAATAACCTTTATAGAAACATCACATAGGGGCAACAAACACTCCACATTTGGCACTTTTCAGGGAATGAAGCTTCTCTTTGAGGAATTGCAGGTTTTCACTGAAGCACAGACATGGCATGCCAGATCAAATCCATCACGATGAATAGTGAGGGAAACAACAAACAAATAAGCCTGGAAATGCTTTCTTTTTGCACATAAAATGAAGAAAAATTAACATCAGCAAGCTCTGCAATGGGTTTAACTTTGACTCCGTTATCAGATGTGAAAAACACAGTCTGAAATCACATTGCCTCAGTTCTCAGATGATTCTGCAAGGTTTGTTGACTAGGTATCTGGCAGATACTCTAGACCATTGCTACTGGCATGCATACCTAACAGATGTTAAAAATGAAAAGCTGACAGTTTTTATGGTATAATTAAATCTCTCCTTATTTCTCAAGTGCTATTTAATTTAATTTTAATCAAAAGTAATAACCATCCATAATGGCTGTAATAAGACACTCATGTTCTATGTAAGGAGTTACCTATTGTGCTTTAAGAAAAAGTCTTGCAATAAGAAAGGCTCCTGCCAAGGTTTATGGAATGCTTCTAAAACATTTGGAAGCAATGAAGTTACTCAAGAAAGACGAAGCTTCAGGTGGTCTCATAAAACGTTAAAAAGGCCATGCCATCAATGCTGTAATAGGACGTTTTTTGCCAGTTTCCAACCTTCGTTACTGAAATGAGAAGAAACATTTTCTTAGAAGGGCTATCTTATGAATACACGCACTAGAAACAGGTTATTTTTATTCATCAAGGCTGATGAAAGTAACTGAACAGATGATCAAGGCACCAAATAAAAGTCCCTGAGTGTAACTCACAAATGTGTATTTCATTTGCTTGGTTATAAGTGTGGCTTGGATCATTTCATAGTTAGAAGGGACACTAGGTATGAGGTGGTCTGACCTTCAAATTTCATTAAGGAGGAAGGTGAAATCCAAGTATTAGGTGTGATTTACCCAATCATTCATGACTGATGAGTTGAAGAATGTAAACTAGAATAGGTGTCATGACTCCAAATCCAGTATCTTTTATATCTAAACACTTTTTTTTTTTTTTTTTTTTTTTTTTTTTGAGGCAGAGTCCCGCTCTGTCACCCAGGCTGGAGTGCAGTGGCACGATCTCAGATCTCAGCTTACTGCAAGCTCCGCCTCCCGGGTTCACTCCATTCTCCTGCCTCAGCCTGGCCACCATGCCTGGCTAATTTTTTTTGTTTGTTTGTTTGTTTTTGTATTTTTAGTAGAGACAGGGTTTCACCATGTTAGCCAGGATGGTCTCGATCTCCTGACCCCGTGATCCGCCCGCCTCGGCCTCCCAAAGTGCTGGGATTACAGGCGTTAGCCACACTGCACCCAGCCAACACATTGCTTTTTTATTAATAATGTTCTGCCGAAAATTAGACTTATTAAAGTTATAAAACAGTAGCATAGAACTGTGCTATCCTTTTCTATGTAAATATTCTCTAATCACGACTACATTTTAAGTTCAAATATCCCCTACCTTCATCTAAGCAGGTTTTTGAACTGGCTCATTACTTTACTGGGCTAGCACGGAGACTAGCATAGTGTTCATAGTTTGAGTTTAACGTATATATTTTAACATGAAGTTACACAGAACTCTGTGATTTGATGTAATTTAACATACTGTCATGGAAGCTGTTAAACCTGAGACATATGTTGTAGAATGTTTGGCTATAACTATATTTCATGTAATGAATTGTGGTACAATAGGTAACTTTTTATTGGTTGACTATAATGGAAACCCTATTTAAGATAAATATTGACAGGGCTAGGAAATGTCACATGAATCACTCTTGAGGGACAAAAATGCATATTCAAATAATTCAAATACATATGCAAAGCAGAATGAATTGAAAGTGTTAAACACAATTCTGACCCAACTATTCTTCTAACTCAGTCAATAGGACAAATTACAAAAATAAAATATGCTCTTAATGCAGGTATTTTCAAGGTCAGAAATCATTCTGTGTGACAGGTCCTGGCTCTTGAAGTTGAGTGTTACTTTTCATGAGCAATTGTGATTTTGTGGGTTTGGCAGAGACTGAGCGGCACAATAAAAATTTACTGGGTTGTCTATTTCAGGAGAAAATACTGAAAATAAATGTTATTCTCATTTCTGTAAAGTAATCGTCACTTCCAGGTGTAAACTGTGGCTTGATAAAAATGGCACCCCGTTAGTTGCTAGATGTTGGTACCGCCTTAGCTCTCTGAAACTAGTTAGTTGTTTCTCAGTTAAACCTTTAACATCTGTTACATTATGTGTCAGAGGGAGGCATCCAAATAGATAGTATTTAAGGATTCTCTTCATTTCAATTAATTATTGAAATTTTATTTTTTCAAATTTCTCATTTAGTGACACTTTCACTTCACTCAGCCAAACTTGTTGACTATCTTATTTTCCATTTTTAGATTTGTTAATTGCATTTTCCATTTATTAATCTGAGGAATCTTTCAGGCAATTTTGATGATGCTCATATAACTGCAACTTTCAATATCATTCCCCAAGATTCAACTGGAAGTGATATCCACATGATTTTTTGCCAAAACTCAAAGTTCTAATTGCCATGAAAGTAAATATGTTATTTTTGTAATTGCTGAACCTGAAAAATGTCAGATAATTCATACAAGTGCTTAAGAGAATTGAATAATCTTTTTAATGTGAAAAATTCATATTTCAAACAAAAGTCTAGCATTTCCTTAGCATAAATAATTTTTTATTGTTCAATAAAAGAGGTGAAAGAGCTAATTTTTAGAAAATAATATAGCAAATAAAAGTATTTGAAAAAAATCTATGCTTCCTTTAGTATCTTGGAGCAAATTTTTAAATATATTTTTTCTAATAAGCATTGATAAGTTTAAAAAGTTTGATTACCAGATTCATTAACTATTGTGCATAAAAAGGATGATATTTTAATTGTATTGTAAAGTGAAATATAAGAATATACCATCTGCTAATATTATCTTGATGCCTGTGATAGTCATTAATGCTTTTCAGTAATATTTCCTGCTCTCTAACACCTAGGTTTGTAATGAAATCATACTTCCTGGTCTTCTGCAATTAGATGGGACATGTGAGGCATTCAGGACAATGATTGATGTGCAGAATTGATGAGTGTCACTTCCTGGTGAATATCTGATTGCCAATTGCTAAACTTTTCAGCTCCTTCTTCCCTTCTTGGCTGTGTTCTAGAAGGGGTTCCTTCAAGAACCTAAATCTTAGAGTAAGGAAGGGAATGATGCATGGCAGAATCTAGCTAACCCCCAAGGAAACATAGCATGACCAGAAAATAAGCATTAGTTGTATTTTTTCTGTTCTTACTTGTCATCAGAGCATAACTAAATCTGCTTTGACTGATACAATAACTATTAACATCTGCTATGTTTACAATCTTAGGCTGGGGATGAAATATTTCCAATCTCCTCCTCACCTTCAACACCACCAGCACCAAGAGAAAAGCCATTTGAAAACAATTAAGGTGCGACCAGATATTGTCAGTAGAATCATAATATTGAATCTTCTTCCACATAATTATTTCAAAATTGTTCGACTGGATTATTCCAATCAGAATATCAAAGTATGCTGTCATGAGATCTACTTGTGTTGCATTATTTTCTTTGTATCTCTTTCTAATTTGCTGTTAAGACACTAATCATAATGACTCAAATTTTTGAGCATTTACTACGTGCAAGATAAAATTATAAGCCCTTTAATTTTACTAAATATTTGAATGCTAATGAGCACCTTATCGAACATGTACAGAGATGGCACATAAAATTCCCAGGGCCACCTAATAAAAGACACAGCTAATATCCAAATCCAGACAGCTTAGCTCCAGAGTGTTCACCCCAGGTCATTAATCAATACTGTACTACAATAGGCTCTAGATGAAGATGCAGACAAGACTAGCAGCTATTGACTAGAGACTGAGGAGTATTAATTAAACAATTGACAATTTAAAATCAGTAGCTACTGTATTTATTATATTTTAATATGATCACATTAAAATCTCTCTCTAAAATCTGAATATTTTGGTATTTATAAGCTTCCTTAAATTTCTAGAAAATATGGCGATAAGAAGACTAAAGACAGAAACAAACTGTTTCAAATTATTGCTCCTCTAAACTAGATCAAAGGTTTAAAATGAAGTCAGCATAGATACTTCCATGTACAAGTATGACAAACTAAAATTTGCTGAATGATCCCCAGTCCCAGCGCACACACACACACACACACACACACACACAAAACAAACAAACATAAAACCTGTACCTAACACTAAAACAGCTACTTAAAAAATACTGGCGAGTAAATAACAGTAGGGATGTTGGGGGGTAGGGGGACGGGGGGTTGCACATACTCCTTGAAGATGGCATACATAGTACAAACCACACAAGAACTTCCCGTCTTCCATTTGACGTGGTGCTAACTACCATCTACCCTGAAAGAGCAGTGACTCGAGTAGGCACGCATGGCAACAACCTTTGTATTCTGGCTGGAGAACCAGATTACAGAAGCTAGAAAACCATGAACACTGAAAGGAGTGGAGAGTCATAGAAGGGAATGAGCTAGAGGAAGAACCACCAATTCTTCCTAGTCACATCCCTGACTGATCCCAAAGCAAATATGACTGAACAGGATCCAAGTGGTTCATCTAAAGACAAATATTTGAATTGAGTCTAAGGCTGCTACACAGGAAACAACGTTTGTTCAGGGCAAAATCAACAACAACAAAAAAATCACATACTAACACCAAAGAAATAACATTCATTGAAGAAAAAATGAAAGAATACAGAATCTGAACAGCTTCACATTTGTAACACCCACAATACAATGCTTTGAAAACTAAATTTGTTGTCAGAGATAAAGAGAATCACTTCACAATGATAAAAGGTAAATCCATCAAGAAGGCACACAACTGTAAATGTGTAAATGCCCAGTAACAGAGCTTCAAAAAATATAAAGCAAAAAATGACAGAATATAGTGTGAAATGGGTAATTTTAATAAAATCGTTGTAGATGTTAATACCCTCCATCACCACTTGATACAGGAATTATCAAAAATGCATGAAAGGGAAGTTGATATAATTACTATGCAAGGATAAGGAAGGTATACATGACACAACCAAACACTTTGACCTAATTAATATATGTACATAGAACACTAAGCTGTAAAACAAGACAATATGCATATTCATTTCAAATACACATGGTATTACATGTTTGACAGGATGGAACAGTCTGTGTCATAAGATGTCTCAATAAATATAAATCATTTCAAGCTAAACTGAGCATGCTTTCTTACTATGATGAAATTAAAATAAGAAAACCCCCAAATCTCTGAAATATTTGAAAATTAAGAACACACTTGTAGGTAACCACTGACCCAAAGGAGAAATCACAGACAAATTACAAAATAGTTTGAACTGAGTGATAATGAAAAGGCAACATGTCAACGTTTGTGGAATACAGGGAATGTAGTGCTTAGAAGGATATTTGAAGCTTTCAATGTTTACCTTAAAAGAGAAAGAATAATCTCAAAACAATGTTCTAAACTTCTACTTTAAGAAACAAGAAAAAAAGAGAGAAAATTAAGTCTATGAAAGCTGAATAAAAGATAAACATAAGTGAAATAAAAAATAGAAAGCAGAAAAATATTCAAAAATATTAGCAAAACCCAAATCTGTCCTTCTGAAGAGCTGAGCAAATTCAATAAATCTTCAATAAGACTGACCAAGGGAGAAAAAGGTAGACAACACAGGTAACCAATGTTAGAAATGAAAGAAGGGATATCACTTGTGAAAGGAAAATAAAATCTTGAGACTCTAATTCACTATGCCAAAAGGAAAAAATGAAGCTGAAAGCTAAGTCAAACAAACAAACAAACAAAAAAAAAAACCACAAAAGTCCTGCCTTTCCTTTTGTTCCTAAGCAGATAGCTATAGATAAAAGTTTAGATATTGCCACAAATAGCTACTCCATGCTCACTTTATCTTATATAAAGTGCTGGTTTATTGAGCATGAGAATACATAATTGGTGATTCCCCTACCTGCTCCTTTTCCCTTGCAGTGTATGGATTCAGTAGTATGACCATACCCTCCCAGTCTCCCCTCTAGCCTACTTTTCCAGTTTAAATGTTGAAGTCCTCAAAATCATCATTGGGAAGAGTCATGAACCACAGATTGTTCCTGTGGTGTGGCTTTGTGTTCCTTTTACCTGGACATGTCCTTCACCTTGGCAAGATGAACTTCAAAATTGATTCAGACTGTCTCAGATATTTTGGGGGTCTTCTTCATTTGTTTGTTTTGTTTTGTTTTTATTTATTTCTTTTTTGAGACAGGGTCTCACTCTGTCACACAGACTGGTGTGCACTGGTATGATCTTGGCTCACTGCAACAGCCGCATCCCGAGCTCAAGAGATTATTGTGCCTCAGCCTCCCAAGTAGATGGGATTACAGGCACATGCCACCAAGTTCGGCTATTTTTTTTTGTATTTTTAGTGGATATGGGGTTTCACCATGTTGGCCAGGCTGGTCTCAAACTCCTGACTTCAAGTTTTCTGCCCGCCTCGGCCTCCCAAAGCGCTGGGATTACAGGCTTGAGCCACTGCTCCCAGCCTCAGATACTTTTTGGTTTGCATACTAGAAATGCTATAGACACTGAAAATAAAATTTAGAAATTATAAACAACTTCACTCCAAACCATTGGACAACCTAGCTGAAATAAATTCTTTGAAAGACCAAAACTCAACAAGACATAGAAAACGTAAACTATTCTATATCAATTAAAGAAATTAAATTAGAAATTAAAAATTGCTTCATAAAGAGAACTGGAGGCCGGAAGGGCTTTGTTGTTATTATTTATGCCTGTGCTTCCAGAATGAAGAGAAAATCATCTATAAAGGGACAGAAACATTTTACAATGAGGAGCTGTTTGATGTCTTCATATAATAAATACACTGTCGTATATAATTAGCAAAAGTCATCAAAACCCACAAAGCAATTGGAAAATGTAGCCAGGCATGGTGGCTCATGCCTGTTACCTTAGCATTTTAAGAGCCCTAGGTGGAAAAATCACTTGAGGCCAGAAGCTCGAGACTAGCCTGGGCAACATGGCAGCACCTACAAAATAAAAAAATAAATAAATGTTATTTTATGTAAATAATATTCAATTAAACATTAATTAAGAAAATGTTTCATTGCTTAAAAAAAAAAAAAAACAGGAAGGTACAGACTTCAAATCTCATGAGTAATTTTTAGTATACTCTGAAATACAAGATCCCTAAGGTTGTACATCCAAAGGATTATTAGAAACAGCATTACAGAAATTACCAAGAAAGGCAAGTCTGTTATAACCAAATGTCATATTTTATTTGAAAATTTTATTAATGCAAATAAAAACAGAAATTACACTCTTCAATGACTTTGGGGGGGGAAAGTACAATTTCAAATGCAGAACTCTATGTGTACAAAAGCATGTGTGACAGAGCCAATGAGTTATTGATCAAAAAACACTCTCTTCCTAAATTATCTTCCAAACAGATAACAGGGAATGACAAAAAACCCAAGACTTATCTTTCACCTTGGCTATTGTGACTGTTACAATTGGTTACTCTTCGGAGAGTGGATTTCTGTTTTACCCATGCTCTAATATCATCAGAAAATGCTAGAGCTCAACAGTCAGTCACAAAGGTGGGTGCCCAAGGAGGAGAGTTTAACATTGCGTAGAGACAAAAAAATAGAAGCAGGTCAATTACTGCTCTGAGGTATACCAATAAAAATTGAGAACAAGCTAAAAACAAAACAAAACCTATTTCAGTTCTATTCCCAGAGTGGCAGGATGTTTCTAACCTTGGGCTTCAGGTTCCTCATCTAAAATGAAATTACTTGGATATGATAATTTATCTGGCTTAAATATTCTGTGGTTATAAGCTATTTAGAATAAACCAGAAATTCATTCTGAGCCTGAGAAGGTAAAATAGTTTTACAGAGCCTCCATAGAAGGCTGTGTCAGAATTTTCCTGACTTTGAATTTCACAAAATAGTAAAATCTCCAAATTACCCTCCCCCAAAAACTTTTAATTAGTGAGGCCTTTTAATTTTGTCAAGTTAGTGGGTTTAATAAAAGTGAAGAATAAAAATAAATAAATAATAGCATATATCATCCCTTAGTGAAAAAATAAAATACTTTAATACCAAAAAGGAAAGACCAGATATTATTAATAAAGAATAAATGTTTAAAATTCACTTTATGACAAACTCACTACATTGACCTTTTTTACATTGCCACACTGTCCAAGAGAAATTTCATTTTGCTTTCCAGAATGTTTGGAACCATTGGTTAATTTTGTTTCGTTCTTCCTGTACCCAGTTTTTGGAGAGAAGCTGCTATGTTCACAAATCAAAAAGCCTGCTTCTTCATTATTAAGCTTATATCATCATTTTCTCCTGATGGTCATCTAGCCAATATGAAAAGTATTGTTGGTCTCTGTGAACTACTGAGATTAGTCTCAAGAATACCAAATGTTGACAATGATGTAGAACAACTAGAACTCTCCTGCATCCCTAGAAGGAAAATGAAATGGTACAATTCTCTGAAAACCAGTTTTTCAGAAGTTAAACATACATGTATCAAACTACAAAACAATTATTTTCCTAGATACTTGCTTACCCATGAGAAACTAAATTATGTGTATATAAAAAGACCTGTACTCAACTCTTTATAGCAATTTACTCACCAGTAGCCAAAATTGCCCCAAACACATTCAAATAACCATCAGCTGGTGAAGAGATAATCAAATTGTTATATATCTTACAATGGTATAGTATTCAGCAATAAAAAGGCACAAACTAATTTTATTAGTCTGTTTTCATGCTGCTGATAAAGGCATTCCCACGACTGGAAAGGAAAAGAGATTTAATGGACTTACAGGTCCATATGGCTAAGGAGGCCTCACAATCATAGCAGAAGGCAAAGAGGGACAAGTCAGGTGTAGCATGGATGGCAGCAGACAAAAAGATAACTTGTGCAGGGAAACTTCTGTTTTTAAAACCATTGTATCTCTTGAAACTTATTCACTATCACAAGAAAAGCACAGGAAAAACCTAAATCCATGATTCAGCTACTTCCCGCTGGGTCCCTTCCACAACACCTGGGAATTCAAGATGAGATTTGAGTGGGGACATAGCCAAACCGTATCATTCCACTCCTGGCCCCTCCCAAATCTCATGTTCTCACATTTCAAAACCAATCATGCCTTTCTAACAGTCCCCTGAAGTCTTAACTCATTTTGTCATTAACTCAAAAGTCCACAGTCTAACATCTCATCTGAGACAAGATAACTCCCTTTCACCTGTGAGCCTGTAAAATCAAAAACAAGTTAGTTACTTCCTGTGTATAATGGCAGTACAGGCATGAGGTAAATACAGCCATTCCAAATGGGAGAAATTGGCCAAAACAAAGGGGCTGCAGGCCCCACAAAGGTCCAAAATCCAGCATGGCAGACAAATCCTACTCCAAAGTGATCTCCTTTGACTCCATGTCTCCCATCCAGGTCACACTGATGTAAAAGGTGGGCTCCCATGCCCTTGGGAAGCACTGCCCCTCTAGCTTTGCAGGGTATTGCCTCTCTCCTGTTTGCTTTCATGGGTTGGCTTTGAGTGTATGCAGTTTTTCCAGGGTCACAGTGCAAGCTGTTGGTGGACCTACCGTTCTGGGGTCTGGATGAAGGTGATGGCCCTCTTCTCACAACTCCACTAGGCATTGCCCCAGTAGGGACTCTGTGTGGGGGCTCCAACCCCATATTTCCCTTCTGCGTTGCCCTAACAGAAGTTCTCCATGAGACCCCCATCCCTGCAGTAAACTTTTGCCTGAGCAGTCAGATGTTTCCATACATCCTCCGAAATCTAGGATAAGGCTCCCAAACTTCAATTCTTGACTTCTCTACACTCACAGGTTCAATAACATGTGAAAGCTGCCAAGACTTGGGACTTGAACCCTCTGGAGCCACGGACTTAGCTATAGCTTGGCACCTTTTAGTCACAGCTAGAGAAGCTGGGACACAGGGCACCAAGTCCCTAGACTGCACACAGCATTGGGACCTGAGCCCAGACCATGAAACCATTTTTTCCTCCTAGGCCTCTGAGCCTGTTATGGGAAGGACTGCTGTGAAGACCTCTTATGTGCCCTGGAAAGATTTTCCTCATTGTCTTAGGGATTAACATTTGACGCCTCATTACTCACACAAATTTTTGCAGCCAGCTTGAATTTCTCCTCAGAAAATGGGATTTTTTTTTTCCTATCACATTGTCAGGTTGCAAGTATTCTGACCTTTAATGCTCTGCTTCACTTATAAAAGTGAATGCTTTTAAGAGCACCTGAGTCACCTCTTGAATGCTTTGCTGCTTAGAAATTTCTTCTGCCAGATACCCTAAATCATCTCTCTCAAGTTCAAAGTTGTACAAATCTCTAGGGCAAGGACAAAATGATGCCAGTTTCTTTAATAAAGCATAATAAGAGTGACCTTTGCTTCAGTTTCCAACAAGTTCCTCATCTCCATCTGAGACCACTTCAGCTTGGACCTTATTGTTGATATCACTATCAGAATGTTTGTCAAAGCCATCCAACAAGTCTGTAGAAAGTTCCAAACTTTCACATATTTTCCTGTCTTCTGAGCCCTCCAAACTGTTCCATCTTCTGCCTGTTACCCAGTTCCAAAGTTGCTTCCACATTTTCAGTTATTTTTTTCAGCAATGCCCCCACTCTACTGGTACCAATTTACTGTATTACTCCATTTTCACACTGCTGATAAAGATATACCTGAGACTGGGAAGAAAAAAGAGGTTTAATGGATATACAGTTCCATGTGGCTAAGGAGCCTTCACAATCATGGCAGAAAGCAAGGAGGAGCAAGTCGCATCTTACACGTATGGTGGCAGACAATAAGAGAGAACTTGTCCAGGGAAACTCCCATTTTTAAAACTTTCAGATCTCATGAGACTTATTCACTATCATGAGAACAGCATGTAAAACACCTGCCCCCATGATTCCAATACCTCCCACTGGGTCCCTCCCACAACATGCAGGGATTCAAGATGAGGTTTGGGTGGGGACACAGTCAAACCATGTCACTACTGATGAATAGAACATTATGAATGGATCATAGAAACATTACACTGAGTGCACTTTGGGAGGCCAAGGCAGGCAGATCACCTGAGGTCAGGAGTTTGAGACCAGCCTGGCCAATATGGTGAAACCCCTTCTCTACTAAAAATACAAAAATTAGCTGGGCATGGTGGCAGGAGCCTGTAATTCCAGCTACCCGGGAGGCTGAGACAGGAGAATCACTTGAACCTAGGAGGCAGAGACTGCAGTGAGCCGAGATTATGCCATTGCGCTCCAGCCTGGGGAACAAGAGCAAGACTTTGTCTCAAAAAAAAAAAAAAAAAAAGGAACATTACACTGAGCTAAAAAGGCTAAATATAAAAAAAATTGTCTTGAATAAAGGCATTTATATAAAGTCATGGAACAAGCAAAAGTAATCTATAATGATGGAAATTGCACCAGTAGTGGCCCTGAGTAGAGTGGTGGTGGTTTCAGTGTCAGTGGTTGATTGCAAAGCGTGGCATATTTGTCTGTCAGACTCATCAAACTGTAGATTTGAAATGTGAGCAATTTATTGTAAATTAAAAATAAAATTCTAAGGCCCCCCCACAACCATCTTGTTTTTCCATAGGTTATTGGGGTGCAGGTCGTATTTGGTTACATCAGTGAGTTCTTTAGAGGTGATTTATGAGATTTTGGTGTACCCATCATCCGATCTGTATACATTGTACCCTGTTTGTAGTTTTTTATCCCTCTTCCTCCCCCTTACCCCCAAGTTCCCAAAGTCCATTGTATTATTCTTATGCCCTTGTGTCCTCATAGCTTAGCTCCCACATATCAGTGAGAACATACAACGTTTGGTTTTCCATTCCTGAATTACTTCACTTAGAATAATAGTCTCCAATCTCATCTAGATCACTGTAAATGCCATTAATTCATTCATTTTTAGGGCTGAGTAGTATTCCATCATACACACCCACACACACACACACCCCCACACACACATACATACACATACATATACATATACACACATACACACACACACACACCACAATTTCTTTATCCACTCATTGATGGGCATTTGGGTTGGTTTCATGATTTTGCATTTGTGAACTATGCTGCTATAAATATGCATGTGCAAGTATCTCTTTCATATAATGACTTATTTTCCTCCAGATAGATGCCCAGTAGTGGAATTGCTGGATCAAATATCAAAATACGCTTTTTTTGAATTTTTGATTACAACCATTCTTGCTGGAGCAAGGTGGTATCGCATTGCAGTTTTGATTTGTATTTCCCTGATCATTAGTGATGTTCAGCACTTTTCCATAGGTTTGTTGGCCATTTGTATTTCTTCTTTTGAGAATTGTCTATTCATGTCCTTACCCCACTTTTTGATGGGATTGTTTTTTTCTTACTGATTTTTTTTTAAATTAATTGTAGATACTGGATATTAGTCCTTTGTCAGATGTACAGATTGTGAAGATTTTCTCCAACTCTGTGGGTTGTCTTTTTACTTTGCTTACTATTCCTTTGGCTGTGCAAAAGTGCTTTAGTTTAATTGAGTCCCAGCTATTTCTCTGTGTTTTATTGCAATTGCTTTTGGGGGCTTGTTCATGAACTCCTTGCCTAGCAGTTCATGTCTAGAAGGGCTTTTCCAATGTTATCTTCTAAAATTTTTAGTTTCAGGTCTTTTATTTAAGGCTTTAATCCATCTTGAGTTGATTATTATATAACGTGAGAGATGAGGATCCAGTTTCATTCTCCTACATGTGGATCCAGCCAATTATCCCAGCACCATTTATTGAAAAGGTTGTCCTTTCCTCCACTTTATGTTTTTGTTTGCTTTGGCAAAGATCAGTTGACTATAAGTATTTGGGTTTATTTATGGGTTCTCTATTCTATTCTCTTGGTCTATGTGTCTATTTTTATACCAGAACCATGCTGTTTTGTTGACTACAGCCTTATAGCATAGATTGAAATCAGGTATCGTGATGCCTCTAGATTTGTTCTTTTTGCTTAGTCCTTCTTTGGCTATGCAGGCTCTTTTTTGGTTCCATGTGAATATTAGAATTGTTTTTCCTAATTCTGTGAAGAAGGATGGTGGTATTTTGATGGGGATTCCCTTGAATTTTTAGATTGTTTTTGGCCGTATGGTCATTTTTTCAATATTGATTCTATCCATCTATGATCATGGGATGTGTTTCCATTTGTTTGTGTTGTCTACGATTTCTTTCAGCAGTGTTTTGTAGTTTTTCTTGTAGAGGTATTTTGCCTCCTTGGTTAAGTATATTCCTAAATATTGCTTTTTCTTTGCAGCTATTGTAAAAGGGGTTGAGTTCTTGATTTGATTCTCCGCTTGGTCACTGTTGCTATATAGAAGAGCTACTGATTTTTGTACATTAATCTTGTATCTGGAAACTTTGCTGAATTCTTTCATCAGTTATAGGAGCTTTCTGGAGGAGTCTTTAAGGTTTTCAAGCTAAAGCATCACATCATCAGCAAACAGTGACAGTTTGACTTCCTCTTTACTGATTTGGATGCCCTTTATTTTTTCCTCCTGTCTGACTGCTCTGGCTAGGACTTCCAGTACTATGTTGAAGAGGAGTAGTGAGAGTGGGCATCCTTGTCTTGTTCCAGGTCTCAGAGGAAATGCTTTCAACTTTTCCCCATTCAGTATTATGTTGGCTGTAGGTTTGTCATAGATGGCTTTCATTACATTGAGATATGTCTCTTGTATGCTTATTTTGCTGAGAGTGTTAATCATAAAGAGATGTCGTATTTTGTCAAATGCTTTTTTTGCATCTATTAAGATGATCATGTAATTCTTGTTTTTAATTCTGTTTATGTGGGGTATCACATTTATTGAATTGTGTAAGTTAAATGATCCCTGCATTCCTGGTATGAAACCCAATTGATCATCATGGATTACCTTTTGATATGTTGTTGGATTTGGTTAGCTAGTATTTTGTTAAGGATTTCAGTGTCTCTGTTAATCAGGGATGGTGGTCTATAGTTTTCTTTTTATGATTATTTCCTTTGCTGGTTTTGGTATTAGGGTGATGCTGGCTTCATAGAATAAATTAGGGAGGGTTCTCTCTTTATCTTGTGGAGTAGTGTCAAAAAGATTGGGATCAATTCTTCTTTGAATGTCGGGAAGAATTCTGCTGTGAATCCATCTTGCCCTAGATTTTTTAGTTGTTGTTTTTGTTGGTAATTTTTTAATTACCATTTCAAATCCCTGTACTTGATATCGGTCTGTTCAGGGTGTCTAATTGTTACTGGTTTAAGCTAGGAGTGTTGTATTTTTCAAGAAATGTATCCAACTCTTCTAGTTTTTCTAGATTATGTGCATAAAAGTGTTCTTAGTAGCCTTGATTGATCTTTTGTATTTCAGTGGTGTCAGCTGTAATATTTCTTATTTCATTTCTTAATGAGGTTATTTGGATTTTCTCTCTCTTGGTTACTCTGGTTAATGGTCTATCAATTGTATTTATCTTGTCAAAGAACCAGCTTTTTGTTTCCTTTCCTTTTTAATTTTTTTTTAATGTTTTTTCAATTTAATTTAGTTCTGCTCTGATTTTTTTTTTTTTAATTATTTTCTTCTTCTGGGTTTGTGTTTGGTTTGTTCTTGTTTCTCTAGTTCCTTGAGGTGTGACTTTAGAATGTCAGTTTGTGCTCTTTCAGTCTTGTTGATGTCGGCATTTAAGGTCATGAATTTTCCTCTTAGCACTGTCTTTGTGACATGCCAGAGATTTTGAAAGGTTGTGTCATTATTGTCATTCAGTTCAAAGAATTTTAAAATTTCCATATTGATTTCATTTTTGACCCAATGGTTATTCAGGAGCAGGTTATTAAATTTGTATGTATTTGTATGGTTTTGAAGGTTCCTTTTGTGTTGATTTCCAGTTTTCTTCCACTGTGGTCTAAGAGAGTGCTTGATATAATTTCAATTTTCTTAAATTTATTGAGGCTCATTTTGTGGCCTATCGTATGGTCTATCTTGGAGAAAGTTCCACGTGCTGTTGAATAAAATGTGTATTCTGTGGTTGTTGGATGAAATGTTGTGTATATATGTGTTAAGTCCATTTGTTCCAAGATATGACATAAATCCATTGTTTCTCTGTTGATTTTCTGTCTTGGTGTCCTGTCTAGCGCTCTCAGTGGAGTATTGAATTCTCCCACTGTTATTGTGTTGTTGTCTATCTCATTTCTTAGATCTATTAGTGATTGTTTTATAAACTTGGGATTGCCAGTGTTAGGTACACATATGTTTAGAACTGTGACATTTTCCTGTTGGACAAGGCCTTTTACCATTATATAATGTCCCTCTTTTAATCACTGCTGCTTTAAAGTTTGTTTTGTCTAATACAAGAATAACTATTCCTGCTCGCTTTTGGTGTCCATTTGCATAAAATACCTTTTACCACACCTTTAAGTTTATGTGAGTCCTTATGTGTTAGATGAGACTCCTGAAGGCAGCAGATAATTGCTTGGTGAGTTTTTATCCATTCTTCAGTTCTGTATTTTTTTAGTACAGCATTTAGGCCATTTACATTCAATATTAGTCTTGAGATGTGAGGTACCATTGCATTCATGGTGCTATTTGTTGCCTGTGTACCTTGGTTTTCTTGTTTTTGCTTTTTAAATGATCTTTTTATTTTATAGGTCCTGTTGATATATGCTTTAATGTGGTTCTGTTTTGATGTGTTTCCAGAGTTTTAGAGCTCCTTTTTCAAGATTTAGAGCTCCTTTTAGTAATTTTTGCGTTGGCAGCTTGGTAGTGGCAAATTCTCTCAGCATTTGTTTGTCTGAAAAAGACTGTATCTTCCCTTCATATATGATGTTTAGTGTCACTGGATACAAAATTCTTGGCTGATAGTTGTTTCATTTGATGAGGCTGAAGATATGGCCCCAATCTCTTCTAGCTTGTAGGGTTTCTGCTGAGAAATCTGCTGTTAATCTGAAGCTTTTCCTTTCTAGGTTACCTGCTGCTTTTGTCTCACAGCTCTTAACATTCTCTCCTTTGTCTTAAATTTAGATAACTTGATGACAATGTGCTATGCTATGATCTTGTTACAATCGATTTCCTAGGTGTTCTTTTTGCTTCTTGTATTTGGACATCTATGTCTCTAGAAAGGCTGGGAAATATTTTTTTTTAATTATTATTTCCCCAAATATTTTTTCCAGACTTTTAGAATTTTTTCTTCTTCAAGAACGCTATTTATCCTTAGGTTTGGCTGTTTAACATAATCCCAGACTTCTTGGAGGTTTTGTTCATAGTTTCTTATTTGTTTTTCTTTGTCTTTGTTGGATTGGGTTAGTTCAAAGACTTCGTCTTTGAGCTTTGAGTTTCTTTCTTCTACTTGTTCAATTCTATTGCTGAGACTTTCCAGAGCATTTTGCATTCTTATAAGTATGTCCAATGTTTCCTTAAGTTTTTATTGTTTTTTCTTTATGCTATCTATTTCCTTGAATATTCCTCCTTTCACTTCTTGTATCATTTTTTGGATTTCCTCACATTGGACTTTGCCTTCCTCTTGTGTCTCTCTAATTAGTTTAGTAACTAAACTCCTGAATTCTTTTTGAGGTAAAATAGGGATTTCTTCTTGGTTTGGATCCATTGCTGGTGAGCTAGTATGATTTTTGAAGAGCCTTGTTTCATCATATTACCAGAGTTGGTTTTCTGATTTCTTCTCATTTGGGTAGTCTAGTATTTGGGATGTCTCCCAGGTCCTACAGGAGCAGTCTGCTTCCTTCAGAGGGTCTGTGGGTCCTCTCAGGATTTCTGGTTTGTTCTTGCAATCATCCTGGAGCTAAAATTCATGATGCAAGCCTCTGCACACTGCTCTGTCTGTCCAAGTCAGAGCTGCAATCTAGTCCTGCTTCCTATCTGCCATCATGGTCTAATTAAGTGCCCCCAGCCAAATGAATGGACTTCCTCCTTAGCCAGGGCTCTTTTAAAATTTAACCTGAGATACTATTCACGCCATAACAAGAAGTGGAGTTTGACATGCCTTATTATACCTCTCCTGCCTTAACATCAACAAGACTTTAAGTCTGATAAGACTCATTTTACAACCTATTCTACCTCCTGAAGGCTTCTTCTGCAAATAAAAAGTTGGGTCTCCACAATTCTTCGTCTTAACCCAGACATTCTTATCTACTGCTCTTAGGTTTTTAGATAAACTCAATCGTCAATTAAAAAACTTTAAATCTACCTATAAGCTGGAAGCCCCCATTTCATGTTGTCTTGCCTTTATGGACCAAACCAATGTATTTCTTAAATGTATTTGATTGAAGTCTCATATATTCCTAAAATGTATAAAACCAAGCTGCTTTGAGCACATGTTCCCAGGCCCTCCTGAGGACTGTGTCATGGGCCGTGGTCGCTCATATTTGGCTCAAAATAAATCTCTTCAAATATTTTACAGAGTTTGATTCAATTTGTTGACATTGTTATATGTTAATTATACTTTAATTATATTAGTTTTCTAAGGTATAGGAAAAATATACATTCAAAATTTAGACTTTTCTTGCTCAAACCTTGGGTTACCAATTTTTATTCATAGACACAATAATTCAAAATAAAGTCATCTCATGTTTAAAAGCATTAGTGTAAAATGGAAAACTAGTGCAAAATCTATAGTCATAAAGTTCATTAAACACACATAACCATTTCAAAATGACTTGCTTTGAGGCAGAGTGATATGCATGTTCCATTTTTATTTTCTTTTTTTCTAAAAATACATTGTTAGAAAAAGCCAAAATTTGTAAGTATTCTCCCTCAGGCTACTTTCACTATCTCTCATCTGATTGTTGTCATAAACATATATATAATTTACTTAATGTGTTGCTACATGTTATCAAAACAGTCTTGTTATGTGTCAGCTGCCTTCCAAGATCAAAGGAGTGTCACATTACATATTCAGGAATACCTGGCCAATTGCTTTATGTCACTGCATATATCGGAATGCATCAATCTGAATGCAAATGAACTGATTCAGAAGCAAAGGGACACAGTATAAAGGGCACCAGGCTAATATTGAAGAAACTTGTGTTCCAACCTTGATTCTGCCTCTATAGAAACTTGGATGAGTGACTTCAGTTCTCTGGACTCCAATTTTCTCGTTCACTGAACAAACATGTTGAGACCTACTTTGTGTCCAAATGCTGATCTACAAGCTAGGAATAGACACATAGAAGTCATAGTATGTAACATAGTTACAGATAACAGTTGAGTGGAGAAACATAACTATATGAAGTATAACGCAGTAATATGGCAAATGCCATGGTGAAGAAAAAGAAGGCAGGTATAAGCATAAGCTGCTAGATCATTCCCTCAATCTAGGCTTGGTGAAGCCACAGAATTGAGAGACTTACTGAGTAGCATCTCAGATTTTACCACAAAATCCATTGTACTATTGGAAGACAGAGCATTTTTATGTGTAAGGGAAATTGCAACCTAGAGTGGATGAATGCCAGATACCACAGATGTGCTACATGCTGGGACAGAGCAATTCTTACTTTCCTGATAAATCATGGGCTTTCTTATCATCCATGTGAGGTGGGGACACAGTAGTGACAGCCAGAGGCATGTGGGTAGTAACTTCGGGGATACCTACCCTTTCCTAATTGTTTTTCTACACTGTCAAGCCCACCTTTGAGTGTTGTCTTCCCTTTAACCATTTTTACATACTCAAAAACTAATGAGCATGCACTTCCCATCCTGTGCCTATAAAGACCCCAGACTCAGTCAGTAGATGGGGAGATGGCCTGAATTTGGGAAAGAGACAACATGACTTAGGGGGAGAAGACCTGTCTTTCTCATCCCGTCTCCAACTCCCTTCTCCACTGAGAGCCGGTTTTATGGCCCAATGAAATTTTCCACCTTCAGTATCCTTCAATTGTCCATGTGGTCTAATTCTTCTTGGACACTGGACAAGAGCTCAGGACCCATTGAGTGCAGGTACTTAGAAAAGGTTGTCACACTGGCCCTTTGCCCTCGCCAGAGGAGAAGAGCCACCCTACACAATAAGGCAAGGGGCCAGCTGAGCTGCTAACATGCCGTTGTCTTCAGACAACAGATGGCAGAACTAAAAGAGCACTGTAACATCCTGTCTGGGGCCTTGGGGTCAAGGGCACCCTCACCTGGGGGCCACCACATTCCCCTCAAGGTGACATGTATGGTCTGGCCGTGGTCCCTGCCTGGAACTTACTCCTGTGTTGGTGCCTGGACTGACTGGCAGGTCCCCCCACACTCACTTGCTCATGTGCTCCCTCCTGCAAGGGGCTGAACATAGTGTGTTAAGTAGAGGGGACACTGCTGCTGTGAGTCTGGCAAAGGGGCTGAGAAAAATCCTGCATCATTGGGAGCCTAGAATTAGAGTCTTTTAGAGAAGTTTTGGCTCCTGAGGCCCAGAAAAAGTTCTAAATAATGTCTCTTACATTGCTTAAACATTATTTTTGCCCAGGAAAGATAATGCCCACTGTCTCCAGAGCAACAAACTAGCAAGATATACCACAAAATGAAGAAAATTGGTTCCTATAACAGTAATCAGCAATCTGTGCATCTGTGTTTATTATTTTAACAAAGTCAATGTTTGTTAGTATTTCAGATAACTAAGGATAAGGAAAAGTGTGCTCAGGTAAACAAAAAGAATCAAATTCATGTTCTTAATTCCCATTAACTATAGATACTTGCCTGAACCAAAGATTAGTTATTAGCTTCAGTCTAAGACTATCCAGAAGAATGTAAATACATACACACATGTGCATGCACGCGTGCGCATGCATACACACACACAAACACACTGGTGCTAAGCTTCTAAGAATTCTATATATAGAATTATTGCTAAAAATAAATAAATAAATACATTTATTTGTGATTCTATTAACTCATTCCTGGTTGTTTTACTGTAAAACATATTGAAAATAGCCACATCACCAAAAGAAATAGATATTATGCTCATGTATATATTGAGATAACATAATCAAAATAGCTACTCACTAGCAACCAAAACACCTTTTCAAGTTCCTTCTATTTGTGCTTTTCTTTTCTGCTTATCACCTTCATTCTTTTCTTCTTATTTTCTTCTCCATCTCCTTCAGTTCTAAATCACGTGTCCTTAGCATTTTTAAATATATATTTTACATTATTTCCACCTAAAATTGCTTATCTCCTTATCCTGAATAGCAAAATCATCAGGTACTCCCACCAAAAATAAGCAATTACTTGACTCTACCAATTTCACTTTCATCTAATCCATGTTTTTCCAATGAAAGTAGTAATTTTACATCATGATAATTAACCACTGATGTTGTTTTATTTGACTGAGGGACCTGCCTATGTAATGATTCCTTTTGTCTCTAAGGCTTAATGGATATTCTTCCTAAGACTATGTATACACAGACACACATACACACGTAGGCACACACACACCCCACCAAATGGATAATATGAGATATACAAAACTTTGCACTCTCTGTCCACAATCTTCACATATCCCTTCAAAATTCACTTGGAAACGCCTGTAATCCCAGCAATTTGGGAGGCTGAGGTGGGTGGACTCCTCACGAGGTCAGGAGTTTGAGACCATCCTGGCTATGGTGAAATCCCGTCTCTACTAAAAATACAAAAAATTAGCTGGGCGTGCTGGCGGGCGCCTGTAGTATCAGCTAGTCAGTAGGCTGAGGCAGGAGAATGGCATGATCCCGGGAGGCAGAGCTTGCAGTGAGCTGAGATCCTGCCACTGCACTCCAGTCTGGGCAACAGAGTGAGACTCTGTCTCAAAAAAAAAAAAAAAAAAAAAAAATTCATTCGGAAGAAAAATTGTAAAATGAGCCTTCTCTGTCAATGCTTTGGCTATATTATCACTTCATAATTGAATGCAATCTGGAAACTGTATTGCAAAGAATCCATGCTTCACATTGAATTTTTGCATTAGGAACTGTAAGAGTATTTGTATTTGGTGTAGGTTTCTTGCAAAAGACTCAGCAGGAAACCGAGAGACCACCTCAAAAATAAAATATTTTACTAAGCTTTAAAAAAAGTATGCATAAAATTTTACTTCACGCCATCATTCTTATAGCATGAAGACTAATTTAAAAACTATAATTGCACAGATAAAATGATAAAATATGCTATCTCCAATTTATTTATTCTAAGTTTCCCATTAAATAGTGCTGACTTGTTCTCAAAGAATTACTCATATTTATAGTTTTATAATTGATCTTTTCAAAGAGTGGCTAATATATGTTATATTCCATCTAGTCTTGTCTTTATTAAAATAATTTTACACTAATATGACGTCATCTTTGGTCTCTCCTATGTTTTCCATATAATTAATTATTAACTTGTCTAAGGTTTGCTTTCTCAATGTCTTCTATTTATAGTATAATTTTCCTTCAATTCTTTCCTCCCATACATTATTAATCTGTGGAGTTGCATATTAAAACCACAATGAAATTAATACAATACCACTTCACAGATACATTAAAGGGCTGAAACAAAAACTACTGACAATGCCAAATGTTAGCGATGATATGGAACAACCAGGACTCTTGTACATCACCTACAGCAAGGTGAATAGTACAGCAATTTTGGCAAATGATTTTATGATGTCTTAGGAAGTTAAAACTATGATTACCCTATGATTTAGCAATTCCAGTTCTAAGTGCTTATCTAAGAGAAATGAAAAAATATGTCTATAAAAAGACATGCACAAAAATGTACTGGAAATATACATAAATTCTAAACAAAAGAATGGATAGATTTACATGTATTTATTTAATGGAATAAATGAATAAACTACTTACACATACCAAAACATGGATGCATCTCAGTAATACTTTGAGTGAACATGAAGCAGTACATATTATTTTATTTATATCAATTTCAAAAAAGTGAAACTTCCTTCTGTGTTGAGTGCAAGGCATTCACTGGAAAGGGTCATGGAGGAAACTTCTACGGGGATTATGATAGTATTCAGGTGTATAATTGAACTATGTACCTAACCCTGTTCATTTTGTTGTTTATGAATAATATCACCATAGAATAACTTGAACTATGACATTAGATTCTAAACTTGTCTTCCAATATTCACTAACACCAATATGTTGAAAGGTAAGGTTCCTAGTCCCTTTGGTTTCTAACTAGTAGAATACACAGATGACTACTTGTCAATAGATATCAAAATATTAACTTTATCAATATTTTTACTACTCCCTGATTGCCACTCCCTAATTTAGCCTCAATAAATTCTGACCCTGAGAAAAGCCTGTGGGAGCAGACCCTGAGCTGACTCAGAGTTGGAGGCAAGAGAGCTGCAGACATGGCCAACGTTCTTACCCTCATGGAAGGTTTCTATAACCTAGTGTGGACAGCAAGAAAGCTCAAAGGAAGAGAGTGTTCCCTGGGCCTCGCGAGGGCAAAATATAAAAAGAAGCAATTTCTTCTGAGAGTGATGACTTTTTACCACCACAACCTCACCTAAGGAACACAAAGCCCCACAATTAGCCACCGGGAGTCAGAGACCAAGAGTGTTCATACCAATGCTCCTCCTCCATTGAGGGAGAAAAGAAGTTTCCTGCCCTGGCGACAAGAGAGAATGTGGTTTCCACACATATTGACTGGGGGAAGAATTCAGTTAATTAGAATTTGTTTATATACCAAAATAGGCAATCACTAAAAAGTATGTTTCTGAAGAACTAATACATTATTAAGGAAGTGCTAATATCATTACTGGTATTTTAAAATAACAATTACAATACTAGTTACAAATATTGCAGAAATGAACATTTCATTAAAAATGATAATGATATATGGATATATACATGTGTGTATATATATACACATATATATGTCATATTGTTTATATTTTATATACTCATGTGCATTTTAAGAACAGTCATCTTTGGCTATTATGCATTATTTTATTGTATTTTATATTTTTATGTTCTCAATTTGTTATTAGCATCAATTTGCTTCAAATAAATATAAATAAATGAAAGGATCACAAAGCCTAATCATATATTTAAAGTAAGACAAGACAGATTCCTGAGATTCCTGAGAAAAAGCTTACATTTTATAAAATAATCTAACAACACAACCATCAGCATCATCAGAAAGCAGTGACTTTGGCTAGTCACTGAGACCTCAAGGACATCACTGCCCTAGAGAAGTAAATAAAAGTAAGGGGGAAATTACACACATGCAGGAAGATACTTTGTCATACAGGTTACATATTATGCAGGAGCTGTAGAAAATTAAAAAAAAATTGGCCAATTGGTTATATGGCAAAAAAAAATGTTCAAAGAAAACTTTAGTGTTATCTGTGCTTCACAGATTGGTAAAACTCTAGCAGGAAAGAAAAGTTTGTATCTTCCAAGCAGGCAAAATGGCATTTTAGAAACTGTGGGATCTAGCTGCTGATTCCTAGCTAGTGATGTTTTAATATGAACACTGCCTAAGTGCAGAAGTGAAGGAGTAATGCCCATGAGAGAAAGATTAGCCATCTTGGACCATATTTTGCTTTTGGAAAAAGATAAGAAGGCTGGTAGCCTCAGAATAATCTTCAACCAAGTAGAATTCATTACCAGTACAACAACCAAAAACACTAAAATGACTCTTGCTTCTGAATAACTTGCTTACATGGGTGTTTTCTCGTGGTTACTTATTACAAAAGGAGGTAGAAGTAATGAGAATATCTAGGTTCCTTGATTAAACACCGCCAACGTGGCAAAGCAAAAAGAAGGACTCTATATGTTGGTCTGGAGAGAAAAGGGAGCAAGGGAATAAGAGTATGATTGTAGAGTGTCTTAATCCTTTTGTGCTGTTACAATGCAAAACACCTGCAACTGGATAATTTATATAGAACAGAAATTCTTTTCTCTCATTTCTGGAGGCTGGAACATCTGCGATCAAAGGGCCAGTTGGTTTGGTTGTCCCGTGAGGGTCGCTGTCTGGCAAGTTGTGGCTGTATCCTCCAGAGGACAGAAATGCTGTGTCCTCACATGGCAGTTGGCAGAAGAGCAAGCAAGTGAAACACTGCATGAGGCCTCTTTTTTAAGAGCCTAATGCCATTGATGAAGGGAAGAGCCCTCATGACCTAATGTTCTCTTAAAATTTCCCACTTCTTACACTACCGTCGCATTGACCATTACATTTCAACACCTGGATTTTGGAAGAGAAAGATTCAAATCATAGCATGGGGTAAGGCAAATGTTCCATGATCAGTGCAGAAGTGCATGGCATAAGAATAAGCAAGTCCAGAAAATAGCATTCTTCAGGTTGGAGTTTAACAAAGAGAATGGACAGTTTAAGCAAGTCTAGGAGATTACATTCTGTGGTTTCTAGTTTGGCAAGAAAAAAATGGGTGCTTTATGCTAGGTACTTGCAATTCTTGGTGCAGCCTTAACAAAAAAAATTGTAAATGCTTATGATGTTTATTTTGGCAGATGCTATTTAACGAATTCTTAGCAAGCTGTATTTACTTTGTTTAAAATGCTGCAAATTGTTCCCCTAATCTTTACAACAGTACTGAAGCATAGAGGTCATTTTGTTCATTTTGTAGATGAGAAACCAGTGACTCAAGGAAGATACCTAATTTGTAGGTAGGTGTATCATCTTTATTAAAGAAGAAAAAATGTTTCAACATCTCTAAAGGAAATATGTATATTCCTGTACACTAAATGCAAAGAATGATATTGCCAGGAAAGCTAGAATAATTTTTTATCTACTTTCTCCTTTATTTTCTTTTTGGTTAAATTTTTATGTCTCTTCAGAAATGCTGTACATTTAGATTGTGTGCTGTTAATTTGTACGTTCTCCTCATTAGTTTCCTACAGGCACTTGGCTATCTGCAGATGTCAGGCCCCCAGGCTATAAAATTCACCAAGCAGATTGCTTTGAAATATTCTCCCTCCAAAGGCCCCTGTTTAGCTTGTGTAAATCTGTTCTGAGTTGCTTTCCTAAGTTGACTTACGTGACTCGTGTGTTTTTGCATGGCAGTTTTGTTCAGTGAGTGAGGAAGAATAGTTTTCTACAGTCTCCAAACTCTCTCTCTCTCTCCCTGTTCTGCACATGTTCTATCTCGAGCTGCTTTGCAGACATGAATAACCAGCAGTGTTGACAATCTGTGTATCCCCACTTGAGTGCCACCATATTGGCTGCATCACATAGAGAGGTTGTGTTTTTCATGCCAAATGAGAGAATTGTTGAGTAATAGATATTTTATTCACTGCAAGTCTTTCACAGGTTCTGCATATCATTCAAATATGTGCATTCACACTATTTCTGTCTTGTTTTTTCCCCGTCTCTTACCCACTGGCATCACTTCTGCCTATTTTGCATTTTTTAATTTTTTGCCCAAAGACAGAAGCAGGCATTACTGTGAGGATTGAAAAGTTCATTTTCTGTGTACGCTATTTTGCTTTTCATTATCCCAATTACATAATGCATTTCAAGATCCATAACTTTCCTCTCCAAATTCCCCATAGCAATTTTCCTCTGAGCCTTACTCAGTTGAGACATCTGCTCCCTGTTAATACAGTGAGGACATAATCATTAAATAACTTAGGTTTGAGCTTTTTCTTGGTTAAACCCATGCCTCCTTTGCATTGTTTTCATAGAATTTAGTACATCCACTCACTCCATGGTCATGTAATGAGCATCTACTATGTGCCACACATTGTAGCAAGTGTCACATAAGCATAAATAGGGGATAGTCTCTATATTCAAGGGACAAACAGTCTAACGGGGGAGATACGGTCAAGTAGGCAGACAGATTTAAGGCAGTGTGACAAACACTTCAAAGTAGGTAAGTACAAAGGAATGGAGTATCACAAAGCAGGAAGCTCTCAACTTTGTTGTGTTTAGAGTTTATACAAATAGGACTTCTTTCACAAGCTCTGTGTGTGTGTGTGTGTGTGTGTGTGTAACAATATAAACATTTTATACTCTTTCATAAACTTACCATAATTGACGGTGTACATGAATTTGCAAACATATTTGCAAACATTGAGTCATCTGACTAAAGGGCAATAGAAATAAGAACTGCCATGTAATGGCACTATACTTTTCTTTGGCTGGAGGGTGCTGTTTTCAGTCAAAATAAAAATGAGTTATCACATAAAGTGAAAACGTTTAACATCTAATATATTGTCAGGGTGTCTGATCACTAATAAATTATAACTTTGAAAACTGGCACAAGACAGGGATGCCCTCTCTCACCACTCCTATTCAACATAGTGTTGGAAGTTCTGGCTAGGGCAATTAGGCAAGAGAAAGAAATCAGGGGTATTCAGTTAGGAAAAGAAGAAGTCAAATTGTCCCTGTTTGCAGATGACATGATTGTATATTTAGAAAACCCCATTGTCTCAGCCCAAAATCTCCTTAAGCTGATAAGCAACTTCAGCAAAGTCTCAGGATACAATATTAATGTGCAAAAATCACAAGCATTCTTATACACCAATAACAGACAAACACAGAGCCAAATCATGAATGAACTTCCATTCACAATTGCTTCAAAGAGAATCAAATACCTAGGAATCCAACTTACAAGGGATGTAAAGGACCTCTTCAAGGAGAACTACAAACCACTGCTCAGTGAAATCAAAGAGGACACAAACAAATGGAAGAACATACCATGCTCATGGATAGGAAGAATCAATATCGTGAAAATGGCCATACTGCCCAAGGTAATTTATAGATTCAATGCCATCCCCATCAAGCTACCAATGAGTTTCTTCACAGAATTGGAAAAAACTGCTTTAAAGTTCATATGGAACCAAAAAAGAGCCCGCATCTCCAAGACAATCCTAAGTCAAAAGAACAAAGCTGGAGGCATCACGCTACCTGACTTCAAACTATACTACAAGGCTACAGTAACCAAAACAGCATGGTACTGGTACCAAAACAGAGATATAGACCAATGGAACAGAACAGAGTCCTCAGAAATAATACCACACATCTACAGCCATCTGATCTTTGACAAACCTGAGAGAAACAAGAAATGGGGAAAGGATTCCCTATTTAATAAATGGTGCTGGGAAAATTGGCTAGCCATAAGTAGAAAGCTGAAACTGGATCCTTTCCTTACTCCTTATACGAAAATTAATTCAAGATGGATTAGAGACTTAAATGTTAGACCTAATACCATAAAAATCCTAGAGGAAAACCTAGGTAGTACCATTCAGGACATAGGCATGGGCAAAGACTTCATGTCTAAAACACCAAAAGCAACGGCAGCAAAAGCTAAAATTGACAAATGGGATCTAATTAAACTAAAGAGCTTCTGCACAGCAAAAGAAACTACCATCAGAGTGAACAGGCAACCTACAGAATGGGAGAAAATTTTTGCAATCTACTCATCTGACAAAGGGCTAATATCCAGAACCTACAAAGAACTCCAACAAATTTACAAGAAAAAAACAAACAACCCCATCAAAAAGTGGGCAAAGGATATGAACAGACATTTCTCAAAAGAGGACATTCATACAGCCAACAGACATATGAAAAAATGCTCATCATCACTGGCCATCAGAGAAATGCAAATCAAAACCACAATGAGATACCATCTCACACCAGTTAGAATGGCGATCATTAAAAAGTCAGGAAACAACAGGTGCTGGAGAGGATGTGGAGAAATAGGAACACTTTTACACTGTTGGTGGGATTGTAAACTAGTTCAACCATTATGGAAAACAGTATGGCGATTCCTCAAGGATCTAGAACTAGATGTACCATATGACCCAGCCATCCCATTACTGGGGATATACCCAAAGGATTATAAATTATGCTGCTATAAAGACACATGCACACGTATGTTTATTGCAGCACTATTCACAATAGCAAAGACTTGGAATCAACCCAAATGTCCATCAGTGACAGACTGGATTAAGAAAATGTGGCACATATACACCATGGAATACTATGCAGCCATAAAAAAGGATGAGTTTGCGTCCTTTGTAGGGACATGGATGCAGCTGGAAACCATCATTCTTAGCAAACTATCACAAGAACAGAAAACCAAACACAGCATGTTCTCACTCATAGGTGGGAACTGAACAACGAGATCACTTGGACTCAGGAAGGGGAACATCACACACCGGGGCCTATCATGGGGAGGGGGGAGGGGGGAGGGATTGCATTGGGAGTTATACCTGATGTAAATGACGAGTTGATGGGTGCAGCAGACTAACATGGCACAAGTATACATATGTAACAAACCTGCATGTTATGCACATGTACCCTGCAACTTAAAGTATAATAATAATAAATAAATTAAAAAAAAAAAAAAAAAGAAAACGTTTAACATCTAATATATTGTCAGGGTGTCTGATCACTAATAAATTATAATTTTATATATTATTAAATTATATAAATTATATAATATTAAATTATATAATTTAATAATTTAATCCCAATATCAAAAATACTCAAAAATACCCAGTTTCCTTTTGTACACATTGAGTTCTCTTAGCAGTTATAAGTATATATATATTTTCCACTAACAGTGTGAAATTGATCTTTTCATGGATTTAATAATTCAGCCTATTTAATACGTTGAGATGTTTTTGGCATCTTGAAAATATATAATTTTGTGGAATACTATTCTCTGTTTGTTGCAGGCTTGTGGCAAAAAGAATCAGAAGCTGACTGGACACCTAACATGATTATTTGTTATGCTACACAGATGACAGATGCTGCCAATGATGACAAATGCTTCCTTGCTATATTAATAGAGACAGTCATTACTGGAATGGAGATCATGGTTAAGGACTGAAGTCATCAAAGGGCCATAGCGTAGTGAACTCAGTGGAATCAGAAGAATTTGTATCTTAGCAACAAGTCTCATATTTGTATTCAAGCCTCTTTTTGGTTTCTGACATGTGACATCACTATGATATTAAAGTAAAATAGTTAATAGAATTTTCTAGTTTTTAGTTGTTAATATTTAAAATGTTGCCGTTATGCTATTTTAACAATTGAATAAGACATGTAAATATTAATGATCTAAACTCATTTTTGTTTATACATATTTAAAGAATATTATAATTAAATAGTAAATCAGTGAGGGGTACTTGTGATGATTATTTGTAATTATCCATTGACTCTGGAGTTTGGAAAACTAATAGAAAATGGGGAGCCATTGTTGGCTACTTCATTAGAGAGGCTATCAAAGCATAGTGGAAAACAGCCTTGATTATGTCCAAGACCTAGTTCACATCTTTGCTATCTGAGTTCTTATGTGACTCAGAGTTATTAATTTGCTTCCACATGTTAAATGGAGATAATTATACCTCAATTCGGCAAAATTCAGTAAGATTATAATGTATAAAGTATCCCATATGCTATTTAAACTTAGTAATGTTAACTTCTCCTTTTATATCCCTGAATTTTCATTTTATTTTCTGTAAAATGAAAACCTTAATATACACCTGACAAAGCTGTTGTAAGTGTGGTGAAATACGGTAGAATCATGTTCTTGGTAAGAAGGGATAAAAAATGGCTCCAGCTGCTCCTTTCCTATGAGAACAGACAAAATAGCGATTTCTCCATTATGGAACAAATATCACTAGAATAACTTCTTAGTATTATCCCTGTAAGATAAGTAGGCTTGCATTTTCCTAGGGAACAAGTATATAAACAAGAACTTTTTATGAGAGTTTAGGTATCTGCATGGGTGAGACTTTAAAAGGCTCTCCATCCTAACACATGTTGGTAAGTGAGCTTCTGAAAAGGGGTGAACTAATTTTCATAATCATCTCAGCAACCTATTGAAAGGAAAAAAATCTAGACACAAAAACCTTCTTCCAGAGTGTCAAATTTAGGGAAACCAGGTAAAGTGGACAAGGGTAGGCTTTGATCAACTCTGATCAAGAAGGATGAAAAAATTATTATGAAGCAAGAAAGATGATTATATTAACAATAGTAGCTACCATTTGGTGAAAAGTTCTATGAGTCAGATATATTTCTACATGCTTTATATGCATTAAATTTATTTATTACCCATAACAGCCTTGTGCTCCATGCATTTTTATGTCTATATGACTATTATAGAGGAGAATATTAAGGCACAAAGAAAGTTAGGTAACTTGTTCAAAGACACACAGCGGATAGTTTGTAGAGATGTTTGAACCCAGACAAACTGGCTTCGGAGTCTATCTTGTTAACCACTTTGTAGGACTGCCTCTTATCCATGGTGCCACATGGCTAGATTTTTATCTAAGTAGGCAAGGAGATAGTTAGGGTGGTACTTGATCCTGAATGTGATGAATTATGAACAATGTCCTAATAGTGCAGAAAAGATGTGTGGAAACGGGAAACCACATTATTCACCAGAGGACCTTTCTTGTGTTGAAGTCAATTTCTCAGTTCATGAAACAGGCCCTGGACTTGTTTTCAAATTGATGAAGTAGAGGTCAACAGCAATATCTTCCTGGATATCCTACATACCAATAGGTGCACAGAAATTTTTAAACTTACTGGATGGGAGGCAATGTAGTTGAAGAAGGTAGGGTGAACCCGTGGTAACTGAAGCATGTGAAGACGTAAGCATGGTAGTTTGGTTATCCAGTGGCACAAGAATATTAGTCCAGGCTGGGCATGGTGGCTCATGTCTGTAATTCCAGCACTTTGGGAGGCTGTGGAGGGTGGATCATGAGGTCAGAAGTTTGGGACCAGCCTGGCCAATATGGTGAAACCCCATCTCTACTAAAAATACAAAAATTAGCTGGGTGTGGTGGCATGCGCCTGTAGTCCCAGCTACTGGGGAGGCTGAGGCAGAAGAATCGCTTGATCCCAGGAGGCAGAAGTTGCAGTGAGCTAAGATTGTGCCACTGCACTCCAGCCTGCGTGACAGAGCAAGATTCCCTCTCAAAATAAATAAATAAATAAATAAATAAATAAATAAAGTATTAGTCCCACTACAAAAATAAAGTCAAACATCTAATTTATACATATAACATCATTTTGCAAACCACATATCATTATATAAATGTTTGTATTCTTTATCTCCCACTGCCTACATGTATGAAAATGCATGTTTGAAATAAAAATTGAATTTAACATATTATTAGTAAAATGCATGGTTGGTAGTAGGATGAAGGTTAATATAATCAGTCCTGCTATCAGGAAGAGGGAGATCTGATACAATTCTGTTCGATGTGTTGTTTGGACCCTTGCTGATGTCTGTGCCCATCAACCGATTTGGTCACCTGGTGACTTGACCTGTTGTTTCCTGAGTTGTGTGTCTTCAGGTTCCTGTTTTGTTTGTAAATTATGCTACACACACCTCTGAAGTCCATATGCTCTGCCACACCCTCTAGTTCTAATGTACATGTTCTGTGTAGCCTTCTTATTCCAACCACAGGCCTACTATGGAATAATGATGCTCTGGGCCAAGATTTATGTTTGGAAACCTAAAACTCTTTGCTACTATCTGTTTTCTGTGCTGGATTCTGGCTTGCAGGGTTTTTTTTTGTTGTTGTTGTTATTTTTGTTTTGTTTTGTTTTGTTTTGTTTTGTTTAATGCTTCCTTTCTGGCCACCCTCCTCTATGCTTCCCTCAAGTCATTTCAAATCTATGTATCTATGTTTTGGTCAGCAGCACGTGGTTAGTTCCCACACCATGCTGAATACAAGGTTCCCTCTGAGGATCTTGGGATTTCCCTGAGATGGCCACCGATAAGCTGGAGAAAGATGTGCTGTAGGATTCCTTCAGCGCTGTGGCTTTTATCTAACTCACCTCTGGGGATTTTAACCATTAGCATTCAGAAAGCAGTCCTTTCAGGTCTGCCCTTTGCCCTCTAGCTTCCTCTCTTTTTTTGACCTCTACTTTCCCTGGACTTAGAATCTTCCTTTGTCTCTAATCTGATACCTAGCCTTGTCTTAATATTAGAGAGGCTACAGGGCTACATCCCAGTTTCAGAGAAGGGAATATATGTTGGGAAATATTTTAAAAATTATAGGCACATGATAAATATTATAGGCATATGATATTTAACGATGTACTTAAATATCGTTAATTTTCCTAAAAGTGTTTATTGCAAGGCTATTTCATATTACATAAAAGCAGAAAGAAAGAGAAAAGTCAGTCACCCAAATGGTTTGTTGACTCTACACAAAATACCTAACCTCTTACGTTAGTAAAATGCAAGGTTGGTTGTAGGATGAAGGTTAATATAATCAATCCTGGTATCAACAAGAGGGAGGTCTGATATACTTTTGTATATGCGCTTATGTGTTTTTGCCTGTAAGTACCAAATGGAACCATCCTAACTTATAAAGTGACAAACAGTAAACTATGCATTTTGCAATCAATTACTTTAGGAATCATTTTGAAAACTTTCATATAAGATCCAACTGACTGAGCACTCACTATTTATTATGGAATACATATGCATATATATATTCATAATATAAAAATCCTAAGCTCTTCAAGGGGAACCTTGCATTCAGCATGGTGCAAGAACTAACCGCATGCTACTGACCAAAAGATGGATTTGACATGACTTGATGGAAGTATAGAGGAGGGTGGACTGAAAGGAAGCATTAAAAAAAAAAATCAATAAATCCTAACCTCTTACGTTCAATCTAAACATATCCCCATTTTCTGCCTGATAGCTCTCAGTGGTCACATTGGTGCCATGTAACAATGCCTAGACTGGTGAGAAATGCTAAAATTTCAGTTCTGCCCATGATAATCCGTAACACTAGGACTGGTTTAGTATTTTGATAGCTCAGAACATTCACTAAAGATGAAAGTAGATGTAGTAGAAACTGTCACTGTATTCATCTTTATCTTTAGTCAATTCAAATTTTTAATCTGCTAGCATTAGTATGACAGTTAAGGGCAAAGTGAATGGAAATAGCTTGCACTTTTTATTCCGGATTAAAATCCTAGCTTCGTTATACATGATTATAGCTATGTTATAGCTGACTATAGCTGAATACATTGAAAGAAATTATCTCTCCGAATCACAATTTTTTTCATTTGTGTAATAAGGTTAATAACATGCACCTTGTAAGATTGGTATGAAGAGGTTATATGTATATGTGTGTGTATTTATATATTTTATATTATAAATATATATGTATATGTATTCCATAATCCAGTAAATAGTGCTTAATTAGTGGGATCTTATATGAAAGTTTTTAAAATGATTCCTAAAGTAATTGATTGCAAAATGCAGAGTTTTCTACTTGTCATTTTATAAATTAGGATTGTTCCATTTGGTACTTACAGGCATCGTGAAATACTAAAACGGAAAATTATTCGCATTGTGTTGGTGTAGAATGGAAATGCTAAATGCAATGTAGTTCTCTTATTTTTTCTCCAATATTAAATGAGATGGGAGTGAGTAAGTTTCACAGGTAAGTTTTGAAAATCATTGCTTTTCAATCTTCTCTGTTGAATGAGAAATCATTTTGTATAATCAAATAATAAAACTTTGATAGTTGTCAGCTTCAGACTTAGTTGTAGTTATGCTCTTAAAACCCTGTCACATACTTTCAGTGGGACAGAGCCACAGGGCATCTGTTTGCACAGTCCTTTTAAATTCTAATAAGGCTTTCTGAAGCATATTCTAATAAAGTTTTCTAATAAGGTTTTCCGAAGGTACTGTCCCTCCCCACTGCTTCAGCGCTGGCTCAGAGGCAAGTCTCCTCTTTCATCTTCAAACAACTTCAAAGTTTATTTTTGAAATAAGGGTTTCTTTTCCCATGGAATTCAAAGACCTTTGTGGCCTCATGTGAGAGAAGGAGCTCCTGGCTTTCAGAGATGTATTTAAACAGCCGCTGATGTCTTAGTGCCTGGCTAATAGGCCTTGCTGACCTTCAAAAATGTTCAGTTTTCTTTACCTTTGTTTCTTGGTCAGCTTGATCGAAGCTGAAGGAGGACCTTGGGGTCTAAGAGAAGCTGCTGTATCTGAAATAATGAAATGCCTAGAAAATGCCTTTCTCCCCTCTACCTATGGATTGTTGAGAGATTTAAAAATTAACTTTAGGAAGGAAGGAAGAGAGAAAAGGGGAGGGAGGTATGGAGGAAGGTAGGAAGAAAGGAAAGAAGAGAGTGGGTAGAAAAGAGGGAAAGAAGAAGAGAGAGAGGGGAGAAGGGAAGGAAGAAAGGGAGGATGGAAGGAAGAAACTTTCCACTTGTGCATATTCCTTTTGCTTACCCTACACTGATTTTTTTTTTTATTTGGAAGCTGAGCTATTCTCCTCCCACTCCTCCATTTGAAAATGTCAATCCTCCTGGGATGACAGTTTGCTTGCCAGGAGGCTGTCAGGTGCTCTGTCCAGACCACACCCCCGCCACTATAATTAATGCAGGTGCTGGGACTAGGAAGACCACAGCAGCCAGTAATCCCTGGCTCTGTCATAGCATCTGCCTCCAGGTAAACTTGTCATTTGCTGTGACTCTCTGGCATTGACCTTTTTTAGCATATGGAGAGATGTGATTCATTTTCAGGAGTATCATTGGAGATGATGAAAGAGAAAGGAGGAGAGAGGTCTCTTGGGGATTTTTAAAACCAATGCAGAATATTTCTGTCCCAATAATTCCTGTCAGAGAATTGTTGAAAGCCTTCCTTAGGCACAGAAAAACCGGATCCAAGGTCTTGCCCCATCCCCCCTCCTCATGTGTCTCCTTTCTGTGTGCTTGTATCGGGATTATTATAACTCCTCATGTGATGTGTATTGTATTGTTTGCTACTTTTCATGATATATGCTTTCTCTCTACGAGTGGATCCTCAGCTTTTTCAGGGCAAGATGTCTTTTAATGTCCCTTAGTGTTCCTTACACTTCTCTTTGCAGTGATCTTCCTAGTAAGTGCTTGAAAATAATCAATGACATTTCTTTTTCCTTCAGTCAAGAAGGATAGTAGATTTATCATGAAATTTTGCTTCTGTAGGAAAAAGGAAGAAATCTGTGAGGGGCAATCAGTCTCCTTTTTGTGAGGCGGTAAAACAAACTCTTTAAAATTTTTATTTTGTTTAGGGTCTATCATTTAGTGTGGAAAAATATGAGAAGTCATTGCAAACTATTTCAAATAATATCAGACATACTATAAAATATAAAGCCTTTATCTTTATCTGTTATGTTTATTAAAAATAGCCCAAACCATGTAATACCTAATATGATAATTTCTGGAATTAATACTGAGTATAGCCTGAAATTTCATTAGCTTTTCTCTGTTCAAATTTGAGATATTAGAAAAATAGACCAATGCCCAATTTTATATAAATGAAAAATTTTAGAACTGAAAATGACAAATCATAACTCAATAAGGGAAATAGTAGATAGATAGATAGATAGATAGATAGTGAAAGAGAAAGAGAGAGAAAAAAATTTAAATAACAGAATACGCCTTGGATTTGATCATCCTCTTCACAGATCAGACTTCTTTGGCCAACAGCCATAACTTTACTCTTAAGGAGCTGATTTTGCACTTTACTCTCCATGTAAGCTCCCTATATTCTATGGGTGAATACTTATTTAGGCGAGCAAGATGGGCTTTAGGCCAGCTTTTTAAGAAGAATGAAGGCTTTTGAGAAATAATAAATATGCAAGTAGCCTAGTGTTTCCATGAGCTGAACGTATATCACAATCCATCCTGATCCAGCGTTTCACTCAAACTAATGATGAAAGTGGATATAGTAGAAACTGTCACTACATTCATCCACAGTCAGATTTTCACTGTCTTGCAGCTTCCATTTGTATGTATACATTTGTCTTGAGTTGTCCTGCCTTGATGGTTTTGAATCTCCCAAGGGAACTTCAACTCAGCAGCAGCCAAGGGGATAAATGGCCGCTTTGCAGACAATCTGATAACCTTTTGGAAGACAAGCCCCTCTCGAGGCCATATCTGTTAACACGTAATATTAACTTTCTCCAGTTTTGGCTCATCTCTCTTTTCCTGTTAACTTGTAACCTATATTTCAGGGACCTATCATCTGAGAGTCTTACCACATCTTCTGGCATGCCTTGTGAAACTGGAAGATGTTCTGTGTGCACTGGAAGAAGGTGCCCCAAGTCAAGGAATCAGTCCGCCTACGTCGCTCCCACCCTCCATCCCAGACTACATCACAGGGATAACAATTTTGAAGACTGAGGAGGAGAGGAGGCAGGAAAGAAAAACAACTTGCCCAGAAGCATGATTCAGAGGATTATAGTCCAGGTGGCAGCATCTGTGACCCAGGGATAGACCCTGCCAGGAAGAAGGCAAAGAAGTTAAGAGTTCCTCTGCAGAAATTAATGGAAACTGACATCAGACAAGATTTTTCAAAGTGGTCCACACGAGACTCTCAAATTTTATAACTTCATAGTCAAAATCTGAGTATAATGAGACCATTTATATTATTTTCAGATGAAGACACAATTAACTTCATTGTGAATGAAACCAACCATCATGCATCTCAAAAGAAGCTAGACTTTGGGCTCATTTAAAAAAAACTGAGGTAAGTTTGGGGTGTTCTTATTCTAAATGAATGTGTTCTGTATTAAAGGAAGAGGATGCTTTTGGAAAACTATCCAAATGTACATCATAGCTTAATCACAAATTCATTTAGAAGAGACAGTTCAAAAGTCTTTTCTGACTTTCAATTTGATGGTAATAGCCATCTCGAGGGAATGAAGAAATTTAACAGGAATGATGTCTTTCGCTACCAAAATAAGTTAAAAATTCAAATTATATACACTCTAACAAAAGTTGTACACCTTTGACAAGTCCATGAGTATTTTGGGCATCAAGGATTTAATCAATCCCTGCAGAGAAAACCAATTAAGTTTGAGTATAAAATTTGGCGACTGATAACTTAACTTGGCTATTTGGCTTCATTTGAATCCTACCAAGCAAAATCATTACTTTCTATAAACACGGGCTTGAGTTGGGAGGGAGTCTAGGGATGAATACTGCTAATACTCTAGGAACAAGCCTAATACCGCTGTCACTTATGTTTCAATGACTCTTCACCAGCATCAAGCAGCTGACAGCTTTGAAGGAGAAAGGAATCAAGGCAACATGAATGATTCATGAAAATAAGACTGAACAGTGTTTTCTCAAAAACTGCCTCGGAACTCAAAAACTGGAAGAAAACGATGTCTGATTTCCGAACGGACAAACAGAAAGATAGGAGTGTGCCAGTGACATGGCAATGACATCGTTATCATCTGCTCCGAGGTAGTAGGTACTAAGACTTTGGAAAAGGTCATGCACTATTCAACAACAGCCAAAAAGACGTTTAAATCAATCAACAGAAAATTCATGCATTTTCAATGTGTGCTTTGAAAAAGAACACTGGGAATGTGAAATAGATGGATCAGAATATCTCCAAATACATTATTAAAGTTAGAGGTAAGAAGCAGTACTCCAACTTCATCAGTTACATTGATCTGATCATTAACAATAATATCAGCTGCACAGGATCTAAACCAATGAGTCTGGGTTAGATCTGCTGACTTTCCAAAGATATGTTGCATGTTTTTACTTGCAACACAATGAAGAACCACTAGGACAGGGGAACAGAGGAAAGTACACCCAATTAGGAACAGAGATCAGATATAATATGACATTATACTGGATACTCATTAAGACAAAAAAACACAAAAGAAAACAGCCATGTGTCGTTCTACACCAGGTATGAAAAAAGTCAGCTAGATTTACATGCAAAATGTTTCAGAAACATGTACACAAAATAGTTTCTGAGATATTGGCAGTATTTGCATTCCATTAATATTATGTTTTATTTTGTTATTCTGTGTTTCCTAGCAAAATACTAATTTCGGTATTCCATTGATATATATGTAGGAACAAGACTAATACCTCTATAACTTATGTTTTAATGACTCTTCACCAGCCTGGGAAACAGAGAAAAGGCTGGAGTATAGTGGTGTGATCACAGCTCACAGCAACCTCAAACTTTTGGTCTTAAGTGATCTTCCTGTCTCCGCCTACTGAGTAGCTGAGACTACAGGTGCACACCACCATGCCTGGCTAATTTCAAAAAAAGGTTTTTGTAGAGACCAGGTATTGCTATATTGTCCAGCTTTATTATTATTTTAAAGAGAATATTAGTATTATTTCCCTGAGAAAATAATCAATGCACAATTTTAAAATGGATACATAATAGATGTACATATCTGGGGTTACATATAATTTAATACATTCATATGATTTGTAAAGATTAAATCAGAGTAATTGGTATATCTATCACTTTAAATATTTGTAATTTTTAATGCTAGAAATATTAAAATTATTCTCTTCTATTTCAAAATAAACAATAGATTATTGTAATTTATAGTTACCCAACAGATCTATCAAATAGATCTTGTTTATTCTATCAAACTGTATATTTGTACTCAATAATCAACCTCTCTCATCCCTTCTCCATGAATATTTTCACATTTTTGAAAGGCCTCGACTTTCTGATAAAGAACACTAGTAACCTGACTTAAAGGACTTTTGAATAATATATATGCTATATTAGTCAAGATTCTCCAGGGGGACGGAACCAATGGGATGTATGTATACGTGTGTGTATACATATACATACATATGTATTACTGTGTGCATACATATACGTACATATGTATTAGTGTGTACATACATATACATACATATGTATTAACGTGTACACATATACATACATGTGTATTAGTGTATATATACACATACATACATGTGTATTAGCGTATATATACACATACATATATGTATACATATATATGTATGTATACATATATGTATACACATGTATGTATGTGTATATATGTATACATATGTATGTATGTGTATATATGTATATATGTATACATATGTATGTATGTATATATATGTATGCATGTATACATATATGTATACATATGTATGTATGTGTATATATGTATACAAATACACGAAATTAGGAATGTATTAGGGAGACATGGCTAACACAGTTACAAAGCCAAAATTCCACGATAGGCTGTCTGCAGCCTGGGGAATAAGAAAAGCTAGTAGCATGGCTCCCAGGAAAAGTGATGCTGTTGCTCAGTCTTAGTTAGAAAGCCTTAAAACCAGGAAAACTGATGGTGGCCTAAGATACCCTGGGAGGGCACTGGTACAAGTTCCACCAGAGTCCCAAAGGCTGAAGTAGCTGGAATCTGATGTCTACAGGCAGGAGGAGAAAAGGCCTCCTGCTCCTGCTACACAAAGGAGAGAGAGAGAGAGACAAAGAGAGAGAGAGAGAGAGAGAGAGAAGAAAAAGCCATGCAAGCTGAATATCCCCTTTCTTCCATCTGCTTTGTTCTAGCAGCACCCATAGCTGACTCAATGGTGCCCTCTCATATTGAGGGCAAGGCTTCCTTTCCCAGTCCTTTGACTTGCATGCCAATCTCTTCTGGAAACACCCTCACAGATACACCCAGAAAGAATGCTTCACCAGGCATCGAGGCATCCCTCACTCCTATTAAGTTGACATGTAATATTAACCATCACACACCTTGGAGGTTAGAAGTATTTAAATACTTATCTTCCAAGAACCATTTCCTTACATCCCAGGTGCAATACACCTAACAACCTCGCCCTCTCATTGCAGAGGATTTCATAGTAAATATATATATTACTCCCTCTCTCTGTCTATTTTGTGTTGGTATAAGGGAAAACCTAAGCCTGGGTAATTTGTAAAGAAAAAAAAAGGTTTATTTGTGTCACAATTCTGGAGGACTCAAGTTCGGGCACCTGAATCTCGGGAGGGCCTCAGGTTGCCTCGACTCCTGGAGGAAGGCAAAGTGGAGACAGATGTGCACTACATGGTGAGAAAGGAAGAGAGAGAGAGGGAAGGGAGAGGCTAGGCTCCTTTTAACAACCAGTTCTTGCAAGAATGGATACAGTGAGAACTCAAGGACTCTGCCAAGCCCCCAGGGAGGGTATTCATCTATTCATAAGAAATCCATCCCCATGACCCAAACGCCTCCCATTTGGACCCACGTCCAACATTAGGAATCAAACTGAAACATGAGATTTGGTAGGGAAAAACAAACCATATTCAAACTATAGCACACCCCCACCCCAGCCACACCATATAAGCTCTGACTTCCATAATTTTGTGTCTCCTTCTGTCTGCTGTTAAGCCTCATGGTATGCTTTGGTAGTGGCAGCCCCTCATCATGATACCCCATCTAGAATTGGATCTTGTGGAGCCAGTGCTGTTAAGTTGCTCTGACCCAGAAGTCTGATGATTTTATTTCTACACATATATAATTGTGGCACGCTAACTTGTCAGCTTACAAGTAGGTAACATCTTAGACTTTTCACAGTTTTGGACTTCATATTTATTTGAATGGCTCCATGTAGTCACTAGCCTTGCCACTGTACTTTTTTTTAAGTAAAAGTTTTGGTTGATAGTATAATAGAATCTTGTGGAAATCAGAGTATTTGTAAATTTTACAGCAAAAGGTACTCTTATTTTGTCCTCTAAATCAACCTTCTCAAGTAACAAATAAGGAATGGTGGCCAATAATATTTAAATGACTATTCAGGACAAATAATCTTAGGGTCTAATGAAATCTTCAAGAAAAATAGCTAGAAATCCTCTAATGAGACCCACTTCCTTCTTTCCTGACTCATACATTCTGGTACATTCTGTAGGTTATTATGTTTTCCAGTCTTTCTCTTAAGGATACATCTCTCAAGGATCTCTCAAGGATGTAACTTTCAGTAAGATTTCAACTCCAATTCAGAAATGCATTCATCTAGTTTTGTTGTTTGATTAATGTTTATTTTTCTTTCATTTCTCCCTGCTTATTTTTCCCCCTTCCAGCTGCAGTATTGTCACTGCCTGGGAATCTTACTGCCAGTCCATCTGTGTCCCAGCCACAGTAACTTGGACAATTAATCTTGGCCTCAAAAACATGGGCATCCTGTGATAATATTTGGAGGGTGTCATAGTGGCAATTCTCTGGGGATGAGGCTTTGAAAGAACTCCAGTTCCCTTCTCCCCACCGCCACCCCACTTCAGCAGTTTCTAGGATGCTGGTTTTTACTGTGATTGTTTATATTGCTCTTCAAGGCTATCTTGAAGCTGGAAGGAGAGTATCAAAGGGATAGGGTAAGTTAAAATATCTCAAAGAACACTGCTCTTAATGAGCTTCATTCATTTTTCTAGAATAAATGCTCCCCTGATTGTTTTCCTCTGAAAAAAAGTATCCTGAAGAGTTTGGTTAATTTTCGAAGTTTTGAAAGAGTAGATTTTGACAGTATGTTCCAGTTTTTTCCTCGCTTTTATGGAAGGGAGAGTTTTCAGAAGTCCTTACTCTGTTATTTTGGTTGATGGCCACTTAAAGTTGTTTCAATTTATAGAGGTCTCTGCTCTTAATGTGTGGATATATGTAAGAAATATATATCACATCAAATCTGGAATATACTGTTTATTCATTCTATAAATAGTGATTCAGGATGCTTTTATTTCAAGTTTCTCTACTAGATACTGAGATTTACAAAGCTGACATATGTCCTCTTGACCTAAAAGAGCTTACGATCTTTGATGGATACAGCTAAAATAGACAATTCCCTTTCAACGTAATCATTAACAAAAACAAATCACCAGTATCATGGAAAAGGAAGAATCTTGTGAATTAGGATGTTATGAGATATGTTATCAATGGGGTGTGTGTGTGTGTGTGTGTGTAACTGTGAGGGGAGTGGATATTCTAGAAAAAAAATTAGTAGAATCCATCAAGAGGGAATATGTATAATTTTACTATAAGCAGCAGAGAATAATACTTAAAAGCACAAACTCTGGGGATAGACTCCTAGGTTCAAACCCTGGTTTTGCTGTTTCTAAGCCATGAATTTGAGCAAATCACATAATGTCTTTGAACCTTTTTCCTCTTTGGTAGGTGGAGTTCCTACAAGTAATTCATAGAGCTGCTGAGGATTAAATAAGTTAATATTCATGGTGTACAACAGTGCCTGGTAATGGTGTTATAGAAATAGTTATCATTTACATATAGAAAATACAAAAAAGAAAAATTTACAATATAAACTATAGTAAAGTAAAACTTAACAAAATATTGTCAGTTGGTGAGAGCTCCCAGGAGAAACAATGATTCTCACTGTTGCAGGGGAGTCAGATACCTCTCAGAATGTATGCAAATCTCTGGTCAAAAGCATAAATCCGTGATCATCTGGAGACCTCAGTGTAAAAAGGTGGAGAAACACAGTCCAAAGGTACATAAATTTTGGCATTTTCAACATACTCTATTAGCCTCCCTAACCTCTGAACAGTCTGTAGAACTATAGTATCTTTTTTTATCCACATAATCAATATTATGTCAGGAGTCAAACTTTTATCTTTTAACTATACACTTAAGATCCCAATAAGATGAGTTAAGGGTTTGCCCCAGGGAGTCCAGAAAGCCCAAAAAGCTCATTGCTAGCATGCATTAAATGACATACTATTCCCCAAATTTACTTTTGGACTAAAACCTCTTCAATCATACAAGGCACAGGGAGAGTATGGCCCCTTCAGTCATGGTGACTCTAAGTTGTTGACTTGGCAAAGAACTTATCTTGGACTGTGGGCAGAGAAATGTTTGACAGGGCAACTGCCTGATGCCATTTCTCTCCCAACATTTTTTTTTCTTTTTCAGCTAGGGTTTTGAGACAGCAAGTCACAATACAGGAGAGAGATAAATTCCTTCATAAAAACAAATAGCAGTACTGAAACCTTAAATTTGGTTTGTATCTTAGGGGAGCCTCAGGCTTCTTTTTTTTCCAGTTAGAAAACAATCTGATGGAGTGAGGTGAAATGCTAGAAATAAAGAGGCAATGCATGATGGGTCTGGATTATGAATAAATATATATTTTCATTTTAGTTCTCTGTGGTGAAAGAATATAGGTCCAGAATATATGGTATCACTTGGGTCAGCTGTAAATGATGTATGAAATGAAAAATTCTCAGGGGTATGGCTCTGCAAACACTGTCATGCTAGGCCATTCACAGCTGTGTTAAGCTTAAAGAGCACAGAAAAAATCTAGGAGTTTTTTCTTTTGGCCAAAAAGGACAGTTTGCAGGTATGCATAGGAAAGTACAAAATACAAATATGCAAACACAAAATAATTCTTGAAGATTAATTTTAAAATTTTCATTCACAATGCAATTATAAGAATATTTTTTCTTCTAGAATGTGTTCTTTTACATATCTTTTATATGCAATTGCCAAGAACATAGAGAAAATGTTTAAAGTGTATTTTTAATATATCGGTTGGCAACAGACACCAAAATGTAAGCAAAAATGAAACAAAAAGATGCAATTGCATAATTGTTTATCTGGAGTAGTTGTTGAGGACAGGGTGTTAAGGAAGCCAAGCCCAAGGTTTAGCCCCATGCAGTGTTGTTAAGAGCTCTTGGTTTTCTTATCATATCATACTTGGCCCTGCATATGGGGTTGGTCTCAAAGTACACTGTGGGAGAGCAGGACTAGGTCAACAAAAGGTTGACGGTCTCTGAGCTCTAACCATCCTAACTTGAAGGATAAGTTACAGTAATCTCTTATATCTAGGAGCTGGATTCTCTCAGTGGAGTCTCAGACTCTGTTCCAGACTGCAATTGGTCAGCCCTCTTTGAGGAAAAATTGTGTCATATCTGAAAAAGTGTTATGTCCTTCTCTGATACCTCAGTAGCTATTTTCTTTGTATGTAAAGCCCCCTCAAGTAGTATAAGCTGAGTGATTAATTTCATTCTTGGACAATGTCTTATAATTGTGTTAATTCTCTTTTTCCCATTAATTTCTGGCTTATCCAAAAAGTCAATGACAGCTAACACTGTCATGTGACTATTCCATGTAATACTCTTCATGTCTCAGTTTCTTTGACAAGTGAAAGGGGGACCTGGGATTGGTTCTGAGCATTGGACTGTGAGCAGAAGCATTTAATAGCTGGCACACTTCCTCTGTGTTCTCTCTTCCCTGGATTCCGACAGTCACATGTTCCAAATGGCCTAGCTACAGACAATAGGTCCTATACCAACTGTGTGTGTGGAGTAACCGCTACCCCACATTAGTCTTGTAAAATAAATGTAAAATACACTTTATTAAGTTAACTATTGAGACCGGTGATAAATTTGATAACATCCACCTCCTATTTGACTCTGAATACCAAATTTCAAACACTTTGCAAACAAATACATACATGAATTTGGAGTGTCATTTTGAATGTGGGAAAGTACATCCACCTGTTATTTTTTCAGATTTGGGGTGTAATTTATGAAAACAAATTGTATATATTTAAGGTGAACAAGGTGATGTTTAAATGTATGTATCTATTTACAATAATCACCACAAATTTCAATTATACAGTACAGTATTGTTAACTATAGCTACATTGCTAAACATTCGATTTTAAGACCTTATTCATCCTGCATAACAGCAATTCTGTACACTTTGACCAACATCTTCTCATTTTCCCCTCCCTTCACACTCTGGCAACCACCATTCAACTCTCTAATTTTATGAACTTGACTGCTTTCGATTTCATATATAAGTGAGATCATGCAATATTGGTCTTTTGTGTCTAGCTTATTTCACATAGCATAATGCCCTGCAGGTTCATCCATGTATCATTAAGGACCAGATTTCCTTCTTTTTTATGACTAAATAATATTCAGCCATATTGTATAATCATGAATAAATCAATGACTAAGGAAAAAGTAGTATGATTAAAGAAAAAATGGATAAAGGAAATATATAATAAAGAAAAATAGTACATATACACCATTTTGTTATATATATTTTAAAAATGGCATATATATGAAAAAGAATCATATATATGTTATTCAATTACACATACATAAAACTTTGCCCCATATATAAATATATATGCCAATTTTTTAACCCATATTTTGGATATGGACATTTAAGTTGCTTCCGTATCTTGGTTACTGTGAGTAATGCTGCAATAAACGTGGGAGCACAGAAATATCTTTAAGATCCTGATTTTGATTCTTATGGATATAAGCCCAGAAGTGGGATTACTGCATCATGAGATATATTTGTTTTTAATTTTTTGAGGAACTTCCATACAGTTTTCTGCAATGTCTATACCAATTTTCACTCCCAATGGTGCACAAGGATTCACTTTTCTCCAAATATTTTGCCTGTATTTTATCTTTTATCTGTTTTATAACAGTCATTCTAATACCTATGAGGTTATATCACATTGTGGTTTTGATTTGTATTGTCGTGGTGATTAATAATATTATTAAACATCTTTTCCTATACCTGTTGGCCATTTGCATGTCTTTTATAGAGATATGTTTATTCAGATCATTTGCCCATTTCTAATTGGATTTTTTGTTTTTTTGCTATTGAGTTGTATAAATTTCTCAAACAATTTGAATATTAATCCGTTATCAGGTATTTGGTTTGCAAATGTTTTCTCCCACTCCATATGCTTTCTTTTTATTCTGCTGGTTGTTACGTTTTGTGCAGAAGTTTTTTAGTTTGATGTAATTCCATGTGCATATTTTAACTTTTTTGCTTGTACTTTTGGTGTCATATCCAAAACATTCATTACCCAGACCAAGTCAACAAACTTTTTCCTATCTTTTCTTCAAGCAGTAATAGTTTTATATTTCTAGGTCTTACATCTATGTCTTAATTGACTTTAATTTAATTTTTATATGGTGTGATATAAGGGTTTAATTTTATTATTTTGCCTGTGGATATCCCATTGTGAGTTATTGGCACCCTTGTTGAAGATCAGTTGACAGTAAATGAATAAATTTACTCCTGGGCCATCTATTCTCTTTTATTGCATTCTATGTCTGTCTTTTACACCAGTACCAAACTATTTCGATTACTGTAGCTTTGTAAAGCATTTTCAAATTAGGAAATGTGATGCATCTAGAATGGATCTTCTTGCTCAAGATTGTTGTGGTTATTTGGGGTGTTTTATACTTCTATATTAATTTTAGGATTTAATTTTTTTTTCTAGTTCTGTAAAGAATACCATTGGAATTTTGATAGAGATTGCATTCAATCTATTGATCATTTTGGATAGGTAGACATAGAACAATATTAATTCTTCAAATCCATGAACATGGAATGTCTTTCCATTTACCTGTTTTATTTAACTTTCTTCATTAATCTTTTATAATTTGCAGTATGCAACTCTTCCACCTCTTGAGTCATGTCATCTGCAAACAGTAAATTTTAGATTTTCCTTTCTGGTTTATATGCTTTTATTTTATTTTTTGTAATTTATCTGGTTAGAACTTCTAGTACCATGTTGAACAGAAGTGGTAAGAGTGGGAATTCTTACCTTGTAGAGTATCTTAGAGAAAAAACTTTTAATACTTTCCCTTGATTATAATGGTAGCTATCTTTTCATCTGTGTCCTTTATTGTGTTAAGTTTTTCTCTACCTGTTTTGTGGAGTTTTGAGGTTGGATTTTGTTATGTCTTTTCCTCACCTATTAATAATGTGGTTTTGTCTTTCATTCTGTTATTGTGATAGAATATGTGTTTATATTTATATATTTTTATATATATTATAGTTCATACTTATATATAAACATATATGCATATATTTGAATATAAACATAAATATTTTTATATGTATATATTTAAATATATAAATATGTTTATGTTATATATAAGTATATACATATACCACACTCACAGAATGAAATATATATTTATTATATTTAATAATGATATTCAATTAATTTAAATAAAATGAATATTTAAATAATGAATTTAATGAAGAATATATTTATATAGTGTGTGAAAATAAAAATATGTGTGTGTGTGTGTGTGTGTGTATATATATATACACACACATTCCAGTAATTTAACTTATAGTTGGAGAATGAAGTAGATCACATTTTTAACTGCGGAATCAAATGGACTGCCTAGGAAGTAAGTGGCCAAAGGTCATTTTTAAGTGATAATCTTTTAATTATACAGAAACTGTAAACCTGACAGAAATAAACTGAATTCAGTTTTTACTGTTGAGATATTTCTGTGTCGTTCCCAATGTACGTCTGCCTTTGATTTCGCTTGGTTTAATAAACTCTGAAGTTTGGATCATATTGACCCAAACCTGAGACTACTTAGGAAAAGGCTGAGAGACTATCAGAACCCAGCACAACTTATCTATTCTTGTCCCAGAAGTACTCACTTGTGCTATTTTATCAAGTTGGTTAGAGATAACAAATCTCCCACTGTTTAAGTCAAAAGAAACTGAGATGTCAGTGTTTTGTTTTTGTTTTTTGTTTTTTTTTTTTCCTTCCAATCCATATAGCCTGGGAAGTAGACAATGGGCCAAATACAAATATATGACTTCTAATCTTCTTCAATGCAGGCACATAACAGGAAAAGACCCCGCCTTGAAAAGGAGACAATTAAACCTTTCTATGGGTCATAAACTAAAAAGACCTTTCTTTTTTATTGAGTATAGACAAAACCGGCAATTTTGTTTTGCTGTAAATCAATAGTCTCTAACACGTGAATGCAGACTGATAAAGGATAAGTAAAGCACAAGTTTCATTGTTGCCTATGGTCCAATCTAGATTTGATGAGGAAGAAAGTCAATTCTAGTTCAAAGGGTAGTTGAAGTTCTATTATTGCATGAATTCAGAGAGAATACAGCACACTATACTTCTGCTGAAGTATACATAAGATTCAAGATGACAGGGATCTATTTTGTTTGTAATGTAGTCCAAGCATCTTAAGATAGTTTTTAGTGCATTAGAGAATATAAATATTTGATGGACGAAAACTAACAGTGTAAAAAGGGCATATGTGCCATTCTAGAAGTCTGTAGATTCTCAGAGAAACCACTGGAGGTGCAGTAGAAATGTTATGGAACAGAGGACAGTGTCCTGGAGTGATAGCCCATGGGCTACCTGAATGTCAATAAATGAAAAACACAGGCTTGCCGGGCGCGGTGGCTCATGCCTGTAATCCCAGCACTTTGGGAGGCCGAGACGGGCGGATCACGAGGTCAGGAGATCGAGACCATCCTGGCTAACACGGTGAAAACCCCGTCTCTACTAAAAATACAAAATAAATAAATAAATAAATAGCCGGGCTTGGTGGCAGGCACCTGTAGTCCCAGCTACTCGGGAGGCTGAGGCAGGAGAATGGAGTGAACCTGGGAGGCGGAGCTTGCAGGGAACCGAGATCGCGCCACTGCACTCCAGCCTGGGCGACAGAGCAAGACTCCGTCTCAACAACAACAATGAAAGCAAAAAGAAAAGAAAAGAAAAACACAGGCTCAGAGGTCTGACACATAGTTGAAGCTAAAAATATAGTAACCTTATTCGCACTTTGACATTATTCGAAAGCCAAGTGCAATGGTCTGTCTCACTGAATGGGATAAGCCTGGGTGCTGTCACATTCATATCATGAGTCATATATAGCTTCAGATCCATGCTGATCATGCATGCACAGTAGTGCTAAATTAAAACATGCGACAGTTTCGCCGGGCACGGTGGCTCACGCCTGTAATCCCAGCACTTTGGGAGGCCGAGACGGGTGGATCACGAGGTCAGGAGATCGAGACCATCCTGGCTAACACGGTGAAACCCCGTCTCTACTAAAAAATACAAAAAACTAGCCGGGCGAGGTGGCGGGCGCCCGTAGTCCCAGCTACTCGGGAGGCTGAGGCAGGAGAATGGCGGGAACCCGGGAGGCGGAGCTTGCAGTGAGCTGAGATCAGGCCACTGCACTCCAGCCTGGGCGACAGAGCGAGACTCCGTCTCAAAAAAAAAAAAAAAAAAAAAAACATGCGACAGTTTAAGATTAGTTTGCCAAATACAACCCCAAAGTATAAAATTGAATCCATGTAAAAAAACGTCACAGCTATTTATTGAAAAAACTACAGGGGGGTGGTACTAATCTAGGGGATAAGTCATGAAGAAAACTAAGATCAAAAAGTTACATATTATTCCGTAGTAATCTACAAAACTCTAGAAACTCCATTGCGCTGTCTCTCTCAAGAGAGAAGTATGTGGGCTATGCATTAATCTTGCTATTCTGTCGAAGAGTTTCCGCAAGGTCGCTTTTGATGTTCTGTTGTTCTCTGTAAACTTTTGTTTGAAGAAGACATGTAGCCATATTTCTTTATTATCCTAGGAAGCTTATAAGAAACTTTCCCTGAACTGATTTTTTTTTTTTTTTTGGTAACAACTCTATTGAGATATAACTCACACACCATAAATGTCATCCCATAAAGTGAACAATTCAATCATTTCTAGTATATTCACAAGTAATTTAAGAACATTTCATTACCTCAGAAAAATATCCATATCTTTCAGCTACTACCCCAAATTTCCTCATTCTCCCAATCCCTAGGCAATCATTAATAACCTTTCTGTCTTTATATATTTGCCTATGGTGGAAATTTCACGTAAATGAAATCATGTAATACATGGTCTTGTATAGAATGGTTTCCATCACTTGGCATAATGTTTTCAAGTTTCATCCATGATGCAACATGTATCAGCATTACATTCCTTTTAGTTGAGTGATAGTATTTACACTGCATCTATTGTATGAGTGTATCAGATTGTATTTAACCATTACTCACATAATAGCTATTTGGATTGTTTCAACTTTTTGGATATTATTAACAATGCTACTGTGAACATTCATGTATGAGTTCTTTTTTTGGTAGAGATACGTTTTCATTTTTCTGAGATATATAGGCAGGCTTATAATTGCTTGGTCAAATGGTAATTCTGTGCTTACCTTTTAGAGGAATTTATAAGAACAAGTGGCTCTACCATTTTATGTTCCCACCAAAACGGTGTGAGGATTATGATTTTTTCACATCCTTGACAAAACTTGTTACCTTACTAGTTTTACTAGTAGGTGTTGAGTGGTACTTCATTGTTGTTTTGATTTATATTTCCCGATGATTAAGCATGTCAAGCATCTTTTCATGTGCATATTGTCTATTTGCATATCTTCTATAGAGAAATGTCTATTCAGTTAATTTGACTATTCTTAAATGGGATCATGTTGATTTGTAAGAATTATTTTTATATTTTAGATATATAGGTTCCTTATAAGATACATAATTTGCAAATATTTTCTCCTATTCAGTGTAATGTATTGAGCTGGTACTTAGTAGAGTGGAAGGCAACTGTAGTCTAGTCTTCATAAACCAAATTTAGACTGCTTTACAGATTTCTTGGACTGCTTCTCCTAACAAGGAATCTCAGCTTTGCAAACAGTCTACAGTACGGGGATGAGAACCCCAATATTCTCAATGTGTTGCACCTAAAATACAGCTTCCATTTTATCAGTGGGTCTGAGCAGAGAAGAGAACCCCTCTCTTGGCTATACTTGCTAAGAAGTTAGCCTCTGCAACCGGCAGCTGGGGAAAGGATGAGAAATACTGACATCCCCATTTTATAAAAATATGGTTTCCCTCTGACTAGGATCTGGGGAAGAGGAAGTCCTGTGTTCTCAATCTTTTCTGCTTGGATTGTAGGTGGCAATATTATTCCTATGTCTTCACATGGACTTTCCCTTGCACCTGATTTCTACTGAATTTTAGTAGCTTTTATAGTTATGATTAAAGGTTATTCTTGAAATAAGCTTTCTTGAGGAATAAATGTTCCTTCTTTCACTATATTCTCATAGAATTGTTTCCATAGACTTCAGACAAATGTTTGGTTTTGAAAATGATTTTCATCAGTTTTATCAGGGAGAATATCCATGGATCTCTTCACGTTGCCATCTTGAATTGGAACTCCTGAACTCATTCTCTCAAAATCTGTTTCTAAGGAAAAGATAATATACATGTAACTAGAAGTTGATGAAATAGATTGTTGGAGTTAGCTGCTTATGAAGGAACCTGCTATCTGTCCCATCCAGAAAATTGCCTGATTTTGCCATCACAGTATTTTTGCATTTGAATTGGAGTAACTTTTTCATACAGGTGCTTGTCATTGAACTAAAAGAAAATAAGCAGGAATTGCAACTGTACCAAGCTTAAATTAGTTTAGCTCAGTTTATATCAGGAAATCAAAAGAGGTTTATGTGTAAGAGGGTTAAATAAGTATATCATGTGATCCCATTCTGCCACACTTAACTTTTTCCTCTGGGTAAAAGGGTATGGAAAAATCCACATATAAGTGGGTTCATGCAGTTCAAATAGATAGATAGATAGATAGATAGATAGATAGATAGGAGAGAGAGAGAATAAAGATCATGATAAATAATGTGCATCCTCTGCATATATTTTTTTCTTATGGTTTCCATTCTCTAAAGTGCATAACTCATTTGTTTCCTTGAATTATTTTTCTGGTCAATTCCCTGAAAGTTATAAATTGTGTTTTATAAATAACTGGTTTCGATTTCATGATTCCACCTGATATAATTAAAGGGGTTTCCCATCATCCCTCACTCTGTTTTCCATCAGACACAAAATTCATATGTTACCCACGTGGAGGGTGACCTCCCTAATACCCCACTTCTACTCCAAACTCTTCTGTGTGCTCCCATATCACTGTGTTTACTGGCACCATTAGATTTTCCATCCTCTGTTAAAATTTCCCATTTATTTTTTTGAATTACACTCTAACTTTGCTTGAGGGAAGCAGCAATGTCTTATTTATAACTTTAAGTACAGGACCTCATACAATATATGGCAAATAATAGGAGCAAATATTCATCACATGGTTTAAATTTGCTCCCAAATTTGTGCGTGCATGCGTGCAAACACACACACACAGTATATATATTCTTCCTATGTGTGTGTATATATATTCTTCATATATACATACATATATACCTATATATTCTTATGTCTTCTTATGTCTTCACATGAACTTTCCTTTGCACCTGATGTCTACTGAGTTTTAGTAGGTTTTATTGTTATAAATCATATTATGAATCATGAAATCGAAGCCTGTTATTTACAAAACACAATTTGTAATTTTCAAGAAATTGTCCAGAAAAATAATTCAAGTTTTATCAGGTTTATTTTTATATATATATATATAGTTGTTCCTCGGTATATGTGGAAGATTGGTTCCAGGACCCCTGCAGATACCAAAATCTGTGGATAGCCAACTCCCTCAGTCTGCCCTGCAGAACCTGCATATACAAAGTCGGCCATGCATATATGCAGGCTTTGTATCCCATTAATACTCTATTTTTCATCCCCATTTGTTTGGGAAAAATCCACATATAAGTGGGTCCATGCAATTCAAACCCATGCTGTCAATGATAGATAGATAGATAGATAGATAGATAGATAGATAGATAGATAAATAGGAGAGAGAGAGAGAGAATAAAGACCATGATAAATAATAAGCATCCTCTGCATCCATTGTTTTCTTATGGTTTCCATTCTCTAATGTGCATAACTCACTTGTTTTCTTGAATTAATTTTCTGGCCAATTTCTTGAAAGTTATACATTGTGTTTTGTAAATAAATGGCTTCGATTTCATGATTCCACCCGATATAATTAAATTGGAAAGGCTTCACTTCGGTGACACTAATTTGCTGGTTCTGCTTTGACCATGGATAAGAATCAGTTCAAGACATAGCCCCACATTGCTACAGGAAGCAGTAATTTGCCCCATTCATCATTTTCTGTCTCCTGTGGAGCATACTCGCCAGGGTTTCTAAATTAATATGATGGAATTGAAGGTAACCGTAATTACAATATTCTTATCTCTTCCTCCATCATTCTTCATCCATATTGTTCCATTGAACTATATGAGAAAAGGAAAGAATACTTTCTTGTGTTATTATTTGCTATCAAACTGATTCATTATGTTCCTCTTTTGTTCCTAATTGTAGTTATCCACCGTCCCCATCTCCAAAAGTAGAAACAATATGTCTTTGGCTCTTTGACATCTTTTATCTCCACATAATGTAAAGCTGTTTATAACATGTAGATTATAAATCAACAGGTAATGAGAGAGAACCTATCATATGCAAAATATGGTGGAGAATTTGATAGCTATAAAATGACACACCTGATATCAGGGAGGTTAAAATCCAGTTGGAATGAGGCATACATTAATAGCCAAAGAGATAAATATAGATATAGAAGGGTGGTGGTAATAAAATCTTAAGGTTAAAGTTTTAAGTAAGACTCTTTTTTAAGAGGCCAAGGAGATTTCATGGGAAAAGAAAAGTATCAGATGGGGAGTTTATGAATAGGTACTTACGGATAAATAGAGAGGATGGATAGTAGGTAGAAAGAATATTATGAAGAAAAAGAAAAAGTCAGAAATGAGTAAGTCATGTTATGGAGATGGTGCTCTTAAATAGAGGGTTTGTGAAGGTGTAAAATAAGATATGGAGTTATACACAATTGACTTGAGGACAATTGCAGAGGGTGTGGTGAGACTGAAGACATTGATGATGTCTTTTGAACAGAAACCTCACTTGCGGACTTTCTGGAAAGTTTAAAGGAAATTGTGATTTCTTCCTGAACTGACTTATTTTTCTAACGTTCTCTTCTATTTTATCAACATCATTGTGGTATAATTTATATAAAATGAACTGCACCCATTTTAAGTGTATACTTCGTGAGTTTTGACAAATATATACACTGTACTCACACAACAATCAAGACACATACTATTTTAATCACCTCCAAATTTTCTCCATGCCCTGCTGTAATCAACTTTCTCTTCTTACCACTATAGATTAATATACATTTTCTATTTTGAAAGTTTTTTACTTGGAATTTTCCTTGTATAAGTCCCAAGAAACATTTGATCATTTTTACTGTTAACCGAAACAAAAAACAAATATATTTTCAATGTCCTAGTAGGATAGGATGGTACAATATGTATGTGGAGTGCGACTGCTGACTTACTGTAATTTGAGAGATCATATTGAATAATCTTCCATAAAATAAAATCCTGTTTATGTCTTTATTTTACTTGGATATTAATAAAAAGTAACAAAGTCAAGAATGTGACTAGATACATGAACGAGAGGTGTGGACATCGATAATTTATATCTTTTGTAGGCATTTAATTAAAAATTCATTTCTAATTGTTAGGGTTTTCTTCATATTTTTGTACCAAAGTATCTCTTTTCAGTTTCATATATTTTTGTAAGTCATTTAAAAGCTTATAGTTTATATGCTGAACTTATGAAATTTTCTAGCATCCTTGAAGTTTCCAGCTATGTAAAAACAAATATTTAGTACATAATTAATCTAATTATCCTTAACCTGGATGACTTCCTTTATATTTATATATATAAAAATATATATATAAATATATATATACGTGTATATATATGTATATATAGCAAGACTTTCTCAAGATTTGTGTACGTCCATTTTTGGGACAACAAGTTTTCTTTTATTTTTTTCTTTGAGACTGAGTCTCGCTCTGTCACCCAGGCTGGAGTGCAGTGGCATGATCTTGGCTCATTGCAACCTCTGCCTCCCAGGTTCAATCGATTTTCTTGCCTCAGACTCCGGAGTAGCTGGATTACAGGTGCCCACCACCACACCTGGATAATTTTTGTATTTTAGTAGAGATTGGGTTTCATCATGTTGGCCATGCTGGTCTCAATCTCCTGACCTCAAGTGAACCACCTGCCTTGGCCTCCCCAAAGTGCTGGGATTACAGGTGTGAGCTACCATGTCTGGCAGCAACAACTTTCCTTTCTTTATTTTATTTTTGTTTTGTTTTGTATAGAGCATTAGAAAAAATAGAGTACCACTTTGTATACTTCAATGAAATTCCTATCATTAAGTTATTTGTTAGTGACTGGAGACAAAAGAAGAGTAAGACCATACCGCACGATGGAAGCCATCTCAATCAAATGATTTTTTTTTTTTTTTACAACTTTGTTTTTTCTAAATTTGATAGTAGAATGAGACTTGGAAGATAATTTAACACATAATAAGATAAATTAACACCTAAATTTTAAGAAGCAAAGAGGAAATGTAAAAACAAAAAATCATCTACATTTGTTTGTCAATTTATTCAAAAACCCTGTATTAACTGTCTACAAAAGGCCAGGCAATAATGTGTAGCACGGTATAGAATACAAAATAAAGTAGACCTGCATCCTTGCCCTCATGAAAGATACATTCTTGTGGGGAACAGCAAATAAAAATTTTTGATAATAAAAAAAAATAGTGAATTCATGCTATAGCCACTGATAAGAAGCAAGCAGGTACAAGAGAGAGAAAAGTGCTAAGATGTGAATTTTTAAAAGATTAGTCATAGAAGGACTCATTGTGGTAATAATATTTAGGCAAAGGCCTGAAGAAGGTAAATGAAGCTAATATTCTGGGGGAAATAATTCCAAAGGTCAATGCCCTGAGTGAGAAGTTGCCTAGCTTGCCCACAAATGACTGACAATGCCAGTGAACTCCAATGACTAGCATTATACATCAAATATATATGTTTGATCTATACCTAAATATATACTTCATATGCATCAAAATGAGGTATATATATTATACTTTGGATACACTGCTTTTACTGATTTCTCCCATTTATAGCTTGTGTATTTTTGTTTTTACCAACCATATAATTTTTGCCAATATCATTAAAAACAGGCTTAAAAAACAGTTTTCAAAAGCATTTTTGAAATGCAAAACACACCATAATGGACATACCATTATTTACTTAAACATTACTTCTGCTCTATATTTTATTTATTATTGAAAATCATTATAAGAATTACTGCAATGAACAACCTTACACAGAGATATTTGCCCATATTTCTGACTGTTTATTTAGCCACAGTGAGCAGAGTGATAGGTAACTTTGGAACTTAGAATGATGTCCCATGAAGTAAATATCCCATTTCACATCCTCAGAATGTAGTAACAGTTCTCTCTGGAGATTCTATTATGTGCATAAGAGAGTAAGAAGAGATACCCTTAAGTCAGGAAAATTAACTGGATTATCTTAGATTCCTCAAAGGAGAGAAAAATAGCTCATTCTGTTATTAATTTATGCAAACTAGCATTTAAGGAATCAGAATTTTTGGGTTTTGGAGGAAATGTTCTCTTAGATTATAGAAGCAAAGTAAAAAATTGCCACTAATGCAAATTACAAACAAACTAAATATATTAATGAGTTGTTTTTTACCTGATCAATAAGTTGTGAGAGGAGAACAAACAAATATCTAATTTGTGGGATATAAATTTAAATTTTCCCCTGTGTGTTCTTCCTTCTAGAAGGGAAAGAAGGAAAGAGGGAAGAAGAAATGAGGAAAAGAAGGAAAGAAGAAAGGAGGGAATTAGGGATAGAGGGAGGGAGGCAGGGAAGGAAGGAAGGAAGGAAGGAGAGAGAGAGAAGGAGAGAGAAAGAGAGAGAGAGAAATAAAAGAAAGGAAATGAAAAGAGCAGAGCAAAAGAGAGAAAGATAGAAGCAAAAGAGAGGAAGAAAAAGAAGAGAGGAAGGAAAAAGAAAGGATAAAAGGACAGAAGGAAGCAGAGAAGGAAGGAAGGAAGGAAAGAAGGAAGGAAGGAAGGAGAGATATCTAATTTAAAGGCCAATTTTAGGGAATGAGTGTCTAAAATTAGACTTGTTCACCTTCACAATAGCCCAGATACCCTTAAACCCCCACCATTTCTTTGTTGGTAAGAAATAGGGAAAATATAAAGTAAAAACTCATGATCACTGGAGACCAGTAGATATGGGAAGACTGACAATAAACTATGAATAAAATAACACATTTCTGGGCCTTGGACAGAGATGACCCATAGCTCAGCTCTCTCCACCTTGGAGAATACAGTCATACAGAATTACACAAGAGAGTTCAAGGCTTGCCTAGACACCTGGCTCTCCAACCTGCAGTAAAGGACTGTGTTGTTTGGTGAACACCAAAAATTACAGAATTACAGTACCACCTTTCTCAGATTGTCTCCCAGAATGCTGTGAAGTTCAGGTGGTGGTAGTGGTGATCATTGTAAAATATTAACTCACACCTTTGGACAGCCTCCTGACAGCCTGAGTTTCTCCTAGTTTTTATAAAGTAGCGATTATAGTGGCCACAACAAAAGATCCTAACATTTCTTGAACTGCCAGTTAGGCCTAAAACCAAAAAACTTTTATTTTTCACTTTTTAATAAAAGTATAGTTGTTAGCCTTTCATTTCACTGGTTTCAATTAAATGGACAGCTTCATTTTCTCTTTCAAAATGTTGTATGGAAATCATGACCCAAACTCAAAAATGCCGTAAGGGATACAGAGAGAAAGAGTTAAACATAAAAGTAACAGTGGTCTAAATAGCAAGGTTTTATTGAATTATAAGGAGGGCAACAGATAATATGGTTCATTGGCATGTAGCCTACATCAATCCTTCTGACGTATTAGTGTAAAACCTTCTTAATTAAGAAATGATACTTTTCCCTAAATGGCTCATGGAAAATGGATCAAGGTCTTAGATAGCATCTGGTGACTGAGCTGCTCAGAATTACTGAAGACAGTTTTCTTTATTTTCAATCACAGCCTGGACGTGATACAAAAATCACTGAGGAAACGTTCCTAAAATATTCACTTTTAAATATTAGTGAATAAAACCTTAGTTTGGTAGAGTTGAGTGTTAGAATAATCAGAACATGAATTACAGTTCTGGGTTTTCCTATGAATAACAATCTACACCAAAATGTTTAATTTCAGGTGTCTCCATCTTTAATATTGAATTTTTGACATCTACTAGGTAAAGTTGTTGGGTTATATAGAAATTCACAAGAAAAAATTTCATCGTTCAATGAAGGTACCTAATAGACTCATAATAAATGCTATATATTTCTTTTTTTTCTTCTACCCCAATCCAGAAACAATGTAATGCTTCAGAATTTTTCTGTAAAGTTTTCCACCATAGCATACTTTCTCAAATTTTGCTGGGATTTTATACAAAATCACCTGAAAAACGTTCTTGATATTTATAGATAGTGACACGAGGCAGCCAAATGCCTAGGCAGATAGGAGATAGTATACAATGAAACCCCACCTCCAAGCTGAAGACTAGTTTAAAGCCCCAAAACCAAGCTACGAGTTAAATCCTTGGACCAGATTGAAAACTTGTCTTTCTGTTTGGTGCACATTCCTCTGATTGATCCCCACCTTTCACCTATCTAAATATACCTACCCTTTCCTAGTTGCTTTTCTACCCTATCTTACCCACCTTTGAGTGATGTCTTCGCTTTAACCTTTTTTCATACACACCAACCAATCACATGCACTTCCTATCCTGTGTCTATAAAGACCCCAGTCAGAGTCAGTCAGTAGAGGAGGAGATGGCCTGACTTCAGGCAAGAGACAGGAGACAACGTGACATAGGGGAAGACAACCTGTCCTTTCTGTTCCCTCCCTAGCTCCCCTCTCTGCTGAGAGCCATTTTCACCGCTCAATAAAATTCTCTGCCTTCACCAACATTCAACTGTCCATGTGACCTCATTTCTTTAGGATGATGGAAAAGAGCTCAGGACCCACCAAGTCACGGTACCCAGAAAAGGTTGCCACACTGGTCCTTGCCCTTCCTGGTGGAGGACAGCTGCCCCATGCAACAAGACAAGGAGCCAGCTGAGCTGCTAACATGTCACCATCCATCACACTGCGGATGGTGGAACTAAAGGAGCACTGTAACACACTCTCTGGGGCTTCAGGGTCGCAGCCATCCTCGCACCTGGTCTGGTCATGGGCCTTGCATGGAGCTTGCTCCTCTGTCAGTGCCCAGAGCTGCTGGTTGGATACTTTACTCACTTGCTCACGTATTCCCTCCCACAACGGACTGAGTGCAAGTGTGGTAGGCCAAGTAGAGGGGGCACCCCTGCCGTGAGTTAGGTGAAGGTGATGAGGAAAATCCTGCATCAGTACCTTTCCCAAATTGTGCTTAGAGATTTTGATTCAGGCAGTTTTGAGTGTAGCAAGAATCTACATTTTACCAAAATCTCCCTGTGACTCTAATGGTACCTTAAAGACATTAACATTTTGCTACCCTTGGTCTATTTACAGGGAATTTCCTTTGTATTACCAAATAATTGCATTTTCACTAATTACTGAAAATTCTTTTGTGAATTCATAGATGTGTTTCTTTTAATACATTTATTTATGTATTTATTAATAACTTTAGCACCAGCTCTTGAGTTTTGATTATAATTGTCAGAATCATTCCTGAACTGTTAACTTCTGATATTTTATACTAAACTGGAAAGAGTATTTACGTCTTTATTTCTCAACTAAAGAAAACAGAAATTAAGAGCAAATCTTTATTTAGAAGAAGACCTGTAACCGCAATATAGCAGTGTATTGGTTCATTTCTATACTTCCATGAAGAAATAACCAAGACTGGGTAATTTTTAAAGAAAAATGGGTTTAATGTACTCACTGTTCCACATGGCTGTGGAGGCCTCACAACCATGTCAGAAGAAGGAGGAGGAGCAAAGGCAGGTTTTACATGGCAACAGGCAAGAGAGCCTGTGCATGGGAACTGACCTTTATAAAATCATCAGGTCTCATGAGACTTACTATCATGAAAACAGCACAGGAAAAACCTGCCCCCATGATTCAATTACATCCCACCAGATCCCTCACACACCATGTGGGAATTATAGGGGCTAAAATTCAAGATGAAATTTGAGTAGGGATATAGTCAAACCATATCAACAGGACACTCCTTAAACATTCAAACTTACAACAAAAATATTTTAAATGAGACATCTACAAGATGCTTCCTAAAAACGTATGTTGGGCTTAAGTGGTCTTGGGCATTCAAAATAGCTTAGAAAAAGTGCAAACATGTAGGACATGTTTTTTATGAATTTGGAACCAATCTCAAAGAACAGTAGCAAAAATAAAGATAAACAAATCACAGGCAACACAAGAAAACAAGGAGTAGCCAAACTCTAATGTTTTTCCTTGGAAAGAGATTGCTGAATGTTTTCTATTGGATTGAGTTGATAAATTGTAGTAAGAAGCAAACGCTCACTTCAACACATAAATTCAACTAATATAGACTTGGTGATAACTTCATTCATTCAAAAATTTTGAGCCATGATTAGTATGATTTTAAACTTGATCTTTATAGGATTATGGTACAATTGACACCACTTAGTAATAGATCCTTTTACTACGTATGGGCATGAAAATGTTAAATTACATTGAAATTGACATTTCTATTTGAATTTTTCTTTAAATAATCAGATTATTTTCACTATTGAGTCAGTCTGACCACATTCTAACTGGATAATTCCCTACTTTTTTCCTCTCTTTTTCTTTTCTGTCCTTATTCTCCTCTTTCTCTTCTTTCCTCTCTCTCCTCTCTCTCTTCCTACACCTAGCGCTTTTTCTTCCTCCCCTCCAGTCAGAATTAAAGAATTAATGGAGTGTATGGCAAGCTACAAATCATGAATTCATAATTATAAAAAATATCAATAAAACATTCATTTTCTTTTTTTGAGACAGAGTCTCACTTTGTTGCCCAGCTCTGTCTCCCTGGTTGGAGTGCAACAGTGCGATCTCGGCTCACTGTAACCTCTGCCTCCCACTTCAGCCTCCTGAGTAGCTGGGATTACAGGTGTGAGCCACCATGCCTGGCTAATTTTTGTATTTTTAGTAGAGACCACATTTCACCATGTTGGCTGGCTGGTCTCAAACTTCTTACCTCAAGGGATGCACCTGCCTTGGCCTCTCAATGTGCTGGTATTACAGGCATCAAGCACTGTATCTGGCCAATAAAACAGTCTTTATAAGAAGTTTTTGTGTGCACCTTTGTTTGTTCCATTGAGATCTGGCTAAATAATAGTCTCTCTCTTAAGTAAATGATAGTTTTATTTTTTTTTTTATAAAGAGGTCAAGATCAAGAATAAAAATAGCCACTGCAGTGTGTTTCTTATTCAAAAATTAATGTAAGAACATTTAAATTAATGTTCTAACACATGATTATAGCAATTGATTCAAAGTACAGTCTAATTTTATGATGCATTGTTGTCCTCAAAACAAACTCTCTCTTTGTCTCACACTAATCTTCTGGGGTTATTTTCAAAATTTAGAGAAATGAGATTTCCTAGGTTTTAGGACCTCAAAACTGCAAATTGAAAATATTCATTTGGATATAAAAATCAAACTCTTAAAGTATTTAAAATTCATTATCCCAATTAGTGACATACAGAAGAAAGCTTATCTTTTAACCCTCTCCAATCTTACTCATGAAATATATTTGTTTCATGAATGTGTGACTAAACAAATGATATAAAAACACACAAATGAATAATCTACAGTTCTTAAGGGCACATTTGGCTCTTATTTTATTTTTTCTTATTTGTATATTTTATTAGATTATGAATATGTTAGGAGTCATTTCTTTTTTTTTTTTTTTTTTGTGGTTCGGCTCCTGCAGCAGATTCTGCCTCTTCCCTTTCTCCTTTCTTTTTTCTCCCCTAGAAATATTTTATTTTATTAATTAATTAATTAATTTATTTATTTATTATTATTATTATACTTTAAGTTCTAGGGTACATGTGCATAATGTGCAGGTTTGTTACCTATGTATACTTGTGCCATGTTGCTGTGCTGCACCCATCAACTCGTCAGCACCCATCAACTCATCATTTACATCAGGTATAACTCCCAATGCAATCCCTCCCCGCTACCCCCTCCCCATGATAGGCCCCAGTGTGTGATGTTCCCCTTCCCGAGTCCAAGTGTTCTCATTGTTCAGTTCCCACCTATGAGTGAGAACATGCGGTGTTTGGTTTTCTGTTCTTGTGATAGTTTGCTAAGGATGATGGTTTCCAGCTGCATCCATGTCCCTACAAAGGACACAAACTCATCCTTTTTTATGGCTGCATAGTATTCCATGGTGTATATGTGCCACATTTTCTTAATCCAGTCTGTCACTGATGGACATTTGGGTTGATTCCAAGTCTTTGCTATTGTGAATAGTGCCGCAATAAACATACGTGTGCATGGAGTCATTTCAAAGCTGTGAGGCCTCCTTTGCTAGTACATGTTTCAGTATCAACCTATTGCCCATTTCTCCAACCTCACAAAAAGGAGAAATGAGTTGCTCTGACAACAGAAATGAGTCAAAATAGCTTTAGTTTGCTAGTTTAGTTACGTTCTATGCTTCCTTTATTTATGCATATAGGTATCCACCATTGAGAAGTATTCCTGACTTTGTAGTTCTTAAACTTCAAATTAGAAATAATATTAATGTTCTTTCTGAGAATTCTTGATGTTTAAATCTATGCAAGTTAATTTAAATATTATATCTCTAAGTTAGATGATTGTAATAAAAAGGAACTTTAGGATAAATCAAAATGGTTATCATAAAATTCTGCATCCGCACCTTCCTATACCTTAACAATGAGAGATTGGTGAAAATTTGTGAGATATCTGAACATTTGTACTTTTGTGAGACTGAGAGCATCACATTAATAAAAGTGATACACTCCTAGTAAATTTGATCAAGGAGATAACAAGAATATTAATTCCTAATACCAAAAATGCAGAGGCAAACACTACTAAAATTTCTACAGACTCTAAAATCATAAGATGATATTATGAATAACTTACTGCCAATATGTTTAACAACCCAGATGAAATGAAAAAATTTCTTCAGAACACACTTTTGTCTGCTGAAAATGGTACAAAAATGTGGAAAATTGAATAATCCATCTATTGAAGAAATTCAAACAATAATTTAAAATGCTCTCTCAAAGAAAACTTTGGGCACAGATGACTACACAGTTTAATTTATGTTAGAATAATACCAATCCTCACGAAATTTTTCAGAAAGCAGAAAAGAAAGAAATATTTTCAACTTATTTTATGAGGCAAGTATCGTCCTGACACTAAGGCCTGAGAATAATATTATAAAAAAAACAGACTGGGCACAGTGGTGGCTCATGTTGGAAGTCTAAGACAGGAGGAAGTCTTGAGTCTAGGAGTTTGAGAGTAGTCTGAGAAGCAACATAGTGAGACCTTGTCTCTACAAAAATGTTTTCAAAAAATTAGCAGGGTGTCTTTGTGCATGCCGGTAGTCCCAGTTATACTGGAGGCTGGGGCAGGAGGATTGCTTGAGCTAAGGAGATGGAGGCTGCAATGGACTCATGATCATGCCACGGCACTACAGCTTGGGTGACAGAGTGAGATCCTGTCTCAAAAAAATAAAAAAGGAAGGAAGGAGGGAGGAAGGGAGGGAGAGAGAGAGAAGGAGAGAGAGAAAGAGAGAGAGAGAGAGAGAGAGAGAAAGGCAAATTATAAGCTCCTATCACTGTGAATTTAGATGCAAAAATCCTAAAACAAAATAAAATAAAACTGAATCCAGTTATTTTTAAAAAGGATAATCCATCTGACAAAGTAAGATTTATTTCACACACAAGGTAAGACTAATATTTGAAAATCAGAGTATAATTCACTATGTATATGTGTGTGAGTGTGTCTGTGTATGTACATATTCACATACTCATTTGGATGGATTCAGAAGAAGAATATAACACTTTTGCACTCATGTATTATAAAAACTCTCACACATAATTTGATAAAGGGTATCTAAAATATAGAAAAACTAAAACTAACATCCTTCTTAATGTTAAAATGTTAAAAACTTTCCTCAATATGAGGATATCTATTGTGATAACTTCTTTTTTGCCTTACACTCATAATGTTACCTATATCATAAGGCAAGAAAAAGAAATGTTAAGTACAAAGAAAGAGAAAGGAGTAAACTGACTTTTTTTTTTTTTGCAAGTGACATAATTTTATGCGCAGAGTACTCAAAACTAACAAATATCAAGCTATTCTAAATAACTGGTGGATTTAACATAATCACTTGAATGAAGGTCAATATGCAAAAATCAATTGCATTTCAAGGTATTACCAAAAAGCTATTCAAAAGTAGAGTTAACATAAAAATATCATATAAAAAAAAAATGAACATTATTGTGTCTGTATATAAATCTAATAAAACATGTAAATTACTACAAACTGGACACTTCAATCATTATTGAAAGAAACTAAAGCAGGATATAATAATTAATGATATATACTTTACTCATATTTAGAAAGATCCATTATTGTTAAGAAATAAATTATTTTCAAATTCAACTATAGATTCAATACAATTCCAAGCAACAAACCAGCAAGCTTTTTTTGTATGTGGAAACATAAAATACTTTAAAAGTCATAGAGAAAATTGAAGGACTTGCCATATCCAAGATAAACTTCTAGAAAAGGAAAAGTCACAGATACTATCCAATTGTGGCTCATTATAGAATTAAAGTAATTAGGATGATAGGGTATTTGTGCAATGATATGAATAATACTGGAACAAAAGTCCAATAATAGACTCTCAAATAAAATGTCCTTTAACTTGTAACAAAAACATCACAGTAATTTTTCAAGAAACGATGCTGTGGCAATTGAATATTAATTTTAAAAGTGAACCTTGCCTGTGTATTATAACACTCATCTAATTAATTTGAGTTGGAGCACAGGCCCGAATACAAAAGGTAAAGCAACTAGTATTCTAGAAGAAAACGTAGAAACATATCTTCATGACTTAGTGTAGAAAAAATTGTACTAAATTTGACACAAAACATTAATTATCGAATAATTTATAAATTGAATTTTAATAGGATTAAAACTTTTAAATCAAATGTATAATTAAAGGAGTGAAAGACAACTCACATGTTGAGAAAAGGCTTTCATAATACATAATGTCTGATAAGAATTTGTAGACATCTAATTCAATAAATATGAATATATGTATTTCATATATATGAAAGATAAGACGAGAGCAGATATTTTATAAAAGTAGATATCCAAATAAGCATATGGAAAAATGCTGCATATTGCCAAGAAAATGCACATAAAAGCTCCCAGTGAGATAACACTGAACACCCAAAAGAATAGCTATATATGAAAAGTCTGACTACATTAAGTGTTGTCATTTCAGAACAACTGAAACAGAAATTCCATTTCTAATTATATTCTCAATTTAAATGAAGTATATGAATATTTTAAATGAAAATATATGATCATAGGAAGATTTGTATAAAATCTTCATAACACCCTATTCTCAACAGTCCCGAGTGGTAAACAATCCAAATATTTATCAAAAGGAAAATGAATAAAAACGTGATATTTTCAAACCATGAATTACCAAACAGCAGTAAAAGTAATGCACTCTACATTCAACCACATAGATTATGTATCAACATTTTGTTGAGCTTAAGAAGCTGCACAAAGAGTACTTACTGCATCATTAAATTTGTACAAAAGCCAAGAACTTGCCCAACTAATTGACAGTAAAAGAAAGTCACAACCAAAATACACCAATTAACTTTAATAGAATACCACTGATTGGGAAAGAATGCTAGGTAACTTTATGGGTTTCAGGAAGTGTTATATATCTTGCTCTTGTTCATGTTTACATTAGTGTATAAATATGTAAAATTTACTGACATGTAGACTTACACTAGTGTATTTTGTACACTATACTGTTTAGAGTATATCTCAATACCGATGAACAAATGTTTTTTAAAAGGTTGAAAAAACTAACACATATCAGCAACAAAACATGATAGAAATGTCTCTCATTATTGGCATCTCCTGAACAAATCTCAAGACGACTGATTCACTCTGTGACCCATCGTAGGATTTACTGAAATTTCTTTCCTTACTTATTCCACTTGCAATATCTCATACCTCACAGTTCATCAGAACTTCTCTCTAACCCTCCCTTACTTCGATTCCTACAAAGAAGTTGGGTTAACTCCTGATTTGTTTTATCACCACCCATATTTCTACTTATATTTCTATGGATATGTTATTTTCTTATCTCATTTATTTTGTTTTACATCCAGTTCTACTTGATCATAAAAATTTCTATCTTCTTAACTGTCTTTGTTCAGTACTGATTTATCATCACATCTTTATATTATGGCCTTCAAAAATTTCTTCCCAAAATAGAGCGGAAGTAGGTTGAAAGGAGTTTTTCACATGCAAGAGAATTAAGATCAGTTGTTCGTCTGTCAGAAATGTTCTTTAAAAGAAACAGGCCTTAAATAAGATAAGTGTAAACTCCATTTCAAAACAAACTTCCTCTTCTAAGTGTTCCAGGTAAGGATGGGTGAGATAATCCAACTAAGATATATAGTTTAAAACCTGATTTAAAAAAAAAATCTTGCCCACATCAGTTCATTGATGTAAATTATTAAAACACTTTTGTTGAATTTCTGATGTCACTAGAGCCTAAAGATAAAAAAGATGCTCTTAGGAAAGAAATTGGGGTGATATTTATCATTTTATGTTATAAACCTTCATTCCCTAGAGCTAGAGAGTATCTGGTTATTTGTCATAATAGTTTCTCCAACCCTAAGTTCAGAAGACATAATCAATTATTTAGGAATTCATGCTACAGACTCTATATCCTAACAGTTTGGCAGCATGAACTATTCTCCTTATATCTCTAGGTTAATTCCATGGCAGTGTCATTCAAGAACCCTTGGATCAAGAAGACCTCGTGCAGAGTTAGACAAAAAGACGAATACTGGTGAGTCCTCTTCTTTCTACTTGGTGAGTAAATTTGGAGACTGCAAACCCAAACATGATTTTGTGATTTAAATTACATTTGTATGTAATTTTAATATTAAATACTGAATACAACAAATAAATTTGAAGACTTGGGTTTTTCTTACCTTTGGTTTCATATGAACCATATAAACAAAAGTGATAAAATTATTAATATCAATTCTCTTGTTTCCCAGATTAATTTAACCCCACCCTTTGATTCTTCTAACACATGTTAACATTTGACTCTCAGTCTGATGCTCATACTTCATGCAAATCTAATTTAGAATCATTAAGGATGAAATCTAAGTATTAGCAATTTTAAAGTTTTCATAGGTGATTCTCAATGCTGTTATACTGATGCCTGAGCCCCACCCCTGGCATCTGTGATGCAATTAGTCTGAGATAGAGCAGGGCATGACCATTTTTAAAAGCTCCCTAGGTGCTTTTAATGTGAAGCCATGTTGAGAGCCACAAGGCTAATGGTGTTATAATCTTAGTGATGGATTTACTAAAATTGATATCTGTGACAATTCTGCCCTATCTGGCCTTAGAATATGCCTGATTACTTTGAATTTTAAAGGAAAGAAGCTCAAAATATTAGAAGTTCCCAAAAAATCAAATTATGACAAAATTACCAGAAATAAAATAAAAACCATTATGGAATGAATCTTTGCGTCCCCGCATCCCCCAAATTCATGTATAACAGCCCTAACTTTCAAGGTGATAGTATTTGGAGATGGGGACTTTGGGAAGTGATTAGGTTTAGATGAAGTCATGAGGTTGGGGCCTCATTATGGGATGAGTGTACTTATAAGATGAAGAGATTAGAGCTCTCTAGAACCACCATGTGAGGATATAACAACTACAACAACAACACAGTTATTTGCAAACCAGGAAGAAGAACTTCATCAGAACCTGACTATGCTGCCACCCTGATCTTGGACTTCCCAGTCTCTAGAACTGTGAGAAATATGTGTCTGTTGCTTAAGCCAACAGTCTATGGCATTTTGTTATAACAGCTAGAGCTGACTAATACAAAGAGCATCTGCTACAAAAGGAGAAAGGAGGAAACACAATATTCTTAATAGAGTATCTAGGTTAATTTGAATCCCACATATAAACACACACACACACACACACACACACACAAACAGAAAAAGAACCCAAAATTTTAAAATATAATTGTATATGAGAACATTGAAGAAGATAATTATCAGTGCCACTACACAGAACTTTCTGAAAGGATTGAATATTGAATAGATAAAAATGTGTTTAAAAGATTAAAGAAAGGGCATGAAGTCAGGGAGAGTCTTAAAAATATTTTCAATGAGGCTTTCAAAAATGTTGAATGATCAAATACTTTGCTTGTTATTCACAGAGTTAGGGGAAGTAGATAATTCCTCTACAGATATAAATAAATTACAGAGAAAATTGTGCCCCCTCAATTCCAGTTTGTTTCTTTATAATGAACAATAATATTAAGAACAAAATGTCTGCAACTAACATGGCTATAAGGAAATTGAAGTCCAAGACATGTTAGGAGATTGTATGACAGCTCTTAGCCAGTCTAAATGATTTTAGGAACTGATGAGGCCAGAGAAATTCTAGGTGTTAAGAGACTGTGCAAGTAAGATTGATGCATTTCTGAAATAAAAGCATTCATTCCCCAACTCTTAAAACTATAGATGTTAATTTAGAAGGAAACAAATCAGTCAATTCATATTAGTATCTTCATTTTGCCTCTGGTCAAGATTCTAACGGAGATTATATTTTTAAAACCAAAGTATGCATGCACATAGTTTAAGTAGTCTAACTTGTAACCAAAAAAATGTTCTTCTCCTTATTCTCCCCTTCCCCATTTTCCTCTTTCTGGAGGCAGACAATCTCAACTTTTAATTTATACTTGAAGCATTACCATTATATTTACAAATGACACACTTAAATTGCTACTTTTAGATTTTGCCTATTTCAAGCATTATTAACTCACTCCACCACCACATTACCTCCATCTAACTCATAAGTCAGTTTAATTGTCCTACACTTTTGATGTTTTCACATGGTAATTTTGTTAGAGTACTATTAGATGTTTACATGTTATGTCAACACCCTTCAAAATGCAGTCATATTGTATGCACGATTACTTTTTCTTTTCTGCATTTTGTCTTCCTTCCCAACTAGTAATAGTTTTATTATATTTGCTTAGTTTCCTGTATACATATTACTAATTCAACTCCAAACTGCCTAAATATTCACTAAGAATATCCAAATATGTCAGATAATCTATTTCATCTTCTGAGTTGCTGCAATCTGAGCTGCTTGCCTTTTTTTTTTTTTCAACCTAGTTCATAGTTGTCATTGTAATGTAGTATTTAACTTCTATCCTGGAGATTTTTCTTAAATTTCTGCTATTTTGAAACCCTCTTTTCTAATGTATCATATTCTCTCTTTCTTAGATTACTCCCTCATATTTATGGAACATATCTCTATATGACTTCCAGAGAAATAGTCCATGGGAGATGCATTTCTTGAGAATTCAGATGATAAGAAAATGTCTGAATAAACCCAGACCCACACAGGCCAGTATCCAACCCCAGGCCAACACCACCGCCAGTACAACTGTTCACACAGTCTCCGGAAGGGGCCTTACTGGTGCTACCTCAGCTGTTTTGTCTCCTCCAGTGTAGTGAATGCATGCAGGGAGGCAGGCACCCCTGTATCCTCAGGCACTCTGCTGCAGCTGCCACACATGGGCTCCCCGAGGACAGTGGACTCCAAACTTCAAGCAGCCAGAAAATAAAGATGGGGCCCAATACAATGTCTAATCATTTTTATTAGAGTTTGTTAGAGTATAGAAGTATAGATTGGAAATCACTTTCAGTTAAAATTTTGAAATCATTGCAATGCTATCTGGCTGTTATTGAACAGATTTAAGCCATTTTGTTTTCTGGTCCTTAGTTTGTGTGTGGTTCCTGTTTCATTTACTTACCTACTTTATTTATTTATTTATTTATTTATTTATTTATTTATTTATTTGATACAAGGTCTTGCTCTGTCCCTCAGGCTGGAGCACAGTAACACAGTCACAGTTCACTGCAGCCTCAACCTCTCATGCTCAAGCAATCCTCCCACCTCAGCCTCCCAAGTAGCTGGGACTACACATGCATGCCACCCCACCTGGTGAATTTTTGAATTTTCTGCAGAGACAGTGTTTCACCATGTTGTCCTGACTGCTCTTGAATTCCTGGGCTCAAGTGATCTGCCACCTCAGCCTCCCAATGTGTTGGGATTATAGGTGTGAGCCACTGTGCCCAGCCTGTACACCATTTCTTGAAAAGAAAATCATAGCTTTCTGATCTTATTTTACGAATGCAATAAATTGCATTTTCTATTTAAGAACATCAATGGATTTGGGGAGATTTCATATTCTAAGTTCCTCAAAATCTCTATTTCTTCCATGTTTGGTTGCTGGTGTTCTGTTGATTTTCTTTCAGTTTTCACCTCTGTCTTTTTTGGGAAGGTCTCTCAAAGTTGTGGGATTATAGGTATGAGCCATCACACCCAGCCCATTCTTGATTTTTTTAAATCTAAAAATCTAAATACATCTAAAGATATAAAATGGGCCAGGCGCGGTGGCTCAAGCCTGTAATCCCAGCACTTTGGGAGGCCGAGGCGGGTGGATCACGAGGTCAGGAGATCGAGACTATCCTGGCTAACATGGTGAAACCCCGTCTCTACTAAAAATACAAAAAACTAGCCGGGCGTGGTGGCGGGCGCCTGTAGTCTCAGCTACTCAGGAGGCTGAGGCGGGAGAATGGCGTGAACCCGGGAGGCGGAGCTTGCAGTGAACTGAGATCACGCCACTGCACTCCAGCCTGGGAGCACAGCGAGACTCCGTCTCAAAAAAAAAAAAAAAAAAAAAAGATATAAAATGTGCAGGACTGGACGATTCAGTATTAAGATGTAAATTATTTGCAAATTGATCTAAGAGTTTAATATAATCTCAATAAAAATTTTTGCAAACTTTTTTCTATGCATCATGACAAGTATTCTAAAAATTTTATATAAATTAAGAATAACTGAAACAGCTCTTGAAAGTGAAGAACATAAGGGAAAGATGGTTGACTAGAAGCAGATAAGTGGAACAAACAGGGTCCACAAGGGACCAGGATGTCTTCCATGCTTTTAACAGATCTTCAGAGGGAAGACACCTAGAGTGGACAGAAGGAAGACACAGAAGCTGGACAGAAAGAGGAGAAAGCTGGGAACTCTGCATGGGCTACTGAACTGGGACTCATTTAGAAAATACAACCGCTCCAGGGGAATGGGTTAGTGAAACTGGCAGGGAGCAACCCACTCTCACCAAAACCCTCTGGAATCCTGGCAGTAGGGGACCTCTCAACTATCATGGACACTTGGAGCGGCAGGGAGAGCTGCTTAGAGAAGTGGTGCTTACAGGGCTTACAGAGCACTCCTGGGTACCCTGGGGTCCCATACCACAGCTTCTGTGCCGGTGGACCGTACCTGACTGGTAGACAGCTCCAGTGAGGCAGCTCCTAGAGCCATACACCAGCCTGGATGCTCCCTCCCCATACTGTTGCTTCCTCTCTGCCCACAGCAACTCCCCACATCACGTTGCTGGCACTTTTCTGCACAGGTGGGTTTTGCTTTACTTGCCCTGCCAGTAATCCATAATGCAATCTGCCCATACTCCCTGTGCAGACTGCCATTTTAGATAGAACATTGGAGGTCACAGAGCCAGCAAGCCCCGCCCCTGCTGATGCCCCACTTTTGCACTAACACTGCACAGAGAACAACTGATCCTCCCACACCCTAACTGATCACTCCTGCTTTGGGATCATAGAGAAGGCACCCAGACTCACACTGGCCAGCATTCAACCCCAAACCAACACCACCACCAGCACAACTGGGTACACAGTCTCCAGAAGGGGACTTCTGGTGCTATCTCAGCCGCTTTGTCTCCTCCAGTTTAGCGAATGCCTGCAGGGTGGCAGGCACTCCTGTATCTATGGACACTCTGCTGCAGCTGCCACACATTGGCTTCCCCAGGACAGTGGACTCCAAACCTCAAGGAGCCAGAAAACAAAGACGGGGCCCAATACAAGTCTCCCAGAGTCAGAGTACACAGTCCAGCAGCTGGGAGCTGAGTGTTGGCTCCCTAAAACTTCCCAGGAATGCAGCAAGTTGGTTGAATCCACCTTATACCACAATTAAAGCCTCAAGGTCATCAAATAGGATAAAAGATAAAGCAACAATCCAAAGGTCAGCACCCTCAAAGATTGAAGGTAGATAAGCCCACAAAGATGAAAAAGAGACTGTGCAAGAATACTGAAAACTCAACAAGCCAGCGTGCCTTCTTTCCTCCAAACAAACACATCACCTTTCCAGCAAGGGTTTGGAACTGGGCTAAGATGGCTGAGACGACAGAAATAAAATTCAGAAAATGGATAGTAATGAAGTTCATTGAGCATTTAAAGACCTACAAAGAGACTTAGACTCCCACACAATAACAGTGGTCTACTTTAACAACCCACTGACAGTATTAGACAGATCATCAAGACAGAAAATTAACAAAGATATACAGGACCTAAACTCAGCACTGGGTTAAATGAACTTGATATCTATAGAACGCTCCACCCAAACACAACAAAATATACATTCTTCTTATCACCACATGACACATATTCTATAACTGATCACATAATCAGAAGTAAAAACTCCTCAGCAAATGCAAAATAACTAAAATCATACAATTTATTTAACCAGAACACAATCAAATTAGAACTCAAGACAAGAAATTCACTAAAAACCATACAATTACATGAAAATTGAATAACCTGCTCCTAAATGACTTTTGAGTAAACAATGAAATTAAGGCAGAAATTAACAAGATATTGGAAACTAATGAGAATAAAGATACAACATGCCAGAATCTCCGGAACACAGCTAAGGCAGTGTTAAGGGGAAATTTATACCACATTTAGTGCCCAAATCAAAAAGTTAGAAAGATCTCAAGTTAACAAACATCCTAACATCACAACTAGGAGAACTAGAGAACCAAAAGCAAGCAAATCTTAAAGCTGGCAAAAGACAAGAATAACCAAAATCAGAGCTGAACTGAAGGAGGTTGAGTCTCCAAAACAAAACAAAACAAAACAAAAATTCAAATAGCAAATAATCCAGGAGTTGTGGGGACTTTTCTGAAAAAATAAAAAATAAAATATATAGACCTCTAGCTAGACTAATAAGAAAAGAGGGAAGATTTTAATAAACACAGTCAGAAGCAACAAGGGGGACATTACCACTGACCCCACAGAAATACAACCAACGATCAGAGAATATTATGAACACCTCTACCCACATAAACCAGAAAATCTAGAAAATGGATAAATTCCTGGACACGTATACCATCCCATGACCGAACCAGGAAGAAATTAAATCTCTGAACAGACCAATAATGAGCTCTGAAATTGAGGCAGTAACAAATAGCCTACTACCAAAAAAAGCCCAGGATCAGAGGCATTCATAGTTGAATTCTACCAGATGTAAAAAGAAAAGCTGGTACCATTCCTACTGAAACTATTCCAAAATTGAGGAGGAGGGACTCCTCCCTAGCTCATTCTATGAGGTCAGCATCATCCTGATACCCAAACCTGGCAGAGATACAACAAATCAAGAAAACTGCAGGCCAATACCAGTGTTGAAGATGGATGCAAAAATCCCTAATAAAATACTGGCAAACTGAATCCAGCAACACATCAAAAATCTTGTCCACCACAATCAAGTAGGCTTTATCCCTAGGATGCAAAGTTGGTGCAACATATGCAAATCAATAAATGTGATTTTTATCTCAATAGATACAGGAAAGGCTTTTGATAACACTCAACACCCCTTCGTGTTAAAAACTCTCAATTAAGTAGGCATTGAAGGAACATATCTAAAAATAATGAGTCATCAATGGCAAACCCAGAGCCAACATCACATTGGATGGGCAAAAACTGGAAACATTCATCTTAAAAACTAGCACAAGACAGCTATTCCCTCTCTCACCATTCCTCTTCAATATAGTATTGAAATCTTGGACATGGCAATCAGGCAAGAGAAAGAAATAAAGTGCATCCAAGTAGGAAGACAGGATGTTAACCCATCCCTGTTTGCAGGCAACATAATTCTATATCTAGAAAACCCCATAGTGACTTCCGAAAAGATTCTGAAGATGATAAACGACAACTTTAGCAAAGTCTCAGGATACACAATCAATGTGCAAAATTCACTAACATTCCTACACATCAACAACAGTCAAGAGCCAAATCACAAATGAACTCCCATTCACAATTGCCTCAAAAAGAATATGATTCCTAGGAATACAGTTAACTAGTGAGGTGAAAGATCTCTGCAAGGAGAACTACAAATCACTGCACAAGGAAATTGGAGATGACACAAACAAATGGAAAAACATTCCATGCTCCTGGATAGGAAAAATTGATATCATTAAAATGGTCATACAATTTATAGGTTCAACGTTATTTCTGTTAAACTCCCAATGACATCCTTCAAATAACTAGAGAAAACCATTTTAAAATTCACACAGAACCCCAAGAGAGCCCAAATAGTCAAGGAATCCTAAGCAAAAAGAACAAAGCTGGAGGCATCATTCTCCCTGACTTCAAAGTACACTACAGGGCTACAGTAACTAAAACAGCATGGCACTGGTACAAAAACAGGCACATAGATCAATGAAACAGAATACAGAACCTAGGAATAAGGCTGCACACCCACAAACTATCTGGTCTTCAACAAACCTTACAGAAACAAGATATGGGGAAAAGATTCCCTGTTCAATCAATGATTGTGAGATAACTGACTAGCCATGTACAGAATACTGAACCTAGATCCCTTTCTTACATCACATGCAAAAATTAACTTAAGATGTATTAAAGACTTAAATGTAAAACCCACAACTATAAAATTCTGGAATACAACCTAGGCAATACCATTCAGGACACAGGCACAGACAAAGATTTCATAATGATGACACCAGAGGCAATTACAAAAATTGACATATGAGATCTAATTAAACTAAAGAGCTTCTGCACAGCAAAAGAAACTATCAACGGAGTAAATAGACAACCTACAGAATGTGAGGAAATTTTTGCAAACTATGCATCTAACAAAAGTCTAATATCCAGCATCTACAGGAAACAAACAAATTTATAAGAGAAAAACAACCCGTTTTAAAAAGTGGGCAAAGTACATGAACAGACACTTTTCAAAAGAATATATACATGTGGCTGACAATCACATGGAAGAAAGCTCAACATCATTATTAGAGAAATGTAAATCAAAACCACAATGAGACACCATCTCACACAAGTGAAAATGGCTGTTTAAAAAAAAAAGGCTGGGTGTAGTGGCTCATGCCTGTAATCCCAGCACTTTGGGAGGCTGAGGCAGGTGGATCACAAGGTCAGGAGATCAAGAGCATCCTGGTTAACATGGTGAAACCCTGTCTCTACTAAAAATACAAAAAATTAGCTGGGTGTGGTGCCACATGCCTGTCATGCCAGCTACTCAGGAGGCTGAGGCAAGAGAATCACTTGAACCACAGAGTTGGAGGTTGCAGTGAGCTGAGATTGTGTCACTGCACTCCAGTCTGGTGAAAGAGTGAGACTCCATCTAAGAAAAAAACAAAAAAAAACAAAAATAACAGATGCTGGTGAAGTTATGGAGAAAAAGGAGTACTAATACACTGTTGGTGGAGTGTAAATTGGTTTAAACATTGTGGAAGACAATGTGGTGATTTCTCAAAGACCTAAAGATAGAAATACCATTTGACCCAGCAATTCGATTACTGGGTATATATCCAAAGGAATATAAATAATTCTATTATAAAAACACATGCATGCATATGTTCATTGCAGGACTAGTCACAAAGACATGGAATCAACCTAAATTCCCATCAATTACACATTGGATAAAGAAAATGTGGTATATCCACACCATGGAACACTATGCAGCCATGAAAAAGAATGAGATCACGTCCTTTACATATACATGGATAAAGCTGGAGACCATTATCCTTAGCAAACCAAGGCAGGAATAGAAAACCAAATACTGCATGTTCTCACATGTAAGTGGGAGCTAAATTACGAGAACACATAGACACACAGAGGGGAACACAGATACTGGGGCCAATAGGAGGAGGGTTGGAGGACAGAGAAGATTGAGAAAACCAGTTAATGAGTACAAAGCTTAATACCTGGGTGATGAAATAATCTGTACAACAAACACCCATGATACACAGTTACCTATGTAACAAACCTGCACATGTACCCATGAACTTAAAAGTTAAAAAAAAAAAAAAAAAAAAAGGAAATGAAGAACAAAGTTGAAGAAATTATCTGATTCTAAGGCTTACTCTGAACTTCCAGTATTCAAGACAGTGTAAGACAAAGCAGATCAAGTGAAATAATGGTGTCCAGACATAGATTCACACATAACAAATGAAATTAGTTTTTATTATGAGATCAAATCAATTTAATGGAGAAAATAAACAGTCTTCAAAGAATAGTGCTTGAGCAACTGGAAATCTGTATTGTAAAAAATGACCTTCAGTTCTTCATACCCTATATAAAATTTAATTTGAGATGAAAAATAGACCTAAATGCAAATGTTAGTGCTATAAAGCTCATAGAAGAAAACATTAAAGAATGCCTTCATGACCTTGGGGGAGGCAAATGTTTTTAAAAGCAGGCATTGAAAGCACTAACCATAGGGAATAAAATGATAAACTGACTTCATCAAATTAAAAATGTCAGCCTATCAAATGGTACTATTAAAAAATAAATAGGCAAGTCAAGACTGAGAAAAATATCTAAATTACATATATTTGATAAAATATTTTTATTTGGAATATATAAAGAATTTCTGCAACTGAATAATAGAAAGACAATCCAATAATACAGACCAAAGGCTTTAACAGACATTTCACAAGAGAAGATATCTAAATGGCCAATAAGCAATCCTAGCCATTAGGGAGATGGAATTAAAATTACCATGATATACTATATATACCTACTAGGATTACTAAAACAAAACCTAGACAGAATTAAACGTTGGCAAGGACATGCTGTAACTGGAACTGTCAGACATTGTTTTTGACAGTGTAAAAATGTATATTTGTAAATTGTTTGGTATGTTATTAAAAATGTAAACACACATCTACTCAATGTCCTAGAAACTTTTATGTATTTTTTTTAGACAGAGTGAAAACACATTCCACTAAAAGCCTTGCATGCCTATGCTAATAGCGGTTTTACTCATAAGAGGCAAACTGGAAACAGCCCAGATGGCCATTAAGAACAATGAATAAACTATAATATGTTCATGCCATGAAATAATACTCAGCATTAAAATGAATGAACTACTGGTATAGTTAACATGGGTTATTCTCAAAAATATTATGCTGAGTGAACAAAGCTAGACAATACAGAAAACATATTTTATCATTTCATTTCTATGAAGTTTTAAAACAGGCAAAATCAATCTATTGTGATGGGAATCATATCATTGGTCACTTTGAGGGAGTAATTCAATGGGCAATGGTATAAAGGAACTTCTGGGGTGATAAAATGTTCTTAGTAAGAGTCAAGTTAAATATACATATATATACACACACACATATGTATGTCAAAATTGATGTATGTATGTCAAAATTGATCAAAAGATATACTTAAGACTTACAAATTTCATTCTGGGTAAACTATACCTCATTAAACTTAACACATGGGGATGAAAGAAATTAAGAAATAAATCACAACAATTTTGGGACTGAGTGCCTTAACAGTAATATCTAAAAATAATCATATTTATTATCATTAACTTAGCCTATTACACTTTAAGTATGATAATGTATCTACTTATATTTTTCAAATCCACCAATAGATTATCAAATAATTAGTCTTTGTAAGCATTATAATACATTACATATTCATAATATGTGGCATATAGTATTTATATTCCCATTCTTAAAATTAAGTAAATCAGTAGAGGAAAAAGTAAAGAAAGAATTTGAAAGAAACATAGCAGCATAAGAAAAGGTATGGTATTACCAAGCATACATGGACTCCTTTATTCATTCAGCACTGACCTAATCTAGTATGGTTAAACATATCATTACCTATGGAGGGTTTATTATAACAACAATAAAAGACATGAAGTAAAAAATTCTTCCTAACCTAACTTAATTTAGGAGTAAATTTCACACATACAATTCAGTATGTAATTATTTGTCAAAATTAGTGGATGTGACAAATATGTAGAGAAAGAACGAAAAGTAATATTCACATTAGTGTTTTTGTTTCTATAAATATATATGTATATATACACATATATACATATATGAGTATTACATATATATTTTTATATATATAAATTTTTGAAGACTTAAACTAAATTCTCAAGCAGGGGATACTATAGTGAAATTTTTTTTCCTCCGGTCTCATGAAGCTACCTTCATCAGTTAATGGGAACAAGACACCTGAGAAGAGGGTTGGGAGCTTAGTGTACTGGTCCCTGGATTAATGTGTCCAAAAGAGATGTATTCAGATTGTCGATACAGATTATTTGTCAAGAGTGTTCAAGGTTATCATTTGGCAACTAATACCACCAAAGAAGGTAAAGTGCAAGAAAAACTATTTGACCTTAAATTGTTGATTTTTTAAAATGGGAACAATTGGTTATCAAACATCAGGATGCTTCAAAAATGACGGACATGAATGAGATAACAATCTTGAGTAGACACACCGACGAACAGGAATTCTAGTCACTGCCAATCCCCACAAACACACTGTTGTGCAAAGAAAAGAATTTCATCTTTCTTCTCGTTGAATATCACACTGTTGTTTCATCTGTATTAAAATAAATTAGGTAATTTGCTCTGTTGCCCTTCCTCATTTTCTTGAGTATTTCATTTCTTAAAACAAATGAAAATATGCTGTGATCATATTGCATGACAACTTAGAAAATAGAGACTAAGCATTTAAAATGCTTTCATATTTCATTTATGAGAAAACTTTTTTTATACTGTGTATGTGTTTCTGTGGTACCTGAAAAAATGGCATCTTTCATCAATATTTAATTGTCATCTCCAGGATTCCTAGATTTTGGGAGCTAATAATGAAATATATTCCTTTATATCCTACAAAAGAGACAGCAAAGTTAGTTTGCTTCCACTAACATTTTAAATAAATTTAGTTGATTCACTAACTTATTTTTCTCACCTACAAAGAGAAAGCAAATAATTTTAACCATATCAATAATTCTGTTTAATTTTGTTTTTTAAATGCTTGAACATAAGCCCATCAAACTAACTGAAGTAACAAATGAAAGGCTCATTATTAGTATAAAGTGGTTTTATAGTACCAACAAAAAAGCAACGAACCACAAGCAAATGCATGAGAAGTGCATGCATTTGCACTTACGATACTTATGTCCCTTTCTGCATCTCTCTCTTTTCTGCTTCTCTCCAGGCACCTACTCAAATTTCCTCCCATTGTGGGCAAGTTTCCTTTGCTTTCTCAGTTTACACATGACACAACATGCCCATCAGATTCAACTTTATGTGGGGACATTTTGGCTTTAAGCCAACATCACTAATGACTTGATTCAGATGTCCTTTCTTTAAGGGCCACTAAAATGCCCCTTGCTTCCAGGGATCATGTATACAGAAATGGATATCAGGACATCAAGTAAGGCCCTGTAGGCCTTGTAGGGCCTGCCTGGGTCTCTAATCCATTTCTGCACACATGGACAAATCCAAGCAACTCTTAGAATCACTTAAGTGTGAGCTATTTGGACTGAGGATAACGACCTTGTTCATGAATCACAGCTTAGAAGAAACCCTGCAAGAATGTTTTCTATTCCAGGGCTTAGTGGAAAGTTTTTAGACACCGGGAGAGATTTTGTATAAAAAGAGAAATTTCATAAGAAAAAGATGTCACTTTTAAAATCTAATCATCAACTTTAGGTTAGGATGAGCAATCACTGATGATAATTCTTGGTAGTAAACAGCCTATTTAAATAGTTTATTAGACGTTTTGAACCAAATTTATCAGTAGTAACTTTAGAATTTGGTAAAGGCAGATAAGATTATTTTGGACCCTGAATCTATACTAAAATAAACCGGCTTCATCATTCTAACTGTGGCTATTTACCTGAAGATTGTGTGGCTTATGTCAGTGAAAATTCTCAAAGATACTGAAATTAACTGGAATAATTCCAGTATATAATGGGTGCATCATAGGCTGTATTCCATTACCAGCTAAACAAAATGCAGAGATGTTTCCTAATCCTTGTACTAATATATGACCTCTGTACTAACATATGGCATTGCCTTCATAGATTTGCAATAATTTACATAGCAGGATGCATTCGTTGGAGATAATTAAATATATTTTGCCTTTTATACCTACATGCTGAAATTATTTTATTTGCTTATTTGTATGTGTGCTTATCCAAGGCAATAGCATCTGCTTGTACTCATTTCCCCATTGCATTTCTAGTATGCACCAAAGATGGATTATCCAATTCAAGACTGACATGTTTTTGAAGGGAATGCATTTACAGCTCATAGAATAATGCCCTCAGCTATTTACAGAAAAAGGGAGTTTCTAGTGAAAAAATATCACTCATATCTTTTAAACAAATATTACTATCAGTTTACCTTATCAGGGTCTACAAATGGCTCTCTGAGGCATACTTTGTACTTATTTATATCCTTAAAGAGAGCAAGAGAAAAAACAACCCAATCAAGCAATAAATACATTACAATTAAATATACATTTCATCAACATTTTCTCTTTCCTGGGTTAAAGAAAATGACCTGTGATGTGGTGCACAGATCAACTTAATACGTGGGATTTTTTTACTTTTTGGATTCCATGAGTTAAATATTGCTCTTGAACTATTGATGATGAAAAACTTTAAAGAGTAAAAGTATTGAAAGTTCTATGAATTATTTTTATGTGTGTTCAGCATCTAGGAGTAGTTGACATTTAATAATTATGTCTTAATTTATTGAATGACTGAAGGCAAGGGGAAATGGACATTTACTTTACAGAATTATTTTCAATTTCTGCATCACAAGTACAATAGAAATACCTATATTAAAAAGGCAGCCTCTGAGCACTCAATATCCTCATTATAAATGTCCTTTATCTAAGTGCTGCATATATTCTATTCCTGTTTTCTTACTCAAATTAAGGATGGGTGTTACTCATTTTCTTAATCTCTACTTACAGCTTCCAAAATTGTGGTGAATGTGGACCTACACTTTATCCCACAAGCAATCACCTGTCTCTATACCTCTTTGAGACTCACAAATTCTCTAAATCAAATTAGGCAAAGGGTAGAAATTCATAGAAGTAACCACCTTCTATGAATCTCCACATTCTTGGTTCTGTGTTTGGCTTTTTTTTTTTTCTGCTAAGAAAATCTTTGCAAATCTGTGTTTTGTCTTTATCAAGAATTGTACTTGTTCTCTTGGGCTTCCCTGAAATCATAAACTTTAAATAGAGCTTGTACATTGAATAACACCAGTCAAGGCTGTTAATTAACTCCAAGATATTCAGGTCTTTCTATCAGACTTAAAGTTAGTTTACTTTAGATGCCTTTAAAATGTGTTGTTAAAATATATTTGGTTTAGTATCACCAAAAGCACAAGGGAACATTTTTTAAAAAATACATTTGAGACAATGAAATAGAAAAAAAAAAAAAAAAAACGAAGTCCCTGTTTATTAGAAATATTTTAAAAACATAAGTTTAATCTTAATTATATTCTATTTTGAGCATAAATTAGTTATGTTTATCATTTTATTTTTCATATTTTTTATCTCTGAATTAGCATGCAGTTTACAGTCATTTTCAGCTAAGTGGATTCGTGAAATAGTTGGCATTTTCTGAACAAGAAATGCACCATAAAATTTGCACGGCACATATTAAACATTTGGAAGAAAACATAGGGAAATTTCGGGTTATAATTTTAGGAAATGCTTCTCCACCAGTGCTCTTGATGGAGCAAACACAGGACCATACTCTGGGAAAACATGGAGACCAACAATTCATAATAGAAAAGTATTCAGAAGAGTTGGGCTTTGGTGAGAAATTCTATTAAAAAAAAAAAAAAAGCTTACATTTGTCTTGCATGTATTTTGCAAAAAAGCCTTGATTTTATATTCTACACTTACAGCTTTTTACTATTTCTTGAATTGGCTTCATTTATGTCCAAAATAACCACCATACTCAGTACGACAGCCTACTATGTGCTGGGTACATGGGCAGGTACTTTATATATATTTCTATTTTGTTATAATAATATAATTTAGATATCATTTGACACATAGAGATATCATTAGACACAGAAGCTTAGAAAGCATAAATAAATTGCCAAAGCTAATAGTGAATGGTGACTCTGTAATGTAGGGCTCAGTTTTCAGAAGCTCCACTGCTTATATTATGCTGACATTCACATGCTAAAATTATTACAGGAGGAACTAACCATTCATTAGCCTTCTAGTAATTATTAATTCTTTGGTGGCATCCTCAAATTTAATCGAACAAATGTCTACTAAGCAACTATTGTGTTCATTTCTTGAACAGTTAATGATTTTTTTAGATTGAGTAGCTACTATGTGCCAGACATAGTTCTAGAAGCTGGGTATACAGCAATAAACAAAAGAGAACACAAGTGATGCTCCGTAAGAGCATGTAAGAAATACTTACTATATAGCATGTTTACCAATGTAACAAATGCACTTACTTACTAGTAATAAGTAATAGAAATACTTACTTTTCTAGTAAGAAAGGGTCAAAGTATGAATAAAACATACTTGGATAAAGACAGAGTCTACAGAGAAAAATAAAATAATGAAGAGGGATGGGCAATCTGAGCTGGGGAGGGTCTTACAATATTATAAAAGGTAATGAGGTAGGGTATCGGGGGAGGGTCTTACAATATTATAAAAGGTAATGAGGTAGGGTATCATAGAGAATGTGGCATTTGAATAAAGACTTAATGGAGGCAAGAAGAAACTGTTGGATTTATCTGTGGAAAAGATGGGTGAGCATCAAGAGTAAGGTTTTAAAATTTAAGTGGCTGACACATTTGAAGAACAAGACAGCAGTCTGGCTAGAGCTAGAGTGAGTTAAAACTAGTTATACTGAATGAGGTTGGAACAGTAATAGAAGGAAGGGGGCTACTGGGTAGGTCCTTAAGAACTTTCTCTGGCGATTACTCTGTGTAAGATGAAAAACTATTGGAAGATTTTAAATAGATGTGTATCACAAGGTGCCTTAGATTTTAAAAAATATGACAGTGTCTGCTACTGTGTTGAGAATAGATTGAGAAGAGCAAAGACAGAATTAGGAAGACAAACTAGATTACTGGCAACAAACCAGGCGAGGGATTGATAGTGGGCTTGGAGAAGTGATAGCAAGTGAAAATGATAACATGTAATTGGATTCTGGATATACTTTGAAGATAGAGCCTAAATTATTTGCTAGTTGATTGAATGTGGGATGTGAGCAACATAGAGTAGTAAAAAAGAAAACACCCTAAAATTCTTGGATTGTAGAAGTGGAAAGTTATAGATGATATTTGCTGAGATAAACGCAACTGCAAGAGCAGCAGATTTGGGGACAGGGTAATCAGAAGCTTAGATTTCAGCATGTTAAATCCCTATTCAATATTCAATAGTGATATAAAGTAGTCAGTAGGGAAAAAAGACTCTGGACTTCATGGAAAGTATGTAAGCAGAGATAAATTTGGGAGTCTTCAGATGGCTTGTAAAGACATAAGACTAGAGGAGATCTTCAAGGAAGCAATTTGCAATGAAATGAGGTTCCCTCCCCTCACCCCTACCCCCAGCAGGCCCTGGTGTGTGTTTTTCCCCTCTTTGTGTCCATGTGTTCTCATTGCTCAGCTCCCACTTATGAGTTCAAATATGTGGGTTTTGGTTTTCTGCTCCTGTGTTAGTTTGCTGAGAATGATGGTTTCCAGCTTTCATCCATGTCCCTGCAAAGGACATGAGCTCTAGGTAAGGCCAGAGGACACTCGATATTTAATGGTTAAGGAGAAGAAGTAGGAATATGCAAAGGAGACTACAAAGGAAAAGATAGAGAAATGTTCAATGAATATGGTACTGTTGGAGCCCGCTGACAACTGTGGCTCCGAGTAGAAGAGAATGAACTATGATATACGAAGCTATAAGAGGAAGATGTAGGATTCATTTTGGAACTTAGCAATGTAGAAATTGTCCATCTTGATAAGTGAAGCTGGCAGAATGGTAGAGGCCAAAACCTGATGAAAGTTGGTCCAATGGAGAACAGGAGAGGATCTGGACATAGTATGTACTGAAAACTCTGAAGAATTTTGTTATAAAAAACAAGAGAATGAGGAGGTGGGTGGAAGTAAAAATGGGATAATGAGATGACCAGAAATTGTGTTAGGCTCAGGCAATATAAAGATGTGTAAAGTACAGGCCTATTCTTGGTGAATATAGGTCTTTATTTTTTTTTTTTAATTTCTTCTTAAAGAATGGATACATAGGCAGAACACGCACTTGTTACATAGGTAAACATGTGCCATGGTGGTTTGCTGCACCTAGTGACCTGTCCTTTAAGTTCCCTCCCATCACCCCTACTCCCAGCAGGCCCTGGTGTGTATTTTTCCTCTGTGTCCATGTGTTCTCACTTATGAGTGAAAACGTGGTGTTTGGTTTTCTGTTTTCTGTGTTAGTTTGCTGAGGATGATGGTTTCTAGCTTTCATCCATGTCCCTGCAAAGGACATGAGCTCATTCACTTTTATGGCTACATAGTGTATATGTACCACATTTTCTTTATCCAGTCTATCATTGATGGGCATGTGGGTTGGTTCCATGTATTTGCTATTGTAAATAGTGCTGCAATAAACATATGTGTGCATGTCTTTATAGAAGAATGATCTATATTCCTTTGGTTATATACCCAAGTAGTAGGGTTGCTCGGTTAAATAATATTTCTAGTTCCAGATTATTGAGGAAATGCCACACTGTTTTTCACAATGGTGTAACTAATTTACATTCCCACCAGCAGTGTAAAAGTGTTCCTATTTCTCCAAAGCCTCTCCAGTATCTATTGTTTCTTGACTTTTTAATAATCATCATTCTAACTGGGATGAGATGGTATCTCATTGTGGTTTTGATTTGCATTTCTCTGATTATCAGTGAAGTTGAGCTTTTTTTCATATCTTTGGTGGACATGTAAATGTCTTCTTTTAAGAAGTGTCTGTTCATATCCTTTGCCCACTTTTTGATGGAGTTGTTTAGTTTTTTTGTAATTTAAATTCCTTGTAAAATCTGCATAATATTAGACCTTTGTCAGATGGGTAGATTGTAAAATTTTTTTCCGATTCTTTAGATTGCCTGTTCACTCTGAAGATAGCTTCTTTTGCTGTGCAGAAGTGCTTTAGTTTAATTAAATCCCATTTGTCAATTTTGCCTTTTGTTGCAATTGCTTTTGGCATTTTTGTCATGAAGTCTTTGCCCATGCCTATGCCCTAAATGGTATTTCCTAGGTTTTCTTCTAGGGTTTTTATGGTTCGGGGTTTTACATTTTTTAATCCATCTTGAGATAATTTCTGTGTAAGGTATAAGTAAGGGATCCAGTTTCTGTTTTCTGCATATGGCTAGCCAGTTTTCCCAGCACCATTTATGGAATAGAAGATCCTTTCCCCATTGCTTGTTTTTGTCAGGTTTGTCGAAGATCAGATGGCTGTAGATGTGTGGCATTATTTCTGAGGCCTCTGATCTGTTCCATTGGTCTATGTGTCTGTTTTGATATCAGTGCTATGCTGTTTTAGTTACTGTAGCCATGTAGTATAGTTTGAAGTCATGTAGTGATTCCTCCAGCTTTGTTATCTTTGTTTAGAATTGTCTTGGCTATACAAGGTCTTCTTTGATTCCATATTAAATTTGAAGTACTTTTTTGTAATTGTGTGAAGAATGTCAATGTTAGTTTTATGGGAATAGCATTGAATCTATAAATTACTTTCAGCAGTATGTCCATTTTCAAGCATGGAATGTTTTTCCATTTTTTTGTGTCCTCTCTTACTTCCTTGAGCAGTTGTTTTTAGTTCTTTTTGAAGAGGCCCTTCACGTCACTTATTAGCTGTATTCCTAGATACTTTTTTTTTTTTTTTGTAGTGATTGTGAATGGGAGTTCATTCATGGTTTGGCTCTCTGCTTGTCTTTTGTTGGTGTAAAGCAATGCTTGTGATTTTCGCACACTGATTTCATATCCTGAGACTTTGCTGAAGATGCTTATCAGTTTAAGGAGATTTGGGGCTGAGATGATGTGGTTTTCTAAATATAAAATCATGTCTTCTGCAAACATAGACAATTTGACTTCCTCTCTTCCTATTTGAATACCCTTTATTTCTTTCTCTTGCCTTATTGCCCTGGACAGAACTTCCAATTCTATGTTGACTAGGAGTAGTGAGAGAGGGCATCCTTGTTTTGTACTCATGTACTTGTGTTCAAAGGGAATGCTTCCAGCTTTTACACATTCAATATTACATTGGCTGAGGGTTTGTCAAAAATAGCTCTTATTATTTTGAGATATGTTCCCTCAATACCTAGTTTATTGAGAGTTTTTAACATGAAGGGATGTTGAATTTTATCAAAGGTATTTCTACATCTATTGAGATAATCATGTGGTTTATGTTTTTGGTTCTGTTTATGTGATGGATTACATTTATTAATCTGCATATGTTGAACCAGTCTTGCATCCCAGGGATGAAGCCAAGTGACCATGGTGGATAAGGTTTTTGATGTGCTGCTGAATTTGCTTTGCCAGTATTTTATTGAGGATATTTGCATCACTGTTCATCAGAGATATTGGCCTGAAGTTTTCTTTTTTTGTTGTGTCTCTGCCAAGTTTTGGTATGAGGATGATGTTGGCTTCATAAAATGAGTTAGGGAGGAGACCTTGTTTTTTTTGGGGGGGTTAGTAGGCTATTAATTACTACTCGAATTTCAGAACTAGTTATTGGTCTATTCAGGGATTCGACTTCTTTCTGAATTAGTCTTGGGAGAGTGTATATGTCCAGGAATTTATTCATTTCTTCTCAATTTTCTAGCTTATTTGCATAGAGGTGTTTATAGTATTCTCTGATGGTAGCTTGTATTTCTGTAGGATCAGTGGTGATATCCCCTTTATAATTTTTTATTATGTCTATTTGATTTTTCTCTCATTTCTTCTTTATTAGTCTAGCTAGCAGTCTATTTTTGTTAATTTTTGCAAAAAAGGAGGTTCTGGATTCACTGATTTTTTTGGACTGTGCTTTCTTCCTCAATCTCCTTCAGTTCAGCTCTGATTTTGGTTATTTCTTGTCTTTTGTTAGCTTTCGGATTAGTTTGCTCTTGACTTTCTATCTCTTTTTATTGTGATATTTGGGTTTCAGTTCGAGATCTTTCTGATGTGCTATAAATTTCCCTCTTAACACTGCTTTAGCTGTGTCCCAGAGATTCTGGTACATTGGTCTCTTTGTTCTCATTGGTTTGAAAGAACTTCTTGAATTCTGCCTCAATTTAATTATTTACCCAGAAGTTATTCAGGAGCAAGCTGTTCAATTTCCATGTAATTGTGTGTTTTTGAGTGAGTTTCTTAATCCTGAGTTCTAATCTGATTGCACTGTGATCTGAGAGACTGTTTTATATGATTTCAGTTCTTCTGTATTTGCTGAGGAAGTGTACTACTTCCAATTATGTGGTCAATTTTAGAATAAGTGCCATGTGGCACTAAGAAGAACGTATATTCTGTTGATTTGGACTGGAGAGTTCTGTAGATGTCTATTAGATCTACTTGATCCAGAGATGAGTTCAAGTCCTGAATATCCTTGTTAATTTCCTGTCTCACTGATCTAATATTGGCAGATGGGTGTTAAAGTCTCCCACTATTATTGTGTGGGAGCCTAAGTCTCCTTGTAGGTCTCTAAGAACTTGTTTTATAAATCTGGGCAGTCCCGGGTGCATATATATTTAGAATAGTTAGCTCTTCTGGTTGAATTCTTCCCTTTATCATTATTTAATGCTCTTGTATTTTTTGGTGTTTGTTGGTTTAAAGTCTGTTTTGTCAGAGACTAGGATTGCAACCCCTGCTTTTGTGTTGCCTTCCATTTGCTCAGTAAATTTTCCTCCATCCCTTTATTTTGAGCCTATGTGTGTCTTTGCACATGACATGGGTCTCCTGAATACAGCACACTGATGGGTCTTGACTCTTAAACAAATTTGCCAGTCTGTCTTTTAATTGGAGCATTTAGCTCATTCACACTTAAGTTTAGTATTGTTATGTGTGAATTTGATCCTGTCATCATAATGCTATTTGTTTATTTTACACACCAATTGATACAGTTTCTTCACAATGTCCTTGGTCTTTATATTTTGGTGTGTTTTTAAAGTGGCTGGTACTGGTTTTTTCTTTCTATATTTAGTGCTTCTTTAAGAGGCTCGTGCAAGGTGGGCCTGGTGAAAACAAACCCCCTCAGCATTTGATTGTCTGGAAAAGGTTGTTTGTTTGTTTGTTTGTTTTCCATCACTTATAAGGCTTAGTTTGGCTAGATGTGAAATTCTGGGCTGAAAAATCTTTTCTTTAAGAATGTTGAATATTGGCCCCCAATCTCTTTTGGCTTATAGATTTTTCTGCTGAGAAGTCCACTGTTAGTCTGATGGGCTTCCCTTTGTAGGTGTCCTGGCCTTTGTCTCTGGTTGCCCTTAACATTTTTTCCTTCATTTTGACCTTGGAGAATCTGACGCTTGTGTGTCTTGGGGTTGATCATCTCATGGAGTATCTTAGCAGTGTTCTCTGTATTTCCCGAATTTGAATGTTGGTCTGTCTTGCTAGGTTGGGGAAGCTGTCCTGGATAATATCGTGAAGTGTGTTTTCCAGCTTGTTTCCATTCTCCCTGTCTCCTTCGGGTACTCCAATCAATTGTGGGTTCAGTATTTTTATGAAGTCCCATATTTCTTCATGGCTTTGCTCATTCCTTTTATTTTTTCTCTAGTCTTGTCTGCATGCCTTATTTCAGTAAGGTGGTCTCCAAACTCTGATATTCTTTCTTCTACTTAGTTGATTCAGTGATTGAATCTTGTGTATGCTTCACGAAGTTCTCATGCTGTGTTTTTCAGCTCCATCAGGTCATTAATGCTCTTCTCTAAACTGATTATTCTAGTTAGTGGCTCCTCTAACGTTTTATGAAGGTTCTTTGCTTATTTGCATTGGGTTAGAACATGCTCCTTTAGCTCAGCATAGATTTTATTACCCATTTTCTGAAGCTTACTTCTGTTATTTTGTCCATCTCATCCTCTGTCCAGTTGTGCATCCTTGCTGGAGAGACGTTGTGATCATTTGGAGAAGAGGTTCTCTGGCCTTTTGGGTTTTAGTGTGTTTTTGTTGATTCCTTCTCATCTTCATGAGTTTGTCTAGTTTTGATCTTTGAGGCCGTTGACCCTTGGATGGGGTTTTTGTAGGGGCTTTTTGTGGTTGTTGTTGATGCTGTTGTTGTCACTTTCTGTTTGTTTTTCTTTCAATGGTCAGGTCCCCCTTCTGTATGGCTGCTGTGGTTAGCTGGGGGTTCACTTTAGGCCCTGTTCATCTGGTTTCCTCCCGTGCCTAGAGATGTCATTCAAGCAGGCTAGACGACAGCAAAGTTGGGTGCCTGCTCTTTATTCTGGGATCTCTGACCTCAAGGGGCACCAACCTGATGCCAGTAGGATTGCTCCTGTGTAGGCTGTCTTGACAACCCCTGTTGGAGGGTCTCACCCAGTTGGGGGGCACAGAGAACAAGACCCATTTAATGAAGCACTTTGTCTCTTGGTGGAGTGGGTGTGCTTTGCTGGGAGTAAACCCACTCATCTGGGCTACCCAGATTCCTCAGAACTACCAGGAGGAAAGGCTAAGTCTGCTGGTCTACAGAGACTGTGGTCACCCTTCCCCCTAGGGGTTCAGGCCAAGGGAGATCCAGGTTCTGTCCCTGAGCCTTTGGCTAGAGTTATTGGAGTTCCTGCAGGGAAGCCCAACCCAGTGAAGAAGGGTGAGTCAGGGTGAGGCCTGAAGAGGCACTCTGGCAGCAGTCTGCCACAACCATTGTGTTGGGTTGTGGGAGACACATCTTGGGACCAAGATGTACACCCTCCCTGGCTCCAGCAGTGGAAAAGTAAAGCCTAGAGCTATAGAGATGAATGCTGTCCCTCACCCAGGGAGCTTAGCGTGTTAGGCAGTTTTGAGTCCCAGGGCTGGCTGCTGCCCCTCCCACAAGGAGCACAAATGGCTTAGACAGCAGGCAGCCACAGCTGTGGGGCTGGCTGCCCCTCTGCCTGGGAGCTCGGTGGGCTTAAGTCACTCATCGCCTCCCTAACCGGGGCAAGAAGACTCCCCTTCCCCACGTGGTTCTCAGGTGGGCCACTGCACCACACTGTTCTTTTTTCCTCTCTGAGGATTATGCCAGTCTCCTAGTCAGTTCTGATGAGAGAATCTGGATGCCTTAGTTGCTGGTGAAGGATTCACATGCTTATTATTATTCACATGCATATTGTTATTATTCACATGCTTATTATGATGGTTCTTTTCAATGGGAGCCTGCAAACACTGCTCTTTCTAGATGGCTATCTTGGCCCCACCCCACCAAACATAGGTCTTTAATATCTAATTAAGGTCCAGGAGAAAATCATTATCTCCTTGGGTAAATAATAATATAGTCTATTTTAAAATTAAATAAAAATATTCAGTGTGCCCAGAGTGAATGGAACAATTGCTATGGGAAGCTGGATAAGGGTGAGTCAGGTCAGTTCCAAAGTCTTCATTGAAGAAGTACAGCAGCAACTGAGCACTGGCATCTCAGCCTTCCTGAGCACATGGAAGGAAATAGCTGCACTGCTAGGTTTGTTCAAAAATTATTATAAGACATTGAAATTAGTATCTCCTGTTTCGACAAATTCTACAAGACAGCAACCATTTCTCTTGCTCTCAACATTTTCTGTAAGTTGTCCAATGTGATTCACCCGAGGCCCAGCATATGTCATTCCACCAGACAGATTGCAGATGCGGCGGCCACAGGCTCTGGGCATTGAGGCACCAAGTCAGTTCCATATGAGAAAATGCCAGCTCTCTTCCCAATGAGCCAGTCCTGGAATCAGAGGCTGAAACTACAGTTTGAAGTTAATCTTGGAGTCATTAAACCTTCTACTCACACTGGGGGGGTTAAAGGATTTCTATTAAACTGATTTTACAGACATTTTATTAAATCATTTGACCAGTTTAAGAAGTATGTTCTGCATTACACAATTCCTGCTCTAGTGGAAAAGTTGCCTTCAAAAGACTGACAAAGGAAATTAACCCCTTGTCGCAAGACATGTCACCAATTGAAAACATATTGCTGCTGGGATTTGCTGGCTGTTGGGATAGTTTAATGTGGAATAAAATGAGATTAAGATATGGATTTCACATGACAATAATAAAGCTTACCAGTTGGCTTTGAGTGAATAGAATAAGTGCCTGTCTGTTTTGCATGATATGAATTGTACTTGTTAACTTACTTTTCCAAATCCTCATTACCCCTTCCCCAATGGTATTGTCTGAAAGCCTAAAATGATCATCATGCACATTGTTGTTTAATAGTTTCATAATTTACTGGATATCTTACTATTCATGGCATATCTTTGCCATAATTGAGCATGAACAGACTACCTACATTAGCATGAAAATCAAAAAGGACCCAAAGGCAGTGGCATTTATTCAACAGTGTGTGATCTACATAAAAGATAAGAATTTGTAGGGTGGAGTTAGTCCTCTCAGTTAGTAATGCAGTTGGAAGAAGCCTCATATAAAAATGGTACACAACACAGAAGTACATAAGGCTATAGTCATTTGCACATATATTTCTATAATCCATGACTTAACTCAACTGGAACCACCAGTGGAAACAACTGGAATGATCTCGGTTGCCAAACTGGTAATGAGAGACCAAGTTAATTATAAGGGGATCGACTACTGGAGAGATAACTCCCTTTATGCAAACTATTTATGAAGATGAATGTTTAGAAGAGTGATATTTGCTTTATGAATGAATTTTGTTACCTACCTCCTTTGCAATATTTATTTTTTATAAAAATGATAGCAGAGCAAAACAAATAAGAATTTAAGGACTATACTTCTGAGGGAAAGCAAGGTCAAAATTCCTTTATTGTACCTCAGTACCCAGGTTGAATTACCTCTTTTGAATAAAGACCTTCTGAAGCTACTTTCACTATTCTAGTCTTTCTGGGGCAGCTGTCAAATACTTGTTCAGGTTATTTTGGGTCTCACAAAGCCTGAATTGATGTGCCATAGATACCTTCCAGAATAGATTGCCAGCGGTCATCTGCAAAGAGGGCTTTCATAGCCTTTCAGGCATTCACGTGAGACAAATAAAACAACCAGGATGTGTGAATTCTCAGTGGGACTTAGTGTTCCTTTTCATTACTGATTAGAGAGACACAGAAAGTAATGTCATTACTTAAAATTAAGACGGCTTAATTTCTGGTTACAGTTGTGATGTAATTACTTCCCTTCACAAAACAATGAATTTGGTATTATTAGCCTCATTTTATGAAAGGAAAGACTATAGCTGAGTGATTAAGAAATATTTCTGATGCCTGGAGAATGAATTGACTTCAAAGTAACAATTTTTGATTTTGCTTTAATTTCAGTATTGGATGAACAAGAGAAATAAAACAACTATTAAAGAATGTTTGGTACCCTGGGGACCTTCTGTTCTCCTTATGTCCCATGTGATCAATACCCTGCAAACTTTTTATTTATTTATTTATTTATAATACTGAATGCTTCAGAGAATTATCTATAGTGAGGCAATCTCATGGCTGCCACAATATTTAAGCAATATTTATGGCTTATTTCTTAAATGGAGGTTCTTTTGTCAGGGTAGAGAAAACAAGAGTTATGTCAAGGTGTAAACAGAAATATATGGATGTTGCCTATAAACAACAAATTATTATTCTCTAGTATCTTTTCTTGTCATGTAATTTGCATGGAGAAAACGTTCTTCTCTTTTTGACCACATCTTGGGGCCTGTTTTTCTAACATTGCTTCTACACATACACAAAGTGGTAAGGGTTTTGTCTGATAACCTTAAAAAATTAAGGAAATATGGTTTCTGTATACCAAGCATATGTAATCTGAATGGCACTGTAGTCTAAACCACAGTGTGAAGAAAGGGAGACAGAGAGACAGAGAAAGAAAAGAGAAATGAGAGAATGAAAAAGGAAAGAAAGAAAAAAGAAAAGAAAACCAGAAGAAAAGAAGAAAAAAAGAATATAACTAAGAGAAAGGATATGAGTAAGTATCATCAAGTTCTCAAGATAAGGAAAGGCCAAAGCCTGACAGATTTGACCTATAAAGATAAGAGCCACTTTCAGTTGTGAACATTTTGTTATTTACACAATGGGGAAAAAAACACACAGAAAAAAAGTACTCCCCGTGGTCCTTGTCCTACACACCAAAAAGGATTCTGTAATACAAAAGATTACTGCCCCGTGAATTATAGGATACCCCCATTAATTGTGGAGCCAAATCTAGACAGTGGCTAAATGGTTCTAATTCTGCAGCTCTATTCTAAGGGGAATTAAGCAGAAAGAACCAACACTATCTCATGATATTCCCCAAGGGAAGAGAAGAAAGCAAGTGGGAGATGCCCTTTGCGGTTCTTCGCAGGCCACCCATCCTCTCGTGTCCATGGAGTATCACAAAATAAGCTGCTTGGACTCACAAAAGCTGTGGTTCCACTCTTTGCCTATGTGGGGACATAGCCAAAGTCAAGAATTGGGGATGTGATAAAACTTACTTTAGCAATTAAGAGCTTATAAAGTGAAAATGATCACCTATTACTTCCTTTGTATATATCAGATTTTGTTCATTTAATAAATACCCTTATTGAACAATGTATCGAGCACATACCTTGGGCCAGACACTGTGCTTCATATTGGCAGAATAAAGATAAGCGAGACATTAAAGTGATGTGGAAGAAGGTTTGGAAACTCCAATAGTGCCATGGCATGATTTTATATGGGGAGCAAAGGGCCACAAAGCAAGTGTATTCCTTCATGGAGGAAGGGTGCATGGTCAAGGCTGCATAGACTGTTTGAATCTTGAAAGATGCAATATTATTCTCTTGTTTGAAAAGAGAACTTGGAAAAAATGTCAGACAAGATTTACAAGTGGAAAAAAGATACATTGGCATATATCAAATACCTTCAAGTAGCTCAATAGGACTGAACTTCAGGATGTTTGATGGGGAGGAACAGGGTAGACAGAGATAAGAGCTGGTAAGAGGACATGAAGTTGGTGCTCCGTCCTGGTGGTCCTTGCATGCCCTCGATTTTATTGTGAAACCTTTAAATAGTTCTGAGAGATACTGAATAGGGAGTGGTAGTGACATATTCTGCACATCCCTGGTCAGGATGAGGAAAATACTAAGACTTCAGAAAAGGTTACCTGGAGGTCCAAAGATAAATTAGAAAATTTTTAGTGATGACAAAACGGAAATTACGAAAAGTTTAGTTTTCAAAGGGAGGGATTACGGATGAAGTATAAACCTCAGAAGAGGCAGGTTGGAAAATATTATAATTCACATGGAGAAAAACACTCTTCTCTTTTTGACTCCTACAGATTGAGACTTGTTTTTCTAATATTGCCAGTGAAATTAACAGTTTAATTCACTTTTCCATTTATGAGACGAATGCTCATGTAATATAGTAGCATAGTGACACTTGTTTGCCTTTGGATTTAATTTACATTGACGGCCTATTTGCCTGTTTTTACAAAAATTGAATTAGGTTGTCCGTGTATAACACGCAGTAAGTTTAATGAGGTTCAGACCTGTCTCCCAAAGCTACCACTATGTAAAAAGTATTTCACTTGGGAAATTAGAATCTCTCTTGCTACCTTCATTAATCTGCAAGGGAAATTTGCTCTCCTTTGCATTACACATCTATAAGTGCAAACAGGATGATGAATAGTGATCTATCAGTTCCCAAAACAATTTACATTAAATCATTTATGATTGCTTCCCACTTCTAGTTAGTTCACACAGAAGTACTGAGCAAATTCTCATACAAATTAGAGCCCTCGGGGTCCTCTTCACAAATACAAAGGCTTTTTCATAACTATTTCACATAAACAGATGTAGAAGGATAGATCATGGAAAGGCAAGGAAAATAATCCTGGATGATTAATTACTAGGGAAAGAAAAAGCAAAAACATGACTGGCACATCTAGTAAGAAAAGAACTCTTTAATCATGCTCCCTACCCTTACATCAGTTTATACATTTTAAGTTACTCTTAAAATATATATGAAATTCTCATAAAGTTCCCGTAGGATAGCTCAGCCTAGCGGCTATGAGAAATTAAGAAATTTGCCTAAGCACAGTGCCTAAAGGAATGTACTTCTTTACAGACTCTCAATATTTATGTGTAATTAAAGCAACTGCACAGTGAAAGAGGCATAAGTGGCTATTCTTTCACACATAAGTAAAATTCTAATTATAAAGAATTATACTCTACTAAAAAAGAAAAAAGAATTACATGGCACCCAGGTATATGAAATGGTAAGCTATTCTCTGAATCCAGGCATATCTTACTGCCAAACTCTCTTACCCATGTAAGCCAGCAATAGATAGGTAATTAATCATATTTGGGTCGGCCTGTCTGGAAAAGGCCTAGAAGACAACTGAGAAAGCTGGAAGCAATAGGCTGCAGGCAACTGGTGAAATCAGATGTGTTTGCATTTCTCTCTGTAACCCCATCTGCCTCCCTCACTGGAGGTAAACAAGGGAAAGTATCGTCTTTGGCTAAAGCCTGTCCTTTTATAGCTTTTTCAAAGCAGAACCAGGCTCTGAGCCATTTCAGCAAAATGCTGGTTAAAATTAGAATGATTCAATCACACATGCCCAATATTTATGAAACACAGTTCCAAGTATCTTGTTTTTCATTATCTAATTTAGGATTTTTTCTGAAATACATTTTATGTCCCTATTTTTAGGTAAAAGATGGAGATTCAACCAGTGTCCAAATTCACATGGTATAAGCTGAAGTGGAAAAACTGCGACGTGATCTCATATATTGAGGCTTCAAGTCAGGTTAATTTTTCTGGAATACGTGTCTCTCACTCCCAATTAAAATCAACAACATGGACATGTGTGTTATGGTGAAATGTAAAGACTGTGATACAGGACTAGTGTTGGCAGACAAGCTACTACTACTGAGTATAAAATATTTGTATAGATTTGGCTGAAAAGCCTAAAATGAGTGCTGGGACCTCACAGAGTGTTGGTGTACTCCTCCTGTTTCAAGCTGTGGCACTTTCACTAGCATTTCACGTTAGGAAGGAGGAATTTATAAACCAATGGAAACCACATGTGTTTCTTTTGACAGTGCATATGAGCTTGGATGTTTACCTCTTTGTGCCGAATGGTCACTCGTCTTAATGAAAACAAAAAAATAGGCCGGGCGCGGTGGCTCAAGCCTGTAATCCCAGCACTTTGGGAGGCTGAGACGGGAGGATCACGAGGTCAGGAGATCGAGACCATCCTGACTAACATGGTGAAACCCCGTCTCTACTAAAAAATACAAAACCTAGCCGGGTGCAGTGGCGGGCGCCTGTAGTCCCAGCTACTCGGGAGGCTGAGGCAGGAGAAGGGCGTAAACCCAGGAGGCGGAGCTTGCAGTGAGCTGAGATCCCGCCACTGCACTCCAGCCTGGGCGACAGAGCAAGACTCCATCTCAAAAAAAAAAAAAAAAAAAAAAAAATTTGGTACCAAAAATCTGCAAAGTCCAAACATCTAACCTCAGTTTAGACCTTTTGTCATCCTTTTCTTCTTCCTCTGAAACCTTGGGTAGCTGCATCATCTTTTCTCCTCCACTTGGCAAAGCCCGTAGCTATTGGCTAACTCAGTCATGATGACATTTGTTTATTATGCATTGCTGATCTCATTAACATATGATTTCCCTATGACGGGGGAGTGGCAAAGTCAAAGCTAACATTGCAAACTTTTACTCCAATCTTGCACCAGGTCAGTACAATTGAGCTGGGACTTTCAGTTGCCTATAATTATCTAAAATGACACATAATAAGTCCTATTGCTATTTTCCCTGAGTCTGTAATTTCTCATTGAAGTGCTTTGGAGTTCCGTAAAGATTTGTACATAACTTATACAGTATAATTAGGAGACTGTACAAGTTTTTTTTTTTAACTAACCTTTTCAGTCATTATTCTTGTTTTTCCTGCAATGACTTTTCCAGCCTGAGCTCAATGCATTTCTTTTCAATTTGTTGCTAGTGATACCATTCCTTACATTCAGTCTTGTCTTTGAAAGCATTGTCTATTCTTAGTGGTTAGTTTTATGGATACAGGTGATACCAGCAATTCACAAGTAGATCACGTAATGCTTTGCTTCAATACACTTGCAAAGTGTTAATTCTACCATTATCCTGAGGAATTTCCTAGGTGTTTGGAAAGGGTTCATTCTCCACACACTTACCCTGCAGACTTGCCTTGTGTATTAGTCAAGATTCTCTAGAGAAACAGAACAAACAGGATATATAGATATGTAAGAGATTTATTATGGCACTGGCTCACATGATTACACAGGCAGAAAAGTTCCATGATTTGCCATCCATAAGCCGGAGAACAAGAAGAGCTGGTGGAGTAGAGTAATTCAGTCTGATTCCAAAGGCCTGACATAAATTCTGAAGACAAAGGCCCAAGAACCAGGAGCTCCAATGTCCAGAAGCAGAGAAAATGGATGTTCTAGGATAAGCAGAGAGAAAGAATTCCCCTTCCTTCACCTTTTTGTTCTAGTCAGGCCGTCAGGGGATTAGATGATACGTGCCTGTGTTGGTGAGGGTGGGTGGATCTTTCTTCCTCAGTGCATTGACTCAAATGCTAATCTCCTCTAGAAACACCTTAACAGACACACTCAGAACTAATGTTTTACCAGCTATCTGGGTATCCCTTAGTTCAGTCAAGTTGGCATAACACCTTGCTTCTAGTTGTATCTTGGTGTCTTTTGGCAGCCCTGATGGGGCCCAAATTTAAATGTCCGCCCAGCACTCTCTCTCCTGCTGATGTGACATGCTGTCTGTGCTGAATGCTGCCTGGCCATGGTGATATAACGGGCTATCACATTTTAGCTGTGGTGAATGATGGTTTCAGGATTCATTAGGTGCTCTCGGAACACTGGCTTGGGGTCTATGCTATTAACATTCTCTTCTGCCCCTGCCAGAATTAAGATGCCACTGCCAGCAACTTCATTGTCAAAGCATGAGTCTTTTCAGCCAAATTCTTCCTGTAGATCAAGCCAAGAGAAAATCCTGCTTCTGTTTAATTTTTGCTCAGCTTGTTTTTTTTTGGGTTTTTTTTTTTTTCTGCAGTGCTGGGAGAAAGGAAGCCACAGGCTTTCAAAACACATCAGATATATGCAGTTACCCATCTTTGACATGCAAAACTGTTAAAATCTCAGCTCTTACAACCTGGGGAAGTACTGTTAGACTGGAAGGCACAAATTCATTGAGAATTCACAATTCATTTCTTCAAAATGTAAAGAACAAGGCTGTTCATGCTCATGGTGCACATTTGAACATAATATACAAGGCATATTAATTTATTTAGTGATAGCGAGGGTGTATTTCACCAGAAAAATAAAAAAGTCTGCATAATGACCAGATTTATTTGAATACTTTATCACATCTTGTTCTGGGTGTTTCTAAGATTGAGGACAGCATGTATATTTATTGATGGCGATTAGGACAGTCATCCTTGGCTCTTTCACATTTCCACAGAGGCAAGCCCTCCAAGGAGAACAGGGCGCAGGAACACTCAAAATGGAAGGTGAGAGGGATGAACCATAAAGCGTTATTTCAGCTTCAGTCCAGGCAGAAAGATGCATACCCCATCATAATGTTCTACCTCAGTGCAAATAACTTATTATCACACTGTATTGCCTAAACAATTGCTGATTAATACTGGATATTTAAAGGGAAATCTTCATTTTTTTTTTGTTTCATAACTGTTGAGAAGAAAATGATACACACTTATTGCAAAAGATGCAAACAAGATTAACAGTAAAAAGAAATAAACCAAAAAGCATACCCACATTCCTTCTATCAGAGATAATCACAGTTAACATTTCAGAGAACCTATAGATATCTATTTATCTATATCTTTTTCTGTATATCATTACTTCTCTTTCTGTATACACACACACACAGACACACACAGAGTTTTTAAATGATATTATACTTAATCATTATCAGATAACGAAAGTTCTGAGATTTTACCCTCCTTAGCAAGAAAACAAGTTAACCCGTTATAATATCAGTGCTATTAGTAGAAGAAACATTTTGTTTCAAGCATTCAAGAAGCTTCAATTCACTCAAACTTCTTAGTTTTGATCCACCCAAACCAAAGCCACAGTATCCTCTTAGTTGACACTTATTTTTTATTTATTTATTTATTTATTTATTTATTTATTTATTTATTGCTGAGGCTTCTTGACTCAGCAGCTACAGCCACTTTTCCCTTTAACTAGGGCTGCAGGAATTCCTGCACCACTGTCTTGATAGCATCCCTTCATTTGCCTGCCTGCCTGTAGCATCATTTGAATGCCTTGTTTCAATTCCACCTGTACCTGCTCAACCTGTCAATATATCTTAACAGGTAGAACAGTGGGAGACCCTTCTTCCTAGTTTGTCCACTACAGGGGTAAGAGCATTTATTATTATTCTCTTTTTCAAGAAAGTTATGTATCTTTTGCATCCCCTCTTTGCCTCCAAAATCTGTGAAAGGTCTTGAGCTTTTAGTTTATCTGCAAGCAACCAACTTATCATGCCAGAATTACGTGGATGTTAGCAGACTCTTAAGTCAGAGATAAAAGCCTTTATCACTCATGATACAGAAAGTAGAATGGGTGTCATGGTCATGACTCTTCCCTCTGACCCCACTTTGTGCCACATGACACGAAGCATACCAGGTAGATTCTGTTCATACAGTGAGTTTGCTTCACATCTGAGGATCTCTAAACTTAGATTTCCAATTATTTATAAGAGGCTGCTGGCAAACTCATCCCACTTTTTCCGAAGAGAGAGGCATTACCTATAGCATACTGAACAACAAATGAGTCTGCCTTTTGCTCCAGAAAGAGACACTCTTTCTGTATCCAAAAAGTCAGTTTGCTATACAAACATGCCTGAAGAGATGCTTCAGAACAAAGACCACCAGAACCTCTGCTTCCAAGCCCACACATGGAAATGTGAAAGAGCCAAGGATGACTGTCCTAACCGCCATCAATAAATATACATGCTGTCCTCAATCTTAGAAACACCCAGAACAAGATGTGACAAAGTATTCAAATAAATCTGGTCATTTTGCAGACTTTTTTTTTCTGGTGAAATATACCCTCCATATCACGAAATAAATTAATATGCCTTGTATATTATGTTCAAATGGCAACCGCATTTTGCTATTAGCTAACATGAGTGTATTAGTGTTATTTTTCTTAAAGATGAAGCATCCGCTCAGAAAAAAAAAAATCTAGGAGATGGCCATAGATCAAAGTACTAATATTAACCTAAACTCAACATTTTAAAATTAGATAATAAATTTTTCCTCTAAAATAGTGTATGGTTCCTATCTACTAAATTATTTTGGTTTCTTCTTCCTTATTTTCTCCTTGTAATCATAATTGTTACCGAGCACTGAAAATCTTCATTAATAAAATGTTTTCTTTCTGTAATTATCAGACCAATCTTCTTCTAATTATCTTCTGTCTGGAATACTGTAATTGCTACCTAACTGATCTTTCTCCAATTTTCCTAGGCCACCAGTCCTGAAAATGTGTGAATAGTCTATCACTACAATCATGCCATATACACACTATACTATAAGTTACTTTCTATTTTGTAGGGTTAATGTCAAAACTTAATTTAACATTTTTTTTTATGTCCCCAACTGTCACTTCTTTAATAGAAAAATTTCAAGTTGTCTATCTACTACTAATCCCTGTACATATTTGAATGTTTACATTACTTTTCTCCTCTCTTTTTAACTTCTTCCCTTCCAGAATTATGTCACTTTCCTCTATCTCCTTTAACTTATAAAACATTTAAAAAATGAAGGCCAAGTTAACACTACAATGTGAAATCACTATATCCTCACAATAGAGAGCAAATAATAAAATGAATACAACATGTGTTAGCTAGAATACCATGCAAATCAAACCTTTAAACATTACTGGCAGATGTAAAATCATATAACCTCTTTAGAAATATGGCGTTTCTAATTCTGCAAAGAAAATCAATGGTAGCTTGACGAGAATAGCACTGAATCTATAAATTACTTTGGGCAGTATCATCATTTTCACGATATTGATTCCTCCTATCCATGAGCATGGAATGTTTTTCCATTTGTTTGTGTCCTCTCTGATTTCCTTGAGCAGTGGTTTGCAGTTCTCTTTGAAGAGGTCCTTCACATCCCTTGTAAGTTGAATTTCTAGGTATTTTATTCTCTTTGTAGCAATTGTGAATGGGAGTTCATTCATGATTTGGCTCTCTGCTTGTCTGTCATTTGTGTATAGGAACGCATGGAACCAAAAAAGAGCCTGTATAGAAAAGATAATCCTAAGCAAAGAGGACAAAGCTGTAGGCATCCCACTACCTGACTTCAAACTATACTACAAGGCTACAGTAACCAAAACAGCATGGTACGGGCACCAAAACAGATATATATATCTCAGTGGAAAATAACAGAGACCTCAGAAATAACACCATTCATGTACAACCATCTGATCTTTGACACACCTGACAAAAACAAGCAATGGGGAAAGGATTCCCTATTTAATAAATGATGCTGGGAAAACTGGCTAGCCATATGCAGAAAACAGAAACTGGACCCGTTCCTCATACCATATGCAAAAATTAACTCAGGATGGATTAAAGATTTAAATGTAAAACCCAAAACCATAAAAACCCTAGAAGAAAACCTAGGCAATACCACTCAGGACTTAGGCATGGGCAAAGACTTCGTGACTAAAACACGAAAAGCAATTGCAACAAAAGCCAAAATTGACAAATGGGATCTAATTAAACTAAATAGCTTCTGCACAGCAAAAGAAACTAGCAACAGAGTGAGCAGGCAACCTACAGAATGGGAGGAAATTTTTGCAATCTATCCATTTGACAAAGTTCTAATATCTAGAATCTACAAGGAACTTAAACAAATATACCAAAAAAAAAACCCCCCACAAATAACCCCACCAAAAAGTGGGCAAAGTATATGAACAGACACTTCTCAAAAAAGACATTTGTGTGGCCAAAAAACATATGAAAAAAAGCTCATCATCATTGGTCATTAGAGAAATGCAAATCAAAACTACAATGACCTACCATCTCATGCCAGTCAGAATGGTGATTATTAAAAAGCCAGGAAACAAGAGATGCTGGCAAGGATGTGAAGAGATATGGATGCTTTTACACTCTTGGTGGGAGTATAAATTAGTTCGACCACTGTGGAAGACAGCATGGCGATTCCTCAAGGATTCCTCAAGGATCCAGAACCAGAAATACCATTTGACTCAGCAATCCCATTACTGGGTATATACCCAAAGGAATATAAATCATTCTGCTATAAAGACACAAGCACATGTATGTTTACTGCAGCACTATTTACAATAGCAAAGACTTGGAACCAACCCACATGCCCATCAATGATAGACTGGATAAAGAAAATGTGGCACATATACACCATGGAATATTATGCAGCCACAAAAAAGAATGAGTTCATGTCCTTTGCATGGACGTGGATGAAACTGGAAGACATCATCTCAGCAAACCAACACTGGAACAGAAAAGTAAACAACATATGTTCTCACTCGTAAGTGGGAGCTGAAGAGTTAGAATACATGGACACAAGAAGAGGAAGAAGACACACTGGGGTCTGTCAGGGACTAGGAGGCAAGGGGAGGGAGAGCATTAGGACAAATACCTAATGCATGTGGGACTTAAAAGCTTGATGATGGGTTGATAGTTGCAGCAAACCACCATAACACCTGTGTATTTATGTATCAAACCTGCACATTCTGCACATGTATCCCAGAACTTATTTTTTTTTTTTAAATAGGACATTTCTTTAAAAATTAAATGTACATCTACCTTAAAACCAGCCATTTCATCTCTAGGTATTTACCTAGGAGAAATGAAAATATATGCCTAGCAAAGACTCATACATGAACATTTATACCTGCTTTAATTTTAATAGTTAAAAATTGGAAACAACCCAAATATTCATCAATAGACAAAAGGATAAACATATACTGGTATATCCATGGTGGTATGGAATACTATTCAGAAATAAAAAGGAATTAACTAAGATACACGCAATACATGAAAGAATCTCAAAATAATTGTGTCACATGGTAGAAGATCCCTGCCAAAAAAGTATATATGCTTCCATTTATGTAAATTACTAAAATAATTAAAACAAATCTATAGCAAAAACACTTCAGATCAGTGTTACTTGGAGGTGGAGAATAGAGTGAATGGAAAAGTATTCCAGGAGGAGGTTACAAAAGTACATCAGAAAACTTTGGGGTAAATATATATATATATTTAAAAATAAAAAAATATATATATATATAAAAAAATAAAAAAATATATATATATATCCCCCCAAATACAGTGTCTGTATGTGTGTGTGTGTGTGTGTGTGTGTGTGTGTGTGTATTTATTATGTTTGTTATCTTTATTGCAATTATGGATTTATGGGCATTTATATATGTCAATAATCATTAAAATGTATACTTTAAATCCATGGAATTTATTACACCTCAACAAAGCTGAAGAAATTAGATAATAAATAGGCCAGAGAAACCGGCTGGAAAGTCTTGATCATATGGAGTTGTAGGCAACTGTGAGGTGTCCTATGGGGGCTTCCGTCTAGCCACTTTACAAATTCACTTGTCCAACTCCTACCCACTCTTAAATCTGCTTTAGCTTTCCCAGATTAATTTTCCAAGACATTTTCTGTATATTCTTGAATGCTGTTTGAGTTGATTAACCTCAATCAGAACTCTCAAAAATGATTTCCCCCCTTAACTTCCCCATAGCATATTATGTGCATAATCCATGTGTTACTTCACCATATATGCATTACAGCACTCTTAAGATATGGAAACTTTTTTTCTTCACAATGAGGCATACAGACTAAATGCTTGACAAAGGCGGGAATTAGAACCTTATAGAATATTTATCAGCAAATACATATTACAGTGGAGTCTCTACATTGCCTTCGTGTTATCTTGTGTGATTTTCTGTATTCCTAGCATGAGAGATCAAAAGGGAAGAGAAAAAAAGGGACAGCAGAGGAAATAGAAAGTTAGACTCTAGTCCTGATTACTGTAAATTTAGTCACATATGACTTTTCAAGGTCTCTTTGTTCTTCCAAAATTCTTATTTAGATCTTTTTAAATTTCACTTTTAATTCACAAATTATTATTATTACACATTTGTGGGGCACAATGTGATATTTGGTATATGTTTTACATTGTGGAATAATTAAATCAAACTAACAAATTTATCAACTCATATACTCATCATTTTTTGTGGTGTAAACATTTAAAATCCACTCTTTTGATAATTTTGTAACATATGATGTATTTTTTATTTATTATGGTCACCATTCTATGTAATAGAGCATTAAAGCTTATTCTTCTTGTCTATTTGAAATTGTACAGTTTTTATACATAACCTCCCCTTTCCCCATTGACTTCACTCCCCTAGCATCTGCAAACCACCATTCTACTCCCTACTTCTGTTTTCAGATTTCACATATATGGGAGATTTTATGTTATTTTTCTTTCTGTGCCTATCTTATTTCACTTAGCCTAACATCGTCTGGGTTCATCCATGTTGCTGCAAATGACAGGATTTTATTCGTTAAGGTTGAATAGTATTTCACTGCATGTCTATATCACATTTTTTATCCGTTCATCTAGTGATGGACACCTAAGTTGTTTCTATACGTTAGTTGTTGTGAATAATGATGCAATAAGCATGGGAGTGCAGATATCTCTTCGGCATACTGATTTCAATCTCTTTGGATATATACCCAGAAATGGGATTGCTGAATCATATGGTACTTCTATTTTTAGGTTGCTGTGGAGCCTTCATACTGTTTTCCATAATGTCTGTATTAATTTACATCCCCGCTAACAGTGCACGGGTTCCCTTCTCTCCACACCTTTGCCAACACGTGTTATCTTTCATCTTTTGGATAATAGCCATTCGAACAGGTGTAAGATGATATTTCATTGTGGTGTGAGTTTGCATTTTCCTAATAATTCGTGATGATATCTGTTAGCCATTTGTATGACTTATGCTGATAAATGTCTATTTAGGTCCTTTGCCTATTTTTAATTGGGTTCTTTGTTTTCTTGATATCAAGTTGAGTTGCTCATATATTTTGGATTGGCCTCACATCAGATTTGTGGTTTGAAAATATTTTCTCCCATTCCATAGGATTTCCAATTGTCCTCTTTGCTGTGCAGAAGCTTTTTAGTTTGATTTAATCCCATTTATTGAGTTTTGGTTTTGTTGGGTGTGTTTTCAGGGTCATATCAAAGAAATCTTTGCTCAGACCAATATTGTGGAGCATTTCACCTAGGTTTTTTTCTAGATGTTTTACAGTTTCAGGGTTTATGCTTGTGTTGTTTATCCAGTTTTTAGAGAAATTGTGAATACGGTGTAAGACACGGACACAGTTTCATCAATCAGCATATGGATATGCTGTTTATTCAACACCATTTATTGAAGAAAATACATATTTCTGGCACATTTGTGAGAGAGCAATTGATCATATATACATGGGTTTATTTCTGTGTTTTGTCCTCTTTCATTTTTGAACGTGTCTATTTTTATGCCAGTACCATGCTGTTTTGATTACCATAACTTTATATTTTAAAATCAGGGAGTGTGAGACTTCCAGCTTTATTTGTTTGTTTGTTTTTGCTCAAAATTGCTGTGGTTCTTTGAGGTCTTTTGTGTTTCCATGTAGACATTAAGCTTTGTTTCTACCTCAGTGAAAAAATGACACTAAAATTTTGATAGAGATTGCATGAAATATGTAGTTCACTTTGAGCAGAATGGATATCTAAAAATTTTTTCTTCTAATCCATGAATATATTCTCCCTTTGTGTTGTCTACTATTTTTCATAATTGTTTTATAGATTTCAGTATATAGGTATTTCATTTCTTTGGTTAAATTTACTCCTATGTATTTTTATGCTATTATAAATGGCATTGATTTCTTCTTTGAATAGCTTCAGTTGTGTAAAGGAACACTAATTTTTGTGTGTTGATTTTGTATCCTGCAAAATTACTAAAGTTATCAATACCAGCAGGTTTTTTTTGTGGAGTTTCTAGGATTTTCCACATGATCATCTCATCAAACAGTGACAATTTCACTTCTCCCTCTATTTGGCTACCTTTTATGTCTTTTTCTTGCCTAGTTTCTATGGCTAGGATTTCCACTGTTATGCTGAACAGAATTGATGAGAGTGAGCATCCTTTTCTTATTCCTCATCATAGAGAAAAAGCTTGCAACTTTTCACCATTGAGTATGTTAGCTATAGAATTTCCATATATGGCCTTTATTGTGTTGAGGTACATTCCTTTTATACCTAACTCGTTCAAAGTTCTTTTTTTCAATCATAAAGAGATGTTGAATTCTGACAAATTCTTTTTCTGCCCCTATTGAGATAATTAGGTATTTATGTGATTTTGTTACTCATGCTAGGCCCAGATCCTATCAATTACATCATGATTTCAGTGACTTTATAGAATGACTTTGACTATCACTTTTACCTAAACAATTGATTTTGAATCTAGCACCTGTTGCTAGATCTTATTGTAAATTTATATTATATAATAGCTATATCATTCAATGAAAGAATGGGACATAAAAAGTAGGATGAGACAGCCATGAAAATGAAAAGGCACAGAGAATCAGATTGTTGCTGTTGTTTCCTCTGTTATTTATTAATAGGAATGGGAGGCGAAAGGATATAAGACAATTTATTCCTACCAGAAATCAGATTATAATAAATGGATTCCCTTTACAAAGGATATTTCTATAAATAGAAGTTATGAGGTTTTGTCCTAAAATATCCAAAGGCTTTGGAAACCCAGTAAACCGGTTATACAGAGCTGTCCACCAAAGCAGCAGTACAGTCCTTGAAAATGTCAAATTTACTCTATGTCAGCATTTCCTAGAGTAGCTGCAAGGAGAATAACTTTCAGAGAGCAAAATAAGAAAGACAAATATTTTGCATGCCTAGCTGCTTGTGAAATTGTCTGTACGATTCTGCTCAAGTTACTGAGTACTCTATAAACATTATTCTAATGTATTTTTACAGAATGATTTAGAAGCCTTCTACAGTAAGAATCACTGGCCTGGATTTTAAAGCAACTAGCCATAGAAGTCGTCTTGCACAAAGTACATAACCACTTAATTAAAGAACTGTTCAACATGACTAAGGTTTCCTGGGCCCTAAACAGTTCTATTCTGCAAATCATTTTTTCCCTTATTTAAGTCACAACATGGAGAATGTTCAGGAAAACTGTAAAGGTTATAAACTGAGGCTGATCTGGGTTGAAATTCAGTCTTCACCTCACGCAAATTGTGTGATCTTAGGCCATTTATTTTTTTCTTATTTTATCTCCCTCTTTAGCAAAATTGTGTGTGTGTGTGTGTGTGTGTGTGTGTCACTGGTCTTGCAGAAAAAGCTTTTCTAGATATATTACGCTCATGTAATATTAGCCTAGAATATCTGTTGTGTCCTTAAGAAGGCTTTGTCTAATATCATAATGTCTTGAGTCATTTGGTTGGTTCATATAACCAACCCCTATTCCAAAAATATTTGAAGCAGCTTCATAATATGTAACAGCATAAAATACCACCAAATAAAGTCAAGTATGTGAAAATTAGAATAAAGACAAAATAAGCACAGTTATTCTACGAAACCAGGGTTAAGTTTAACAAATTAAATACACATTCACATACATACACACACACACATGCACGTACACACACACACACGCACAGAAACAAACATATTTATGTTAAGTTTCAACATTTTCTAAAGGAAAACCATCAATTCAAACTTTGGATTCTAGCAATCAGAGCAAAGTGGAAAACTTTATTATTGTACGATTCATATTCACAACATAAAAAATAATCAACTAATGTTTATAAGTACAGATACTACAAGGGCTGGGATTTGGAAAGATCTCTCTGTAGAGCAGAGGATGAAAACAGGCTGGCTCTCTCAGATGGATCTGTTTCGTTTGGTTTTACTACCCAGTATTTTTTCAAACTTTTGAATGAATTATCAATATGTAAACATCAAGAAGTTTAAACACCACATTCTGATTTCCAAATTTATCTTCACAAATAAAAGCAGCTGAACACATTATGCCTATATGCCTGCATGGAGCTGAGTAGCCATGCCTTTGGACAGGATAGGTGATTTTTGTTTGACCATGGCTCCTATCAATTCCTGGTGTCAGATGTCATTCATCATCATGCTTGCACTGGTTCCATTATTTTATATTTAGTGATTTTCTGCCATTTTCCCCAGCCCAATTACCTCATTTGTGTTTCCAGCTGGTCCCTGCAGGCATCTGAGTTTGCACCCCTAGAGGAGTAGATCAAATGTATATTCAATTCCTCTCCATTCAAGCCTTCAGAAATTTCTCAAAGGCACGATAAACTAGAATATAGTCTACATTTGATTTCCTATGCTAAACCTAGGAGGGAAGCACAGAAAATCCCGAGAAGGTAATACTCTGAAGTTCATTTATATTTGTGTTGGCATATATTACTTGAGTGTTTTCTGAAAATGTGATCTATGCCTTCCAAATTATTTTCTGTTTTTGTTAATCATGAAATTCAAATGCAAACATCAAAACAATGCAGAGGCAAAGAAAAATGGCCTGCAGAGATATCCATCTGGAATTATTTTTTCCAAGATGAATGAAAAATTGTACAAATGCTCATGTGGATAACTAAAATCTGATTATATTTTATAAAGTGCTCCAAATACTACTACTTTAGATTAATGGGAATTATGTAATTGAGTTTTTCTATGTATTTTAAAGTAAATATTTTATTTGAAGTACAACATATAAACTATGTAAATCATAAGCATACAGTTCAATGAATATTTACAAGTAAATATACTGATGTAATCTCCATCACTGAGACTCAAAATAGATTAGCACTCCTCCCTCATTTCCTCTATTGGTTATCAGTTCAACCCTGTCCTAGCCCTTTCACCAAAAATTACTTCTCTTCACTTTGTTTTTTAAATATTTTTAATTTATGCATAATAAATATACATATTTATGGGGCACCATGTAAAATATAGATATAGATACATCTATACAATGCATAATGATCAAATCAGAGTAATTAACATATCCATCACCTTAAACATTAATCATTTCTTTGTGCCTGGACATTCAAAATCTCTCTTCTAGCTTTTTGAGCTTTTTTAAAAATATAGAATACATTATTTTTAACTATAGAAACCTTACAACGCTATAGAACACTAGAACTTATTCCCAATGACTAGTTGTAATTTTGTATCTGTTAACCAATCTCTTTTTATCCCCTTTCCCTGCTACCCTTCCCAGCTTCTACTTACCACCATTCTACTATCTAGTTTAAGAGATCAACTTACTTAAGTGCTTAATGCATTTAAGAAACTTCTGCCTGGCTTCCAGTTCATAAAGATGATCTCTTATATCTACTTCTAAGGGTTTTAAAGTTTTCATTTTTAAATTTAAGTTTATTATCCATTTTGAGTTAATTTTATATGTGGTATAAGAGATAAATTACGATTCAAGGCCCAGTGGCAGATTAAGGTGGCAGATAGAAAGCAGGACTAGCTAGGAGCAGCTTTCACCTGGACAGACAGAGCAGCATGTAGAGACTCACATCGTGAATTTTTGTTCCAAGAACTACTGTAGGAATATACTACGAAAGTTAAGAGAATCCACAGACCCTTTAAAGAAACTGGATTGCCACTGGAGGATCTCAGAGACTGCAAAAAACTGTAAATCTGCTTGCTTTCTCAGTGGGAAGGCTCATGGTCTGGGACAACTTCTCAGCCCTGGTCACTGATTGCCTGGAAATTGGAACTTATCTTTAAAAGGGAAGCAGAAAATAAAAGTTTGGAAAATTTAGAGGAACCAACAGTCTCACAAAGTCTTAACACATTCCAGCATTAACTCAAAAGTCCAAGTCAAAAGTCTCATCTGTGCCAAGGAAAATCCCTTCCATCTATGAGTCTGTAAAATCAAAAACAAATTAGTAACTTCCAAGATCCAACTGGGGTACAGGCATTGGGTAAATCTTTCCATTGCAAATGAAAGAAGTTAACCAAAACAAAGGGGCTACAAGTCCCATGCAAATCCAAAACCTAGTTGGGTGGTAATTAAATTTTAAAGCTCCAAAATTTCCTTTGACTCCATGTCTCACATCAGGGCAAACTGATGCAAGAGGTAGGCTCCCATGGTCTTGGGTAGCTCTAACTCTTTTGTTCTGCAGAGTACAGTTCCCACAGCTGCTTTTATGAGCTAGCATTGAGTACCTGAGACTTTTCCTGGTGTGGGCTCCAAGCAGTCAGTGGATGTACAATTCTGGGGTCTAGAGGATGGTGACCCTCTTTTCAAAGCTCCACTAGGCAGTGCCCCAGTGAGGACCCTGTGTGGGAGTTCCAACCCCACATTTGCCCTCTGCATTGCCCTAGTAGAGGGTCTTCATGAGGGCCCTTCCTCTGCAGCAAACTTCTGCCTGGATATCCAGGCATTTCCATACATCCTCTGAAATCTAGGTGGAGGTTCCTAAAGCACAATTCTTGTCTTCTGTGCATCCACAGGCCCAAAACAACATGGAAGCTGCCAAGTCTTGGGGCCTGCATCCTCTGATGCAATGGTCTAAGCTGTACCTTGGCCTCTTTTAGCCACAGCTGGAGCTAGAGTGGCTGGGATGCAGGGCCCCAAGTCCTGAGGCTGCACAGAGCAGTGGGGCCCAGAGCCTGGGCCATGAAACCATTTTACCCTTTAAGGCATCTGGGCCTGTAATGGGAAGGGCTGCAACAAAGATCTCTGAAATGCCCTGGAGATGTCTCCCCATTATCTCGACTATTAACATTTGTCTCCTTGTTACTTAGCCAAATTTCTGTAACCTGCTTGAATTTTTCCACAGAATTCTTTTCTTTAATACCTCATTGTCAGACTTGAAATTTTCCGAACGTTTATGCTCTGCTTCCCCTTTAAACATAGGTTCCAATTTCAAACCATCTCTTAGTGAACACATATAACTACTTTCAGGAAAAGCTGAGTCACCTCTTGAATATTTTTCTGCTTAGAAATTTCTTCTGCTAGATACCCTAAATAATCTTTCTTAAGTTCAAACGTCCACAGATCTTTAGGGTAGGGGCAAAATGTCACCAGTTTCTTTGCTAAAGCATAGCAAGAGTGACCTTTGCTTTGGTTTCCAGTAAGTTTCTAATATCCAGCTGAGACCACCTTAGCCTGGAGTTCATTGTCTATATCACTAACAGCATTTTTTTTTTTTTTTTTTTTTTTTTTTTGAGACGGAGTCTGGCTCTGTTGCCCAGGCTGGAGTGCAGTGGCCAGATCTCAGCTCACTGCAAGCTCCGCCTCCTGGGTTCACGCCATTCTCCTGCCTCAGCCTCCTGAGTAGCTGGGACTACAGGTGCCTGCCACCTCGCCCGGCTAGTTTTTTGTATTTCTTAGTAGAGACGGGGTTTCACCGTGTTAGCCAGGATGGTCTCGATCTCCTGACCTCGTGATCCACCCGTCTCGGCCTCCCAAAGTGCTAGGATTACAGGCTTGAGTCACCGCGCCCGGCCACTAACAGCATTTTTGACACTACCATTCAACAAGTCTCTAGGAAGTTATAAATATTCACACATCTTTCTGTCTTCTTCTGAGCCCTCCAAACTGTTCCAACTTCTGCCTGTTACCCAGTTCCAAAGTTACTTCCACATTTTCAGGTTAACATTATAGTCGCACCCCACTCCTGATATCAATTGTATTAGTTTGCTCTCATACTGCTATAAAGATACTACCTGAGACTGGGTAATTTATAAATACAGGAGGTTTAATTGACTCACAGTTCTGCATGACTCGGGAGTCCTCAGGAAACTTAAAACAATGGCAGAAGGGGAAGGGGAAGTAAGGCACATCTTACATGGTGACGGGAGAGAGAGAAAGAGAGAGCACAGGGGGAACTGCCACTTTAAAAATAAACAGGTCTCATGAGAGCTCCTTCAATATTACAAGAACAGCATGGGAGAAACCACCATCATGACCCAATCACCTCCCACCAGGTCCCTCCCTCAACACTTGGGGATTACAATTTGAGATGACATTTGGATGGGGACACACAGCCAAACCATATCATATGGCAATATGTTAGTTGGTCAATGTCTTGACTTTATTTTGTTCCATTGATCTACTCTTATCCAAATATTATATTATCTTAATTACTGTAGCTTTATTTTATATGTTAAAATCAGATGGTGCAAATATTCCTATTTTACTTTTTATTGATACATATAATGGTACCTGTTTTTGAGGTACATGTGATATTTTGATACATGCATACATGCGTGATAAAACCAGTGCAATTGGAACATACATCAACTCAAATATTCCCTCTTCTTTATGTTGGAAATATTTCAATTTCTCTTATCCAGCTATTTTGAACTGTACAAAAAATGATTGTTAACAATAGTTTCCTTACTGCACTATCAAATGCTGGATATTATTATTTCTATATAACTATATTTTTGTACCCATTATCCAACCTGTCTTCATCCTCCTATACCTCTGATTCTTCTCAGTCTCTAATAACCACCAGTCGACTCTTTTATCTCCATGAAATCCACTTTTGTAGCTTCCACATATAAGTAAAAACGTGATATTTATCTTTCTGTGCCTGGCTTATTTCACTTAACATAATGACCTCCAGTTCCACCCACGTTACTGCAAATGGCAGGATTTTATTCTTTTTTGTGGCTGAACAATATTCCATTGTGAATATGTGCCACATTTGCTTTATCCATTCATTCATTAATTGACACTTAGATTGATTTATTATCTTAGCTATTGAGAATAGTGCTGTAATAAACATGAGAGTGCAAATATCTCTTTGATATACTAATTTACTTTCTTTTGGATATTTATCTAGTAGTGGAATCGCTAGAGTATATGGTAGTTTATTTTTGTTTCTTGACCAACCTCCATAATGTTTTCCACAGTGGATGTACTAATTTACACTCCCACCAATAGTGTTACAAAATTCCCCTTTCTCCACATCCTTGCCAGCTTCTGTTATTCCCTGTCTTTTTGGTAATGGTCATTTTAACTAGATGGAGATGTTATCTTCTTGTGACTTGAATTTACATTTTCCTGACGATTACTGATATTGAGCAGTTTTTCATATACCTGTTGGTCATCTGCATTTCTTTTGAGAAATGTCTGTTCAGATATTTGGCCATTAAAATCAGACTTTTTTAAAATTTCTGCTTTTGAGTTCCTTATATATTCTGATTATGAATCCTTTGTTGGATGAATAATTTGCAAATATTTTCTTAACTTCTGCAGGTTGTCTTTTCACTTAATTATTTGTTGGGCAGAAGCTTTTTAGTTTAATATAGTCTCATTTATCTATTATTGCCTTTGCTGTCTGTGCTTCTGAAGTCCTATCTAAAAAAAAAATCTTTACTTAGACCAATGTTCTGAATCATTACCCCAATGTTTCTCTCTCTAGGTTTCATGGTGGTAGGTCATACATTTAAACTTTTATTCCATTTTGATTTCATTTGACTGGTAATATGGTGAGATATAGAGATCTAGCTTAAATCTTCTGTATATGATTACCCTCTTTTCCCAGCACCTTTTATTGAAAAGACTGTCCCCTTTTCAATGTATATTTGTGGCATCCTTGTCAACAATGAGTTTGCTATAAATTTGTACATTTATTTTGGGGTTCTGTATTCTGTTTCATTGCTCTATATGTTTGCTTTTATATTAGCACTATGCCATTTCTGTTGCTATGGTACTGTAGCATATTTTAAAGTCAGGTAGTGTGGTAACTCCAGCTTTGTTATTTTTTGCTCAGAATTGTATTAGCTATTTAGGGTCTTTCTTGGTTCCATACAAATATTAGGACTTTTTTGTTTTATTTCTGTGAAGAATGCCATTTATGTTTTTATAGGAATGTCATTAAATCTATAGAATTTTTTACTGTAGTATAGACATTTTAACTATATTAATCATTCTGATCCATGAACATAGGATGTCTTTGCATTTGTTTGTGTCCTCTTGAATTCTTTTTTATCATTGTTTTGTAGCTGTCCTTGAGATCTTTCACCTCCTCAGTTAAATTTATTCCTAGGGCTTTTTTTGTAGCTATTACAAATGGAATTTCATTCTTGATTTTTTCTCAACTAGTTTGTTATTTGTACATACATGTGCTACTGTCTTCTGTGTACTGACTTTGTATGCAGCAACTTTAATGTTTATTTAGCAGTTTTAAGAGTTCTTTTTGGTGGAATCTTTAAGTTTTGCTAAATATAGTATGTCATGCATGCCTAAGAATAATTTGACTTTTTCTACATGTATTTCATTTTTTTTTTAATGGAGATGATGTCTCACTATTTTTCCCAGGCTGGCCGCAAACTCCTGATCTCAAATGATCCTCCCACCTCGGTCTTCCAAAGTGCTAGAATTACATGGAATAATAGTTTCCAATCCCATCCAGATTTCTGCAAATGCCATTCATTCATTCTTTTATGGCTGAGTAGTATTCCATCACATATATATACACATAATCACAGTTTATCCACTCATTGATTGATGGGCATTTTGGTTAGTTTCACATATTTTCAATTGTGAATTGTGCTGTTATAAACATGATTGAGCAAGTATATTTTTCATACAGTGACTTATTTTCCTCTGTGTAGATACCCAGTAGTGGGATTGCTAAATCAAATGAAGGTTCTACTTTTAGTTCTTTAAGGAATCTCCACACTGTTTTCCATAGTTGTTGTACTAGTTTACATCTCCACCAGCAGTGTAGAAATGTTCCCTTTTCAGTACATCCACGCCAATTTTTTTTTTTTTTTTTTTTTTTTTTTTGAGAGGGAGTCTTGCTCTTCCACCCAGGCTGGAGTGCAGTTGTGCCATCTCAGCTCACTGCAACCTCTGCCTCCAGGGTTCAAACAATCCTCCTGCCTCAGTCTCCTAGTAGTGGGATTACAGGCACCTGCTACCACGCCTGACTAATGTTTGTATTTTAGTAGAGACAGGGTTTCACTGTATTTTCAGGCTGGTCTCAAACTCCTCACCTCAACTGATCTACCTGCCTCAGCCTCCCAAAGTGCTGGAATCACACATAAGCCACCATGCCTGGCCTATTTTTTTTAATTTTTTGATTATAACCATTCTTGTAGAAATAAGGTAGTATCACATTGTGGTTTTGATTAGCATTTTCCTGATCATTAGTGAGGTTGAGCATTTTTTTCATATATTTGTTGGTCATTTGTATAGTTTCTTTTGAGAATTGTATATTCATGTCTTTAGCCCACTTTTTGATGGGACTGTTCTTTTCTTGTTAATTTGTTTGAGTTTATTGTAGATTCTGGATCTTAGTCCTTTGTCAAGTGTATATTGTGAAGTGAGTTTTTATCATAAAGAGATGATAAATTATGTTGAATGTTTTTCCAGCATCTATCAAAATGATCATGCAGCTTTTGTTCTCGATCCTGTTCATGTGATGTTGCATGTTTATCAACTAGAATATGATGAACCATGCTTGCATCTCTGGGATGAATTTCACTTTATCATGGTGAATAACTTTTTAATGTGTTATTAAATTTGATTTGATAGGATGTTGTCAAGAGTTTTTACATCTAACTTCCTTGGGGTTTTGGCCTGTAGTTGTTGTTGTTTCCTTGTCTGGTTTTCATATCAGCATAATACTAGCCATGCAGAATAAGTTTGAAAATATTCCTCCTCCTCCTTCTTCTTCTTCCTTCTTCTTTTCTTCTTTCTTCTTCTTTACGTTTTTGGAATAGCTTGAGTAGAACTGGCATTAGCTTTTAATCTTTGGTAAAATTAGGCAGTGAAAGCATCATGCCCTGGGCTTTTCTTTGATGGAGGACATTGGGTTACTGCTTTGATCCTATTACTCATTGTTGGTTGCTCTAGTTTTCTATTTTGTTATGAGTCAATCTTGGTAGATTGGGTATGTCCATGAATTCATTTGTTTCTTCTAGGTTTTCTAATTTGTTCATAGGTGTTTATAATGGTCTCTAATAACTCTTTGTATTTCTGTGTTATTAGTTGTTATATATTCCTTTTTATTTTGGAATTTATTTACTTGGGGCTGCTCTCTTTTTTCTTAAAACATGTTTATCTTTCATAAAATAATCTTTTCATTGCCCTTTTGTATTTGTTAGTCTCAATTCTGTTCATTTCTGCTCTTATCTTATTGCTTATTTCCTTCCATTAATTTTGGCTTTGGTTTCTTCTTGCTTTTTAGTTCCTTGAGGTGCATCATTAACTTATTTATTTGAAGACTTCCTACTTTTTTGATGTAATTCAATTTATTGTTGTACATTTTCCTTTTAGCACTGCTTTTGTTGCATCCCATAGAATTTGGTATGTTGTATCTTCATTTTCATTTTGTCCAAGAAATTCTAAAATTTTCTTTAACAGTAAGCCATGGCTAATGTGATTCTCTCACCTCACTCCCTGAGTAGCTGGGGACTACATATATGTGCCAACACACCTGGTTAATTATTTTATTTTTCATAGAGATGGTGTCTCACTATGTTGCCCAGGCTAGTCTCAAACTCCTAGGCTCAAGCAATCCTCCCACCTCAGCCTCCCAAAGTGCTGGTATTGCAGGCATGAGCCACCACACCTCACCATAATTTCTGTATTGATCCAGTGATTCATTAAGAGCATGTTATTTAATTTTATGTGTTTGTAGTTTCCAAAGTTCCTCTTGTTATTGTTTTCCAGTTTTATTCCATTCCATTGTGGTTAGAAAATATACTAGATATAATTTTAACTTTTCTTAACTTGTTGAGACTTACCTTGTATATTTACATATGGTCTATCCTGGAGATTCTATCATGTACTGACGAGAAGAATGTATACTCTTGCAGCAGTTGGATAAAATTTTCTGTCAATATCAGTTAGGACCTGTAAAGCGTCTATAGTGTAGTGTAATTCTGATATTTCTTTGCTAACTTTCTGTCTCAATGATCTATCTAATGCAAAGAATGGGATGTTCAGGTTCTCAAACATTATTGTATTGGAGTCTATCCCTTCTTTTATATCTAAAAGTATTTGCTTTATATATCTAGGTGCTCTAGTGTTGAATACAGATACATTTAGACTTGTTATATCCTCTTGCTGAATTTAACACATTATCATTATGTAATGACATTCTTTGTTTCTTTTTAATGTCTTTTACTTAAAATCTGTTTATCTCATATAGGTGTAGCTACTCCTAATCTTGTGTGTTGCCATTTGCATAGAATATCTTTTTCCATCCCTTTACTCTTAGTGTAGGTGTGGTTTTTATAGGTAAAGTGAATTTCCTGCAGGTAGCATATAAATTGTTTTTGTTTTTGTTGCTGTTGTTATTTGACCACTCTATGTCATTTAATTGGAGAATTCAGTCTATTTACTTTCAGTGTTATTGTTGAGAGATAAGGCTGTACTATTGTCATATTGTTACTTGTTTTTTGGTTGATTTGTAATTTCTCATCTCCTTTTTTCCACCTTACTGTCTTCCTTTGTGGTTATGTAATTTTCTCTGATAATATTTTTAAATTTGTTGCATTTTATTTTTGGTGTATCTATGGTAGTGTTTTGCTTTGTGGTTGCCATGAGGCTTACAAAGGTATCTTAAAGATATAAATAGTTATTGTAACCAGATAACTTTGACAATTAAGAAGAAAAAAGAAACAAAAAAAACAAGAACTGAAATACTCTACACTGTAACTCTATCTCCCAACATTTTGATTTCTTATTGTCTGAATTTACATTTTTTATACTGCCTATCACTTAACAGGCTTCTGTAAATGTTATTCGTTTTGATAGATTTGTCTTTTAGTCTTCAGACTAGAGATATAAGTGGATTACACACAATTACAGTATTACAGTGTTCTGATTTTTTTTATGTACTTACTTTTATCAGTGAGTTTTACATCTTCAAATGTTTTCTTTTTCGACGTTAGTGTTCTTTTGATTCAGGTTGAAGAACTTCCTTTAGTATTTCTGTAAGACAGATCTAGTGATGATTTGTTCCCCCAGTTTTTGATTCTCTGGGAAAAAAAAATTCTCTCTCCATAATGTTTGAAGAAAACCCTTGCTGGTCATAGAGTTCTCAGTTGACAGATTTTCTTCAGCACTTTCAATATGTTTTCTCACTCCCTCCTTGCCTACATGGATTCCTCTGGGAAGTATGTGGCCAAAGAAAGCTGATCTCCTTTTATGTGTTATTTGCTTTATTTACTTTGCTGTCTTAGGATCCTCTCTTTCTTCTTGACCTTTGAGCATTTGATTATTATATACTTTGGATAGTCTACTTCTGTTGAATCTGTTTGGTGATGTCTAACCTTGCTGCGTCTAGATTTTTATATATTTTTCTAGGTTTGGAATATTTTATATTATCATATTTTGAATACGTTTTCTGCCTCTTGCTTTTTCTCACCTCCCTCTTGAACACTAATGACAGAGATTTACACTTTGATATTATTTTCTATACCTTGCCAGATTTTTTTTTATTATTTTTCCCTGACTGTATCTTTTCAAACAGCCTGTCTTTGAACTCACTGGTTCTTTCTTCTGCTTGAATCCATTCTCCTGTTGAGAGCCTCTAATGCATTTTTTATTCAGCAAATGTATTACTTAGTTCCAAGACTTCTGTTTGATTTGTATAAATTATTTTAATAGCTTTGTTAAATTTCCTCAATAAATTTTTCCATTGCATTTGTGTTATATTGAAGTTTGCTGACTTTCCTTAGAATTGCTATTTTGAATTTTTGATCTTGATGCTCACAAATCACAATCTCCTTAGGGTTCATCACTGCCACCTCATTTTGTCCATTGGGGTGATCATGGGTTTCTGTTTGCTGTTATGTATATCTATTGCTTCACATTGAATAATTAGTTATTCCAGCCTTTGCTGTCTGGCTTGTTTTGGTGTTTCTAGGGCATAGTTGCTTAGAGGTCTTTGCAGTTGCCTTTTGAGTCCCCTTAATCCTAGATCACTGCTTCTTTTCAGCACTAGCTGGTGCCTTAAGCCCAAATTTGCCTCAGCTCTCATAAACATTCAGAGCACTCCCCATCCTTAACTGGAGCAGGAGTGGGCAAAGGGGATAGCCCAGGTGTGTAAGATGGCTGGCTAGGGGTTCATGCATAGAAGACTCATGAGTGTGCCTCCTACAGCATGGTGCTGCTTAATATGTACTTTGATTTTCCATCTCCTTTGACTGAAATAAACAGCACAGTTTGTCAGAGGCTGAGTTTCTAGTCCCACCTCCCCTCTTTGCCTAGAAATCCTCTCAGGACTTTTTCTTTCTAAAGGCGCCTGCAATGCTTTTCATGCATTAAGGCAGGTTCCTGCATGTGAACCCAAGATAGTGTGAAAGCTAGATGTCTGCCTCAATCTCACTTTTTCCAGTAAAACAACTCTGAGTCCAGTGGGAATTTCCTGCATGTGGTGCTTGGCAGATTGGGGAAGGCTTTACTTGGATAGAGAAGGTCATTTGTTTTACCATCTTCTCAGAGTCTTTCAATTTTTGGTGTGCTTAGGGATTGTCTGAGTGTTTCATTTGAGTTTTAGATATTGCTGGGTGATAAGCTTGGTACCATGTTTTTTCATTTTGTTTTGTTTTCTGTAAGGACCATGAACTCAGATTGATTCTACTATGCCATTCTGCGGACATCACTTTCACTCTTGACTTTTATCATAATGGGTTAATTCTGCCTATTTGTTAACTTTATGTCAATAAAATCATATAATGTGTAACACTATTTAACAACTCATTATTTCAACATTATGTTTAGAGGGTTAATTAATGTTTTCATATTACTATTAGTTTGCATTTTTGTTGCTGTTTAGTATTCCATGGTATAAACTGAAATGTATTTATTTTACTATAGGTGGAAATTTGAATTGTTTCTAATTATGATTAATTGTGCTTTTGTGAATATATTTGTGTGTGGCCTTTGTTGTACACATTTACATATTTCTGTTATGTGGGAAGAAATACTGGGTAATAGGGTTTGTTTATACTCTGGTGTAAGTAGCTACTGCCACACAATTTTCCAAAATGGTTGAATCAACTTAAAATCCCATCAGCAATGTAGGATAGTTCTAGTTATTACACATCCTAAATCAATACTTACTATTACTGCTCCCAAATAAAAAAAAAGAGAGAATTTCATATCTTCTTTTCAATGCTTAATAGGGGTGATAATATTGGGCCTCTCTGTGTGTTTCTTGATTACAGAGGTAAAACTGCCAACATCAACCTTTAGGAATGATGTTTTCCCCAAGTTTGTTATAATCTTTGCCAGAATAAGGCAATTATGTTTTATTGTTAGACATCAATAACTTTTATTGTGGTGAATATTATCATTTGTATATATTTTTCTATCTGGACATAATTATTTTTAATTTCTTTTTTCAACTAATATAATAAAATGCCTTTAATTTTAATTCTTAATCTACTCTTACACTATGATTTCCCATTGTATTTTATTTTCTTTTATAGCAATACACATAGTGTTACATATTCTAAGGCCATGCTATGATGTACACATAAATTTGTCATAGCTATCTTCCTTGTGGCTTGACTCTTATAGCATGATATATTATTTTCATTCATGCCCTTGAGCTAAACTCCATTTGTAATCATTTTAATTTCTTGGTAATAGATTGTTACATCATGTTTATTCTGAGAGAGAATCTCGCTCTGTTGCCAGGCTGGAGTGCAGTGGGGCATGATCTCGGCTCACCACAACTTCCACCTCCTGGGTTCAAGCGATTCTCGTGCCTCAGCCTCCCAAGCAGCTGGGATTACAGGTGTGTACCACCACACCCAGTTAATTTTTGTATTATTAGTAGAGACAGGATTTCACCATGTTGGCGAGGATGGTCTCGATCTGCTGACCTCATGATTCACCTGCCTCAGCCTCCCAAAGGGCTGGGATTACAGGCATGAGCCACTGCACCCAGCCATCATGTTTATTCTTATACTTCCAAACTTCATGGGTTCTTACCTACTTTTCTTAGATTTAATAATTTAACTATGAGGTGCTTACATGTGGCTTTTATTACATTTATTTGACTTTTGTGTTGTAAAATGCTTTGAATTTGTGTATTTATGTCTATTGTTCATTTTTAAAACTTCTCAGTCACTATATCTTTACCTAATGGTTTGGCCCTATTGTCTCTTACCTCTCTTTCAGGGATTCTAATTATATATAAGTAAATTATCTTATCATTTTCCATATGTCTCTCACGCTCTTCTCCTCCTTCCTTGTTTCCTCTTTCCTCCTCTTCCTCCTTTCTTCAGTTGCTTGTACTCCAGCCAGGATAGTTTCTACTAAAGTTTCTTAATCCTTTCTTTAGTTGTTGCTCATTTGCTGTAAACCCAGATATTGAGTTATGGATTTCTGTTATTTTTTTAATTCCAAAGTTCTCTTTATTTTATAGGTTACACTTTATAAATCAGTTATCCTAGTTGTCACTTATTTACTTGTATATAATAATCAAAATTATAATGGTTTTTATATGTATTGCTTTCTTATATTTTTGAACCATTCTATGTAGTCATAAGTGATATGCAATACTGTAAATATTAAAGGCATAAAATTTGATTAAAGGATACAAAAATATACAATTTGACATGCACATGTATCTGTGAAAATACCCTAATTAAGAAAATCAGCATATTAATAATTCCTAAGTTTCTGAAGCCACCACTGACATGCTTTTTGACACTATAGATTTGCTTGCATATTCTAAAAATTTTATAAAAATGGAATTGTGAATAGTATACTGTTTTGTTATTTTTGACTCATATTTCGTTGTATGAATATACTAAAACATGCTTATCCATTTACCATACGGTGATCATTTGGGTTGTATAGACATTTGCACACAACTTTTGCTTTTGTGTTTATAATGAGCATTTGCCTTCTTTCCTCTTGGGCAAATATCTAGGATTGAAATTGTTTAATCATACAGTAGATAACATAGTTTGGATATTTGTCCCCTCCAAATCTCATGTTGAAATATGGACCCCAATGTTAGAGGTGGGCTGGGGTCGGAGGTGTTTGGGTTATGGAGGCAGATCTCTCAATAGAACAGCTTGCTGTCGTCACAGTGTTGAGTGGCTTCTTCCTCTATTTGTTCACATGCAAGCTGTCTGTTTTGAACAGTGTGGCATCCTTCCCCCATCTCTCTCTCTCACCTTTCCTTCCTCTTATCATGTGATCCCTAATCCTCTTCACCTTCCACCATGATCAAAAGTTTCCTGAAGCTCTCATCAGAAGCAGATACTAGCACCATGCCTATTTTACCATCTATAGGATTATAAGCTAAATAAACTTCCACTTTTGGTAAATTACCCAGTCTCATGTATTTCTTTACAGCAACAAAAATGGACTAAGACAGTAGATAAATATATAATATTTTAAGAAGATGCTAAATTATTTTTCAAAGTAATGGTAACATTCCTACTACATTCTCAACAGCAGTATATGAGCACTCCAGTTGCTCCACAGTCTTGCTCACTCTTTTTAATTTTAGCCAATCTAATAGCTATTTCCTTTTAACTTGCCATTGTCTAAGTACTAATAACTTTCAGCATCTTCTCATGTCCTTGCTTATTTGCCATCTATGTATCTTCTTTGGTGAAGTGCTTGTTCCAGTATTTTCCCCATTTCATTTGAAAACTATTAGAACTAAAATGAGGACTTTTGAAAACTTACGAATACAAGATCAATACATTCATTTTATCTCTACATATTAGCAGTATGCAATCAAATTTGAAATTTCAAAATCACATGATATCATAAAATACTCAATAATGATAAATCTGACAAAATATGTGCAAGATTCATGCACTGAAGAATAAAAAAACTACCATAAAGTTAAAAAAAATAAAAAGATATACCATGCTTGAGATTTGAAAGACTCAATATTTTCAATATATTGATTCCTTTCCAAACAGACATATAGATTAATATAATCCCAACCAAATGCAAGCAAGCTTTTTTTTTTTCTCAGAAATTAGCTGATTCTAAACTTCATCTAAAACTAAAAAGGGCTGAGAATACCTAGAATAACTTTGAAAAAGAGCAAATTGGAAAAACTAACACTAATGGATTTCAAGACTTATAAAGATACAATAGTTAATAGTATGGTTTTTATATATAAGTCAATGGAACAGAATAGAGAGCACAGAATAGATCTCCACATGTATGAACAACTGATTTTTCTCAGCAGCAGAAAGACACTTAATGGGGAAAGAGTGGTTTTTTCTTCAAGTGGTGCTCAAATATATGATGAGCTTTGATTTATATTGCATATCACATACAAAAATTATGCAAAATAGATTACAGATTTAAAATTCATACCTAAAACTATATAATCTCTGAAAGTTATTATAGGAAAAAATTATAATCTAGAATTAAGCAAAGATTCCTTAAATAATACACAAATAAAGCCAATAAAAATAAAATTGATACACTGAACTTCATTCTTTTATTTTATTCTTTAAAAGTTACTGTTATGTGAATAAAAGATAAGCCATTGATTAGTAGAAAATACTTCCAAATCATGTCTCTAATAAAAGATCTCTACGTAGAATATATAAAGCCCTTATCTTGCTATAATTCTACTATCTGGATCATCTGTAGGTTCCATTTCAGTGTCTATCTCTTGGTTTAAGGTCATCTGGTCTTGCCTACTGGCATATTTGGCGAAGTTTGGCAATTTTCATGGAATTCAATTATTGTATTTATAAACTTGCAGTAATTCTGTACTTTATTCTCTTCCTCCAGATAAAATTCACTTTTGTTTGGCAGGTAGTTACAGTAGAAACAATCAACACAATGCTAATTAAGAAATGAAATTGTCTGAGGGAAGATTTAAGCATATTTTGACTGCTTTTTTAAACTTTTGATTTGTTCTCTTTCCTAGGGTGTGGACTTCATCGCAGCTCAAAGTCTGGAATGTTAATCAAGTCTCCTCATTCCTAGTTAGCCCTGAACCCTAATTATTTTTTCACTCTAGTGACGTAATACTATAAAAAGTCTTACTCATATTTTTAGCTTTGAATTTGCCAGTTGGCTATCACCATTCGCAGGTTAAAAATCAACAAATATCTCAAATGCAAAAAGTGGTAGAGGATTCTGGACTCACCTAAATATGTCATTTTACCATCTGAGATATTGGTTCTTCAAATTCTGATTTTTTTTTTTTTTTTGGCTCCTCAAATGATGGTATCAAAGAGTTACTTTGTAAGATTAATTTTCTATAGCTTTCATAGTTGTTGACAACAAGGATATTGGTCTGATAGAAGCTACTCCGTCATTGATAGAAGTGGATTTATCTCTCCCAGGTAATTTAATAAAATAAAGTCATTAAATATAAGACAGAAAAATGCCATATAATTTTCTCCAAGGGTTCTGAGCCATTCATAGAGTCAATATCATCAATCTTTACCGTAACCTTGTCAACACTGGTAACTCATTAACTGTCCAAAGGTCACTCAACAAACCCATGAGAGGACTAGAAATAAAAGCTGAATGCTCAGATTAATCCCCAGAGCCACACAGACCACGGATGCCTGGTATGAAAATTAATCTTGATTTAGGAAGTACTAAGTAATTCTATCAGTGAGCTATCTGTCATTTTCTCAGCCTCATATCCTCTACAGAAAAAAGAAAAGGAGGAAATGAGATAATTTTGGTCTCAGTGTTTCAGTAAGATTAGTGATGTGTTATTTTAAAAATATTCTTATTTTTTCTGTTTATGATAGTAAAATTCAAAGGGTAAAAAATAATCTAATTTCTGATTATCCTTACCAGAAACTTGGATAAAATGACAACTTGATCCTGTAGTTGGTAGATCCTGTGTTAAAATGAGGTAGGAACCAATACACGATTTCAACCCTCCCACAAGAAGTAACCATTCAGTTATTTATTCAATAATTATTTATTCAATATAGACCATGCAAATGACATTATTTGTGCTAGTTGCATAGCAGTATACAAAACACAGATGTCCCCAAACACATAAAACATACATTCTCATAGAGAAGAGAGATAATAAATCAACATATAATGTACATGTCAAGAACTAATAAATAGTATAAAAAAGTAGTGCCAATATAGAAAGGAGCAGGAATGCTATTTTAAACAGGATGACCAGGGAAGGCCTTTCTGAGAAAGTAACTTTTGAACAGAGGCTTTCATGAAATTGGGGTTAGAAAACAACCTTGTAAATTCTGTGGAAGTACATTCCAGGCAGATGGAAGAGAAAGTGGAAGGACCGTAAAACAGAAAAGTTTTTTGAATACTTGAGGAAGAACACACAAGGCAACTATTGGAGTGTTGAGGGAAAATAAGGGGTTTGGAAATGAGACAGGATGGAGAAAACATAGCAAAACCAGGTATGAACTAAGGACCTGAGTGAGAACAAGAGTAGAGGAATAAGAGAAACACAGACACTAGTTAGGAAGCAGTAATCAAGGTGAGATAGTGGTGGTGTGAACTAAGATAGGGAGAGAGGAAGAGCTGAGAAGTGGAGGGACTTGGAGTAGATTTTCTTTGTAAAAATGTCAGGATTTTCTGATGAATTAGATGTAGAAAAAAGTGAGAAGCCAACGTTTTTGCAAATGAAAATGGTAGAGTCGTGGTACATATTATAGAGAAAAATAACACTGGAAGAAAGGTAGATCTGGGGAGAAAATCACCATCTTTTTATCCCAGATCCTTCACTGGCTTCAAAGTCATTAATAAAAAATGTGACAGCTAAAAATTCTTATCACCTATTAATTTGCTTCTCTGTCTCGTACCCTTTCATCTCTAATCTTCGAGACCAATTAGAGATTTAAAAGATATATTAAGTCATAAAAAAGTGGAAAAGGCAGGCCCTTGGATAAGGAAGCTAAGGATGTCTTGAACGAAAGGACAAATTTAAGCTCAATTGAAATCAAAGGTGCACTTTCCAGGTTGATGTGATGTATTGCAAGATGAATATTTCAAATCGATTGCTCAATCAGTGTTCAGTTTTTCTTCTGCAGCCTCAACATCTGCTTTTGAATAAGTACAAATAATGTCTTCATTCATTTTTATCCTCATATACTTTTCTTAACATCCTCACACCTCCAAAGCTTATCGGGCTAGGTGCTGAGAAAAGGAAACAGGATAAATGTGAGGATACTATTTTATTTCCACCTCTTAATTCTTTTGAGACGTGACATCAAATGTTAGAATGTCCCCTATGTAGATGATCATGAAAATTTTCCTACTTATGTATTTGTTATTCCCACTTATTATCTCTCCATCAACTGCCATTATCATAAGATTGGTTGGCCAGTGGCAAGCCAGAAAGGATGCCAAGTCTCTTAGGGGTTGTAACAAATCCTACAAGAGTCTATTCAATGGCAATATTGTCTCACTGTGCTTCTGTTTTCTTTGGCAACTCTATCAGGCAACATAACTCTGGAGATCTCCATGAAAAAAAACGCTATTGAAAAAGTGTCCCTGTGACCACAGTTGCCATGATGCATCTTCATAAAACGCACTACTTATTCATATCTCTGGTAGTTAATTCTGACAAAGCTCTCAAAATATATGGAAGCTGGTGTGCAGCTCATAGGCTAAAATATTAAAATTTTAATAGCCTTCCATGCATTCTCAAATACGAGCATGCTATATACTTTGATTTCCTTTGTAAGAGTAGCAATCTCTGAGCAATAATCTGCCATCTAATTTACATTGTTATAATGTATCACAGATAAGAAAATATTCTCCCTCAAGTCTATGTATCTTTCTCTTCTGAATTTTTTGAACTGTGTAAGGAGCTACGGATTTTATAAAATAATTGGGGCCAAAGAGAAGAACCTATACTATTTCTACACAATATCTAATTTTGCCACTAAAGAATTGTGAGGCATACTGCCATGACAGAATTCCCTATATTGGATCAGAAATATTCCTTAACTTTGCTCATTTATTCTACTAACCTGATTAATATGGAAGTCTTTTTAAATGTATAAATTTACACTGGCCACATTTTTCATTTATGCACTGTTCTTTTGAAAGTCCTAAATATGCCATCATAATATCTCTTAAAATGAAACCACCAATCTCCATTTGCCCTTAAAAATTGACAGGCTTTTCCACTTCCCATTTTCACTAAATACTTGTAATACCTTTGAATAGTGCATCTGGAATATAAACTATATCTCAAAACTGTACTATAGTTTAAATGTAAAAGTAAGGTGAAGTTGAAGTGATAATTCCAGTTAATATATAGATGTTTGCAGAAGAGTTAAATAGTCCTAGAAAACAACGTGGTCATTAACAGAGTGATGAGAGATAAATCTCAAAACATAGAATAAGGCTGGATTATGTAAGGTCCTAATCAATGTTGATGAAACTGTCAAGTTACTTTACATAGCACAAAGCCAGAAAGTCAGAAGAGATTAAGTTAATACGACATGTATTTCCTGGGGAGAGCAGCGGACTTCTGCCTCAGTAGGCCAGGTTTTGACCATTTTTACCTGGTTGGTGAGGTATCCTTTCTCTGTAAATAAGTATCTGTAAGAGTCAATAGGAAAGTGTGGTACAGCAAAAAGAGAGAAACTATGATATGTTCAATATATTACATATATATGTAATTGGGGGAAGGTTATGAAAAAATATTCATGCTATGTTGTGATGGTTGTGTTAGAGAATTATGAGTGCCCTAAGTAAAAAATAAAAAGTTACATCATCTTGTTCCCTGAAAGCATATGTAGTATACAGTCATTCACTTAGACCTGGTGATAGGCCAATTATTTTCTCTGCTCCTAAGAAACAGGTAGCTGCTAAGTCTGCTCAGACATTTGAAACATTTAAAAAAGAGACTCTACTAAGAGTAGTATTAAGCGTAGACAATATCTAATTACAATTTAATGAACAGGAAATCAAGAGATATGTTTGAAATCCTCTTCCAACTGATATCAACTTAGCATTTTTTCATCTTTCATTTATTGCTTTGTATGAATAGAATGTAATAATCAATGTAATGCCCCTGAAGCTAAGGGAGTCTCTCCTGATTATTGACCAAAAATTTTTCTAAAGGTAATGTGTCACTGCCTTTGTGATGTTGTTTTGTTTTACTATTACAAACAATCTTATTATTAGCCCACCTGAGAAAGACATAAGGATGGTATAAGAGCCAGAGCTATGAATTTACACATATAGATAAATTAAGAAGTATAAATTCAAATTTAGAGGCTATGCTAGAAACTTTACTCCCTGGGATTTTCTATCAAATATTTCAGCTCTAGCAGAAATACATACCATTTTAAAACTAATTAAGAAAATAGTATGGAGAATATAGCTGCCAATTTACCATAGGTGTATCATGTTCATTTTCTTTTATTTTCTAGAATCTAGGCATTGACAAGCTAGGTTGCATAGTATGATTGTATGTAGACATATTTTTATTACAAAATTCTCAGTGCTATGATCGGGTCATTGGTAAAATTTAGGTATTCTTAGTTTAGTCAATAACTTGTTAATTGTATTGAAATAGATAAAATACAATAATCAGCACAAATAAGAACCCATAAAAGTACCACACTGACCACAAGAATATTGAGAATGAAATTATTGAATCATATTTAATGCTTTGAGGGACGCAGCTCATGTAATATCCAGATTCTTGTTGGTAGGTACACAAGAAATGACGGACTAGCTTTGATAGAATACTCATGGTTTTGAGGCTTGACTCTTAAAAAAACCAACTGCCACTTTATAACATGTACAGAAAGTCAACTCTTCACGCCTCCCTTCCTATATCTGAAGGGAATGTGAGTGGGACTAGCCTTCTTCCCATTTGGAATTTACCACCAAACTTTCTGCCTTCCAATGACTTCATCCCACATTAAAAGTTGCCCTGGTGATTCATTTTCATCTAAATTCAGTGCTCTTAAAGATGGGCCCCTCCAAGAATGTGAAGACGTGGATCCATAAGATTCAAGCACGGCTGAAGCTCTGCTCTCCGATCATTCTTACGCAGGGCATATTTGTCCTTTCATTTCTGAAATAGGAAGTGAAGATCAGAAGACACACAAGCTTGTTCTCCCAGGAAGAGAGCTGGCACCCCCTCTCGCTTCCAGTGCTTACAGGACCCCTTCTCCAAACAGTGGTGATTTATTTGTCTTCTGCTGAAATAGGACGCATTTGCGGTGGCATAAATTAATCTCCTGGAGACTGAATGTTCTCCTCTTGCTTGATGGCATTGCTTCCTCTATTTCACAGTTATACTGTTCACAAACAGTTTAGGTGGTCTTCAATTTTATCAGTTTACCTTAGTTTCCGTTTTCTCTCTCTACTTCAGTTACGGGAAGTCATCATTCTAGATATTTCACTATATTGCGTTTCTACTGCCACTTATAAAATCCTCTCTTTCTTTGGAAGGAGGAGAGGATGAAGGGAAGGTAAAGAAAGTATGAAAGGTTTCATTCAATTATGAATTATCTATCTGTACAAACGGAAGTTTCTGTGTTTACTTTACAAAGTGTGACTATTAACCTTGCCAGAGACATTACATGGCTTGCTCAAAGAGTTATAAAAGAACGGGGAGGTGGCTGAACCACTGTTTAAAGCCGAATTTGATTCTTAAGTCCATGGTCTATTACATTCTCTTGTGATTTTGCGTTCTCTATGGACGCTAGAATATCATCTCACTAAAGGCTGGCAATTGGGACAGAGAACAAAAGTAACAAGTTTTATCATGTCCCAGTTCTGAACAACACTGGTTCTACACTTGACCATATCGGCCTACAAACTCTGATTTGAGAGTTATCAAAGGCATCCTTGAGGTGTCTTTGTGTCTTTTCTCTCCTATACCTCTTCTTATTTACACACAGACATATGACTCCCATCCCCTATACGTGTGGTCTGTAATCCAGGCTGATAATATTCCATCTCCCTGGCCATGATAATTGGTCCCCAGTGGGCTCTTGAGTCAAGCCAAGGTAATTAGAATACTACTCCAGGACATTTTTACTGGAATGGCAGGGAAGGAAACACCTCATTTAGATCATAGAATTCCAAATGCCACATTCCCAGTCTATGGCAACTGTCAGCTTTGATGGCAATGTTTAACATTTTAAAAACAATAAAGGCAGCATGAAGGAGAATATACTTTCCAGGTCACCATGGGAATACAGCACAGATGAGGAAGCAGGAGAGAGGAAGCCAGGAAGAGAACAATAGAAGGATAGGGAGAAAGAGATAAAATGAGCTAACAGCTGTGATTTCCTGCATTTAGTTATCCCTGAAACTCCATATCTGTCCTGATTTTGTTATATGAGCCAAAAAAAAAAAAAAAAAACATTTTATCCCCAAAAGTAGTTTAATTGGGTTTCTGGTATGCTATCTTTTTGCACCAAAGATTTCCAATATACATAGCAATCCAAATTACTATATGCCATCTTCACCACTATATGATTCATCCATGTAACCATAGACCACTCATACCCCTGAAACTATTTAAATAAAAAACAAAGCAAAATAGAAAAACAAACAAACAAACAAAAATATATGCCATGATGGGACTTATATTCTTATCACTAGTCTCCTCTCTGGTTAAGGGACTGGAGGCTAAGGTGAAATGTAAATACGTCCTGCATCATCTTTTAAAAGGGTCAAATATGGAGGGAGGAGCAAGATGGCCGAATAGGAACAGCTCCAGTCTCCAACTCCCAGCACGAGTGACACAGAAGACCGGTGATTTCTGCATTTTCAACTGAGGTACTGGGTTCATCTCACTAGGGAGTGCCAGACAATCGGTGCTGGTCAGCAGCTGCAGCCCGACCTGTGAGAGCTAAAGCAGGGTGAGGCATCGCTTCACCTGGGAAGCGCAAGGGGAAAGGGAATCCCTTTTCCTAGCCAGAGGAACTGAGACACACAACACCTGGAAAATCGGGTAACTCCCACCCCAATACTGTGCTTTAAGCAAACAGGCACACCAGGAGATTATATCCCACACCTGGCTGGGAGGGTCCCACACCCACGGAGCTTCCTTCATTACTAGCACAGCAGTCTGCGTGCGATCTCGTGGAAAGGCAGCAGCGAGGCTGTGGGAGGGGCGCTTGCCATTGCTGAGGCTTAAGTAGGTAAACAAAGCCGCTGGGAAGCTCAAACTGGGTGGAGCTCACAGCAGCCTGGAAGGAAACTTGCCTGGCCCTGTGGCATTCACCTCTGGGGACAGGGCACAGTAAACAACAAAAGCAGAAACCTCTGCAGACGCAAACTAATGCTCTGGTCTGACAGCTTGAAGAGTGCAGTGATCCCAACACGGAGGCTACAGATCTGGAGAAGGGACAGAATGCCTGCTCAGCGTCCTTTCGACCTCCTTGAATAGCCTAATTGGGAGACATCTCACGAAAGGGGCAGCGCCTGACACCTGCCTGTTGGTGGGTGGAAGTACACCCCAGAGGAAGCCTAAAGCAAGAATCGACAGGTACACTGTTCCATGTTGAGACGGGTCTTCTGCAGCCTCTGCTGCTCCAGGCAAACAGGGTCTGGAGGACTCTCAAGCAATCTCCAACAGGAATGAGCAGCTTGAGGATCCACTGTTAGAAGAAAAAATTATCAAACAGGAAGCATGTGACTTACACCAAAAACCCTACCAGTACGCCTCACCATCATCACTCAAAGACCAGAGGCAGATAAAACCATGTGATGGGAGAAAAAGTAGGGCAGAAAAGCTGAAATTCAAAAAATACATGCATCTCCCCTGGCAAGGAGCACAGCCGATCGCCAGCAACGGATCAAACTTGATCGAGAATGACTTTACAGATGAGAGGAAGTGTGCCAGCTCAGCCCAACAAACTTCCTCAACTAGCGATAAATTTATGATACCCAGTGCAGAAACTAAAAATCTGAAAAAAAGTGGCACTGATGGCTGGATAATTAATGCAGAGAAGGTCATAAACAAATAAGGAAAGAGATGAAACTACTACATCTAGAAGACAAAGTGGATAAATGTATAGTTTTAGTAACTGCATTCGACAATCAGAAGAAAGAGTATCAGCGATTGATGATCAAATGAATGAAATGAAGCTTAGAAGAGAAACCCAAAAGAAAGAAGAAAAAAAGAAATAACAAAGCCCCGTGCAAAGCAGTGGGATTATGTAAAAAGACCAACTCTACGCCTGATTGGGGTGCCTGGAGGCATGATGTGGTGCAATGGAAACCAAGTTAAAACACTCTCTGAGATATCAATCCAGAGAACTTCCTGAACCTAGCAGGGCAGGCCAACATTCAAATCCAGGTACAAGCAGAGAACAAGCAAAGATACTCCTGCAGAAAGATGCACCCAAGACATAATTGCCAGATTCACCAAAGTGGAAATGAAGGAAAATCTTAAGGGGTAGCCAGAGAGAAAGGCTGGGTCGGCTAATGGCCAAAGGAAGCCTATCAGACTCACAGAGCAGATCTCTCGGCAGAAACTCTGGCCAGAAGAGAGTGGGGGCCATTCAACATTCTTAAAGAAAAGAATTTTCAACCCAGAATTTCATATATCCAGCCGTAAACTCTTAGTTTCCATAAGTGAAGGAGAATAAAAATCCCTTTACAGATAAGCAAATGCTGGTAGACTTTGTCACCACTCAGGCCTCTACCTTACAAGAGGACCCTTAGTGAAGGAAGCACTCAACATGGAAGGAACAAATTGCACCAGCGACAGAAAAATATGGCCAAAATGTAAAGACCATTGAGGCTAGGGTTGAAACTGCATCAACTAACGAAAGGAAATAAAAGTTACATCATAATGGCAGGATCAAGTTCACATAACAATATTAACTCCAAATGTAAATGGACTAAATGCTCCAATTAAAAGACACAGACTGGCAAACGGATAAAGAGCTCGGAGACCTACCGTCCATGTATTCAGGAGACCCATCTCACATGCAGACATACACATGCCTTAAAATAAAGGGATGGAGTGAAGATGTACCAAGCAAATGGAGGAACAAAAAAAGCAGGGGTTGCAATACTAGTTCCTGATAAAATAGACTTAAACCATCAAAGATCAAAAAGAGACAAAGGTGCTACTACATAATGGTAAAAGGATCAATTCAACAGGAAGAGCTTACCATCCTAAATATATATATGCACCCCAATACAGGAGCACACCTAGATTCATAAAGTCCTTAGAGACTTACAAAGAGGGTCACAGACTTACACAATAATAATGGGAGACTTCAATACCCACTGCCAACATTAGATCAATGAGACAGAGCAAGGATATCCAGAATTGAACTCATCTCTCTGCAGCAACCAGACCTAATAGACATCTATATAGAACTTCCACCCCAAATCAACAGAATATACATGCTTCACACCACATCGACTTTATTCCAAAATCTGACCACATAATTGCCACTCCTCAGCAAAATGTACAAGAACAGAAATTATAACAAACTGTTTCTCAGACCACAGTGCAAATCAAACAGAACTCCGGTGGACTCAAGCAAACTCAATCAAAACTACCAACTACATGGAAACTGAACAACCTGCTCCTCAGAATGACTACTGGGTACATAAATCTAAAATGAAAGCAGAAATAAAGATGTTCCTTGAAACCAATGAGAACAAAGATACAAGACATACCAGAATCTCTGACACATTTAAAGAGTGTGTAGAGGAAATTTATAGCACTAAATGCCTACAAGAGGTTATGAAAGATCAAAATTGACACTCAATATCACAACAAGAACTAGAGAAGTAAGAACAAACTCCAAAGCTAGCAGTAAAGCAAGAAAACACTAAGATCAGAGCACAACTGAAGGAGGGTAGAGAGCGAAAACCCTCCAAAAATCAATGAATCCAGGAAAGTTGGTTTTGAAAAGATCAACAAAATTGACAGACTGCTAGCAAGACTAATAAAGAAGATAAGAGAGAAGAAATCAAATAGATGCAATAAAAAAAAAATGATAAAGTGATATCGTCACCACCCACTTGCCAGAAAATAAACTACCATCAGAGGAATACTATAAACACTCTCTACTTAAATAAACTAGAAAAATCTTAGAAGAAATGGATAATTTCTGGATAATTTACACTCTTCCAAGACTCAAACCAGAAGAAGTTGAACTCTGAATAGACCAATAACAGGCTCTGGAAATTGAGGCACACTACAGCCTACCAACCAAAAAAAAAAAAAAAAAAGTCCAGGACCAGATGCAGATTCGCGCTGAATTCTATCAGAGGTACAAGGAGGTGATTGCACCATTCCTTCTGAACTATTCCAATCAATAGAAAGAGGGAATCCTCCCTAACTCCATTTTATGAGGCCAACATCATCCTGATACCAAAGCCTGGCAGAGACACAAATAAAAGAGAGAATTTTAGACCAACATCTCGCATGCATACCCACGATGCAAAAATCCTCAATAAATACAGGCAAATCGATTCAGCAGCACATCAAAGCTTATCCAGATCATGCGGGCTTCATCCTGGGATGCATTGGTCTGTAATATCTGAAATCAATAAACATAATCCAGCATATAAAACAGGAATCAAAGACAAGCAAACCACATGATTATCTCAATAGGGATGCAGAAAAGGCTTTTGACAAAATTCACAGCCCTTCATAAAAGCAAAACGCCAATAAATCTCGGATATTGATGAACGATTCCAAAATAATAAGAGCTATATTTATGACAAATCCACAGCCAATATCATACCAAATGGGCAAAACTGGAAAAAATTCCTCTTCAAAACTGGCATAATAAGATAGGGATGCCCTCTCTGCCAATTCTATATTCAACATATAGTACAGTTCTGGCTAGGCAATCAGGCAAGAGAAAGAAATCAAGGGTATCCAGTTAGGAAAAGAAGAAGTCAAATTGTCCCTGTTTGCAGATGTTTTATACTGAATATTTAGAAAATCCCATTGTCTCAGCCCAAATCTCCTTAAGCTGATAAGCACCCCAGCAAAGTCTCAGGATACAAAAAAATTAATGCAGAAATCACAAGCATCTTTATACACCAGTAACAGACAAATGAGAGCCAACCAGGGTAAATGAACTTCCATTCACCATTTCAAAGAGAATCAAATACCTGTAGAATCCAACTGACAAGGGATGTAAAGGACCTCTTCAAGGAGAACCATAAACCACTGCTCAGTGGAATCAAATATAGACACAAACAAATGGAAGAACATACCATGCCTGATAGGAAGAATCATGACGTGAAAATGGATATTACCTGGGCTGCCATTTATAGATTCAATGCCATCCCCATCACCAAACAGAGCTCTTCATAGAAACTGGGAAAACTGGGTTTTAAAGTTCATATGGAACTAAAAAGAGCCTGCATCTTCTAAGGTCTCTGTCAAAGAACAAAGCTGGAGGCATCACGCTACTCTCCGGATTTCAAATATATTAATAAGTTGAAGAAGTCAATAAAATGAAAGATATACCGGTATTTTAAAACAGAGATATAGACTGCTGAATATCCTCAGAATAATATCATTATCTAGCCATCTTTTGACAGTCTCCGCGAGAAATGAAGAATGGGGAAAGGATTCAGTCGTAGCAGTTGTTTGAAGATAGTAGAAAGTTGAAATCTCTTAATCCTTCCTTGATTTCTTATATAAAATTATTCAAGATGGATTAGAGATTCTAATGTTACCTATTCTAGAGGAAAATTATGCTTGCACTATCTGGTGACACAGGCATGCAAGACTCTGCGTCTAAAACACTCAAAAGCAATGGCAGCAAAGAGCCAAAATTGACAAAATAGGATCTCATTAAATCCAAAGAGCTTCGTACAGCAAAGCAGAAACTACCATCAGAGCCGTCAACAGGCAACTCGCATGAATGAAGAGAACATTTTAAAATCTACCATCTGACAAAGCAGCTAATATCCAGAACCTACAAAGAACCCAAAGGCAAAACAAATTTACAAGAAAACAAACAGCCCCATCAAAAAGTGCAAAAGGATATGAAATCAGACATTTCAAAAGAAGACATTCCTACAGCCAACAGACATATGAAAAACATCATCACTGGCCATCAGAGAAATGCAAATCAAAACCATTAAACGAGATACCATCTCACACCCAGTTAGAAATGGCGATCATTCAAAAGTCAGGAAAACAACAGGTGCTGAGAGGATGTGAGAAATAGGAACACTTTTACACTGTTGGTGTGTATTGTAAACTAGTTCCAATCATTATGGAAACAGCATGGCGAGATTCCTGCTGATCTGGAAACTAGATGCCCAGGCATCCAGCCATCCCATTACTGGGGATATACTCAAAGGATTGCAATCATGCTGCTATAAAGACACATGCACATCGTGATACTACGCACTATTCACAATAGCAAAGCATTCTGGAATCCCAAATGTCCCAACAGTGACAGACTGGATGGAAGGAAGAAACGCATATACACCATGTGAATACTATGCAGCCATAAAAAGGATGAGTTTAGGCCCTTGTAGGGACATGGATGCAGCTGGAAAACCACTATCTAGCAAACTACAAGAACAGAAAAACCAAACACCGTGACAACTGCCTGGCAGGCGGGGAACTGGAAATGAGATCACGGCACCCAGGAACAACACACCCCGCCTACTGCGGGGTAGGGGAGGGGAGAGATTGCATTGATGCCATAATTGATGTAAATGACGAAAGATGGGTGCTGATTTCCAGTTGATGGGTGCAGCACACTAACATGGCACAAGTATATATATAACAAACTCCGTATAAGTTATGCAAGCTTAATGCACTGAACTTAAAGGATAATAAAAAATAAAAATAAAAATAAAAGGGTCATGACGTGGAAATGGTGCCTTTAGTTACTCAGACAAAAGACGAGCCGCAGTGTATATGGCACATAGGCAATGATACAAACTCTGCTGGCAATCATCTATGTTACTTTGGGCATGCAACATCTGTGGTTCAGTTTCCCCATACATAAAATGAGGAGAATTGTCTTAAATCAACTTTAGCAACTCTTCTAACTCTAATATTCTATTATTCTAAAACATGGAAGCCTTCTCAGATAAGCTTCAGTCATTTACCCATGGTTCAGGTGTGTTCGGAAACACGTGGCATGAGCAGTAAAAGACAGGCTACAGAGATGGACCAAGCCTTATGTTGGTACCAGCCTCATGAGCACAGAGTCCAGCTGCAGGGAGGATAGCACTGGGGACCACAGAAAGAGGGCTGAGAAGAGGAGATGGAGGAGCTCCTGGGGATGAGCTGTGTGCTATAGATTCTCTGTTGTGTGATATTGTTAGTTCTCTGGCGTTGTGGAGTGGAGGGTAACTATAAGGTTTTGTTTTGTTCATATGCTTTGGCTTGCTTAGGTGAGGTCAATAATACATTATAATTTTCATCAAAACTTATCTATGAAGGGAATTGGATTCCCCCAGTAACCAAAAATTGTATTTTCTCAAATACAAAAACTAATGCAGGTATAGCATAATTCTGCTTTGCATAATAAATGCATGAAAATATATTCTTGTCCCCTTGGGCTATTCGTATTTTAAGAAAATAATATACACACTTCAATGTGATATGGTTTCAACAATACAGTATATTGTAGAAAGTATTTTCATTCTCACAACAGCATACTCTAAATCAGGTTGGACCATGATGACACCCAGCTGAGTGGAGGGTTTTCAGTGAAGTGAAAGACAATGTTATTGACCTTTGGAGTCAGATAAATTTGATTGCCACCTCTACCACCTATTATAAACTCGGGCCTATTGTCTTATAAACTAAGGTCTTAGTAGCTCTACATCTATTTTCTCATATGTGATATGTGGATTATAATTCGTACCATATGGGGTGCTTTGAGAATGAACTCAGACGACTTATGTAAAGCACCTGGCACACAATAGGTGCTTACGTATGTTAATTTTCTTCCAAATAGCCAAACCTGGCTTACTGCATAAGGCATGTTATGGGGTTATTTTTCTTGTTTTTATTAAGATGATTCCATTTTTAAAATGTTTCCTTAATTCAGCTTAGAAAGATCTTGATTAAGTCATTTCTGTCTTCACTGAATTAGGTCAATCATTAAGCTGTTCTCTAGATTTCAGGAACAGTGTTAACAGCCAAGCATATGCAAGCTCCCAAATCAGACATTTAGATGGGTTTCTTTTGATCTACTTTTAATTGAAATACTCCCTAGTCTTCTAGGAAACTCAGAGATAAAAAGGTTCAGGATGATTCTGCTTTTCTCTATACTGCTCAGATTCTAACCATTAGGATGCACTGAGATTGGATCTTGGCTCTTTAGGAAGGAAACAGATAATCACACCATGAAACCATTACCTTGATGTAATAGGATGGAAAACGGGTGGAAGTTTAAAAAAGTTGGACTGATTATTCTTTAAAAGAGATAATTAGTATACTTCCAAAACAATCTTTGAAGGACGTAGTAGTGTAATTTAACTTTACTATTAATCAGTTATTTTTCCCTATTTAACAAAGCACAGAAACAGAGAACAACTGTCATTATATGAAAGAAAATTTGAAGCTTGATAATTACAAATACTTATGATATCAAGGTCAATTAGTTCTGAATGAAATAATCACAGCAATCATAGAACTTCATATTTTAGCAGTGACATTACAAAATATTATATTTGTGTTTCTGTTTTCAGAACACTTCCATATTAATCCTTATATAATTATAACAACAAACCTTTAAGATGGGTGTTATTTTCCCCACCATAAATGGTAGAAACCAAGGCTCGACAGAGATTTGAATTCAGATTAGAATTCTGGATACAAATCTGTTAGGAATTTGGGGGACTTCGGAAGAATGGCCATCTGAACATACTTTAGCTGCCCTTTGTTTCAATTCGAACCCATCTGAGCTAACCAGTTATTTAGCACCTGGGGCTTGCAGAATGGATGCCCCGGTCACTTGCTCCATAGCAAGTAGGTCAGCTGCAGTCTTGACCCAGCAGCTTGTGACAAATGCAGAATCCCAGTGCAATCTATGAATCGTAACTTGCATTATATCAAGATCCTTCACTACACTTGCTTGCAAATTAATGTTTTAGAAGCTTGCCTTAGAAAGTAAAACTGAGGACATAAGTATTGGAGGACTTGAGGACAGTATCAGAATGTCCCAGGATGAGGAATAGAAACTTGCTTATTTTGAAAAGTGCTTGACCTTGGAGATTCTTAAGATCTGTGGGAGCTTGGTTCCCAGGGCGCTGAGGAGAAACTGAAAAAGCTAAATTCCTCTCTACCTCGAGTTTTAAGAGCTTGAAATAACATGACTGCAGAAGATCAACTCCTGGTATTTTTGACAGGGTCTTCACATCCTGGCTGCTGCCATTCTGCTATCTCACAGAGGAAGAAAGCATGGTCCCTTCCACCATTTGTGGAACTGCCTCCGCTTGCAATACTGAAATAGCTGGACATGAGCCCCTGTGTGCAGCCAAACAAAATGGTATCCCTAGGACACTTTCTGGCCCTCCACTTAAGGGAACCCTGTAGCCAGATACACTTAAAACAGGCCTCCAATGAAACAGCATGGTGTCCAGAAAGCACACTAGGTATATTAGGAAAAAAACAGCAAGATGGATAGAAAATATGAAAATAACCTATTAGTGCTTTCAAAAACACATCAGCATTACGTCATACCTAAATGCAAAATATAAACATTTTGAACATATAGTATTAATAACCTATGAATGGAATTTTACAGAACCTAGTGGTAAGAGCCAAAAATCTGACACCTCCTTCACTGTAAATTGATAAGCTCCTCTTACTACTTTGTCTCATATCCTAGTGATTTTATGGCAAAATTATCACTTTCAGTAATGTCATTACTTTTGTCAATGAATCTCTGAATATCCCTATTGTAGAATTTGCCATTTGTTTACTATACAATTACTCCAACTCCAAATTTGTGTTGCTATCTAATGATGTTATTCCACTTTGACATATGTCAATTGGATTAAGGATATGATTCCAAATCACGTGACATTTTCTTTAATTCTCTTATTCTTCCTTGTATCTGTTATTGTCTGGGTCTCCTTTCCTTCCAGGATTAGAGTAGCATCCCAGTCTCCAAAGTTTGCCTTAAAAATGCACTTGATTTATCTCTATTTGATCTCTGTTAAAGATAAAAACTGTTCGTCATCGTATTTGAAACAAATCAATGAACAATCCTGACCTAATGTGTTCTCCTTTCCTTGAAACACATGCATTTTAACAGATTTTAGTGATTTAACCTAAATCCATTCTTGAGAATTCAACACCGTTTCGGATTAGTCTAAGGAATCTTCAGGATCATTGGATTTTGTGTCTGTCCTCCTATTATCCCATTGTATGTGTGGGTGATTTCCCTTTGCATGTACGGCCAACTCTGACAATTCAAGCTCCCTAATTTATTATTATTATTATTATTATTATTATTTTGAGACAGGGTCTCACTCTGTTGCCAAAGTTAGAGTGTACTGGCATAAAACAAGGTTTACCGCAGTCTCAAACTTCTGGGCTCAAGCGATCCTCTCACCTCAGCCTCTCGGTAGCTGAGATCACACACATGTGCCACCACACCTGGCTAATTTGTAAAGTTTTTTTTGTAGAGACAAGGCCTTAATATATTGCCCAAACTGGTCTTAAGCAATCCTTCCATCTTGGCCTCCCAAAGTGCTGGGATTACAGGCAGAATGCACCACACCTAAACTGCAAGCTCTTTTGACTTGCTATTTTATTATAACTTAGATCCAACTAAGTGACTTTGTCTTTAATACTTGTTACTTTATTTTTTGTTTTTGAGTCCTCATCATGTTCACATTGTATTAACTGGGAAAAATACACAAATGAGAGACTTTATTATATTTATGTTGTTTTATAATGTTTTATGAAGTTTTGTGATTTCAGCTAACAATGTGTTAATTTTAGAGAAAATCAGAGTTAAGTATACCTTCGGGAATTATATGGTTTAAGCCAATATTTTAAAAAATGGACAAAGAATGCATCAATATTTTTATAAAAGAGATAATCTCATGTTATAATCCTTGTATCATTATCCTCATGTTATAATTTAACATTCTAAAGTTTGTATGAATACGCAAATCTCTCTCTCTTGCTAGTTATAATACCCACATTTCTCTTTGTGTTATTTTGGATAAAAACATCAAAATAATTTTTAATTTATGCTTTTTGTCCTATCACTTTACTTCAATGGTTTCTAAAGCATGAGTTGCTATCTATAACTGCAAGGTTATTGGTATTAACCCTTTGGCCCTTAAAACCATGGAAAATCATAGAATTGAATCCATTTTCAATGCAATCTGTCTTCCTAAACATTTTTCTCTATGATATCCACGATATTCCATCTTCCCATATTACACAGAAAGGGAGGAACTTGAGAACTAGAAATGATGCCCCTGAATGCCAATCACTTTATATAGAATTATTTTTTTTTGTTCTATTTTTGTTACATTATACTCTTTAAGTTCCCAGGGTACATGCATAACGTGCAGGTTTACATATGTCACTCTGTACATGTTGTTGTGTGCTGTATGCATCAACTCACAGTACCATCAACTCATTAGCTTTACATCAGGTATAACTCCCAATGCAATCCCTCCTTCCCTCCCCCTCCTCCCATGATACAGCCCCGTGTGTGATGTTCTCCTGGGAGTCCGGGTGGACCATTATTGTTCAGTTCCTACCCATGAGGAGCAGAACATGCGGTTTGGTTTTCTGCCTTTTGGTGATAGTTTGCTAAGAATGATGGTCGTTGCATCCACCTGCCAGCGACAAAACCCATCCTTTTGGTGGCTGTATATTCCATGGTGCATATGTGCCACATTTTCTGGAATCCAAATTCGGTCGGCGAAGCATTTGGGGTTGATTCCCAAAGCCCTTTGCTATTGAATAGTGCCGCAGAAATATAAAAGTAATGGTCTTTATAGCATGATTTATAACTTTTGGGTATATCCCCAGTAGTTGAAGGGCTTGATCATATGGTACATCTAGTTCTGGATCTCGAGCAACGCCGCTAATGTTTCATGTAACAAGCTGTTCAGTTTACAATCCCACCAACAGTGTAAAAGTGTTCCTGGCTTCTCCATATCCTCTCCAGCACCTGTTGTTGTTTCCTTGACTTTAATGATAGCCATTCTTGACCTGGTGTGAGATGGTATCTCTATTGTGCCTTGCATTTCTCTGATGGCCATGAGGATGAGCATTTTTCATGTGGCTCGTTGGCTGCATGAATGTCTTCTTTGAGGAAATGTCTGCCCATGCATCTCCTTTGGCCCACTTTTGATGCTGTGGGTTGTTTGTTTTTTTTCTTGGTAAATTTGTTGAGTTCTTGTGGTGGTTCTTGGATAATAGCCTCTGCCGATGAGTAGATTGCAAAAAATGTTCTCCCATCTTGTAGGTTGCCTGCCGGACTTGATGTATTTCTTTGGCGTGAAGTTTCTTAGTTTAATTAGATCCTGATTTGGTTTTAATTTTGGGCTCTGCTGCCATGTTTTGTGTTTTAGATACAAAGCCTTCGTCATTGTGTCCTGAATGGAAAAATACCAGGTTTTCCTCAGGCCTTTTAAGTTATGGTATTAGGTCTACGATGAAGTCTCAATCCATCTGAACACTTTTATAAGGAGGGCGGCAATCCAGTTTCAGTTTTCTGCTACCAGATGGATAGCCAATTTTCCGCACTACTGCTAAATCGAGAATCTTTCCCAATTTTCTTTCGTTTCTCTCGCTTACCAAAGATCTGATGTACGTGATGTGTTTATTTGATGGACTCTGTCGTCCGTATCATTGGTCTATATCTGCTATTTTGGTACCATACTACGCTGTTTTGGCACTGTATCTCGGAAAGTATAGTCGAAGTCAGGTAGAAATGGATGCCTCCAGTCAGCCTTTGTTCTTGACTTAGATTGTCTTGAGATGCGGCCTCTTTGATCAAGGGGCTCATCCTGGGATGCGCGCCTATTCAACATTCACAAATCAATAAAACATAATGCACTATATAAACAGAACCAAAGATAAGAACCACATGATTATCCTTCTTATTAGATGGCAGTGCTTTACAAAATCTAACAGCCCTTCATGATGGGGCCTAAGAATTCGTATGATGGAACGACTGTGTCAATAAGAGCTTGATGATGACAAAGCCACAGCCATTATCGCTACTGAATAAAACTGGAAAAAATTCCCTTTGAAACTGGCATTAAGACAGGATGCCCTCTTCAATTAATTCTAGAATCATAACATAATGTTGAAGTTCTATGAAAATTCTAGCAAAGAAAGAAATCAAGGGTATCTGTTAAAAAGAAGAAGTCAACTGAACCTCTTGGTAGACATTTAGTGATTGTATATTTCATAGAAAATCCCATTGTCTCGCCCAAATCCCTTAAGCTGATAGCAACTTCAGCAAGCCCCTAGGATATGTAAAATTAATGTGCAAAAATCATGCTATCTCAGATACACCCAGTAACAGATAAACAGAGCCAAATCATGAAATGAACTTCACTTCATAATTGCTTCAAAGAGAATACAACAAATACCTAGGAATCCAACTGACAAGGGATGTGCTGACCTCTTCAAGGAGAACTACAAACCACTGCCTATGAAATAAAAGAGGCATACAAACAATGGAAGAAATACAAATGCCTTATGACAGGAAGAACTAATATCGAAAAATGGGCCATACTGCCTATAGTTATTTTATAGATCTAATGCCATCCCCATCAAGCTACCAACGAGTTTCTTCACCGAATTGGAAAACTGCTTTAAAGTTCATATGGAGATAGAATTTTATGTCTGCAGGTACCACTAGCCCAGTAAAGTGAGGAAAGAGGCTCAATGCCTCATCATGCTCTCTTCCTACAACCTGTTTCTGAAAGTAGAAAGAATAGTGAGAGGCCGTAAAACCACAAGAAGGTCAAAGTACAAAAGTAGAACTCAAATAAATTATACTGAGAAGTTTTATTCTGGGTATTACATGAATACTGGAACACTTTTTCATGTAAAGAATATTTGGACTGCGAGAGAAGTAAGAGTAAAAACTCTCTACCAGAAAAAGAGTTAGAATAAGTGCATTATTTTATCTTATACTTTTTAATCTGCTTTATATATATGCAAACTTGCTTCTCTCTGGGAGTTAACTTTTAGAAAGATTCTTACTGGATTGTCAGGAATTCATGCAAAAAACAGTAATTTAAGTATTCAAATCTGTTGAATGCCTGTAATTTCTGTAGTTGACAGTATTTATGAAAGGATAAGAAGATTGCTAAATTTGTAGTTGTTTTAAAATTATTAGGATAGTTTTAATATAAACTTACACTTCTTTATGTACCCCTCTCAACCCTGGGTCCTTGAGAAGAAGCAAGCCAAAGGAGAATAAAAATACAATACGAATTTGCTACTGTGAAGCTGGGTTAGAGAAGGCATTGGAGGCTTTTTCATTTCTCCCTGATCCTGAACCTCCAAATCCATTCCTCATGCATGTCCTGTATTTAACCCTCCAGATGCAGGACTAGAAGTGAGAGGATGCTGAGCTGCTGAAGACAACCCCATAGTAGAATGTCTGCTGTCTGGCTGAAGAGGGGGCTGTGTGCCTGGCACACCTGGGTACACACAGATTCAGGGATTACAACACCAGGAAAAAAAATCTGTAAGAGGCACCAGAAAATATGCACTCAATTTTCTAAGTATAATTATTTCAGCTGAAGGAAAGCCAAAGCCAGGATGTCCAGTTGTTGTAAATTGGCATTTATCCAAACTTGATCAAGGATCAAAATTACCTGGAGGCATAGCTAAAGTACAGCTTACAGTCCTCTCCCTATACATTTTGCCTCAGTAGATTTGGGTTGAGAGTTGGGAATTTTAAAATTTGCACTTTTTCCCTAATGTTCCAGCTACTTCTTAAGACCAGGTGAGTGTCTGAGTCATTGGTACACTGACAAGAGGGAAAGCCTTACCAGTGGCAATAGATTAGGACATCTATTAGTTTTACTTTGTGCAAGACTGGCCAAAGGTCTTCATTTTATTAAATTATTATCTTCATGTTGCAAATGAGGAGACTGAGGCATAGAGAAATTAAATTCACCCAAGGTGTCATAACAAGGAATTAGCATCATCAAAACTGAAATTCACTCTTGCCCACTTTATTCTGTCTCCTAGATGTGCTTTTGATTGTGCCATCAATGCTTGCATTTATGAAATTGGAAAATACGGATACTCTTTGAAATGAATAATATTCTTTTTAGTTTGGCAATTTTTAATGTTTTTGCTTCATAAACACATCTAGATTCTAAAATTGAAAGCTCCTGTAGTTTTAGAGTGAAACTCAGTAATTCTGAGTCTAAGAGGAAAGGTCTCATCATTGTATATATTGAAAATCCTATCATCTGTTTCCATGCTGAGCTGAAACAGAGTGATTTTCTGGCTAGCAGGCCATTTATCACTTCCCACCAGCCATCAATAATTGATTAGGGAGATTGGATTCTGCACAATGCAAATCAGCTCATTTTTTCAACACGGAATACAGTTTGTGTCAAAATGTGGTAACCCTTGAATCTCTCTGCTTACTCATCTTTGATAGAATGCTGGAGTTTTCACTTACTCTTTTTTATCAGAAGATAAAAGAAGAACTGGGCAGGAAGGAAAATAACCATCTGGTTCTGTTTATGCTGATGCCTCTAAATCATGTGCACCTCACAATCTGTGTTTTACCTTCTCACCTAAAAACAAAGAGCAAAAGGATGCTTTAGGTCAAGAAGCCAACCCCAGGATCTTTTTAAGGCAAAGCCTCCAGGCCATCTCTTACATTCTCAGGAATGGAGTGAAGATTTGCAGACTGGTAACTTTTCCCTTAAGGAACTACCACTGTCATTTCTATCCCCTAACTTTCTATTTCCACAAAACCGTGGTTGGTTGCAGAGTAGCACACAGTCTCTCCAGCTTCTGTACTAAAGCTAAGTACACAGGTCATTTGGTTTATAGGTCCACTGATCATCATGGCAGAGAAACAGGAAATAAAAGTAATAAACAAGAGCAAGCTACAATGATTATGGACTCTTAACAACTTCATTTTGTGATGCTTCAGGGTTTTTTGGTCCCGATTATTTTTTTTTTTAAATAAAGGCAGGGAAGTGTTGTCTGCTGCTTTTTAGTTCTGCAGGCAGGGCTTAGCGAAGTCATCTCCTTTTCTGGATCTGCATTGAGAGAAAGTCCTTCCCCTTTTTATGGTGCCTCTGGACCAAATGCCTGAAGATTCAGTTAACACAGAACAATCGGGACCTCCCTTTAGTCTCAAAGCTGTCGGTTTGCTAATTGGAGGCATCCCCATTAGAAGGCCACGCTGGAGAAGGAATGAGAACAGCTAGCACTGAGAGTCTGAGATGTGCCTGACTAGTCCAAGTGTTTTAAATGGAATAACTGATTAATTCCTTATAGCTGCTCTAGGAGGCAGGTATCTTCTCCAAGTTAGAGATGATGCAAATGAAGTAAGAGCGGTTTTATACCTAGTCATATCCAGTGTGTGAACAAGGTTGCTGTGGATCTGGAGCCTGCACTCTTCTACCACCGGACGTATCTCTATTGCTTCACTGACCACAAACTTCACCCACTCTAGTGGTCCTGTTCTAAATATTGGGAGATCATCTTTTGACATTTTTTTCTCACTTGGGCAATTTTCTTATGATTGTATTGAGAGAAGTCCTCAACATTTATCATGAATTAATATATTTTCTATTTCCCCCAAAGACTTAAGTTCCTCCAATATGTTTGTGTATGTGATGCTGAGAATTAGTTGGTGTGGGGCTGGGGTTGATGGCTTCTAGAAAACAAGATTTACAGGGATTTTTTTTTTTTCTGTCCTCCTCCTTTAACCCTCCCTCTAGCTTTTTCTCTTTTTATGACAAGAGTGCCTGGAAGGAGCTAATGCAATCACTACCAGCATCAACATCAGTCAGGTCAGATCAAGACCAGCTGCAGTCTTTAGTAATATCATTTTCTTACAATCTCAGCAAAAAATGATCTCTGTGTATAAATAATACAAAAAGAGAGACTTAGCTTCTTTCGGAATATGCACCTTTAGAGAAATGAAAAAAAACTCTTGAGCTGAAAGATTGCCTGAGGCTTTTAAAATAATTTCTTTCACTCACCTAGGAAGAAAAGAGACATTATATTATTACTTCCCTTTTTGTTCAGTTTTGATTTTACAATATGACCAAGGGCCTATCTTCCCTCTTGATGCCCTCCTGTAACTGCCAATAACGTTAAAAGGACACATAAATACTTTTCAAAGAGGTAAGGATGCTGCCCACCCCTGAACAGTTGTGCAGGTGTACATCTTCCTGACCTTCCTAACTTCCAGCTCCTCTTTGTGTGTATGAGTGTGTGTGTGAATTTATACACACACACATACACACATAACAAAGCTAATGACTGACACTGCACTTTGATGGAGTCAGACCTGTCTCCTGACCTTTCTCTAGCAGAAAACTCAAGAAATGTCTGTTTCCTGTACTTTTAAGAAAAAGGGAAAACATTCAGTGAAACAAAAAACAACTCTGGGCGTCTGAAAATGTAAACAGCAAAAGAGAAATTAACTATGGTTGTGCTTTTTCATTTATACAGTTGAGATGTTTATAGACACTCATATAAAATATAGAGGGAGATGAGTCAGAATTGACTATATAACCCATATATAACCCATAACTGTTAACTTATGAGCAAAATATAAATATCAAATACATTATACCTATAACAAACACAATATCAGAAAAATTCAATTGGAATGTAGAGGAAGCTTAGGTATGGTATAATGGAAAAAATTATGATTGAACACTCAGCTAATGAATTTCCACTATCTACTGAAGCCAGTACTAAAAACTGAGGTAACAGAAATGAAAGGTACAACACTTGCCCTGAAAGTGTTCATAAACTTGTCAGAGAGGAAGACAAGAATATGAAAAATTGCAATGGCACATGATGAATGAGATACACGTACACGTAACAAGTCTCTAATTTAGGCCAAGAAGAAGAGGGAAAGATTTTTAAGAGAAGGAGACACTTGAGAAGATGTCTGCAAGAAAGAAGTGGACAAATACAAAGGAAAGAGGGTGGAGCATTCCAGGCAAAAGAAAAGCACTTGCGTAAGTCCAGAGGCATTTCAGAGTAAAGTGCATTTGAAGAAAGCTTCCAATGACTGCCTGTAGTTAAACATAGGCTTATTGTACGATTCAATTACACTCTTAGCTATTTATCAAACTGAGCTGAAAACATGCACACAGACATTTATAACAGCTTTAGTCATAATTACCAAAAAACTAGAACTAACTGAGATATCTTCTAATATATCGATTGGTGAGTAGACTGTGGTCTATCCATACAGTGGAATTTCCATTCAGTGATAAAAAGAAACAAACTATTTATTAATTCATACAAAAATAGGGATGAATGAAAGAAGACAGACCCAAAAGACCACATATTGTATGATTCAACTCATATAACATTCTGTAAAAGGTAAGGTTACCAAGATAGAAACATATCAGTAGTTGGTAAAGTTTGGGAAGGAGATCGCATTCAGCTAGAGAAGTATAGAGGATTTTTAAGGTGATGAAAAAATGTGCATGGTACTACAGTGATGAGACAATATGCATTTTTCAAAACCAATAGGACTTTATGGCATAAAGAATGAAACCTTAGTATATGCCACAACAACAAAAAATCAGCCGAGTTAAGGAATCCCAGGATGAAATGCACTATAACAAAAATGGTAAAAACCCAAATTTAACTTCACTAAAGAAGTTTCCAGCAAAAGTAACTTTGGAGAACAGTTCTGTGACTGGAAACTGAAAGCTAAAGAGACAATGATGGATGTGCACATAAACTCTATACTCTAGTAGATCAAGTTATGTCTCTCAGGTGTATGAGTTAAAAATGCTGAAACTGCTTTACAAATATACTGGGGTTGAGCAAATAAGTAAAGGAATGGTTGATGGTGGGAGTGACATTTCTCTCCGCTGGAGATGGAAGTTACAGATAAGCAAGGGAAAAATGGCTAGGAATCATCAGGTATAGGATTAGACTCTGTGACATAGTATAGACTCATGCTTAGATATTTAATATAGATATAAAAGGATATGAAAATATATATATATGTATGTGTGTGTGTACATGCAGATTTGTATACGTTCATATATTTCATAGCTGTCCACTGAGAGAGTTTAGAAGCAATGGAAGGTAGTAAGAGCATATACATGGCCAGATCTGGATTTCTGATGCCATTCTTTAATTAAAAAAAAAAAACAAAACTAGAGTTCTTTGGGTTCTAGGGAAGAGATGAGAATATACAAGAACCTCATGGAGCAACTTGTAGTGCCAGAAAGTTAAAGAAGTGCTCAGAAATAAAGGGTCAAACAGACTAACCTGTAAGAGTTCCCAGTGGTCCAAGCTGACACAATTTGAGAATCAAAATAATGTAGCACTGGGTTATAACCCAATACCTTAAATTAATATCTATTAATGATTATATAAATTGTTGAATGAATGAAATAAATGAATGGAGGTAGAAGACATAGCACACAAACAGAAGATTCCAAATAATTTTTGTAGATTCTCCCTCTCCAAGATGTGGGGCTTAACATTCTCTTTCCTACCCTCATTGAGTGTGAGCTGCTCTTTCAGAAAATAGTGTTTAGAAAGGTAGGCAGGTGGGGTTACTTTGTAGTGAAGAGAACTGGTAACACTGTTTCAGCCAGATTATTCAGTTTTACATCACTTTAAGCCACATTGATAGTGTGTGCCCTTGATATGATGCAATGAGAATGACATTTGACCTCTATGGTCTTCCTCCCCCAAATCCACAACCTAAGTCTATCCATGTGGAGGGGCATTCTGGAAAATAAGCACTACTCAAAACTGTCAAGGTCATTAAAAACAAGAAATGCCTGAGAAACTACCATTGTCCAAAGGAGGCCGAGGAGACGTGACAACCGAATGTAATATGGTGTCCTAGATGGGATCCTGGAACAGGATCAAAGGACATTAGGTAAAAACTAGCAATTTCCAAATAAATTTGGACTTAACTTAGTTAATATAAATATAACTGGAATGTAATAGTCTTGTTTCCTTAGTTGCGATAATTGTTCTGTAATAATGTAAGATGTTAAAAATAGGGGCAACTAGGTAAGGAGTATACAAAAACTGCACAATTTTTGCGACATTGTGGAAGTCTAAAGTTATTCTAAAATTAAAAATTAAAGAAACATTACTCATGGTAACATAAAAGTTACCCACACTTTGATGAAATAATGTGAAGAATGAGAACATGGAGAAGGCAGTAGGCAGAGGTCCCTGTAGGGTCGTGAATGTCATCTGAGTGTGGAATTATGGCTTTGTAAAAGATTGATGTGAGAGGGCAGATGCTTGTAGGGACCTGTCACTCATGTAGTCATCCAAATGAGAATTCCTTATCCAAATCCACATTTGTAGAGTGAGATGAACAGAAGAGACAACCTGGTGACCAACTGATTAAAGCAGAGAAGGGAAAGGAAACTTCTCAGAAGGATCCAAGATTTCTCTTTGAGTGATTGAGCAGGAAGTGGTGTTCTTCCTGAGCCAGAGGCCACAGGGGAGCCAATATAAAAATTCAATGTCAAAATACCTCTTTAGAACTGGGGATGAGAAAGCTAAGAGGACATTTTCAGTTCTCAGAAGGCAACCAGAAGTAAAAACGCGCTGTCTTTCATGCTTCTTGCCTATACACCTCCATTGCGTTCATGCACCCACAGTCCATGTCTACCCAGTCTCTGTCTCCTCTCTTTTGAAGTGTGCCCTCAGCTATACATTAAGTTTGAAAATCTTGATAAATTATTTCATGTTAAGGGAGGAAATGGTGCAATGTGTTAATAGTATTGTTTGAAACATATTTAACTTTAAACAAAATAGGCAGATAGGAATAAGGAAGAAGCTGGGAGTGGATGGGGGTGAAACCCCTAGGTTGGTGCTGATTAGCAGGAGAGCTGTGTACTTCCTACCTGAGGCTGTGATGAAGAGGTCCCCTTAGGGCAGAAATTTCACCATCAAAGTAGCAGTCCAAATGGGAAAGGATCCAACTGCTGCTCAGAAACAGGAAAATCAGTCAGCTGGAGTAGTAGAATGAGCAAAAGAAAAAGGCCTTAAATAGGTCTGATAAAAGTCTCATTGGGAAAAAAAAAAAAAAAAGAAAAGCTAAATGTAATTAGATTAAAAATATATTTTGCATGCATTCATCTCACAAATATTTGTTGTGCACCCTGTACATATGTCATGCTCCATTTTAGGATGTTTGGTAGGACAGTGAGTTGAACAGATACAGTTCCTTCTGTGATAGAGTTTAAATTCCAGTGGCATGACAGAGATAATATACAAGTAAATAAAAATAATAAGTTCTGGTTTTGAAAGTGCTCTGAAGAAATTATCAGGGTGATTATCTGGGCTGAAACCCGATAGATAAGAACAAAGCAGCTCTTCAAACAAAAGGGGCAAAAAGCATAGTCTTTTCATTCAATACTTCAGCCAGAGACAAAATGACCTTATTTAAGCCTCATAACTTACATTATTACATGAAATGAACCCAAAATGTAAATGTTGTGGCTACCTCCATTTTATGCTTTTGAAAATGGGAACTAAACATTAAGTAACTTGTACACTACTTGCTCTGAGCTGAAGTCCTAACCCCAGTGCCTCAGAATGTGGCTGCATTTGGAGACAGGATCTTTAAGAAGGTGATTAAGTTAAAATAAGTTCATTAAGATGGGCCCGAATCTAATCTGACCGGTCTCCTGGTAGGAAGAGGGAATTTGAAATACAGAGTCTAACCACAAAGAAGCATGAGGGATATGTACGCATGGAGAGAAGGCCAAGTGGGGACACAGTGAAAAAGTGGCCATCTGCAAGCCAAGAAGAGAGGCCTCAGGAGAAACTCGTCCTGCCTAATCCTTGCTCTTGGATTTCCAGCCTCTATACCTGTGAGAAGATACATTTCAGTTGTCTAAGCGACCCAGTTGGTGGTGTTTTGTTATATGGTAGTCCTAGTAAACTGATATACTACTTAATATGGTGACATATGAACTAAAATCAGGCATATTTACTATGATTAGAATTACTATCACTTATAGTACCTCCAAAGGAGCCTTTTTTCTTTTTTTTTTTTTCTTGACATGGAGTTTCCCTCTTGTTTCTCAGGTTGGAAGGCAATGGCACAGTCTCAGCTCACTGCGACCTCCATCTCCTGGGTTCAAGCAATTCTCCTGCCTCAGCCTACCAAGTAGCTGGGATTACAGGAATATACCACCACGGCAGGTCAATTTTTGTATTTTTAGTAGATATGGGGTTTCACCATGTTGGCCAGACTGGTCTCAAACTCCTTATCTCGAATGATCCGCCTGCCTCAGCCTCCCAGTGTGCTAGGATTACAGGTGTGAGCCATCGCGCCTGGCCACAGGAGCCATTTTTAATTTTTTTTTTTTTTTTTAAGAAATCCCAAGGGGAATGCATGTTCTCACAGGATCATTCCAAATACAATGTACAGCAGACATAGGGGAAGACATATTCAGGAAATAAAGCCATAATGGTGGAACATCAGACACATCTGTATGACGCCGTCTCTATAACAGGTTTGGTGGTAGTGGTGGGAGACTCAGTGTGAGTCAGGAACAAGTATACTAGTTGGGGTGGGGGTGAGCTCTGGAGTCGGATTTCTTGGAGTCAAATCCAGGTTCTCCTACTTACTAGCTGTATTATCACGGGGAATTTGTTTCTAAATTTCCTTAATCTCTCATCTGCAAACCAGCTCATGAAGTGGGCATGACATTTATGAACAGGTGTAAAACACAATCACAATATCTGATTAACTGTAAACACTCAATACATGTTATGTGATGACATTTATGAAGCAACTGCCTGGACCTATTCCTGGAGACCAGGGATGGGGATGGGGATGGGGGTTGTTTTGTTTTGTTCATTTCTGTATCTTCAGGACTTAGTAGGTCATGAAGAAATAACTGTTGAATTATTCCTATATAAACTCCATTGAGAGACCACTCAGAAAATGTATTTTTAAAAATGGGGCCTAAAAATTAGGAGGGTCCGGGAAAGACGACAGGCGGTGGTTCAGTAGTCCCCAACCTCTTGTTACTGTGGTATCTCTTTTCCCTTGATCTAAAATCCCACCTGAAGCCAGTCATTGTGGGGCTCCGGCTGTGGTTGCTGGTGGTGCCCTGGTTAAATAGAGAAGGCTGTGTGGAGAGTGATCTGAACATGTGTCATCAACATGTGTCCCAGGCAACAGACTTTTCTCTTGTGATCTGTCTTTCTTGGGAAATGAGAAAGAAACAAAGCAGTGAAGACCGTAAGGCCAGAAGGAGGCTATCAACTTTTCTATATTATCCCGTCAGGCAGAGAACACTATTCTTTCCAGCAAAGACAGTTTCTGCAGTTTCACAAAGCTTTACGACCACACACTGAGCATCCTTTGAGGGTAGATATAACACTATCTCTTAGACCATGGAGCCATCTGAAGAGACAAAAAAAAAATCTTCAGACCAAAGGCACATGCTAGCTAATTGCTGAAAGCCTGGGAGAGCCGGCGAGTGGATTCACTGCTTCAGGTCTGACAAGTGTTTCATAAGAGTTGGTGCTGGGGGTAAAGAAATCGTGATCACCTTGAGAAAGTGCTGCTTCCAAAGATGTTCTGGTTCTCTGATGATTAACAGGGTTATTATGTATCCCTTTTGTGATTACCCTTGAATATATGACAAGGGTCCTTTGTCATCCATAGAAACACTGTTTTTACATTCCAGTGAGAACAGAAGAAAGGTTTAATTACCATCCATGGCATCTGCTTATTTGAGTCGTCTTATGAGTAATCACATAGACCAACATATCCAGATGGCCAGGCTCTCTTCCTTTCCCTGCCTTTCTCTTCCTTTCTCACCATGAAAGGCATTCTGTTTTATATCCAGAAAAGTCACTTACTGAAAGATGACCGAGATGTGACTCCAAATGCCTGGTATAATATGGAAAAATAAATCCCAGTAACAGGAGCCGGGCGCGGTGGCTCAAGCCTGTAATCCCAGCACTTTGGGAGGCCGAGACGGGCGGATCACGAGGTCAGGAGATCGAGACCACCCTGGCTAACATGGTGAAACCCCGTCTCTACTAAAAATACAAAAAACTAGCCGGGCGAGGTGGCGGGCGCCTGTAGTCCCAGCGACTCCGGAGGCTGAGGCAGGAGAATGGCGTAAACCCGGGAGGCGGAGCTTGCAGTGAGCTGAGATCCGGCCACTGCACTCCAGCCCGGGCTACAGAGCAAGACTCCGTCTCAAAAAAAAAATAATAAATAAATAAATCCCAGTAACAGGAGAGCACGCAATACTTATGCAGATCAATTGGTGGACATTTGCCTTATGAATAATTAAGCAGTTTTTTGACTTGGGGCAAAATCATCCCTCTTCCACAAACTAAATACTTGGTTTACCCATGTGCACATCAGAGGTAGGAGGGGGTCTGATTTAGTTTTTGAAAAATTACATCTGATATAAAGTAATTTTGCAGATAGTTCCTCCTTTAGGACCCAAATTACCACAATAGGTTTCCATAATTTATATTAATACAGAAGAACATATCTTGAGCTGTTATCTAAATAGCACACAGGTCAAAACATGTTATTTGATGCCCTTCTCACAAGGTGAAGGGGTTTTCCACGATTAAATATATTTAGTAAACATTGCATACTATATATCTCCTACAGATGCACAGTAAGACCCAGACATTTTAGAGTAATTGGTTTAAACCTTCTCAATATATGTCCACAAACTTTTTGACCTTGGAACAATTTTTATTGTTTTTATGAAAGTCCTGCAAAATTCTGGCTTTGTGGAGATTATTCAGGGAAGACTTCCTTGCCCCCTTAGCTTACTTCTATAGACCCCCAAGATGTACTTTTCTTTATCATGGCGCATTTCAAACCTAATTATTTAGAAATATACCTTCCTCCTTTCGATCAACATTCTGCATCCCAAACTAGTCACAGGGCTGAGGGCATCAATGCATCTACCCAAATGGTCTAGAGGAATTAGCCTCCCTTCTAGCCAGAGACGTATTTTATGGCTTCCAAAGTAATAAAGTGGCCTATTCTCAATGCAGCACCAATAACAGCAGTTGCTTCCCACATAGACTAAAGATTAACAACAGGACTTGGGTGGATTTATAGGGCAGGTTATTACACCCTGAAAATAAGAAGGTGTTACTAATTCTCTTTCCCTTGATTTAATAGACTGACAGCTCCTGGGCTCCAGGGAGCTTCATGAGACAAATAACTCTCCAAATAAACCACCTGGGAGTGGGAGAGCTCAGAGGTGACTCTGCTCTCTCTGTGACCTATGACTGCTCACCGATGCAAAAGGACAGCAGCCAAAACACCTGCTATCTCTAAGTATGTGCAATAAACATCAGGTGTCAACCCCAGAGGATTTGTGGATGGACACCTGGACTGTTCACCCCTCAGGCACACCCCCACACTCATGACACTCTCCTGGGACTAATTATAGTCACTGACAATCTGTCTCCATCCCAAGACCAGTCCATAATATCAGAAACTACTTGCACCCTTAACCTCTCCCTTCTCACCTTTAGGTGGGACCACAGTGATGTACAAGTCTCAAGACATGAGAAATGACCTGAGTTCTACAGTTTGGGGTTGAAGACCCTACTTCACCCTGTCTCTCTCTATTGTGTCAGCATTGAAATTTCAGTTCAGATTTTAGGGTTCTAATTTTCCACTTGTCCAAGAGAGGAGTTAATCATCTGAGTAGGAAACTGCCTGCATGATACACGTTGAAAAAATTCTGAAGGGGTCTCTGTCACCCAAATAATTACGTTAGGCCCCTGAGCAACCTAAAATATCTCAGTTGGATATTAATCCTAAAGACATCAGATTAAGGTGGTAACAGACTTTTCTGAAGTAAATTCTAGAAGATACTCTCATAATAGAGTAATTCTTGTGCATCTGATAATGGTTATAATGGTTGTTATAACCTAGTACTTGATTTCCAGAGTTACAGAAGATACAGAGCATTATATTGATCAAGTTCAAGTTTCCAAATAGATTCTTGGGGAAAACATACATTGTGCTGTTAAAACTAGCTCCTCCTTGGGCAGTAACTATTACATCCTCTTCATCCTGCCCTGGGGTCATGATCATGCAGTAATGTATAAATCAGGGCATTTTATCTATCCAGATGTATTTGAGAGGCAGGAGAGTATAGCGTAGTAGTTAGAAAAAGACAACAGGGAGACTACCTGAACTTAATTCTGATTCTGACACTTGCAAAAACGAGAATCACTTAGGTGCTCAACCTTTCTCAGTTCTCTCATCTGTTACATTCGTTAAAATTAAAAAGAAAAACATGTTAAGGACAATAATGCATCCTATTTTATGTTTTCTAATAGAATTTGATAAACTACTATAAAGTGCATGGAACAGTGTCTAAAATATACTAAACCATCAATAAATGCTAATTTCCTAGTGTTTAGGCCTAATTTAACCCTTTTTTCCTCTTCAAATTTTAAGTTCTGGGGTACAAGTGCAGGATGTACAGGTCTGGTACATAGGTAAATGTGGGCCCTGGGGGTTTGCTGCAGATATCAACTCATCACCTAGATATTAAGCCCAGCATCCATTAGCTATTCTTCCTCATGGTCTTCCTCCCGCCACCTCCCAACAGGCCCCAGTGTGTGCTGTTCCCCCAGTGTGTCCATGTGTTCTCATTGTTCAGCTTCCACTTATAAGTGAGAACATGTCATGTTTGTTTTTCTGTTTCTGCATTAGGTTGCTGAGGAAAACCGCTTCCAGCCCCATCCATGTCACTGCAAAAGTCATGATCTCGTTCTTTTTATGCCTGCATAGTATTCCATGCTGTTTATGTACCACATTTACTTTATGCAGTCTATCACTGATGGGCATTTGGGCTGATTCCATGTTTTTGCTATCGTGAATAGCGCTGCAATGAACATACGCATGATTACTAGGTATATACCTTTGGGTATATACCCAGTAATGAGATTGTTGGGTCAAATGTTATTTCTGTTTCTAGATCTTTGAGGAATCACCACACTGTCTTCCACAATGGTTGAACTAATTTACCATCCCACCAATAGCCAGAATCTGTGACAGTAACCAAAACAGAATGGTACAGGTATGATAACAGACGCAAAGACCAATGGAACAGATCAGGGAACTCAGAGATAAGACTGCACACCTAAAACCATCTGACCTTTGGCAAACCTGACAAAAACAAATAATTGGAAGAGGATTCCCTATGTAATAAATGGTGCTAGAAGAACTGACTGGCCATATGCAGAAAATTGAAACTGGACCCCTTTCTTACACCTTATACAAAAATTAACTCAAGATGGATTAAAGACTTAAATGTGAAACCTAAAACTATAAGAACTCTAGAAGAAAACCTAGGCAATACCATTCAGGAAATAGGCAAGGGCAAAGATTTCATGATGAAAACACCAAAGGCAATAGGAACAAAAGCAAAAATTGACAAATAGGATCTAATTAAACTAAAGAGCTTCTGCATAGCAAATGAAACAATCATCAGAGCGAACAGATAACCTGTAGAATGGGAGAAAATTTTTGTAATCTATCCATCTGACAAAGGTCTAATATCCAGAGTCTATGAGGAATGTAAACAAATTTACCAGAAAAAAAAACACAACCCATTAAAAAGTAGGCAAAGGACATGAACAAACACTTCTCAAAAGAAGACATTCATGCGGCCAACGAACATATGAAAAGAAAACTTGACACTACTGATCATTAGAGAAATGTAAATCAAAACCACAATGAGATGCCATCTCTTGCCAGTCGTTATGGTGATTATTAAAAAGCCTAATTTAACTCTTTAAAAGTCCCATTGAAGTAGGTATCATGATGTCCAAACTATAAAGATTTAGAAACTTAGGCACGTCATCACTGTTTCAAGGTTACACAGCCAAATAGTAGAGCTAAGCTTCAAATCTATTTCCTGTAACTCTGAAAACTCCTGCTTTTATCCACCACACTAAACTGTATCCTTTCAAATCCTACTGCACTTGATGGCTGCAATACATTGTATTTCTAATTCTCCTCTAATTTTTCAACAACTTCATTAATTTATGGTTACACAGATTCTACAAACCATATATACTTAGTGATACTGTATTATTAATTAGAGGAGTGAGTTAGGAGCTAAGAAGTTTGGCTGTGCCTATCAAAGATTCTATCATGGTAAATGCAGATTCCTTCCTTCTTTCTTACCTACCTATGTGGTCACATGACAGTGCTTTTTTCAGATCTTGTATTGCTGGGTGACAGCTTCTGTGCTTTGAAATCCATTGCTGCATTTTTACCAAGGTTGTTTGCTCTTTCTGTTCCTAAGATGCATAGGATTCTTTTCATGGTTTTGGCTCAGGAACATCCACCCCAGTGGCCTTGGTTAACCTTCATCAGAACTGCACAACTCTCCCAGCACCCTTCCCATTTTCTTTCACCAGCAGTTTTTTTCTAATTCATTTCTTGACTATTTAATTCCATTTCGGTATCTGCTTTTTTTGGCAACCTGGATGAACACACAGTTGAATTCTATAATAAATTGCAAGGCACCTTTCATTCTACTTTAATTCTCATCTTAGTATTCCAGATGTCCATTAGTCTTTCAAGATAGTCCTGGGAACACTATATTGTCCTCTGGAGATAACTACCACAGCCTCTTCATTCTCCCAGTCATGATCGTGCATTAATAGAGAAATCATGGCATTTTATCTGCCAGAATATATTTAAGAGGGGCCTACACTGCCCAAACTAAAAATCAACTGTATATACATTTTAGATGTCAATAAAACCATGTAGCATTGAAGTAACTGTTTTCTAAAGAAAGGAAGAAAAGTGAGGAAGGGAAGAAAAAACATATAATTTTTCAGTATCTACTATGTGCCAGGCATGGTGCTGTGACAGGTCATCTTTATTTCAGTTTCAAATAATCTTATGATTCAGATTTATATATGAGGGTCAAAAAGGTGGTTAAGCATAATGTGATAAACCTAAGGATCACAGACAGAGGTTGAAGAACCCAAATTTCAATTCTCGTTACTCAAGTCTTGGGCTCTTTTTTGTACATCATAAAGACTCTCAGAAAGATAGTAATCTTCACTGCGTTTTAGAGATATTTTCAAGATACATATAAACATATTTATTTGAATGCACACACACACTGAGACACACCTATATGTGCATACATTGAAACCCACCTGTACAGGTGCATACAAGCACACAGACATATAAAGTAAAATATATACATAAACATATGCATATATGTATATAAATACCTAGTAGATATAGACATAGGTATATAAACACACATAAAGATTCTGCATGATTTTCTGGCATAAAGAACTTAATTTATTCAAAACCATAACACATTATCATCAGGTGTTTTTGTTACAATGAAATTATCTGTTCCTCCCACATAAAGATTTTAACATGTGGATGAATGAAGATGTCAATGAAGACAAAGCATCAATAGTGCCTAGTAGGATTCTGATCTATATTTGAACTCCATTTAATTCTCCTAGTGCCCTTAGATGTATGAGTTAAGAGCGGATCAGTTGCCTGTAAATAGCACAGGAAACAAATAGCTCATCATAGAAAACTGACATTCTACTGTTTAGTCTTGCCAAACCTGTTCTGGTCTCTGATAATGCAAGTAGGCTTATTAGCAGTAAGCAGATGGGATGTCCAATAATTTTAGAAGGGAAAATCAAAAGATATTTTTTGTCATAAATGTCTCCATTTGTGAAATTCTCTATGCACAATTATAACGAAGGTAGAACTGGTTCTAATAACAATAGCTTGCACTAAAAAGTGTCCACTACATGCCTGAAATAGTACTGAGTGCTTTGCATATGCTATTTTTTATTTCATCACAATATGTCCAAAGTTTCACTGCTAGTAAGTGGTTGATCTTAGGTCTGTCTGTCCAAAAGCACATACAGGTCACAAACTTGCCTCCAAGGCACTGCCACCTCTTACTGCTCTGTTTTCAACAACCCACTTTCGACATCATCTCCAGTTTCTTAATTAACATTGGTGACTCCCCACTAGTCTACAAACATACATGTGCACACACACACACATACTATCAGTCTCATTATTTTTGTATTATTCTTAACGTGCATGAAGGTCCCAAATTTCCAAAAGGATCATCCATCTTCCTCTATGAATAAACAACCAGACTCATTGCACCTTCTATTTCCTACAGGGCAGCATCCATCACACAATAATGGCAACAGACCAGCTGGAGGCTGCCTTGGTGGATGCCCGCTCCCTAGAAAAGTAACTCACAGGCTATGTGTGAGTGCCCTCCATCGCTGAGTGAGCTCGCCTTCCCAGCATGCTTGGAAATAGGCCAATATTTGTTTTTTTCACTAGGGATCTCCAGCTGTGGGTGTGATCAAGCCATTGGAACTTAGATTAAAACATTAGTTGCACCCAGGTAAGATACTTTTGAAATAACAAAAATGCCAAACTATTTATTTTCGCAATCAACTGTGAAATGAATGTCCCAAATTTCCAAGAGGATCACCCGTATTCCTCTATGAATAAATAACCAGAATCATTGCACCTTCTATTTCCTACAAGGCAGCACCCATGACACAATAATGGCAACAGACCAGCTGGAGGCTGCCATGGTTGGTGCCAGCTCCCTCGAAAAGTAGCTCGCAGGCTATGTGTGAGTGCCCTCCATTGCTGAGTGAGCTCCCCTTCCCCAGCCCTATTTATTTTCACAGTTGACTGTGAGGTACACCCATCTTTGAATTGACAAGTTGGTGACTAAATGTCATGACCCCTATATACAACTAAAAAGGAAAGCGTGAGGTGTGGCTAGTATTCTGTACATAGGGGCAGCAAGTACAGATTTGGAGTCTTTTTGCGAAGAGGATGTAAGACTGGAAAGAAAGGAGAAGGAAATTATTATTAATTGAGCACCTACTATTTAACCAGGTTTCACACCTAATTTTAGTTCATCTTTACAATACTTCATCCACTCATTCATTCATTCATCAACCGTCTTCTTGGTGCTATAACACTGTTCTAGGTACTGGATATTTAATTGAGAAAAGAGACAGAAAAATTATATGTCTCATGGGAGCTTATATTCAGGGAGACACGGAGAAAGAAAAATAAATAAACAGGATGATTCTGAAGAGCAAGAAGTTTTATAAAAACAATAGAGTAGAGTATCATGCAAGAGTGGAGTTATAAGGGGAGTTTCTTTTTATCCCATGGTCAGGGAAGGCACTTCTGAGGAGAGGTTGCTTTAGTGTGTATTTGAGGAATGAGAAGCTGGCAGCCCCCATGTGACATTCTGGGGGAGTAATGATCCCAGCGGAAGGATCAGCACAGGAAAAGATGCTGGCTGTGGAAATCACAGAAGACTACTGAAGAAGAGCGCTGGGATGAAGGAGAAATTTCACTGGCTTAAGGAGGACATTCACTGGCAAAATAAATTGTATTGTAATCTAAAGGTGATGGAAACCCATTGGAAGTTTTCACAAAGAGAGAGTAGTGAGATTTGACTAGGATATATTAAAATCACTTCAGCAATTACACGGGAATGGATTGTAGGAGACTAGCCTATTTATACATAATTAAATGTGCACAGAAAGCAAGTGGCATTTTGAAAGTCACACAGATTTTAAAAAGTAGAGGTGGGATTTAAATCTAGGAATTTCTTGACTCTATAAGCAAAGGAGATATTATCTCGTTTGAGGTTGTTTCCAGTGTACCAAATTGCAACCTTGAACTATCAATCCAATGTGATGAACTGATTTCTTTGCCTATTGAAGGCATTGGTCAAAGTTTATGAAAGTTTGGTTTTGTTTATTTGGTGGAGGGCATTGGGCACTGTGGAACTGCAGTCAACACCCTCAACTTACTGCAAGACATGTCTTTTCAATGCTATTTAGCTACTAATACCTGTTAGATCCCACTATTAGATTCCATTGTTAGATTTTGCACACTACCAATCTCTCCGCTTTTAACACCTTTATTGTATAGCTTAGATATGAGAATGAAATCAGGCATGTAGATCTGGTCATGCACATGATCTGAAAAAACTGGATTTTTGTGAGTTGTCTCTAGGTGAAAGTATTTTTAATCTTTTGAAGAGACTGTATGTTAATGGAAATTTTTAAATAAGTAGCATAGAGCCATTTTTTGTTTTAACAGATTAGCTTATAGAAAACCAGTCTTCTACTAAGAAAAAGGGTAAATACTAGGTAAAAGGCAAAGCACATCTGTTGGAAAGCATCATAGAGCTACCAAGAGAGCTGGAGCTTGAGATACCAGTATCCCAGAGGAAAAGGACAGAAATGTGATCCAAACTGTCAGAGTCAGTCTTTCCTTCCAGGCATTTGAAGAAACAGCATCAATCTAAACTGACTTCTCTAGAGAAGAAAAAAAGAGGAAACATTTTTCAACTCATTTTCTAAGTCCAAATAGTCTTAATATCAGGATCTCACAAGGTTATTACAAGGAAAAAGTTTCAAAACAATGTATCTAGTGAACATATGAATAAAAGCAGTAAACAAATCTGTCAACAAATAACAACTTTTGTAGCTACAGTTTATTACTAGAAAGTGAGTTTGGACTTGAAAATTCATTCCGTTTTTTTCATTGTCCCTAAATACATGAGAAAAATCAGGTGATTATTTCAATAAAAGAGAGAAAGTGATACCTCAGTTCATGCCGTTAACAAAATCAATTACAAACGAAGTGCAGGTTTAAATGTCAATGATAATATAATAAAAGTTCTAGAAGATAGTATAAAATGATGTTTTCATGATCATGGAGCAGATCCACAATAAGCAATAATCATAAAGAAAATAATGTTAAGGCTGGGTGTGGTGGCTCATGCCTGTAATCTGAGCACTTTGGGAGGCCAAGGTGGGCAGATCACGAGGTCAGGAGATTGAGACCACAGTGAAACCCCGTCTCTGCTAAAAATACAAAAATTATCGGTAGCGGTGGTGGGTGCCTGTAGTCCCAGCCTTCGGGGAGGCTGAGACAGGAGAATGGCGTGAACCTGGGAAGTGAGACTTACAGTGAGCTGAAGAGGTCAGAGCCCTGCACTCAGCCTGGGCAACAGAGCGAGACTCCGTCTCAAAAAAAAAAGAAAGAAAAAAGAAAATAATGTTAAGTTAGATTGCTTACAATTAAGAAATGGTATCAAGAGAATGGAAAGGCAAGGCAAGCTATAGAGCAAAGGACGACATGAGGACCACATATTTTGGACAAAGAAGTTAGCTCCATAATAAATAATGAGCTCTTACAGATCAATAAGAAAAGGCAATATGGAACATCCAAATAAAATATGAAGAAAAGACTGGAACAGACACTTCACAAAGGAGGTTACCGAATGGCTAATCAGCATATTAAAATGTGAGCAAACTCATTAGTCACCAGGACAAACAAGTAACAGCCACAATAAGGTATCACCACATAATCCTTCCAGTGGTAAAGTGACAAACAATATGTGTCAGGTCATTCTTGCATTGCTATAAAAAATACCTGAGTTTTTTATAAAGGTAAAGAAAAGGTTTAATTGGCTCATGGGTCTGCAGGCTGTAAAAGCATGGGACTCACATTTCTCAGCTTCTGGGGAGGCCTTGGGAAGCTTACAATCATGGCAGAAGATGAAGAGGGAGCAGGCATGTCACATGGAACAAGAGAAAAAGAGGAGGTGGGAGGTGCCACACACTTTTAAATGACCAGATCTCATGAGAACTCACTCATCATCACAAAGTCAGCACCAAGCTATGAGGGATCTGCCCCCTTAAACCAAACTCCTCCCACCAGACCCCACCTCCAGCACTGGAGATTACAATTCAACATTGGAGATTTCGGTGATGACAAATATCCAAACTATATCCCAACAGATAAGTATTGACAAGAATTTGAAGCAGAAAAAGCTCTCATCCTTCGCTTTATGAGGTATACGTTAGTATAGTTACTTTGGAACCTGATGATAGCATCAATTAATGCAGAACATATGTACAACAGAGGACTCAGCATGGCCATTCCTAAGGATGTACCTAGTTGAAATGTGTACATATGTGTAACCAAGGATATCTACAATGATGTTACAGTGGCACTATTGTGTTAGCTCCAAATTGCTGCAACTCCAATTTCAACAAAAGTAGAATGGGTATAAAATGATGCTATATTCATACAATGGAGAATTACACAGCAATGATAGTGAATTTACTACTACCCACAACAACATGGACAAACATCGAAATGATATTACTGAATGAAGAAAGTCAGACCCAAACAATTATATACAGCAAAAATTAATCTGTGAGAAGAGAATTCAGAAAAGTGTTTTCTCTGGAGACAAGTAGTGACTGGAAAGAGCCATGAGGAGGGTTTCAGCAGAGTTACTAATACTCTTTCCTGCTCCTTGTGGTCCTTATATCTGTGTATTCCTTTAATAAAAACCCAACAAGCTGTTCACTAATGATTACTGTGCATGTTGCAAATCTGCTGTGGATTAGCCGCAACTAGCTTTGATGTCCTCTTTAATCAGGGAACAAGGCTGAAGGAGGAGCTCCTCTGCCCATCTTGTAGCAGAGGAAAAGAGAACAGAAGCACATAATGCATCTTGAGGCTGCTGCTCAGGAGAGAAACAGGCCACATCCACGTACAGGTCAGACCAAAACGAGTTACATGGCCAACCCTAATGTCAATGGCGCAGCAAGAATAATTGTTCCACTGGGATGGGACTATGCTGAACAAGAAGAAGTATTTTGAACAAATACTATAATTTTCCTTCCATAATTCTCCTTTTGGTAGAGTAATTTCACATACTTATACAGCAAACAGTTTGTTTCTTGATAAATTTAAAGCTTTCAATTGTAACAGTCAAAAAAATTTTTAAGAACTTCCTAAGATTTTCAAAGAAGTAATACGTAATTGATTCCAAACAAAAGTACTTCTAAGTCTGCTCATTAAGATTTTTCTTCAACAAGGAACTTCTAAAAGCTTTACAAAAGCCCAAACAATGAATGTCTCTCATCTATCTACGAAAGCTGAGCTACTAATCATACTAAATTACAACTTTGGAGCTATTTTGGAATCTATTTTTATTCTAACCCTAAAGGTGTTATTTGGAAAAGTACTGTAGAAATTTTTATTGGGTCATTAAACCATCTCCTGCTAAAAAAGAAAAAAGATTCTGACAGTATATGTCCATTTTAAATGCAAATGGTTCAGATTATATTATTTATAGAAAAATCCTTACAAATCATGTGTATTTAAAAAACAATTGTAATATTTTTCCTAAATGAATGGGACTCACTTTTTTATCCAGTGAATATAATTAAAAATCCTTTGCATTGTTGCTATGAGAAGACAGTTCTTTGAAATTGTGTGTGTGTGAATTTGTCTGCCAGACTGTGGGGGCTGGAAGTTCTAATGCTCACAGGAGACCTGCTCTGTGTCAGGCAGCCTGGTAGGCTCTCCACACGCTTTCTCACTCTTCTCATAACCAGTAGAGTTAGAGTTTCCTTTCACGTAGGTAACACTATTTGCATTACCTCAAATCCCTCCAACAGTCCTACCATGTAGTTACCATTATTCTTATATTATAGTTAAAAGCAGAGGCCCAGAGTAAATAATAACTCAGCCAAGTCCACACAGCTACGAACCCAAAGCCCACACTCTTTCTGACAAATATTCCTTCTTTCATCCATTCTTTACTAGTATTAGGAAATTCCAAAGTATCATGTTAGTGGCAATAAATTGTAACATTCCAAACAGATTATATTACTTCCTCTATATTAACTGACATCTCTGTTTTAATTAGAGCATACCTTGCTTTGTCTATATTTCTTTCTGGACAATGGAAGGAAACTTGTAAGTAAACAGTTATGGAAGCAGTTCATTGGTACCTTACGACTTATATATACTTTCTGTAGGTTTATTGATATGAAAAGCTTCTTCACTGACCCTTTCCAAAGCTTACAAAATAAATGTTAGAATAATCACAACAGTGAAAACAATGTGGGTGCTGGTGTGTGTGTGTGTGTGTGTGTGTGTGCGTGTACATGCTCTGTATGTGTGGACAGCTACAGATGAATTTTGGATAAAGACTGGTATGAACAGTTAGGGGGACCAGTAGAAAAGCAGCTAGCATATTAACGCATTTCTTCAAAAGCGTAATAACATTTGTTATTTATTTACTGTAATTTGAAACAGAGGTAGAATGGAGGGATGGAGTCAGAACAGCCCAGAGAGTCATTTACTTGCACCTGAACTAGCAGAGTTTAAAAAGTAAAAGATATGCCATAAGCATTTACTTCTGACTTCATGGCCTGGTCTGTGTTCCTTAATGGATGATTATTGAACACTCAGTTTTAACATGCTTTCTGATAACATACGGGTCACATTTGGCAGTTTACTTTAAATGTAAAAAGGCTTCTAAATTAACCATCTTGGGGAGGTCTTGTGATTCATGGTGGCATCCTCTTCTGAGTGAAGAATCATAGGCCAGGCACAGTGTCTCACGCCTGTAATCCCAACACTTTGGGAGGCTGAGGTGGGCGGATCACCTGAGGTCAGGGGTGCGAGACCAGCCTGACCAACATGGAGAAACCCCATCTCTACTAAAAATACAACATTAACAGGGCATGATGGCACATGCCTGTAATCCCAGCTACTCAGGGGGCTGAAGCAGGAGAATTGTTTGAACCCAGGATGCAAAGGTTGCGTTGAGTTCAAATGGTGCCATTGCATGCTAGCCAGGGTAACAAGAGCAAAACTTCGTCTCAAAAAAAAAAAAAAAAAAAAAAAAAAGGGATCTTATGAGTTGCTGAAATTATTTATGTACTTATTAATTCATAACCTATTGACACTAAAAAGGATGCTGATTTATTTCTGAATCATAATGTTTATGATGGTTTTGTATTACAGATATTTTAGCCTGTATGTTGCCAATGATTGTAGCTTCTATATTGTACCTTCCAAACAAAAAGGACAACTCTGGCATCAGGGACCACCGACCCTCCGACCTTTTCTCCTAAACTTTTCTATAAAAGTCTTTCAACTTGTACCAAACTCCAGCACACTCCCAGACTTTCTTGGTGTTTGTTCTCTGGGCAATCCTCCCATTTGGCTTCTAATAAACTTTTATCATATTATTTCTGCCTCAACACACTCAATTTCAGTAGATATTTCAAATGATTTCTAGCATGTTGTCAGAAAGAAGAAGGAAGAGGATGAAGAGGGAGAGGAGGAATAGGAAGAGGGGAAGGAGGGAGAGGAGGGGATGCAGGGGAGCAAGGAGGAGGAGGAGGAGGAAAGTGAACTGGTAATAATGATTACTTACAAGCAAAATTCCAGCAGTGGTTGGCTCATAACTTATTTAAATCTTTGTGTTTGATCCCTACCATTGCATATGCCATTCTGTCTGTTTCTACACAGACTCATTAGCATATTGCTGCTCTTTTATTATTAGAGGAAATTGTGCAGTATCTATGATTATGATTCCAGTCTTTCTATTCAATCTGAGAACAATATAAAAGTTCAGAGACAAGGGATCAAACATGTCTTTTAGTTATTTGTTTTTGCCATGGGAAGACACAGAACTTAGATGTCTGGATAACAATTTAAAATACGTTGATGTGCAATCGTCAACCTTCACTCACAAGTAAATGTAACTATTTAACCAGGATAATGGCTTTTGCTTTCCCAGAAGAGCCTTATTTTTCAAATAGGTCTTTTCAATTTCATTCAGGAAAAGACTGTTCCCATTGGAGAGTCTTCTTCCAGTCTCATGGCTGTGCCCAGTGCTTCCGAATATGTTTGCACCCAGAGAGGTACAGGCAGTTCTAACTGAATTGTACTGTTTCTTGACATTTCTATAGCCTGATACACCTATCTTTTGAAATAATTCTATATTGATAGGTATAGATATAGCTTATGTCTATATATACATATCTATACATATGATTATTTTATTTTATATGTGAGTATGAATAAAAAGTACTGTATTGTTTTATGGGAAAAGGCCACAAAATATCACTGAAACGTACAGCTTCCTTTTACTTTTAGATCTGTTTTTAAATTAACAATAGCCAGTCACCACTTACTTTTATTTACTGAGTGCCAGTTACAATGTTCAGTGCTTTATGTGGATTGTCTTATTTAATCCTCACAGTATCTCTGGAGGTAGGTGTTAGTATATGACAGCAAGACCAACTACGCCATATTGCAGCAAGTGGAGTTCAAAAAATAAACATCACATAAAATGTGCCATGTTATTAGCAGCTTAATGGAATCACCAGTGTGAGTCACGTGGTTAATGTGGCAATGTCTGCGGTGGCGGTGAAAATGAGAGATGGTCCTAGTCCAGTGCAATCCTAGTCTCTATGAGCACTGCCTAGTTTGCCACCACCTACCTGTGCATGGTTGATAGACCCATATGTATTATACCTAGGACAGTTTAAATCATTCTAGGAATTTTAAAAAATATTTTTGCCCAGATGCAGTGGCTCACATCTGTAATCCCAGCACTTGGGGAGGCCGAGGCGGGTGGATCATCTGAGGTTAGGATTTTGAGACCAGCCTGGCCAACATGGCAAAACTCCGTCTCTACTTAAAAAAAAAAAAATTAGCCAGTCATGGTATCGTAAGCCTATAGTCCCAGCTACTTGGGAGACTGAGGCATGACAATCACTTGAACCTGGGAGGCAGAGATTGCAGAGAGCCGAGACCACGCCATTGCACTCCAGCCTGGGTGACAGAGTGAGACTCCATCTCAAAAAAAAATTTTTATTGATACATAGTAATTGTTTATATTTACAAGGTGCATTCCATATTTTGTTACACATATAGAATATGTGATGATCAAGTTAGGATATCCATCACCTCATGTATTTATCACTTCTATATTTGGAACATTTCACATCCTCTCTTTAAGCTATTTTGAAATATACAATATATTGTTAATGATAGTCACCCTATTCTACAGTCAAATATTAGGCTTATTCTTTCTATCTAACTGTATGTTTTTACCCATTAACCAACCTCTCTTCATCACCCCACCATGGCAAACACCCCTTTCTAGCTTCTGATACACATCATTCATCTCTGACTCCATGAGATTAACTCTTTTAACTTTCATACATCAGTGAGAATATGCATATTGTTTGTCTCTCTGTGTCTGGCTTATTTCATTCACTTCACATAATGAACTCCAATTTTATCTATGTTGTTGCAAATAATAGAATTTAATTCTTTTTTATGGCTAAATAGTATTTCTCTCTGTATATATACCACATTTTCTTTATCTACTCATCCTTTTATGGACAACTAGGTTGATTCCATGTCTTTGCTATTGTGAATAGTGATGCAATAAAAATAAGGTGCAGATATTTATCTCTTTGAAATACTAAAAAAAAAGAACAAACTTGAAGTTATCACTCTACCTGACTTCAAAATATCTTACAAACATATAGTAACTGAAATAGCATGGTACTGATATAAAAATATACACACAGACCAATGGAACAGTATAGAGAACCTAGAAATAAACCTACATATTTACAACCCACTGATTTTCCACAAAGGTCCCAAGAACATACGTTGAGAAAAGGACACCCTCTTTATTAAATGGTGCTGGGAAAACTGGATACTCATATGCAAAATAATGAAATGAAACTTCTGTCTCTCACTATATACAAAAATCAACTACAAATGGATTAAAGACTTAAACAAAAGACCTGAAACTCTAAAACTACTCGAGAAAAACAGAGTGGAAACACTCCAGGATATTGGCCTAGGCAAAGATTTTATAGCTAAGACCTCAAAAAGACAGGTAACAAAAAGAAAAAGTAGACAAATGGTTCTATGTTAAACTAAAAAGCTTCTGTACAGCAAAAGGAACATTCTAGGAATCTTTAAGTGAGTTTGTGCTCATTTTACTGGTCCTATTTAGGAATATTAAGATTTAGTCACTTTCTTTCCCAACCACCTCTGAAAATGGGAATTTTAGGCCATCCCTGCTGTAGAAGGGGATAGAGAGAGAACTTGGTCCAATCCCCCCGAATGTGAGCTCAGATCATGGTATTACTGAGTTTTATTGCATTTGAATTTTAAGGAGTAACTTTCCTAAATTTATTAAGCAATTAAGAGGTGGAGAGGGCTGGATGCGGTGGCTCGTGCCTGTAATCCCAGCACTTTGGGAGGCTGAGGCAGATGGATCACCTGAGGTCAGAAGTTCAAGACCAACCTGGTCAACATGGTGAAACCCTGTCTCTACTCAACATACAAAAATTAGCTGGACATGGTGGCAGGTGCCTGTAATCCCAGCTACTCGGGAGGCTGAGGCAGAAGAATCCCTTGAATCTGGGAGGCAGAGGCTTCAGTGAGCCGAGATAGTGCCATTGTACTCCAGCCTGGGCTACAAGAGCAAAAGTTTGTCTCAAAAAAAAAAAAAAGAGCTGAAGAGCATGGTTGTATGCACCTCTAGTCACAGCTACTTGGGAGTCTGAGGTGAGAGGATCACTCAAGTCCAACAGTTCAAGGTCATCGTGACCTGTATGGTCATGCCACTGCACTCCAGCCTGGGCAACAGAGCAAGACCAGGTATCAAAAATAAATACATAAATAAACAAAAATAAAAATAAAATGTAAAAAAGAAGTATATCTGGAACAGGAGCCCAGGCTGTAGTACATGGTTGTAAAGTATGTAGGACATTTGTCCAAGGTCACATAGCCATCAATGCTACAGCCTAGCTTTGAACGAAAGCTGGCTTGCCTACCAGGTCTATACTAAACTATCCAAGAGTGAGATAAAAAAGAAATTTAGAAATAATTAACATTAAATGCTAATAATTCATATGCCACAGTCGTTTGGGAATTTTTTATTGCAGAAAAAGTAGCTGTCATTTGTGGCTTACTGTTGTTTAGGGCCTGTTGTGAAATTTTGCAGACATAAAACATAAAAAAAGTATGTAATCTAATGCCACGCAAATTTCACATAGTATCCTCTCTACATTTGAACACACAGTATCCTCTCTACAAATAGACATTTATTTCTGTCCCTGCAGTCATCTCTGCATTTTTAAATTGTTTCAGTGAACAATGATTTTCATGAACGAAATTTCAGCATCCTCCACTCTTACAGTTGAATAATCTGACCTTTGGAGAATTAACTAATTTCCTCCAGCTTACAGTTACTATGTTCTATAGCAAGAACAAGGGCTTGAATATAAGTCTGTTTGGCTCTGAAGCCTACAGGTTTTCCCTATGAGAATCCTGCCTCTTCCCTTTATGGTACTATTATAATTCAGAAACTCACTTTAAGATATTGCAATGTCCGCTTTTAAGTCTTTAATATTCCATTTCAAAAGCAGACAAGAACATAGGTAAACTGGCAACTATTTCTCAGCATAGTCAGATGGAAGAAAAATACTCTGATCCCATCCCACAGGAACCTACATAAGAACACATCACCATCTATTCTGTTTCACATGAAGCATTAAGTGTGGCTGAAGCAGCCTTATTTTCTTTTCTCTTAGAATGAAGAGAATAATTCAGTCACAAGAGGATAAATGTCTGTGTATTGAACTTTTAGGAGCAATAATGAACTGATAGGTCCACAAATGTCTTTCGAAGACCACAGATACAAACATTACTCTATGTGGCAAAGCTGCAAGAGGATAAACCAGAAATACACAAAAAGAAAGGCATCAACAAAGGGAAAGGTTTCTAGCCCTTTCCCTTTTCTTGTTTAGCGTGTAATGTTATTTTGGATTTGGTTAATCACACAAGTCATAGATTTAAAAAGATATTAAACCAGAGAAACAGAAATCCTCTAAATACCATCAAGCTCTATAGAAGAGCCCGGATAGGTCTTAAGACTTCAAAGCCATTCTGTAGCCTATTCAAACCTGAAGGGTTAGTGTCATCTTAAAGACAAATTCCTAAAGGTATCTCACTGAGAAGGAAAACAAATACATTTTGAAATCATTGCCAGGCAATTTTATTCAAAGAGTTTTTAAATTAATTAAGGTTGACTTTTACATAATGAAATTCTCAGATGAAAAGGCCACCATAGCAAATATCTTCAACTTTTATTTCCATGGCTTCATAGGCAGATTCATTTATTCTTGGCTAGAATCACTCAACATTTAGCGAGCATCTATTTTGTTCTAGGATGCTAGGCACAGGGAAATATAGCACTGAGAAAAACATGGTTTCATGATTTGCAATTAATCACAGCTTATTAGGAAACTTAGACAAGGAAACTAACAAGTTTAAGAGAGTAGATTCAGCTCTATAAAATATTATGAATATGATGCTATAGAATCCTACAGAAGAGGGATCGAAATCAAATTAAGGTGTGTGTAGGGGGTTGTGTGTGGGTGTGGGTATGGGTTTAGAAGGGAATTATCAAAGAATTAAACACTGAAAAATGAGTAGGAGAGAGCTATATACATTGTTGCTCTTGGGAACTGTGGAGGACATTGTCAGCAAAGATGACAGCTGATACAAAAGCATGGAAGTGCGATGTTTGCGAACTCATAAATAAGTTGGTCAGCTTGATCCGCCAAAAGGGTATTAAGATTCACATTTCCAGTTAGGTAAGATCATACATTTCATTAATTTTACAGCCTTACTTCTCTTTTTGTATTTTCCATAGCTTGATTGATTTTTATCTGTTTCTTTTTAAGATAAAAGCTGATTAACCTTTGAAAAAGAGAAAGGAATATTTATGCGCATCGACAATCGACCTGTTTCAAAGTCAAAGCCGCACAGAGGTTAACTTACAGAGTTTCACAAATGTTGTTAGTCCATTGTTTACTATAGTAACATTTCTACTTTGCCTGAAGCATTTTTACATTGCCTGACCTTTATACAACACTCTAATATTCATATTTGGCTGCCAAAATACCACAACTCTGTACAGTTTCAAAGCTGCTAATCTGATCATTTCTCTCTGTTCCTCTCACCTTTCCCATTTTAGTCTCTCTGCTGACAGCAAAAGAAGAAAAAGATTTGATTTAATTTACATTTTGTATCATTCAGAACTGATGACCCAAGGGAATATTCAGGGCAGGATATGACTTCCTTTCAGCAAGAATATTGTAGGTGAAACAAACCTGCACGTTGTGTACATGTACCCTAGAACTTAAAGTATAATAAAAAAAAAAAAAAGAAATTCAAATGAATAGAGAAATTCATAGTATGAACTCAATTACATCAATCGACAATTATTTACATACTTTGGATTCTATACCATGCAATGTACTGGGTGCTGAGGCAAATAAAGTCATGCGATTTCATCCTGAATTACCCTCAAACTAATTAAAAGTACAAAACATATAAATTAATTTACTAGAGTTTAATTATACAACGTAAATTATAAAAATGTTATAATATATAAGATTATATATTATAACCCTGTGTTATATAGTAGAGATATGATAGTGAACAGGACAGAGACATTACCTTCAAGGAGCTAGTGTTTAAATCAAGGTTGCTGACATGTGAAAAAAAAAAATTGCAATATGGTGTGATGACTACTAATGTAAAAATAAACACAGGGTCACCAAAACCAAACTTGAAAGCTTGGGGGAAAGTTCTCTGGCCTCTTAACGGATATTTCAGAAATAAAGCGAAACTCCCTAGTCTAAGGAAAAAGAAAAGAGTGTTCTAGGAATTGGAAATAGCAGGTTCAAAAGCCCAGGGACAAGATACAACTTAGCATGATGCCGGAATTGAGAGTAGGGATTGTAACTACACATACTGAAATCTCCTAAGGTACTTATACTAAATACATGCGTGTACACACACATGCCCACACATACACATATATGTATATAAAAGACCAAATCAGTAAGGAACTCTAGTTGTTTGATTAGAGATGAAATCAGTTGGATAGAAAGAATGCTGGCAAACCTGGGATCAGCAGTAGCTGCTATAGAAGAAGAGAAAGGGGGCAGAATGTGGACACTGGAGGCAATAACATCAATGACCAGGTGCTGGAAAGCAGAGAGGTGGCAGATCGTAAAACAAAGAGCTGCTAGAAAGTTGAGATGAAAGACCTTTTTTTCTTAAAACTGATGGATTCTAGGAGCACTGGTGACAGTCCTAAGTACCTAACTATAGCAGGAAAATTAAAAAAATAAAAATCCAAGTATTTGTGGGCCCAGAGCTCTATGAATGTGTGGAGGAAATGATATTGTTTCAGACTTTCCTGGATTCCCTTCCCTAATTTTCTGTAACCTTTTCATATTAGCGTCCCTTAGGGTTCCATTCTTGATTCTCTTGTCTTTACTTTCCACATTCACACCCTTGATAACATCTTTAAATAAGACCCACATGCTGATAACTCGCAGAAAAGTAACTCAAACCTAAACATTTCTTCCTAACTCCAGATCCACCTAAACAACCACACATCTGATAGCACCACCTAGCTGTTTTAGGGGAGAAAAAGTAGGATCTTTTCCTCACCCATCATGAGGTCCACGACTGACACTCCCATAAGAAAAGACAGATTGGCCGGGCGCGGTGGCTCACGCCTGTAATCCCTGCACTTTGGGAGGCTGAGGCGGGCGGATCACGAGGTCAGGAGATCGAGACCATCCTGGCTAACACGGTGAAACCCCGTCTCTACTAAAATACAAAAAATTAGCCGGGCGCGGTGGCGGGCGCCTGTAGTCCCAGCTACTCGGGAGGCTGAGGCAGGAGAATGGCGCGAACCTGGGAGGCGGAGCTTGCAGTGAGCCGAGATCGCGCCATTGCACTCCAGCCTGGGCGACAAAGTGAAGCCTCCGCCCCAAAAAAAAAAAAAAAAAAAAAAAAAAAAAGAAAAGACAGATTAACAAGAGAAAAGCATCACAAATTTATTTAACGAAGTTTTATGTGACATGAGAGGCTTCAGAAATTAAGATTCAAAGACCCAAGGAACAGTGTGGATTTTTATACTAAGTCTGAGGAAAGAAGTGGAGAGGTGTGCAGAAATATGACTGGACAAAAATGGAGTATGACCTAATGGTAACAAACTGGGAGAAATTTGGCAAGGCCTGTTCAGATTCTTTTTGGCCTCTCTGTGTAGCATTTCTTTCCTCTGGGTAGAAGGAAGGACACTTGTCACAGGAGGGTCTTATGATCTCCTTTCACGGGAGGTAGGTCAAAGAGTAAACTTTCTAGGTTTTATAACTTGTTTTTGGGAAAAAATAGGGGTTAGAAACAGAAGAAAGGAGAAAGTCAGAGTTAGGCCCTGTTGCTCTTCTGAGGTCCTCCTGTCCTTTTCAGCTCAGAAGTGCTCAGCATGCCACGGGGGACCATACTTTGGGGCATCGTGTTCTGAACCCAAACAATGTGTAAGAGGCATCTTATATTTAACACATCCCCAACTGTATTAGTCCATTCTCACACTGCTATAAAGAATGACCTGAGACTGAGTAATTTACAAGAAGAGGTTTAACTGATTCCCAGTTCCACAGGCTGTACAAGAAGCAAGGCTGGGGAGGCCTTAGGAAACTTACAATCATGGTAGACGGCAAAGGGGAAGCAAGTACATCTACATGGTGAGAGCAGGAGGAAGGAGTGGGAGGTACCACACACCTTTAAGCAAGCAGCACTAAACCATGTGATACCACTCCCATGATCTAATCACCTCCCACCAGGCCCCTCCTCCAACACCGGGGATTACAATTCAACATGAAATTTGGGTGGAGAAATGGATGAAATCGTGTCACCAACTTAATATTTGATTTCTACCACATCCCCCAAATCCTACTGCATCCCCAGTCAGCCCCATACCCATTGATGACAATTCTTTACTTCTAGAAATTAAATAAAACATCTTAGGGTTGTTCTTGACTTTTACTTTTCTCTCACACCCCAAATGCAGGACATCGGTGTATTTTATTGCCTCCACCTTTGTGCTACGCCCATAATCCAAGCATTTCTCAGTAGCTCCACTCCTACCACTGCAATCTGAGCTAGCACCATCCCTCACTAGATTACTTCATTTGCTCCTGATGGGCCTCCCTCTGTTTTCCCCTGCCCTCTCTGTGCCTATTCTCAGTACAGCAGCCAGAATCATCCCTTGAAAAGTTAAATCAGGATTTCTAAACTCCAGCAATATTGACACCTTGGACCAGATGATACTTTGTTGTGGGCATATCCTGTGTATTATAAAATGTATATTCAGCAGCATCCCTGACCTCTACCCCTAGGTGGCAGTAGCATCTCCTCCTCATAGTTGTGACAACCAAAGATATCTACAGACATTACCAAATGTTTCTTTGGGGACAAAAATCATCCTTAATTTTGAACTACTGAGATAGATCATAAGATTTCTTCTTAATCAGAATAAAAGCCCAAGTCCTTATAAGGGACGATACTTTCTGCTGCATTCCCAGCCCTTTCCCCTTCCTCACTCATTCTCACTACTCTCACTTACACCCTGGGCTTCAGGCCCACTGGACCACTGCTGTTCCATGGATATCAGGCCAGTTCTGCCTTTCCCAGGCATGGCTCACTCCTTCTTTCAAGTCTTTGTGCAACTGTCACTTTCTAAATGAGGCTTACCTGATAACCCAATTGTAAATCACAACCTGCCACTACCACCTCTGTATCACTGATAGCAACTGTTTTCTCCTAAGTTTGCTATCACTTATCACCTTCTAACACATAAAATTTGCTGATTCTTTCAGCAGCTATTTATTGAAGACCCATTCTCTAATAGACATCTTTCTATATTCCTTGGCTTTAGAAGTAAATAAAACAGATTCTAATTGCAGGAAAAATATATTAATCAAATCAACAAATAAAAGATATGTCAGTTGTTGACAAATGCTTAAAAAAACTTAAAGGAGATTGGGGTGCTAATGAGGAATTACAATTTTAAGTAGGACAATTTGTTGAGATTGTAAGTTTGAAAGATTATCAATCTTTCTGTTTCTTTGTGTTGTCTATCATCTTCCATAAGGCTATAAGCTCTATGACACTAGTGATTTTTTTTCTAATTTTTACCCATGAAACAACTCTACTAACTTGAACAGACTCTGACACGTAGTAGTCTTTAATATTTTTTTCTTAAGGAAAAAAAACTCCTCTTGAATCAAATAAAATGATTTAGAGGATGCAATCCTTACAGTTTTGTACTTACAGTATGAGTGGGAGGTTCATTCTGGAAACATGGCACACTTATTTCCTGCATGAATCGGAATGAATTTATCACAGACCACGGACCTGCAGATTACATATCGTATCTACATGGAAAGAGAACAACAACATAATGTAATAAGCATTATATAAATGGTGCACACTGTGTTTTCAAGGTACAGATATGGAACAGTCCATTTCAGGTGGCCAGAAAAGGTATTTAAAATGTGCCTTTAAGGATAGAATTTCAGTAGAGTGAAAAAAGGAAAAAGATCACCCAAAAGACAAACAAAACAGGCAGCTAAATATCATGAATCTTGCTCTGAAATTGTGCCAAGGCCAGTAACTCATCTCTTGCCTTATTAACTTATGACTAACGTGAATATGGGGGTCGTGTATGTTGTTGCTAAGCCCAAGATACATTTTCAACTAAAAGCAATGTTGTTAAAACTTTCACCAAGAAAATGGATATAATTTGGGACTGTTACAGGCAGACCTCATATATGTTATTACAAACTTTGCCTTGTACCTTCTTCTAGTATTATGTTTCTTCTCTTGCATGGCCTCCATCATGCATGTGTCCCTGTGCTGGTTTATAGTCCAGTGGCAGAGAGATGGGGTTCTGAATCTCCCCAGTTCCCACTCCCCACCATTCCAAATGACTGAAATCTTTTACCTATGCTTGAGCCCTTCTATTTTCTACTGAGGCTCCCTCCTTGTGAATGCCATTATCCTAGGTTATCCTTTTTTTAATTTGGGGCTTTTAAATAACAATAACTGTGAATTTGATTCTGTTTTGCTTCCTATTTGACTTGCCTCACTTCCATCCCAGTTCCAATTATAACCCTATAGGTGTTCTAAGAGAAGAGGGCATTTCCTTCCATAATTATTAGGAGAGGCTTCAAATGAGAGCTGAAGAATAAATAGAAACTCAATGCATAATATGTAAAAATGAATGAACACATATTAATGAAGGTAGTTGGTGGTAGTGAAATGATGTCAGCCAATGTGGTGAACAAAACATTTTCAGACACTTATGAAGAACTATGCAGAATTTAATTAGGGTGGTTAGCAAGGTTTAAAAAAAGCAATCAAGATGCAATTATGTGTCATGCTGAAAAACTTCTTTAATGTCAAGCCATGAAAATAGACTTTATTTTGAAACTTGTGTAATTATCCTGTAGAACTGATGTTTATGGCTTCTTTTGAATAAACTTATAAACTAATCATCTGAGTCTTGAAATTTGAGACACTTACATTTGTCTTATCTGAGTTCCTTTCTCACAAAACTAACTATCAGGACTCCCAGATGGGATCAAAGAATTGAAACTTACCAGGTCACTGCATCTGAACAATGAGATACCAGACTCCTCAATCATCATGATTGCCTAACCAATCCCCTGCTTCCTGCACCAACTCTTCTTCCTTACCCCTCCCCCTAATTCCTGTTTTCCCACACATGGTTATATTTCTCCCTCACTATATAAATCTTTAATTTTAGTTGATCAGGGAGATGGAATCAAGATTGATCTCCTACCTCCTCGACTGTGGCATGAGATTAAAGCCTTCTTCCCTGACAATACTTGTTGTCTCAGTGATTGGCTTTCTGGGTGATGAGCAGCAGGACCTAGACTGAACTTCTAAGCCTTTTGGTGACAATTTGAAAACAACATGAAACTACCTCTTTCTCTTTTTTTTTTTTTTTTCTGAGTATGTGTCTCTAAGCAAAACTTTTGACTGAAAGGGATTAAATGACTCCTCACAATACTCATAAGCATTTTGAGGAGGTGGGAGTAGCTAGAGTCTGAATTCTAGACACCAACTAATTAGCAAATAAGTGAGGGCTTAAAAGACAGGAGTGCTAACTGTGGTGCTGCTAATGATAATATATCCATGTTCCAGGTAGTATATGACAAGTGCTAAACAGGTGTTGTTTCATGCTAACAATAGTTCCTTCAAGTAGATATTTGATTTTTCCAATTTTACAGGTAAGAAAATAATGGTTTTGGATGTTTACACAGTTTACACAGTTCAAAAGTGGCAGGATCAGGATTTGATCCAATGATAAAAGCCTGGCCTGTAAAACTTACTTCTTAACCATTTTCTTAATACTAACTCTCCACAGAGAAGAAACAAGTAGGAGTAAACCATTAGGAAATGAATGTGCATCTTTCCTGGAAGTGTAAATCAGAAAGTCAAAAAGCAAAGCTAATTGAAAAAGTGGAAATTGTCATTTATCACTTACAAGTGTTGGAGCAAAGATACAACTCAGGAATGGGGAAAGTTATGTGGAAGCAAAGAGAAGTTAATTAAGGAGTAGAGGGAAAAACATAAAGCTCAGACTGTTCAATTGACCTTGGCCCTTTAATGGGCCCATGCTTGTCCCTGCCAAGTCTTGTGCTAAAATGTCTCTAGTCCTTCTTTCCCTATACTTCCTCATGTATAGGTTCCTCTCTGCCCTTGTTCCACCAGGAGTCACATCTATAGCCAAACACCATTGCAATTTGGACAATCCTCTAGCTTGTGGATATTTACCCACTTCTGTTACCTACTCTGTTGAACTATTTCATACCCTGCCACAGTTCATTTTCCCAATCTTCACCCTCACACAGATCCTCAGGCCACTCTTACTGCAGGAGCCTCCTGATTTCTGTTTATGAGGGAATAAATGAGTTTGGGTAAAGTACTATATATGAAAATTTCAATCTCAGTATACTAGTCAAAGTCAGAGTTACCTTCAGCAAAAGGGGAATTGGGGATAGTGGTTGAGATAGATATGACTGGTATATGCAAAAGACTTAGGATGACCAGTTCAATAAATGCAAGCAATTGTAGAGGAGGGAAAAAATAATAATAATAATAAACTTTCTTCTATTGGCTTAGGTTCAGTGTCTGCTGCAAATGAAACTATTGAAAGACAGATTAAATGGAGAAGATATTTATTTTATATGCACATGGGGGACCTCACCGATAAGAAGTCAAAATCCCCAAAAACTGGTTAGATCTGAAGACTTATACAGTTTTAACAAAGTATGGTAAAGTGTAGAAAAAAGAAAAGACAAAGGGGGCTTTGGGCTTCTTCAGGAGGGACAGATAAGTTGTGACAGGGTGACAAGATGTGTATGGTGTATTAGTTCATTCTTGCATTACTATAAAGAAATAACTGAGACTAGATAATTCATAAAGAAAAGAGGTTTAATTGGTCCACAGTTCTGCAGGTTGTACAGGAAGTATGGCTGAGAGGCCTCAGGAAACTTACAAACATGGCGGAAGGCAAACAGGATGCAGGAACATCTTGACGTGGCCAGAGCAGGATGAAGAGAAAGAGAGCAGGGATGTGCTACACACTGTTAAGCAACAAGATCTTTAGGGGGATGGTGCTAAACCATTAGAAACTGTCCCCATGATCCAATCACCTTCCACCAAACCTCACTGCCAACTCCAACAATGGGGATTACAATTTGACATAAGATTTGGGTGATGACACAGAGCCAAACCATATCATATGATAAATAAGGATTATTTAGTAAGCCTTGTTATGTAGTCTACAATAATTCTCCTCTTCCTAGTGCAAGACAGGAGCATCCCTTTACAAATGATAATTTCCTTTAAGATAGAAATGCTATTCCATTCCTTACAGAAAGGAAATATATGCTGGGGTTTTAGGCAGGACGGCGGAACACAGAGTTTCTTCCAATGTTTGCTGTTTCTGAATTGTCTTCAGCTCAAAATACTTTGTATGCCAAAGTGGCAATTTTTGGTAAGGGCATGTAATGATCCCCTTCACAAGAGTCCATTTAAAAAGTGCAATGTTTTCTAAACAATGGTGAGAATCCAATTTAAAAGATGCAGTAGATACGTTTCCCACAAAAAGCCAGAAGACAAGAGGAAAGAATCTCGGGTTTAAGCCAAAGTGATTTCGGTCTCATAAGCAAAGCTTTTTTATAACAAAATTAAGATGTGAATCTTCAGGGGCCACAGTCTGCTGACTCCCTAGTATGACTCTTAGCAACTCGGCACTTACTCTAGTTTGCAGTGGCAGCAGGAGAAAACTGTGAGTACCAGAGATTTCTGGAGTGAATTCTAGGTCCAGGCTTTTCAGAATGCCCAAGTCAACAGCTAGTGCTTTTCAGGAATCTGGAAAATAGCTCCAACTTTCTTCTAAATGCATTGTTTCCTGTCTTTCTGACTTTATTTTTGGTGTCTTTTGTGTCTGAAACCTTCTCCCCGACTGCCTATATCATAAATCTTCAAGATGAAACTGAAATGTCATTTTCTCACTGGAGCCTTTCTTAATGTCTCCTAGTGAGTTCTTCTCATGGTACCCCCACAACATTTTGTATGCTTCTCTATTCTGACACCGGCACCCACTTCAAAGGGATATTGATGTGAATTTGCACCTTGTACCAACTTCCATGAAAAGTCTGATTATTTCCAGCAATTTATCCTACTTATTTCCCTTCTTGTCTCCCACCCTATGCCTATCCTCTAGCCTGAAGGACAATTTCTATTCTTATTTTATTATTTTGATCCTTATGATATATAACATTCTGAAGACAAGTAGGGATTAATGTGGTGACTGTTTTGTCCACAACTTTGCCTTCTGACCTCAGGCCAGCTCTCCACTTTCCCCTGCAACATTTATTAAGAATAAAACCCTGCCACTCCTCCAAGTAGCAAAACAAGACAACTCCATTTTTCCTCTATGGGTTGCTAAAAAGGGAAAAACAGACTCTTAGCCAAATATTAAGAAAAATAGAGCCAGGAAGGAGAGAAACTTCTTCCACAGGGATGTGGAATTAGGAAGCAGAAACATTTTGTTTTCTAAGTTTCAAGATAAAGGTACAAAACTGTGAGAGTTTAGAAAATGAAATAAAATTATACTTAACTACAGCCTACACAAATAGATTTTGAAGAGATTCAGTATATTCATATAAAAGTTTTCAGGCCTGAACTGCCTTCCAGACTGTGGGCCTGGTGAAAATAGTGCTTCTAATGTGTGTTTAGATATGTTGATTGAAGTTACCCACAATACCTTACTGCAAACTGAATGAGCTCACTAGCTAAATATGTCATCTTCTTCAAACGGGTGTTTTTATTTGCTTTGTTCTATTTCAAATGATCACAGTAAAAATTATCTCAACCCATAACAGAGACTTCTATTGTGTGATTTTTAGTAATAACTACCAGATATTGTGAATTTCTTCAAACTCCGTTTTTTAATGGTGTGTTACAAGTTCTCATAGGAGAATTCTAGTGCATGAACGAGTTCTGTGATGAAATCACCATGACGTTTTCTAAATAATCCAAAAAAGAATTCTTGGAAATATTTTCTCCTTTCTTTTTCGAAAGGAGAAATAACTTCAAGTGCTGTTAGTGATATCATTAACTTCACATAAAACAATTCTTAATGGAAAACACTGAAATAGTTACAAAAGCATATTTGGAGCATTTTTCAGTGCTGAATTATGTCTATATAAGGCTGCGTATTCATATAGCCACTTTAGAGTTCACAGGGATTATGTTGAAGACTTCAATACCTTTATTTACAAATAGTGTACTACGCCTTGTTTTGTGACTCTCTCTTGCTCATTAAATTCTGTTAAAAGAAAAATTGTAGTGAAATTAAACAGTTTAATTCAGCAAAGAATGATTTGTGGATTGTGTAGCCTTCAGAACCAGAATAGATTCAGAGCGACTCCTGGACTGCCACATGGTCTGATAGCATCTAAGGACAGAAGAAGGAAAGTGACATACAGAAAATAAAAGTGAGGTACAGAAAGAGCTAGACTGGTTATAGCTGGATGTTTGCCTTATTTGAACCTGGTTTGAACAGTTGGCTATCTGTGGTTGAAATTCAGTCACTGTGGTTGGCTGAGACTTGGCTACTTGATACAAGAGTAGGTTACAGTCCATCCACACATCAAATTAAATATACTATGTATGAAGAAACCTTTAGGATAAACCTAATTTAACAATTCTACGTAATCTGAGGACAAAGGGAATATCTAAAATTCCTCTCTTGCTTAGTACCATGCTATGTGCAGAGCTGTAGCTTAAAACATATTGGTATTGAAAAAATAAGTAAACAATTATGGCATAGTTTGTTAAGTACAGATTGGTAAACATAATGTAAGAACCATAGGAAGAAGCATCATGAGGGGAGGGAGAGGAGATAGGATTCGTTAGGAAAGGGAATCAAATCTTTTTTTTTAGCAGAATATTGAAGGTAGAACACAATCTTCCAGGACACAGAGAAAAGAATATTCTTGAATACCTGAATAACACCCACAAAGTTGTGGAGATGTGAAAATATTTGATAAGAATCAAAAATTAATGGGAAAATAGTTGGAGAGTGAGAGATGAATAGAAATATGGGGTTGGACAAAGTTGTAAAGCTTTTCTGAATAAGCTAAGGAGATTGTTGTTCACCTGCAGCAGAAGACTTGGAATTAGCACAGGGTCCATAGCCTCTGGCTTGCGTTAAATGTTAACTAGCCCACTTTATACGAAATCCCAGGGTGGATAAAGGATTTATTTCAATGGTAGAATAGGAAGTAAAAGCCAAAATTGTCAGCCTTCATTGCCGCTGTTCTTTTCATTGTTTGTTTTGTTTTGCATTGTAGATCTTCAAATAGTTTTAGTGTTTTCTTCCTTTTTTTAAGTTAATGAATAATAACCAAAGCTGCACTCTCTTTTGTGAATCAGCCAGAATATAATGGATTCAGCTTAGAAAAGGCAATTAGTAATTACATTAACAAAGCAAAACCAAAATCCCTGAGGTTAGATAGTTCTAGTAGCACTGAGTATTCATCCAGTGCCTGTGGAGTGGCTCACACTTTTTTTTTTTTCTTTTTTAGTAGTTAGTTAGCTGTCAGGTCAAATGCTGCCCAATGTTACCACAAAAGCTCTCACCAAACAACAAACCCAAGAAACCTACGTCGGTCCTTGGAAACTGCCCAACTGTGAACTGGGCCAGGCCATCTAGGATACGGCAGCAGGCAGCACCACCCTGTCAGTTTGTTGCCTCTTAAGTAAAGAGCTGTTTGCCCATCCTGCTACACGTAGCCAGGTTACACAAATGGGGGAACACAGATGTGCAATGGAAGCAAACCAGTGATCAGCCCTACAATGCTGAGATTCTATTTACACGCTTTTTGTATCATGTTTATTATATGCAATACTTCAAAACTTCACATTGCTGCTATATTTTTTACTATGATTCGTTAGCTTGAACATTCCAACAACCCATACAGCTCCCTGATGTGTTTGTAACTCTCTTGGCTTTCAATTTCACAGTATTCCCTGAAGTTAACTGTGATGCTATTTTATGTTTCTAAAGACAGCATATTTCTCCCTAGGTATACTAATACTGAACAACTGAGATACATTCTAATTTCATGGGGTAAAACGAGCTATTCTCATGTCCTAGGCTGTTCAGCACAACAGTTTCCAAGTGTCCACACCTTTTATTTTCTACATCTATTATTATAATTATCTTCGGACAATCTCAAACAACTGAAATTATGAAAACTTGAAAATATCTGACAAAAGCTTATATCCCTACACTTCTACAAAAGTACTGAAGAGGGTTTGTACACGGATTCCAGACAGACTTAAGGAGAAAGAATAAGGTAAATCGAAAAGAAGAAAGCTCTTACAAGCAGACCAATGCATCATTCTATCATCACCACCATCATCATTGTCATTATTATTATCATCATCTTCACTATGAATATATTTAACCATACTAATACTCAAAAAGTTTCACATTAAAATAAGATACCACTTTTGACTCAACAAATATTTAAGTAAGAATATGGCCATGGATTTAGAAAATATGAATTCCTGTTCTGCTGAAGAAAGCGTAAACTTGAGAATCGTAGAGGAAACCAGTTAGAAAGTATGTAATACAAATGATAATTATTAATATTAAAAAAATACAGTTTAATATAATTAGTAAGCATAATTTTAAAATTATTTAACATAAATGATAACCACAAAGGTAAAGATTATAAGAAGTATTTGTTACAAATATAGAATGATCATTCCGGCATTACTATGGGGAAAATTGACATAATCCAAGTTTTTAACAATAAAGGACTGGTTAAATAATTATTTAACTATAAGATGTGTACTTATTAATATGATAAAAGTTTCATCATAATGACACATGTAAAAGGATGTAGTATTGTACATACACAATTATAACTTTAAAATGTGCATGTTTTGTGCAAAAGGATATATATGAAAAACACTATACTGCTATATTGGCTGTGGCTATCTTTTGGGTATAAATAGTTGGATTACGGATAATCTTTTTCTTTCTACTTAAATCATTTTATATTGCTTTTTCACCCTAAAATCAATAACAAAAAGATAGTAAAGATTTTTAAAGAACACTGAAGGATATTTTTATAGATATCTAAACCAGTTGCTAGCTAGCTATTGTCTAAATACTAATGCCTAGCTTGGTCAACACAGGGAAATTCACTCACGTGTGAGTAATGTTCTAACAAAGTTTATATGAGTCAGTATCTTACATTGGCTTGTGACATTAACTGTGTAGCATGAAAAGGCAAGTATCTAATAATAGAGGCATTGTGGAATGTCCTTGAAGTTCTTAGGCTTCAAGAATCTTCCTTTTCTGATGCTCTGAAAATACTGATGCCATGCTTACTCCCCAAAGAGGTAGTGAGTTTCAAGTGGGGACTAAGAGTAGGTAATTTTTAAAGTTCCCAGATGTGTTTAACGTGCAACCAGAGTTAATAATTTGGGGAATAGCCAAGAGCTGCTCAAAGTGCAGTGTTGGCCTCAAACTGTTCTTTACAGTCCACAGTGAGATTAATTCAGAAATTAGAAGTGAGATGAGTTCTCCAATTGAGAGTGACCATTTAAAAATGTTTATATAGAAATTTGACTTTGCCATGACATCCAAACAAGTGACTAGTAAACAACTCTCATTAAACCATTTATAGACTAGCCTGGGTGTTTTAGAGCTCACTTGATGAACCACATGCAAATACCTCCTATCAGTCCGTGATGAAGTGAAAGAAAAACTAAAAAGCCGATCCTTCAGGACACAGGTTTATGTGCCTACCTTCACAGCTACATTGTCTGTTATTGAGTATCACCCATAGAGCTTAGCACAAACTATACCTACAGCAGGTACTCCAAATGATTCCTGAATTGTAATGAATGATTTCATTTTTTTTCCATTTAAGAAGATAACTGACTTTTAGCAAGAGCCATTCGTATTGTGATGTCTTTATAATAAAATAATTTATTTAGGACAGTGGAGGTTTCTGACATTATAGTTAAACTGACCTGTGATGTTCTGCAGCAGAACAGGCTTCTTCATGCCCTTTAAGTGGTCTTATGTCTCATCTCTTACTTCGTTGACGTATTTGTAATATATCATCCCTTACTAGCACAGGTCCAGTGACTCGGTTGCAGCAAGAATGGGGGGATTCTGACAAGTGCCATCAATGGCAGCCTTAGGCCATGGTTCACTTCTTTCAACTTTGTAAGGATCATACGTAGACCTGCACTGGCTCTGCCCAATCAACACTTGCCTCCCCACTCTCACTTTTGGACATTTGAGGTTGGAAGACATTTACCAAGCACTAAAAATGTGAGTGTCAAAACTGCAGATTTTGCTGAACAAATGCCCTCTGTTCTACACTTCGCAAGTTTGTTCAGATCCAAGATAACATTGTCCTACAAATCCAAGTCTGAGTCTTCATGAACTGATGTGTGATTTATCAAGGCTCAATTGTCTTCTAGCATCAGCTTTAGTAATGCACAATAATTGGCTTCCGTGATTGTGACCTAATAGATGTGTGCCATGGATAGTTGCCTTTGTTGACAAAGATGGCAAAGATTGGTTTTATGGAATATTTTGGGAAAGTCAAAGAAATGAAGAACTTGTTATATTTGCATGTGCATCTTTTTGAATACTGTGTATAGATAAATAGGTGAAGAAAGAATGTTGCAATATATGTCAAGACTATTGCAATAAGGGAGAGGAAAAGGGCTCAACTCAGAATATAGCATGGCTAACTGGAGACTTATAATGAATAGGCAGAGTTGGTGGGAGTTAGTGGATGAAAATTTACATAGAAGAGACATCAAGAGGAGGGAGATTCTTGCTTAACGTAGCAAGGGTGAACAGATATCAAGGGTGAGGGGATTCTCCCTACACTGACTTAGCAGGATTCTTTCTAAAACTGGGCTAGGAAGGCCCAGAACAAGGCCTAGTCAAGATGGCTCTGAGGATCCTGTCTAAAGTTTGGTCAAGAGTTCCATAAAATGTGCATATATGCTTGTATGTGTACGTTTGCATATGTAATAAACGCTCTAAAATAAACATACTTATTATTGAAAAGTTTAGGAAATACAGAATACTTAGAGTGAAATATGGATCATTCCAGAACCCAAGGGAAACTTTTCTTATCCATTATGCTTCCTTTCAGTATTTTAATCCATAAATAGAGATTTAAAAGCATAATAATAGTAAACAAAATCAAATATCAAAAAAAAAAAAAGATAATTTCGAAAAAAGACTAAAACTGTTCTTAGCTCTACAACCGGTTCTGAGGATAGGGTTCACAACCTACACCATCCCTGACAGCATCTGGCAGATGAAAATGTTGATTTAAGGGCAACTGTCTCCCATGAATTTTACCAATGTGTGACAATGACCCAAGTTCCTGAGAAGCAGCCCTGCTATGAAAATTTGTAGTGCTCAATAGTCCTCAAAATTTTTCATTTGTTACCCAGAGTGAGATGGAGAGGTAGCCTTTGCGGGTGGTAGGCTGGCGATTGGGTACAGAAAGGAGAACAGGAGGATTTTGCACACCAGTTTGAAGCTTGCAAAACAGAAGGGTATCAGTTTAAGTTTTTAGCTGAAATAAACCAGCATTCTGATGTGTGTGTTTGCATGGTTGCTGTACTGAGTATTTAACTCGGGATCTGTTGCAACTGCTTCCTTGGCTATCAGGTGAAGATAATAATACCTGCTTTCCTAATTCATGGATGTTTTATAATGATAACGTAATTTACAGAACTGAAAATGTTTACAGTATTAAATACAGTGAGATACCATTCATGTAATTTATAGGAGATTAGATAGTAAATATTTTAGGTTATGCAGGTCATGCTGTTTCCTTCACAGCCCTTCCACCCGGCCTTTCGGGTGTGAAAGAAGCCATAGACTATAAGTGACCAAAAGAGCATGCCTGGCTCCAATAAAACTTTACTTATGGACACTGAATATAAATTTTACTTTCACATTCACTTCATGCGTCATTATTTGCTCAGCATGATTTATTTCCTCAGCCACATTTTAAGCTACTAGAGGGTAAAGCCTAACTCATCCTGTTGTGCTAGGCAGATATTAGATAAACATTGAACAATAGATAGATAGTGCTAGGCTATGTTTTGGTTAAAGAACCATGGAAAAGAAAAGGTGTCTTGTAGAAGTCTTGCTTCTTCTTTGATGTAAGAAATTCACAGTAAGTCATGGGTGAGAGATTGGAATGCCAACAGCCACACTACATTTTTTTAAACACAGAAACAATCCCTCTTAAGATCACGGTGATAACCTCTTTAACCCGTATGCTTTGGAGAACAGAGTGACCAGAAGAAATGACTTAAGTCTCCAGGAGAGCAAGCAATCAATGTCAAGAAAAATGGTTTTATTACAAACTGAGCTGCTAAGAAATTTCAATTCCCTGTTGCTCCCTGAGGCCACCCATAGGGACTCAGGTCTCTACAAGTTCACGTTGGGGCCTGCACGATGCAACACTTCCTAGGAAGTAACAAGCCTCCTCAGGGAATGAAGGCAGAAAATCTCTATTTAAGGGAATCATGAAGTAATCTCTCTCCAAAGAGTTGAGAGACATATGCCTTACTTGACTGGTAATTGTGAGCAAATAAAAACAATATGTGAGTGAGAATCATTGTTTACCACTTCCACTTCCAGTCAGGAGGCTGGGTAGATGGCTTACCATGATGCCAATGAATAATATTTGACCTCCACACTGTGTCTTCTGTCTTTTTAGGAGCATCATAGGCCAATGAGTAGAATGTCAGGCCAGGGGAAGCAGCTGGAGCTATAACAGCCTCATATTTCTTCCTTGGTCGGGGGGGGCCATTACCCTATACGCAGAGGAAAGAAGATTCTTGTTTGGTGACACAGTGTACTGCAACTACTTCCCCAACTCTTCTGCCAGGGATAATAATGAAGCAGACGTGATTCAGGAATGTTGTTCCTTAAGGATGCTCAGGAAAAAAATTCATTATCATTGCAACTCTCTATGTGGAGGTACAGAGGTAAGAAGACTGCTCTTGCTCCCATAGACCTATGCTCTGTCTTTGAAATAATATTCTTATTATTCTGACCCTAATGAAAGGTAGCAGAATATGCTACCCAAACTATGCCATTTTGCAATGAAGGATTATTTGACCTAAATTCAACTGAGAAGAAGCAGATGTAAGAAACGCTTTCTGCCCTCCCCTTATTTGCCCAAAAGAAGAATATAAATTTGTAAAGTTATCCTCCCACCTCCTTATAAGGAAAGACAGAAGTTAATCACTAGCAACAACTTATCAGCCCTAAATTGGCACTGGAGGAATTGACATAAACTTTTAACCAGTATGGGAGACCAGAATATGTCTTCCCAAAAGATGACGGATTGTTAAGCAGAAAACAGTTAAGCAGATACAGGAAAGCTCTTTGCCTTTCCTCTATTTGCCAAAGAGCAAGACACATATTGGCAAAGACAGAAGATATCTCACCTCCCCTCTCTACCAAGGAATAAAAGATTAACCACTGAAGACAACTTTGGACATTTATCTGCCTGGAGATGGTACTGGAAGAATTTACATTAGCAAGCTTTACTAACTATATCCTTTATTGAAGATGCCATATATAATGGATTTGAAGCCACCTTACAGAGTACAGCTCATTCCCTAAGTGTCTCCAATATATGTATGAAATATACATGTTAATAAACTTCTGTTCACTTTTCTCATGTTGATATTTTGTTACAAAGGTCAGTACTTCCTAAGAGCTTAGAGGGTGACCCTTCCTCTACACCAGTTTTTATCTACCATTGCTTCCCCATACATTTGCCTTCCCACCATGTTTTTACCCTAGAAACAAAGTCCCTTTCCTTTGTCTTGTAATTTCTCTAAAAATGTATCATTTTTATTAAGATTTTATATAAACCCAGGTTCTAACCATGCCTTTCAGTTATTCATTACTGTGTACTCCAACGTGTGTATTTGATGAACACGTTAATGAACTTTTGTTTTTCTCTTGTTAATCTGTCTTTGATCGGTTTAATTTTATGGAGCTCCAACCAGAGAACCTAGGAGGGTAGAAGAAAAACATCGGTATTGAAGGGTGGAAGAGACACACAAGAAATTAAGCCAAATACCTAAAAATGACTTCATGACAAAGACAGTCTGGAGCATAACTCTTGCATTCTCAATTAAAATATCTATTGGTTTAAAAGCACTTGTTTTTAGATCTAAGTTAGATCTCTAAAAGAATCTTTATCAGATACTTCACAATTTGTCCCCACTCCTAGTTTTCTCTCTAGTTAAAAAAGCCCTTCACAATCTATGCTATAAACACATCACACTTGACATGTTCTTGTTCTGGAATAAATTCTAGTAGAGTATACATGCTGTATTGACTTTGCTCCAGTAGTCATAGCACACCTACACCCATGTCCTTCAATGATTCCTTTGATGAAAAAATCTAAAATCCTGCCACACATCTGACTGCATTTCAAACACAGGAGGTTCTATCTAGAAGTGTCTCAGCTTCTAAGTTACCTGTCTCAGGGGTTACATATAAAATTCTAATGTTTTGTATCCACATAGGATTATATGAACACCATCGCATCACCCCAATAACTTCCCCCAATCCTGTCTTACCTTTTTTATCATTATATTCAAGATACATGTCTCCTAAGGTATCATATGGTCAAATTTGGTATTCTACTATCTAATTTAAAGCATGAGACTCAGATCATCTGAATTATCATGGTATAACTATCAGGCCTTAGATCTGAAAAATACTTCCTAAGGTCAAATGGACTTTCTGCACTGCTCCTCACAAGTAAATTCCCTGGACCGAAAAGATGAGGCTATAAACTGATAAATATTTATACACTGCCAACAGACTCACAACACTTGACCTGATACTTGACAGATAATTTCACAGAGCCATCAATTTACAGGGGTTTACATTTAACTTTATCTATACCAATTTATCTTGATTTATCTATTGTGACACCAGTATACCTAACCTTAAAACTATCCTCTCCTGATCCCCTGTTATGAGACACTAGATTCTACCAAGGTGATATTTTCCCTTTTTTAAACAGGTACAATAAAGTTAGCTTTGCTTGATCAAGAAATAACTCTGGTGGTCTTTTGGGAAATTTAGCATTTGATAAACATATGGAACTAAGAAACCTTATACACCTCCTTTCATTTTTTCTTTTCCTAACTCTACTGTATACTTGAGCTTTACTCAATGTATAGCCTAATAATAATTTTATATAGCTAATAGCATTAATTATCTTAATTCTTACAACCACTCAGTGAAATAGCAACTATTATTGTTCTAGTTTTAGAAATAAGAAAACATATCCTTTGCCCACTTTTTGATGGGGTTGTTTGTTTCTTGTAAATTTGTTTGAGTTCTTTGTAGGTTCTGGATTATTAGCCCTTGTCGATGAGTAGATCACAAAATTTTCTCCCATTCTGTAGGTTGCCTGTTCACTCTGGATGGTAGTTTCTTTGGCTGTGCAGAAGCTCTTTAGTTTAACTAGATCCCATTGGTCAATTTTTTGGCTTTTGTTGCCATTGCTTTAGTGCTTTAGACATGAAGTCTTTCCCATGCCTATGTCCTGAATGGTACTACCTAGGTTTTCTTCTAGGGTTTTATGGTGTTAGGTCTAACATTTAAGACTCTCTAATCCATCTTGAATTAATTTTTGTATGAGGAGTAAGGAAAGGTCCCTGTTTCAGCTTACTCTATGGCTAGCCAATTTTCCCAGCACCATTTATTAAATAGGGAATCCTTTTCCCCCATTTCTTGTTTCTCTCAGGTTTGTCAAAGATCAGATGGCTGTAGAGGTGGTGGCTATTCTGAGGCCTCTGTTCTGTCTCCATTGGTCTATATCTCTGTTTCTTGGTACCAGTACCATGCTGTTTTGGTTACTGTAGCCTTGTAGTACAGTTTGAAGTCAGGTAGTGTGATGCCTCCATCTTTGTTCTTTTGACTTAGGATTGTCTTGGCGATGCGGAGTCTTTTTTGGTTCCACATGAACTTTAAAGCAGTTTTTTCCACCTCTAGAAGAAAGTCATTTGGTAGCTTACTGGGGATGGCATTGAATCTATAATTACCTTGGGCAGTATGGCCATTTTCACAATATTGATTCTTCCTATCCATGAGCATGGTATGTTCTTCCAAAAGTGGGCAAAGGATACGAACAGACATTTCTCAAAAGAAGACATTCATACAGCCAACAGGCACATGAAAAAATGCTCGTCATCACTGGCCATCAGAGAAATGCAAATCAAAACCACAATGAGATACCATCTCACACCAGTTAGAATGGCAATCATCACAAAGTCAGGAAACAACAGGTACTGGAGAGGATGTGGGAGAAATAGGAACACTTTTACACTGTTGGTGGATTGTAAATTGGTTCAACCATTGTGGAAAACAGTATGGCGATTCTCGCATCCAGAACTAGAAATACCATATGACCCAGCCATCCCATTACTGGGTATATACCGAAGCGATTATAAATCATGTTGTTATAAAGACACATGCACACGATGTTTATTATGGCACTATTCACAATAGCAAAGACTTGGAATCAACCCAAATGTCCATCAGTGACAGACTGGATTAAGAAAAATGTGGCATATACACCATGAATACTATGCAGCCATAAAAAGGGATACTAGGTCCTTTGTAGGACATGGATGCAGCTGGAACCATTATTCTCAGCAAACTATCTACACAAACAGAAAACCAAACACCACATGTTCTCACTCATAGGTGGGAATTGAACAATGAGATCACTTGGACTCTGGAAGGGGAACATCACACACCAAGGCCTATTATGGGGAGGGGGGAGGGGGAAGGGATGGCATTGGGAGTTATACCTGATGTAAATGACTAGTTGATGGGTGCTGACAAGTTGATGGGTGCAGCATACCAACATGGCACATGTATACATATGTAACAAACCTGCATATTGGGCACATGTACCCTAGAACTTAAAGTATAATAAAAAAAAATAAGAAAACAGAAGCATAAAAATTTTAATAATTTGTCAAAGGTTATGCAACTAATAAATGGTGAGGCTGGGATTTGAACTCAGGCAAGATGGGTCCATGGTTTTGTATTTTAGCCACCATTCCATTTTTCCAGGGAGCATTATTATTGAACTTGACACTTCAAATTTCTGTTGATTCTTCTGTCAGTTATTATAAGGCCACCAGGTTTGTGCCCATTGCATGGTAACATACTAATACCCTGAAGCAAAAGGAATAGCAGCAGAGAAAGAGTTTAATGATTGAATGGTAACCGAGTGAAGAGATGGGAGGGAACCTAAAATCTGCCTCCCCAAGGAGTCTTGGACTGAGATTTTTAAGGGAATTTTGGCATGTATGGGGCTGAGGAGTTGGGGGCCACTGATTGGCTAGGGTGTGGGGGATGAAATAACAAAGGTATAGAAACTGCATTCTTACATTAAATCAGTTCCTCAGAGGCAGTTTTCAGACAAGCTGGCATCAGTGAACCCATTGGAATACAGAATCTGGAAAATATCTCAAATGGAAACCTTGGAGTTTCTTAGCATTAAAGATGTTATCTATAAAAGGACCTAGTGAGAAGAGTCATGTAACTTTTAGCAGTAAGCAGCTATAGGGATGTAGGCTATAGGGAAAGCTGGTAATGCTTATCTATGCTTTCACTAAAGTTCAGCTTTTGTTAAAACCTAGCAGTTTAGTTTTATTAATTTTATTAAAATGGTTTCATAGCTACTCTCAGAACCTTGTACTTATGTCTATTGGCATTAAAACTCTAACCATAAAAATTATATGGAGTCTAAAGCCCCTCCAAACTCTTGAGTTAAATCAGAAATGGTAAGAAACCACAATGCATTTAATCAACAATGCATTAAAATGCATGTTCTACTTCCTCTGTGAGATTATCTTTCAATCTCCACATATTACAAATAACACTATCACACCTCTTTATCAATTCATGATTTGGTCTAAACCATATCACTTAATCATTAATGAACATCTAGTATATTGATTCCAACAATTAATACTAAAGTAAGAATGATGGTTTCCAGCTGCATCCATATCCCTACGAAGGTCATGAACTCTTCCTTTTTTATGGCTGCATAGTATTCCAGTGTATATGTGCCACATTTTCTTAATTATTCTCAGCAAACTATCACAAGAACAGAAAACCAAACACCACATGTTCTCACTCATAGGTTGGAATTGAATAATGAGAACACTTAGACACAGGAAGGGGAACATCACACACCAGGGCCTGTTGTGAGGTGTGGGGAGAGGGGAGGAATAGCCATACGAGATATATCTAATATAAATGACGAGTTACGGGTGCAGCACACCAACATGGCACATGTATACATATGTAACAAACCTGCACATTGTGCTCATGTACCCTAGAACATAAAGTATAATAAAAAAAAAAAACTAATAAAATAAAGATTCTGGCTTCAAATTCAATAACACTTACAATGACTCCTCCTCCTCAAAAAATAAAATCAGCTCTGATTCTTTTCCAACAAAATTGCATTTAGGCAGTTTACCTGAAAGCTTTAATATTTCAACTACATTGACATTTCACTGCACATCAATTGTCTTATCTACATTAATGAAAGTGTCAGTACCATGACAATCCAAATAGTGGATAATTCTAAAACCTTTGCATTTGGCGTTGGGATGCAGTATCCTACGTGGAAATGGCCTCAGTTACCTCCCTAATACTACATGTTTCAGTCAAATACACAGTCACTGACAGAAGACAGGTAGAGATTGAGATGGGAAATGAACATTTATTACAAAAAAAATTCCCCATAGAGGATCATTCTCAGACAGAAAATAGAAAAGAAGTCACTAGGAAGGATGAGTTTTGTCTATTAAGTAGCTTATCTTTCAGATCTGAGGCCATAGAATTAATGGCTGTGCAAGAGAATTCTGGCTGCTTTGACTATTGAGAAACTCATTCATGTGGTATTTTGCTGAAAGAAGGTTTGTTGGAATTAAAAGCTGTTGTTTGCTCTAAAAACATCTATGAGAAGTGTTTATGTGTCAATGAATTGGCTGAAACAAGGGAACACTCTCTGAGGGCAATATTAAATTCAACCCGAGGTACTCTGAAGGTTTTCCTTGTTTTATTGATCTCAGGAAGACAGCAGGTTATCGAGGTTGAGATGAGGTTCATACCATATTGTCTTTTCTAACTACTTTACAGAGGGCAGTGAAAGTCATGGCCCTGGCATTCCCGGCCACCGCCGCCTTGCTCCAACTCTTGGGCATTTATTCCTTGGAATAAGATAATTGAGATCTTTATGGAGTTTTGAGAAAACACTTGTCATGAAACCTGTAAAAATGTATTGAAAAATATACTTATTGAAGTATTTACTTTTTTAATGTCAAGAAAAGCTGAAAATTCAGTTTATTTTACAAATATGAAGTTTCTAGATAAAAAAAGAAGAAGAAGAAGACGACATCGTCCTAGAGCAAGCATGAAGAATTCAATCCAAGCAGCTACCTCTCACATGTTTCTCTGTGCGCTAACCAACTTCCTTGTGGGAATAAAGCTAATCTACTCTTTAATAAATATTATCAGTGAGTCTGGTGTAGCACATGTGCCTATGTGTTTAGCCAAATGTATGTTTTTTAAAGAGGTTTCTTTTTTGTCTCTTTCTTAAAATTTTATTTTAGGTTCAGGGGTACATGTGCAGATTCATTATGTGGGTAAATTGCATGATGTGTGGGTTTGGTGCACAGATTATTTCATCACCCAGGTGATAAGCATAGTACCCAATAGGTAGTTTTCCGATCCTCACACTCTATCCTCAAGTAGACCCTGGTGTTTATTGTTTCCTTTCTTGGGTCCACATGTATTCAATGTTCAGCTCCCACTTTTTTTTTTTTTTTTTTTTTTTTTTTGTTTGTTTTTTTTTAAATTTATTTATTATTATTATACTTTAAGTTGTAGGGTACATGCATAACATGCAGGTTTGTTACATATGTATACTTGTGCCATGCTGGTCTGCTGCACCCATCAACTCATCATTTACATCAGGTGTAACCCCAATGCAATCCCTCCCTCCCCTCCTATGATAGGCCCCCGCGTGTGATGTTCCCTTCCTGAGTCCAAGTGATCTGTTCAGTTCCCACCCATGAGGAGAACATGTGGTGTTTGGTTTTCTGTTCTGTGATAGTTTGCTAAGAATGATGGTTTCCAGCTGCATCCATGTCCCTACAAAGGACGTAAACTCATCCTTTTTATGGCTGCATAGTATTCAGCGGTGTATATGTGCTTACATTTTCTTAATCAATCTGTCACTGATGGACATTTGGGTTGATTCCCAAGTCTTTTGCTATTGTGAATAGTGCTGCAATAAACATACGTGTGCATGTGTCTTTATAGCAGCATGATTTATAATCCTTGGGTATATCCCCAGTAATGGGATGGCTGGGTCATATGGTACACCAGTTCTAGATCCTGAGGAATCGCCATACTGTTTTCCATAATGGTTGAACTAGTTTACAATCCCACCAACAGTGTGTAAAGTGCTCCGGTCACATCTCCAGCACCTGTTGTTTCCTGACTTTGAATGATCGCCATTCTAACTGGTGTGAGATGGTATCTCATTGTGGTTTTGATTTGCATTTCTCTGATGGCCAGTGATGATGAGCATTTTTTCATCTGTCTGTTGGCTGTATGAATGTCTTCTTTGAGAAATGTCTGTCTACATCCTTTGCCCACTTTTGATGGGGTTGTTTGTTTTTTCAAAATTTGTTGAGTTCTTTGTAGGTTCTGGATATTAGCCTTTGTCAGATGAGGATTGCAAAATTTTCTCCCATTCTGTAGGTTGCCTGTTCACTCTGATGCAGTTTCTTTTAAGGTGCAGAAGCTCTTTAGTTTAATTAGATCCTACTTTGGTTTCAAATTTTTTTAGCTTTTGCTGCCGTTGCTTTTGGTGTTTTAGACATGAAGTCTTTGGCCCATGCCTATGTCCCAGTCGGTACTACCTAGGTTTTCTCTAGGATTTTTATGGTATTAGGTCTAACATTTAGTCTCTAATCCATCTTGAATTAATTTTCGTATAAGGAGTAAGGAAAGGATCCAGTTTCAGCTTTACTTATGGCAGCCAATTTTCCCAGCACCATTTATTAAATAGGGAATCCTTTTCCCCATTTCTTTTTGTTTCTCTCCGGGTTTGTCAAAGATCAGATGGCTGTAGATGTGTAGCATTATTTCTGAGGACTCTGGTTCTGTTCCATTGGTCTATATCTCTGTTTTGGTACCAGTACCATGCTGTTTTGGTTACTGTAGCCTTGTAGTAGAGTTTAAGTCAGGCATGGATGCCTCCAGCTTTGTTCTTTGACTTAGGATTGTCTTGGAGATGCGGGCTCTTGGTTCCATATGAACTTTAAAGCAGTTTTTCCAATTCTGTGAAGAACTCATTGGTAGCTTGATGGGGATGGCATTGAATCTATAAATTACCTAAAGAAATACTTCGATATGATTCTTCCTATCCATGATAAGGAAACATGTTCTTCCATTTGTTTGTGTCCCTTTTTATTTCACTGAGCAGTGGTTTGTAGTTCTCCTTGAAGAGGTCCTTCACATCCCTTGTGTTGGATTCCTAGGTATTTGATTCTCTTTGAAGCAATTGTAGCCGAAGTTCATTCATGATTTCGCTCTGTGTTTGTCTGTTATTGGTGTGTATAAGAATGCTTCTGTGATTTTTGCACACACTCTTTGTATCCTGAGACTTTGCTGGAAGTTGCTTATCAGCTTAAGGAGATTTTGGGCTGAGACAATGGGGTTTTCTAAATATACAATCATGTCATCTGCAAACAGGGACAATTTGACTTTCTTCTTTCCTAACTGAATACCCCTGATTTCTTTCTCTTGGCCTAATTGCCCTAGCCAGAACTTCCAACACTATGTTGAATAGGGAGTGGTGAGAGGGCATCCCTGTCTTGTGCCAGCTTTCAAAGGAATTTTCCAGTTTTGGCCCATTCAGTGATATTGGCTGTGGGTTTCATTACAACAGCCTATTTTATGTACGTTCCATCAATACCGAATTTATTGAGCGTTTTAGCATGAAGGGCTGTTGAATTTGTCAAAAGCCTTTTCTGCATCTATTGAGATAATCATGTGGTTCTTTGTCTTTGGTTCTGTTTATATGCTGGATTATGTTTATTGATTTGCTTAATGTTGAACTGTAGCCTTGCATCCCAGGGATGAAGCCCACTTGATCAAGTGGTGATAAGTTTTTGATGTGTTGCTGAATCCGGTTTTGCCAGCATTTTATTGGAGGATTTCTGCATCGATATTCATCAGGATATTGGTCTAAAATTCTTTTGTTGTGGGGTTCTGCCAGGCTTTGCATTTCAGGATGATGTTGGCCTTATAAATGAGTTAGAGGACTTCCTCTTTTCTATTGATTGGAATAGTTTCAGAAGGAATGGTACCAACTCCTCCTTATACTCTGGGTAGAACAGCTGTGAATCCATCTGGTCCTGACTTTTTGGTTGGTAGGCTATTAATTATTGCCTCAATTTCAGAGCCTACAATTGGTCTATTCAGGATTCAACTTCTTCCTGGTTTAGTCTTGAAGAGTGTAAGTGTCCAGGAAATCATCCATTTCTTCTAGGTTTTCCAGTTTATCTGTGTAGAGGTGTCTATAGTACTCTCTGACAGTAGTTTGTATTTCTAGGTCGGTGGTGATATCCCTTTATCATTTTAATTGGCAACATTTGATTCTTCTCTTTTCTTTATTAGTCTTGCTAGCAGCCTATCAATTTTGTTGACTTTCAAAACCAACTCCCAATTCATTGATTTTTTGAGTGGTTTTTGTGTCTCTATCTCCTTCCACAGTTCTGCTCTGATCTTAGTTATTTCTTTGCCTCTGCTAGCTTTGGAATGTGTTTGTTCTTGCTTCTCTAGTTCTTTTTTAATTCATGTATGTTAGAGTGTCAATTTTGATCTTCCTCTGCTTTCTTGTGGGCATTTAGTGCTATAAATTTCTACATTAATTGCTTTAAAACGTCCCAGAGATTCTGGGTATGTTGTATCTTATTCTCATTGGTTCTTGAAGAACATCTTTATTCTTGCCTTCATTTCTGTTATGTACCCAGTAGTCATCTCGTGAGCAGGTTGTTCAGTTTCCATGTAGTTGAGCGGTTTTGATTGAGTTTTAGTCCTGAGTTCTAGTTTGATTGCACTGTGGTCTTGAGAGACAGTTTGTTATAATTTCTGTTCTTGTACATTTGCTGAGGAGTGCTTTACTCATAATTATATGGTCAATTTTTGGAGTAAGCAATGATGTGGTGCTGAGAAGAATGTATATTCTGTTGATTTGGGGTGGAGAGTCTCTATAGATGTTCACAGGGTCTGCTTCGCTTTAAGAGATGAGTTCAATTCCTGGATATCCTTGTTAACTTTCTGTCTTGCTTATCTGTCTAATGTTGACAGTGGAGGTTGAAGTCTCCCACATGGCCAGAAGGGGAGTCTAAGCCCTTTAAAGTCTCTAAGACCTAGTTTTGCACCATGCCCTGTATTGGGTGCATATATTTAGGGATAAGTTAATTTTCCTGTTCAATTCGATCCCTTTACTCATTATGTAATGGTTTCTTTGTCTCTTTTGATCTTTGATGGTTTAAAGTCTGTTTTATCAGAGACTAGGATTGCAACCCCCTGCTTTTTTGTTCTCCATTTGTTTGGTAACCTTTTCCTCTATCCCTTTATTTTGAGCCTATGTATGTCTTCTGCAGAGGTCTCTGAATACAGCAGACTGGATGGGTCTTTAATTTTATCCAGTTTGCCAGTCTGTGGCCTGGAGACAGTCCACATTTACATTTAAGGTTAAGATTGTTATGTGTGAACTTGATCCCAAGCATTAAGTGATATTAATCATACTTGCTCGTTAGTTAATTTTGTGCTTCTTTCCTAGCCTCGATGGCTCTACATTTTGGCATGTTTTTGCAATGGCTGGTAACTGGTTGTTCCTTTTCCATGTTGAGTGCTTCCTTCAGGGTTCTTGTAAGGCAGGCCTAGTGGTGACAAAATTCTAAACATTTGCTTATCTGTAAAGGATTTTATTTCTCCTTCACTTATGAAACTTAGTTTGGCTGGATATGAAATTCTGGGTTGAAAATTCTTTTCTTTAAGAATGCTGGAATATTGGCCCCCACTCTCTCTGGCTTGGAGAGTTTCTGTCGAGAGATCTGCTGTGAGTCTGATGGGCTTCCCTTTGTGAAAATCCCTGACCTTTCTCTCTGGCTGCCCTTAAGATTTTCCTTCATTTCCACTTCTAGTGAATCTGGCAATTATGTACCTGGCTGCTTCTCTCGAGGAGGGCCTTGTATGCTTCCTGGATTTGAATGTTGGCCTGCCTACTTCAGGGTTGGGGAAGTTCTCCTGATGAGATCCTGAAGAGTGTTTTCCAACTTGGTTCCATTTTCCCTCACTTTCAGGCACCCCAATCAGACGGAGATTTGGTCTTTTTACATAATCCCATACTCTTGCAGGCTTTGTCTATTTCTTTTTCTTTTTTTTCTTTATTTCTTTCTCGCTTCATTTCATCTATTTGATCCTCAATCGCGAAACTCTTTTCTTCCAGTTGATCGAAGTCGGTTACCAGCTTGTGCATTTGTCACGTGATTTCGTGGTCATGGTTTTCATCTCTTTCTATTCTTAATTTATGACCTTCTCTCTGCATTAATTATCAGCCAATTCTTCCACTTTTTTCAAGATTTTAGTTTCGGCGCTGGCAATGCACTCCTCCTTTAGCTCTGAGAAATTTGATGGACTGAAGTTTCTTTCATCCGTCAAAGCCTTCGTCCAGCTTTGATCCGCCATGGCCTTGCCGGGAGATGTGCTCTTATTTTTGAATTTCCAGCTTTTCTGCCCTGCTTTTTCCCCATCTTTGTGGGAGCCAGATCTGCCTCTCTGGTCTTGATGATGCAGGATGTAATTGATGGGGGTTTTGGGTGTAGGTGTCCTTCCTGTTTGATAGTTTTCCTTCTAACAGCTTCTGTGACCCTCAGCTGTAGGTCTGTTGGAGATTGCTTGAGGTCCACCTCCAGACCCCAAGGTTTTGCTCTGGGTATCAGCAGCAGAGGCTGCAGAAGATAGAAATATTTCTGGAACAAAGCGAGTACCTGTCTGATTCTTGCTTTGGAAGCTCTCTCAGGGGTGTACTCCACCCCTGTGAGGTGTGGGGTGCTTCAGGCTGCCCCTAGTGGGGATGTCTCCCAGTTAGGCTACTCAGGGTCAGGGGACCTACTCTGAGCAGGCAGTTGTCCATTCTCAGATCTCAGCCTCCGTGCTGGGAGATCCAAATGCCTTCAAAGCCGTCAGGACAGAGTCATTTGCATCTGCAGAGGTTTCTGCTGCTTTGTTGTTGTTGTTGTTGTGTAGCTGTGCCCTGTCCCCAGAGGTGGAGTCTACAGAGACAGGTGAGCTTTAGAGCCGCTGTGAGCTCCACCCAGTCTGAGCTTCCCAGCAGCTTTGTTTACCTACTTGCCTCAGCAATGGCGTGGCACTTCCCCTCCCCCAGCCTCGGGCTGCTGCCTGGCCGGTAGATCACAGACTGCTGTGCTAGCAATGAGGAGGCTCCTGTGGGCGTGGGACCCTCCCGCCAGGTGTGGGATATGATCTCCTGGTGTGCCCGCTGTTTAAAGCGCACATTGGGGTGGGCAGCCACCCACATTTTCCAGGTGTTGTGTGTCTCAGTTCCCCTGGCTAGGAAGTGGATTCCCTTCCCCGCGCCTCCCAGGTGAGGCAATGCTCGCCCCTGCTTCAGCTCTCGCTGATGGGGCTGCAGCAGCTGACCAGCACCGGACCGTCCGCACTCCCCCAGTGAGATGAACCCAGTACCTCAGTTGAAAATGCAGAAATCGCCGGTCTTCTCTCAGCTCCCACTTACAAGTGACAACATGTAGTATTTGACTTTCTGTTCTTGTGTTAGTTCACTTAGGATAATGGCCATGAGTTTCATCTATGTTGCTGAAAAAGACATAATCTTGTTTGTGTTTACAGCTGCATCATAATCCATGGTGTATATGTATCCCATTTTCCTTATCTAGTCCACTGTAGATAGGCATCTAGGTCGATTCCAAGTCTTCGCTATTGTGAATAGTGCTGTGATAAACATACATGTGTGGTTCTTTATGGTAGAATAATTTATATTCCTCTGGATATCTACCCAACAATGGATCAGCGCATCAAATTGTAGTTCTGTTTTAAGTTCTTTCAGAAATCTCCAGACTACTTTCCACGTTGTCTGAACTAATTTACATTCCCAACAGCAGTGTATAAGCATTCCAGGTTCTCTGCACTCTCACCAGCATTTGTTACTTTTTGACTTTTGTTTGCTTTTTCAGACTTTTTAATAGAAAATCTTTAGGTATAAATTACTGCAAAAAGGCACAGAGAATGTTTTGGGAAGATGAAATGTTCTAGATCTTGATTTGGGTGATGGTTATATCGATGTGTGTATCTGTCAAAATTGATTGACTCATACACTTAAAACATATAAACATTTTGACTTTTTTATAATAGCCACTGTGATTAGTACGAGATGCTATCTCATTGCAGTTTGGAATTTCATTTTTTATTATTAATAATGTTGAGCATTTTTTGTATTCTTGTTGTGAGCATACATATATTCTTTTGAAAAGTCTGTTCTTATAATTTGCCCACTTTTTAATGGGATTGTTTATTTTTTTGTTTGGTCAATTAAGTTCCTTACAGATTCTGGATACTAGACCTTTGCTGGATGCATAGTTTGCAAATATTTTCTGCAATTCTGTGGGTTGTTTACTCTGTCAATAGTTTCTTTCACTGTGCAGAAGCTCTTCAGTTTGTCAATTTTTGTTTTCGTTGCAAATGGTTTTGACATCTTCGTCATGAAATCTTTCCCAGGGCCTATGTCCAGAATGGTATTTCCTAGGTTTTCTTCCAGTGTTTTTATAATTTTAAGTTTTACACTTAAGTCTAATTCATCTTTAGCTGATTGTTGTATATGGTGGAAAAAAGAGGGTCCAGTTTCAATCTTTTGCATATGGTTAGCTGGTCATCCTAGCACCATTTATTGAATAGGTTTTCTTTTCCCTTTGTTTTTATCAGCGTTTTTGAAGATCAGATGGTGGTAGATATGTGGCTTTACTTCTGGCTCTCTATTCTGTTTCACTGGTCTATGCATTGTTTTTGTATCAATATCATGCTGTTTTGCTTACAAGGTTACTACTTGGAACCAAAGTAGTAACTTTGTAGTTTGAAATAGGAAAATGTGATGCCTCTTGCTTTGTTCTTTTTGCTTAGCATTGTTTGGCTATTCAGGCACTTTTTTGGTTCCACGTGAATTATAGAATAGTTTTTTTTTTTTCTAATTCTGTGAAAAATGTCATTGTTAGTTTGACAGGAGTAGCACTAAATCTGTAAATCGTTTTGGGCAGTATGGCCATTTTAACAATACTGATTCTTCCTATTCATAGAATGTTTTCTCATTTGTTTGTGTTAACTAGGATTTCTTTCAGCTCTGTTTTGTAATTATTGTTGTAGAAATGTTTTAACTCTCTGGTTAGCTGTGTTCCTAGGTATTTTAATTGTGTGTGTGTGGCCATTGTGAATGGAATAGAGTTCTTGATTTGGCTGTCAGCTTGGATGATGTTAGTACATAAGAATACTAGTGGTTTTGTACATTGATTTTGTATCCTGAAACTTAACTGAAGTTGATTATCCGATCTAGCAGCTTTGAGGCAAGGAATCTGGGGGTTTCTAGGTGGGGAATCATATTATCTGTAAACAGATAATTTGCCTTCCTCTCTTCCTATTTGGATGCCTTTTATTAATTTCTGTTGCTTGATTGCTCTGGCTAGATCTCCCTGTACTAAGTTGAATAGGTGTGGTGACAGTGGGTATCCTTGTCTTTTTCTGGTTCTCAAGGGGAATGCTTCCAGCTTTTTCCCATTAAGTATGTTGTTGGCTGTGGGTTTGTCACAGACCGGTCTTTTTTTTTTTTTAAGTATGTTTCTCTGATGCCTAGTTTGTTGAGAGTTATTAACATGAAGGGATATTGAATTTTATTGAAAGCCTTTTCTTTATCTATTGAGATGAGCATGTGGTTTTTGTTTTTAGTTCTGTTTATGGGATGAATCACATTTATTGATTTGAATATGTTGAACCAACCTTGCATCCCAGGTATAAAGCCTACTTCATCATGGTGGATTAGCATTTTGATGTGCTGCTGAATTTGTGTTGCTAGTATTTCACTGAGGGTTTTTGCACAGATGATCATCAAGGATATTGGCCTAAAGTTTTGTTGTTGTGTCTCAGCCATGTTTTGGTATCAGGATGATACTGGCCTCATAGGAAGAGTTAGGGAGGAGTCCCTCTTCCTCAGTTTCTTGGAACACTTTCAGTAGAAATGACACCATGTCTCCTTTATACATATGGTAGAATTTTAGTGTGAATCTATCTGGTCCTGGGCTTTCTTGGTTGGTACTGATACCAATTCAATATTAGAACTCATTATTGTTCTGTTCAAGGATTCAATTTCTTCCTCTTTTAATGTTTGAAGGTTGTATTTTCCATTAGTTTATCCATTTCTTATAGGTTTTCTAGTTTGCTTGCATAGAGGTATTTATAATAGTCTCAGAATTTTTTGTATTTCTGTGAGGTTGGTGGTAATGTTCCCTTTGTCATTTCTGACTGTGTTTACTTGAATCTTCTCTCATTCTTTGTTTAGGTGGTGGTCTTAGCTATTCATTCAAAAACCAGTTTCTGGTTTGGTCAATCTTTTGTATGATTTTTCACATCTCATTTTTATTCAGTTCTGTGCAGATTTTAGTTATTTCTTGTCTTCTGCTAGCTTTGGGGTAGGTTTGCTCTATTTTTTCTAGTTCCTCAAAGTATGATGTTAGGTTGCTAATTTGAAATTTCTAACTTTTTAATGTAAATATTTAGACTTTTCTCTTAACACTACTTTACCTGTATCCCAGAGATTCTGGTGTGTTGTATCTTCGTTTGCATTAGCTTCAAGAATTTCTTAATTCCGCATTCATTTCCTTGTTTACCCAGAAGTCATTCAGAAGCAGGTTAATTTCCATGTAGTCAATTTTAGAGTATGTGCAATGTGCAGATGAGAAAAATCTGTAGTCTTTTGTTTTGGGGTGGAGAGTTATGCAGATGTCTGTTAGGTCTATTTGATCAAATGTCAAGTTGTTCCTCTGTCTACTTGCAGTACCTTTCCTCCGAAGATTTGCTCTGAGTGTGTCAGTCTTTCAGATGGCCTGGTCTATTGGTTTGAAGTATTTAAAAACTTGCTCTAAAAGGAATTTTTCCTGGTAGTAATAATATCTTTTTTAAATCAGTTTTTTAAAAAATCTTTTTTAAAATATCTTTTTTAAGTAGGAAATCTTGGTTGACAACAGAGTTTAAAATGAAGGTTGCTAGAGGGTATGTCAAATTTTAAGGACAGCAAGTGGTATTTAATTATCTAGAATAGCTAGCAGCCAATTAACAGCAGAAGGTGCTGCATGTTTCAGGATTCTGAAGAGGCTGAATCCCATTTCAAAAAAGAAAATGATTCACTTCTTAAATCATGTGCATTCTTATTTCTAACAAAGACACATCATTTATTTTAGCACTTCTCTGCCTGCACTACTGGTTTGTTTTCTTAGGCTTGCTCCTTAAATGTGTGTCACTCATTCTTGCTGTTTTCTCTTCTCATTCTATGAACAATTTCCAAGTCAAGATATCAAGCGTTTTTCCTAAGAGAAATCAACGATGACTTCCCCACAGATGTGATGCTGAGCTGTAGGCATGCATAATACACTGTATAATTCCATCATTTCCAGTGAGATGAATATAGCTTCAGCATCTCACACTCACTGTGCCCATACCAGTGGTATTTCACCATAACACCATTCCCAGACATTTCTTTTGAGTTCTTTTTTGATTAACAACACCACAGAGCATCCAGTTGTCCTCATTTGATATCCCAAGTCATCACTGACTTCACTCGATGTATGCAGTTATTTCTGCTCTTTCTGCATTCTAAACACCTCTTGAGTCCATGCCTTGCCCCTGTATCCACTACTATTCCCTTTGTTTACAACACTCACTTGTCTCATGTGCACTGTTATAATGATTTCCCAACAGATATTTTTGCTTATAGAACTGACTTCTCACTTACAGTCTAGCTTCAGAATTAGCAATCAATTGATCTTTCTACAGAAAAACTTGAGTGCCTCATGTATATGCTTCAAAACCTTCACTGACTCATTGTTGTGTAAAATACTAAGTTCAAATGCCTTCTGTAGACATGTGAGGACCATATGGTTCCAACATGGGTGTGACTTCATTGTAAGTGAAATCCTACCAGAAAACTTCATCTCACTTTGCACCGCTGCTTTGTTTTTTTCTTGGTATGTATCATGAGTATTTGCACCTATTACACTTGTAATGCTTTCATGCATGTTATTTCCTCCCGTATGTAAATTTTCAAGAACAGGAAATGTCTTAATTGTCTTTGCATTTTCAGAATTTAGCAGAATCTTGCCCATAGTTACCACTCATTTTTTAAATAAATGAATATATGCAATTATCTTCTTTTCCTCTTATGCTTTCTTATTTGAAAAGAAATAAAAATTTAAACATTAGAGGCACAAAAATATATTGATATATTTTAATCGTATATTAAATACATTTTATTTAATATATATTTATATTTTAATTCCCAGTAAAGAGATCAGAAAAAGAGGAGCAATCATTCTTTCATCTGTGAAATCAGTACTATGCCTTACGTATTTTATACAGGTTATTGTATTACTAATTTTAGTTTGGTCAGAACACTGTTATTATGCCTCCTATAATGTTGTTTACAACATAATATTGTTATATATGTGTATATATATAATATATACAACATAATAATGATATAAAAGTGTATCCACACATCCCCAGTATGTTATATATGTACATATATAACATAATGTATATATAAAGGATAAACAGGTCTTATGAAATAACATGTGGTCATTTAAAAATTAAATAGAACACAAAGGTTTGAAAATGCTATTATGCCGGGCGCGGTGGCTCAAGCCTGTAATCCCAGCACTTTGGGAGGCCGAGGCGGGTGGATCACGAGGTCAGGAGATAGAGACACCATCTTGGCTAACACGGTGAAACCCCGTCTCTACTAAAAATACAAAAAATTAGCTGGGCGTGGTGGCCAGCGCCTGTAGTGCCAGCTAGTCGGGAGCCTGAGGCAGGAGAATGGCGTGAACCTGGGAGGCAGAGCTTGCAGTGAGCGGAGATCGCGCCACTGCACTCCAGCCTGGGCGACAGAGCGAGACTCTGCCTCAAAAAAAAAAAAAAAAAAAAAAAAAAAAAAAAAAAAAAAGAAAAGAAAAGAAAAAAGAAAATGCTATTATTAAATGCCAAAAGCCCTGGGCATACATTGTGTATAAGATAATCTTGTTTATTGTGAATAAATTATTTACCGCATGTTATTTCATCATACCTGTTTAAATATCCTTCATAATTACTCGTTTTCTAATTCAGCAGAATAACAAAACGGATCCCAAAAGTGATTTATTTAGTAATCCTCTACCAATGAATTCACCACTTGTTTCCAATTTTTTTCTCACTATGAAAAACTATTGTAATGAGCATTATGGTATACAAACCTTTGTAAATCTTTGTAAATATATCTTTGTGGTCAATATCTTGTAGTGGGAAGGGTAAACAAAAGGGGCATACCCTTCAATGTGTTATACATGTTGACAAATTGCATTCTAAATTTGCACACATTTACACTTCCCAATGAGAATGTCTGTCCCCTTATCTTCAATCTCACCAGCAATGTCTAAGGGCATAGTTTCTGAGATGAAGTAAACAAAGAAGATAACATTTGAACTCGGCCCTGTTTTCCAAATCTGTACTATTTCTAATACACAATACAGTCTCTGTGTGGCTAAAGAAAGTCTAGATGATGCCTATATTGTATAGACATTTCTAGCATATTTAATGCTATCAAATATGTGTTCTCATTTCATGTCTAACACCAATAAAAAGCAGCTTCAAGGTGGCTAATTGACTTGCCTAAGGACATGTAACTACCCATTCTCCTGCACTCTGCTACTTTCTCATTCAGAGCTTATCCTGTAATAATCCACATGATCTTAGGCACACAATGTATGCCTAAGATCCTTTTTACCCTTTTTACCCCAAATTTCTGATTACTAAAATGAAAAAAAAAAAAAAGTAAAGTGATCCAACTAGATGGTATCTATGGTAACTCGAAGTTTCATGTTTTTTAAAAAATTGTATCCCCTTAGAGCAGGGATTAAAAAGTGGAATCCAATCTACTACTTATATACTACCAGAAAAAAAAACATTATTTTTGTGGGGGTGTGTGTTTGTGTGTCTGTAAGGACAAGGAGAGGGTGTGATGAAGAGAAAATGCTCTTATAAGTGTTTTAAAAGAATTATAACTTTCCAGGTATTACATTTGGTTACAGTGTATGAAGTTATAGCCAACTGACACTTTGCTAGTATCATGAATTTCTGTTAACTGCATTCCAGTTGCAAGATTTTGAGTCTCAATATTCAATCACAAGTTTTAACAAGTTCTATTATGAACCCAAAAGCTTCCTTCAATGATGTAGAAGTAAACAAGATTCCCCATCAGATCACATGTTGACTAGGCAGAAAACATCAAAAATATGAATAGCCAAAGATGAGATAGAGTTATCAATTTGTACCCAGGGTATTTTTATTTCTTGAAATTTTACTCTGTATCTTTAGCTTGACTGATGCTAAAATTAGATATGTTTATTTTTTTTTCAAGTTCTTTCACATCTGAAAAAAGAAATTGAGGCCACAATTTTACTAGACCATATTCTCAACTGAATCATTAGATCATGAGGTGGTCTTCAGTAGGTCTCTTGAATACTTGCGTGTAAACTGAGGATAGTTAACACTGTAAATATCACAACTGTATTGTACTCTCTTTGTAGACAAAAATGACCAAATGAGAGTATTAGTACTAAATACACCACTCTTGCTATTCATTACTGTCTGCCAAGCAATTTACCCTTATAGAGTTTAGGTTATAATCAAGAACAAAAAAAACCTGGATTTGGAATAGTACAAATTATCTTCTTAAATCCAAAGCAAATGCTATGCTTATTAATTCTTATTTTGGATTTGAAAGCAAATCAGAGCACATATTCAACAGCAAGAGTCTAATATCCTTCTCGATGTTCATTCTTATTTTCACTAAATAAACTCAACAAATATTTATGAGATGCCTAGACTTTGTGGTAATCTGCTGGGTATTGTGAGATCGTTAGCCAATGTATTTTTAAAATTATAGTCTTACATTTACATTCCTTCTTTGCCTTCTTATTTTGTTTTCCTTCCTTCAGTGGTTTCTTAAGAGACTGTGTCTTTCTACTCTACCAATTCTTGTCCAGGCCTTCACCATGGTATCCACGGTGCAAATCATCTCTTTCACTAAAGCAAGAGGTAATTTTAAGAAATATGCATTTGAGAAACACTGGGAATAATGGCAGATAGGAGACAGTACTAATGTGCAGTTCCTGCAGGGACAGACAGAATACATTGTAGAGACTCACACTGTGAACTTTTGCTCCAAGAACCACCACAGGAACATACCACAAAAGGAAAATGAATTCACAGACCCTTTGAAAAAAAGCAGCTTACTGCTGCAAACTGTGAGAGAGCCAAAAACCGGAGTTTCCAAAGTGTGAGGTGGGGAAAAGGTTGCCTCTGAACACACATCCCCACTGGGGAACCTTAAAAGACAGATCACAGAAGGATTTAGCCTTACCTAGAGTTGAAATGGGTTTAGGGAGCTGAGCAAAACATAAAAGCCGAAGAAGCAGCAGAAAGAGCCCTGTACATACTCCTGGTCCCCAGTGCAAGTCCAGGGAAGACATTTCTGGCCTTAATTCACAATGATCCTTGGGAAGGGAAGGCAACCAGTAGAATTGGGGAGAGACCACAGGGTGAAGGACGTTCCTAGCTAAACTTTGTAATAATTTCGACTGAGCACAAATTTTCCTGAGCAGAATCCCGGAATGTGAACAGGAAGTGAAGATATGAGTGCAGAACCCATAGTGGAAGGTGCAGGCAGGTGGGAACGGGTGAGGGAGGAACGGGTGAGGTCTGAGAGCCCTGCTTGCTTTCTCAGCATGGAGGCTTGTAGCCTGGGCAAGATTTCAGTGCTGTTCTGCAGTTGTCTGTACATAAACTCAGTGCTGTTGGGAGTAAGACTGGCCTTGCAGGCAGTGTGGGAGCTGGGTAAAGCCTGTCACTGCTGGCTTTCCCCACTTCCCTGGTGACCTGTATGATACAGGAGAGGCAGCAATAATCCCCCTGAGAACATAACTCCATTTGCCTGAGAATCACCCCTCAACCCACACAATGACTGCAGCAAGCCCTGCCCAAAGTGTGAGCTCAGACATTACTAATCCTGCTCCCACCTGATGGTTTTTCTCTACCCAACTTGATAGCCAAAGACAAAAGTCATAAACTCTTGGGAGTTTTATGGCTCTGCCCATCACCTGAGAAACCTGAGTACTTATCCTGGCTAACATAGGGCAAGATTATATCCTCCTTCTACTATTGTAGCTTGTGCTGTCCTGAAAGTGTCACCTTCTTGCTGGAATCCAACCAACTCAAGTCATTACAGCAACTCATAACGGAACAACTCTATTCCAAAGGAGAAAACAACACCTAATTCCGCTACCTGCAACACCCTGGCTAACCAGAGATCCTAAGTCTGTCCACATGATAACTCCACTGCTAGCATAGCCAGCATTTGAGAAAACCAGCACACAAAATAAAATTACAACCAAAGACTCCCACAGAGTCCATGTCACTTCCCTGCCACCTTCACCAGAGCAAGTGCTGGTATCCATGGCTGGAAGACCTGAAGACAGATCACACCACAGAATTTTTTGCACACACTCCCCAGCACCATCCTGGGTCCTAGTTGTCCCTCCGGGTGGCAAGACGCAGAAGGGCAATAACAATTTACTGCAGTCTGGCTCTCAGGAAGCCCCATCCTTAGGGGAGGGAGGAGAGCACCACACCAAGAGATCACCCTATGAGACAAAAGAATCTGAACAGAAGCCCTTGTGTTCCAGATCTTTCCACTGAAATAGTCTACCCAAATTAGAAGGAACTAGAAAAGTAATTCTGGTACTATAATAAAAGGCTCTATAATACCCCCAATAGCTCACACTAAGGCTCTATAATACCCCTAATAGATCACACTAACTCTCTAGCAATGGAGCCACACCAAGAATAAACCTCTGAATAAACAAAGAATTCAGACCATTGATTATTAAGCTACTCAAAAAGGCACAAGAAAAAGTTAAAAACTGACTTAAAGAAATTTAAAAAACAATATAGAATATGGATGAAAAAGCCTCCAGAGAAATAGATGTCATAAAGAAAAAACAGTCACAACTTCTGGAAATGAAAGACACATTTAGAAAAATGTAAAATACGCTGGAAAGTTTCAGCAATAGAATTAAAAAAAATACAAGAAAGAAATTCATAGCTCAAAGACAAGGCTTTTGAATTAACACAATTTGACAAAGACAAAGAAAAAAGAACTAAAATATGAACAAAGCCTTCAAGAAATTTGGGATTATGTTAAACAACCAAACATAAGAATAATTGGTATTCCTGAGAAATCTAAAAGTTTGGAAAACTTATTTGAGGAAATAATCAAGGAAACCCTAACATCTAGACATTCAAATACAGGAAGCTCAAAAAACACACAGGAAATTCATCACAGAAAGGTCATCATCTAAGCCCACAAAATAAAATAAAACATAGTCATCAGGTTAAAGTCAAGACGAAGGCATGAATCGTAAGAGCTGTGAGGAAAAAGCATCAGGTAATCTATAAAGAAAAACCTATCAGATTAACAGCAGAATTTTCAGCAGAAACCATGAAAGCCAGAAAGGATTAGAGTCCTATCTTTAACCTCCTTAAACAAAATAATTATTTGTCAAGAATTTTGTACCCAGTGAAACTAAGATTCATAAATGAAGGAGAGAGAAAGTATTTTCCAGATGAAGGCTGAGAGAATTCACCACTACCAAGCCAGCACTACAAGAAATGCTAAAAGGAGCTGTAAATCTTGAAACAAATTCTCCTCAGAATACTCCCAAATAAAACCTCTTAAAGCATAAATGTCACAGGGTCTATAAAATAATAACACAATTTTAAAAAATAACACAATAACACAATGAAAAAAATAAAAACAAAACAACGTATTCAAGAAAACAAAACAACTAGCATGATGAATACACAGTGTGCATATCTCGATAGTAAGGTTGAATGTAAATTGCCTACATGCTCCACTTGGAAGATACAGAGTGGTAGAATGAATAAAATAAAAATCCACCAACCAAATATTTGCTGTCTTCAAGAAACACACCTAATATACAAGGACTCACATAAGTTTAAGGTAATGAGAGGAAAAAGATATTTCATGCCAATGAAAACCAAAAGTGACCAGGAGTAGCTATTCTTATATCAGACAAAATAAACTTTAAAGGAACAATAGATAAAAAAGACAAAGAGGGACATTATATAATAAGAAAAGGATTAGTCCAAACAGAAAATATCACAGTCATATATATATATAAAAAACTGAAAGTCCCACATTTATGAAACAATTAATATTTGACCTAAGAAATGAGATAGATTAAAACACAATAATAGTAGGGCACTTCAATAGTCCATTGATAGCACACACAGGTCATCAAGACAGAGAGTCAATGAAGAAACAATGGACTTAAACTGTACCCTAGCACAAATGGACTTAACAGATATCTATAGAACATTCTACTAAAAACTGCAGAATATACATTCTTTTCATCAGCATATAGAATATTCTCAAAGATAGACCATATGATAGGGCATGAAAAAAATCTCAGTAAATTTAAGAAAATAAAAATTATATTAAGTACTCTCTCAGGCCACAGTGGAATAAAATTGGAAATTAACTCCAAAAGGAATACTTTAAACTATACAAATACATGGAAATTAAATAACCTGCTCCTGAATAATCTCTGGATCAACAATGAAATCAAGATGGAAATTAATAAATTATTTGAACTGAATGATAATAGTGATACAACCTATCAAAACCTCTGGCATACAGCAAAAGCAGTACTAAGAGAAAAGTTCATAGCATTAAATACTTACATCAAGAAGTCTGAAAGAACACAAATAAATAATATAGGTCACACTTCAAGGAACTAGAAAAACAAGAACAAACCAAACACAAACCCAGCAGAAGTAAAGAAATCACAAAGATCAGAGCAGAACTAAAGGAATTGAAACAAAAAAAATACAAAAGATAAATGAAGCAATAAGGCTGGTTATTTGAGGAAAAACAAAAATCTATGAACCATTAGTGATATTAACAAAGAAAAGGAGAGAGAAGATCCAAATAAGCTCAACTAGATAGAAAATGGGAGATATTACAACTGATACCACAGAAATACAAAAGAGAATTTAAGGTTACTATGAACACCTTTGCATACATAAACTAGAAAACCTAGAAGAGACAGATAAATTCCTGGAAATATACAACCCTCCTAGATTAAACCAGGAAGAAATAGAAACTCTGAAAAGACCAATAACAAGTAGTAAGATTGAAACAGTAATAAGAAAATTTTGGCAAAAAAAACAAATCAAGGATCAAATGGATTCACAGTTGAACTCTATCATTCAAAGAATAATTAGTATAAATCCTACTGAAACTATTTCAAAAGACAGAGAAAGAGGGAATCCTCCCTAAATCATTCTATGAAGCCAGTATTAACCTAACGCCAAAACCAGGAAAAGACATAACAACAATACAGACCAATATCCCTGATGAACATAGATGCAAAAATCCTCAGCAAAATACTAGCTAACTAAATCCAACAGAGAGACTGCCTCAAGTGGGTCCCTGACCCCCATGTAGCCTAACTGGGAGATACCTCCCAGTAGGGGCTGACTGATACCTTATAAAGCCGGGTGATCTACTGAGATTAAGCTTCCAGAGGAAATATCAGCCAGCAACATTTGCTGTTCTGCAATATTTGCTGTTCTGCAGCCTCCGCTGGTGACACCCAGGAAAACAGGGTCTGGAGTAGACCTCCAGCAAACTCCAACAGACCTGCAACTGAGGGTCCTGAACGTTAGAAGGAAAATTAACAAACAGAAAGGAATAGCATCAACATCAACAAAAAGGACATCCACACCAAAACCCCATCTGTAGGTCACCATCATCAAAGACCAAAGGTAGATGGAACCACAAAGATGGGGACAAAACAGAGCAGAAAAGCTGAAAATTCTAAAATCTAGAGCGCTTCTTCTCCTCCAAAGGATTGCAGCTCCTCGCCAGCAACGGAACAAAGCTGGACAGAGAATGAGTTTGATGAGCTCACAGAAGTAGGCTTCAGAAGGTTGGTAATAACAAACTTCTCTGAGCTAAAGAAGGATGTTTGAACCCATCACAAGGAAGCTAAAAACCTTGAAAAAAGATTAGATGAATGACTAACTAGAATAAACAGTGTAGAGAAGACTTAAATGACCTGATGGAGCTACAAACCATGACACGAGAACTACGTGACACATGCACAAGCTTCATAGTTGATTCGATCAAGTGGAAGAAAGGATATCAGTGATTGAAGATCAAATAAATGAAATGAAACAAGAAGAGAAGTTTAGAGAAAAAAGAGTAAAAAGAAACGAATAAAGCCTCCAAGAAATATGGTACTATGTGAAAACACTAAATCTACCTTTGATTGGTGTACCTGAAAGTGACAGAGAGATTAGAACCAAGCTGGAAAACACTCTTCAGAATATTATCCAGAACTTCCCCAACCTAGCAAGGCAGGCCAACATTCAAATTCAGGAAATACAGAGAATGCAACAAAGATACTCCTTGAGAAGAGCAACCCCAAGACACATAATTGTCAGATTCACCAAGCTTGAAATGAAGGAAAAAATGTTAATAGTAGCCAGAGAGAAAGTTCGGGTTACCCACAAAGGGAAACCCCTCGGACTAACACCGTATCTCTTGGCAAAAACTCTACAAGCCAGAAGAGAGTGGGGCCAATATTCAACATTCTTAAAGAAAAGAATTTTCAGCTGAGAACTTCATATCCAGCCAAACTAATTTTCATAAGTGAAGGAGAAATAAAATCCTTTACAGACAAGCAAATGCTGAGAGATTTTGTCACCACCAGGCCTGCCTTACAACAGCTCTCGAAGGAAGCACTAAACATGGAAAGGAAAAAACGGTACCCGCAACTGCAAAAACATGCCAAACTGTAAAGACCATCAATGCTAGGAAGAAACTACATCAACTAATGGGCAAAATAACCAGCTAACATCATAATGACGGGATCAAATTCATACACAACATTAATCTTAAATGTAAATGTGCTAAATGGCCCAATTAAAAGACAGACTGGCAAATTGGATAAAGAGTCATGACCCATCAGTGTGCTATATTTAGGAAACCCATCTCACGTGCAGAGATACACATAGGCTCAAAATAAAGGGATGGAGGAAGCTCTACCAAGCATATGGAAAGCAAAAAAAAAAAGCAGGGGTTGCAATCCTAGTCTCTGATAAAACAGACTTTAAACCAACAAAGATCAAAAGAGACAAAGAAGGCCATTACATAATGGTAAAGGGATCAATTTAACAAGAAGAGCCAACTATCCTGAATATATATGCACCCAATACAGGAGCACCCAGCTTCATAGAGCGAGTCCTTAGAGACCTACAAAGAGACTTGAAGTCAGCACTGCACCCAGCAGACCCAATAGACATCTACAGAACTCTCCACCCCAAATCAACAGAATATACATTCTTCTCAGCATTATATCACATTTATTCCAAAATTGACCACATTGTTGGAAGTAAAGCACTCCTCAGCAAATGTACAAGAACAGAAATTATAACAAACTGTCTCTCAGACCACAATGTAATCAAATTAGAACTCAGGATTAAGAAACTCATTCAAAACTGCACAACTACAAGGAAACTGAACAACCTTCTCCTGAATGACTACTGGGTAAATAACGAAATGAAAGCAGAAAAAAAGATGTTATTTGAAACCAATGAGAACAAAGAAACAACATATCAGAATCTCTGGGACACATTTAAAGCAGTGTGTAGAGGGAAATTTATAGCACTAAATGCCCACAAGAGAAAGCAGGAAAGACCTAAAATCAACACTATAACATCACAATTAAAAGAACTAGAGAAGCAAGAGCAAACATATTCAAATGCTAGCAGAGGGCAAGAAATAACTAAGATCAGAGCAGAACTGAAGGAGATAGAGACACAGAAAACCCTTCAAAAAAAAATCAATGAATCCAGGAGCTGGTTTTTTGAAAAGATCAACAAAATTGACAGACTGCTAGCAAGACTAATAAAGAAGAAAAGAAAAGAGAGAAGAATCAAATAGACACAATAAAAACATGATAAAGGGGATATCACCACTGATCCCACAGAAATACCAACTACCATCAGAGAATACTATAAACACCTCTATGCAAATAAGCTAGAAAATCTAGAAGAAATTGATAAATTCCTGGATACATACACCCTCCCAAGACTAAACCAGGAAGAGGTTGAATCCCTGAATAGACCAATAACAGGATCTGAAATTGAGGCAATAATTAATAGCCTACCAACCAAGAAAAAGTCCAGGACCAGGCAGATTCACAGCCGAATTCTTCCAGAGGTACAGAGCTAGTACCATTCCTTCTGAAACTATTCCAATCAATAGAAAATGAGGGAGTCCTCCCTAACTCATTTTATGAGGCTAGCATCATCCTGATACCAAAGCCTGGCAGAGACACAAAAAAAGACAATTGTGTAGACCAATATCCCTGATGAACATTGATGCAAAATCCTCAGTAACATACTGGCAAACTGAATCCAGCAGCACATGAAAAATTTATCCACCAAGATCAAGTTCGTTTCATCCCTGGAATGCAAGCTTGGTTCAACATGCACAAATCAATAAACATAATCCATCACATACACAGAACCAATGACAAAAACCACATGATTATCTCAATAGATGCAGAAAAGGCCTTTGACAAAATTCACCCCTTCATGCTAAAAACTGTCAATAAACTAGGTATTCATGGAACATATCTCAAAATAATAAGAACTATTTATGATAAACCCACAGCCAATATCATACTGAATGGGAAAAACTGGAAGCACTCCCTTTGAAAACTGGCACAAGACAGGGATGCCCTCTCTCACCACTCCTATTCAACATAGTGTTGGAAGTTCTGGCCAGGGCAATCAGACAGGACAAAGAAATAAAGGGTATTCAATTAGGAAAAGAGGAAGTCATATTGTCCTTGTTTGCAGATGACATAATTGTATATTTAGAAAACCCTATCATATCAGCCCAAAATCTCCTTAAGCTGATAAGCAACTTCAGCAAAGTCTCAGGGTACAAAATCAATGTGCAAAAATCACAAGCTTTCCTGTATACCAATAACAGACAAACAGAGAGCCAAATCATAAGTGAACTCCCATTCACAATTTCTAAAAGAGAATAACATACCTTGGAATCCAACTTACAAGGGATGTGAAGGACCTCTTCAAGGAGAACTACAAACCACTGCTCAACAAAATAAAAGGGGATACAAACAAATGGAAGAATATTCCATGCTCACAGATAGGAAGAATCAATATCGTGGAAATGGCCATACTGCCCAAGGTAACTTATAGATTCAATACCATCCACATTAAGTTACCAAGGACTTTCTTCACAGAATTGGAAAAAAAATACTTTAAAGTTCATATGGACCCAAAAAGGAGCCCGCATTGCCAAGACAATCCTAAGCAAAAAGAACAAAGATGGAGGCATCACACTACCTGACTTCAAACTATACTACAAGGCTACAGTAACCAAAACAGCATGGTACTGGTATCAAAACAGTGATATAGACAAATGGAACAGAACAGAGTCCTCAGAAATAACACCACACATCTACAACCATCTGATCTTTGACAAACCTGACCAAAACAAGAAATGGGGAAAGGATTCCCTATTTAATAAATGGTGCTCAGAAAACTGGCTAACCATATGTAGAAAGCTGAAACTGGATCCTTTCCTTACACCTTTTACAAAAATTAACTCAACATGGATTAAAGACTTAAATGTTAAACCTAAAACCTTAAAAACTCTAGAAGAAAACCTGGGCAGTACAATTCAGGACATAGGCATGGGCAAGGACTTCATGACTAAAACACCAAAAGCAATGGCAACAAAAGCCAAAATTGACAAATGGGATGCAATTCAACTAAATAGCTTCTGCACAGCAAAAGAAACTACCATCAGAGTGAACAGGCAACCTACAGAATGGGAGACAATTTTTGCAATCTACCCATCTGACAAAAGGGCTAATATTCAGAATCTACAAAGAACTTAAACAAATTTACAAGAAAAAAATCAAACAACCCCATCAATAAGTAGGCAAAGGATATGAACAGACACTTTTCCAAAGAAGACATTTATGCAGCCAACAGACACATGAAAAAATGCTCATCATCGCTGGTCATCAGAGAAATGCAAATCAAAACCACAGTGAGATGCTATCTCACACCAGTTAGAATCGTGATCATTCAAAAGTCAGGAAATAACATGCTGGAGAGGATGTGGAGAAATAGGAATGCTTTTACACTGTTGGTGGGAGAATAAACCAGTTCAACCATGGTGGACAACAGCGTGGCAGTTCCTCAAGAATCCAGAACTAGAAGTACCATTTGACCCAGTGATTCCATTACTGGGTATATACCCAAAGGATTATAAATCATGTTACTATAGAGACACATGCACACGTATGTTCACTGTGGCACTATTCACAATAGCAAAGACTTGGAACCAACCCAAATGTCCATCAATGATAGACTGGATTAAGAAAATGTGGAACATATACACCATGGAATACCTTGCAGCCATAAAAAAACGATAATTTCATGTGTAGGGACACGGATGAAGCTGGAAACCATCATTCTGAGCAAACTATTGCAAGGACAGAAAACCAAACATCACATGTTCTCACTCATAGGTGGGAACTGAACAATGAGATCACTTGGACAGAGAGTGGGGAACAACACACACTGAGGCCCGAGGTGGGGTGGGGGAATAGGAGAGGGATAGCATTAGGAGAAATACCTAACGCAAATGATGAGTTAATGGGTGCAGGACACCAACATGGCACATATATACATATGTAACAAACCTGCACGTTGTGTAGAACTAGAACTACATGTGTATCCTAGAACTTAAATTCTTATAAATAAAATTTTAAAAAGTCAAATACTTACAACCAACTGATCTTTAACAAAGCAAACAAAAACATAAAGTGGAGATAGTGTACCCTATTCAACAAATGGTGCTGGAATAATTGACAAGACACATGTAGAAGAATAAAACTGGATCTTCATCTCTTCCCTTATGCAAAAATCAATTCAAATAGATCAAAAACTTAAATCTAAGACCTGAAACCATAAAAATTCTCGAAGGTATCATTGGGAAAAAACTCTTCCAGACATTGGCTTAGAAAAGAATTTCATGACCAAAAACCCAAAAGCAAATGCAAAACAAACAAATAAAAAACAAATAGATGAAATAGATGGGACTAAATTAAACTAAAACTTCTTTTCAGCAAAAGAAAGAATTAGCAGAGTAAACACACTACCCACAAAGTGGGAGAAAATTTTTGTGAACTATGCATTTGACAAAGCACTAGTATCCAGAATCTACAAGGAATGTAAACAAATGAGCAAAAGGAAAACAATCCCATCAAAAAGTGAGCTAAGGACATGAATAGACAATTCTCAAAAGACAATATGCAAATGGCCAATGCAGACATGAAAAAATGCTCAATATCACTAATTATCTGAGAAATACAAATCAAAACCAGAACACGATACCACCTTACTCCTGCAAGAATGGCCATAATTTAAAAAACAAACAAACAAAACAGATATAGTTGTGGATGCGGTGAAAGGGAACGATGGTGGGAATGTAAACTAGTACAAAAGCTATGCAAACAGTATGGAGATTCCTTAAAGAACTAAAAGTAGAACTACAATTTGATTCAGCAATCTCACTGCCTGGTATCTACCCAGAAGAAAAGAAGTCCTTATATGAAAAGGACACTTGCACACGCATGTTTATAGCAGCATAATTTGCAATTGAAAAAATATGCAACCAGTCTAAATGTTTATCAACCAATGAATGAATAAAATGTTATATATATATATATGCTATATATGTATATGCTATATACATGTATATGCTACATATATGTATATGCTATATGTATGTATGTATGTATGTATGTATATACATCATGGAAAAATACTCAGACATAAAAATGAATGAAATAATGGCATCTGCAGCAACCTACACGGAGTTGGATACCATTATTCTAAATGAAGTAACCCAGGAATGGAAAACCAAACATTGTATGTTCTCTCTTACATGTGGGAGTTAAGCTATGAGGACACAAAGGCATAAGAATGATATAATGGACTCTGAGGACTTGGGGGAAAGGGTGGAAGTCGGTTGAGAGATAAAAGACTACAGATTGGGTACAGTGTGCACTGCTGGGATGACTGGTGCACCAAAATCTCAGAAAGTACCACTAAAGAACTTATTCGTGTAACCAAACACCACCTGTTACCCCAAAACTATTGCAATAATGATAAAAAAGAAAAAAAAAGTCAACATTTAGAAACTAAGTATTATTTGGAGATGGTTATAAAAAGAAATATGCATCTAATATTGTCATTCTCACTCTTTTTTTCTTGTTCCATACAAGCTTTAGAGGCAAGGGGGAGAGAAATTCTAGGCAGACAGGGGTGGGTCCCCAGTGAAACCCCATCTTAGGGCTGAAAATCCTGAAACTCATGACCCAAAGTGGGAACTTCTATTCCTGTTTGCCTACACTCTTTCAACTGGTTCTTTATGAATAAGGTATTTTTATAATCGTGTGTTGCCTTTTCTGAAACTACCTACAGCCCTCACTGCCCCCCATCCTGTGCCTATAAAGACCCCAGACTCAGTCTAGAGAGGGGAGAGAAGTGACTTGACTGGAGGGAGACGACTTGACTGGAGGGAGACAACTTGACTTGCGTGTTGGCTGGACTTCAAAGGAGAGACAGCGTAACTTCTGAGAGACTGACTTCAGGGAAGAGCTGGTTACACTTTGAGGGACGATAACCTGCCAGTCCCTTCCATCTCCACTGAGAGCCATTTTTATTGCTCAATAAAATTCTTCAGCTCCCCCATTCTTCAAGTGTCTGTGCGATCTCATTCTTCTTGAATGCCAGACAACAGCTCTGGACCCACCAAGTGCGGGTACCCAAAAAAGGCTGTCACACTGGCTCTTTGCCCTCAATGGCAGAGGGCAGCTACCCCACTTGATGAGGCAAGGGGCCCACTGAGCTGACAACACACCACAGTCCACAGACAACAATACTAACAAGCATTGTAACTTGCTCTCTGGGGCTTTGGGGGTTGCAAGCACCCCTACTGGGGTGCCACTGTGGCATCTGCATAGAGCTTGCTCCTGCTGGTACCCAAAATGGCTGGCTGGATCTCACACTTGCTCACTCACATGCTTGCTCCTGCAAGGGGTTGAGTGCCATGCCACAGATGGAGTAAACAAGGCACCCACAACACAAGTCCAAAAAAGGGGTCGAGAAAAATCCTTCATCACAAAATCTTGATTATAACTATCAAAATTCCTCATAGTCTCACTCCAAATTGACTTTCAGATCAAAGTTATTTCTCAAAGTCAAAACCATCAGTAAATTTTTTGATACTATGTATTTATTATAAATAGAAAGGAGATGAAAAAACACTCAAAAAACTTAAGAAAAAAACCTCTTTATCATCAAAGATTCAACTTTCTTTCAAGCTAAAGTGTATTAACATATCTACTTCTCCCTCTCCCCCTGCCCTTTGGAAGACTGTATTTTATTCATGTCTAATCTGTATCAGCAAGGAAAGTAAACTTGTACTACTTCAGTGGATCCCTTCAAACATTCATTCTAGCTGGCCAAGAAGGACTTATTTTCTTTGCAAAATGGTATGATCACACTTATATACCCATTCATTAAACGGTTGTTTTCTAATCTGTTAGGGAACCTGCCTACCCTCAGTAATAACATATTCTTCATTTCTTCAACTAGTAGTTATTTCAAAAGCAATTCATCGTTTTAAATAATGAGGTAACTCTTAGTGAGAATCACAAAAGCAATTCTTGCCAGCTGGCATTTGTCAGTGAGTAATAGATCACCAAAGGGATTGGATGCTCCTGGTGGGTGAGGCTAATACATCATCCATATGAAATGCTGGGATGATATGTTGAAGAAGATGAAGATCAGGATGTCCAAGAAAGGGACTGCATGGTTTCCTTTTTTAGATGGAGAAAAAAGGAAAAGGAGAAAGAAAAAAACATGTAATTTAGAAAAGTTTACAAAGCACCCTGAGGATCTTTAGATTACAGCTGTGTCATTGGTAAATTTTTAATAAGATTGGCTAAAGAAGTAAGGCAATTTTTCTTTTAAAAAGAATAAGATAAGTATCTTCCCAATTGTAAAGTATTATGAAGTACATTTTCTTAATAAGCCAGCTGTATGTTAAGCATTACTTCCTGCAAAGTCACCAATCAATATGGAGTCTTGCATTCATGCTATTAAGCATATAAAACTGTGGAGGTGCAGTTTCATAAACAGGGTACTCCTTTATAGGAGGCTGAGTTGTTTCACCTCTGCGGGGGTAGATTGTGAGGGTTCACTCTAACAGACCAAGTGTGTTTCTAACTTAATAACACATAAGGTCTTTTGTTGTCATGGCAATCATAAGACTACAGTTTCTCCCCATATGGAAGGTAATAAATCTAACTTTTACAAGAACAGCATTTTAGGATAACATGAAAAATTAGTATTTTATAAAAACACATTTTCAAAACCTCAGATCTACACAAAATGTGCACACATGCTTGTACTCAAATTAACCATCTCCCCAACCCATGCACAGCGTACATCTAAACCACTTTAATCTGAAAGTGTCTTAGGTTCTTGAAAGTACCCTAAAGCCCCCTTTCTTCGCTGACATGTAGCTTAGATTTTAAGTGTCTCATGGAATCACACTACTCCTAGACACACGTCCTACAAATATCAACAGCCTCAGATAGCAGCCTGCTTCTACACAGGGAACTAATAAGACCTCAAGTAAAATGAGTCGTATTTCTGATGAGCAGTTTTAGGCTTGTTAGTGCTTGTAAGCTGCAAGTGTTACACTTGATCATTAAAATGTTTGGAGGTATAGTTTTGATGGGATGAGAGAAACTAATTGGTCATATGAAATTCAGGATACCATTCTGAAGGATGAAAACCAGAAAGGTGGGGAAACTAGTTTAAGAAACTGACCAAGCCCTCAATGATGACCCAATAATATAATGGTGAGTTTCAAAAACATTCAAAAAAGCCTAAGTGTGAGTTTAGGCTTTGGATATTAGAAAGGTCACAAATGGAAAATATGAAAATAAATTTGGAAAATTAAAAGATAATTTGTTTTCCTTTACTGCGTATTTTGTTTTTATTTTCTTGAGAGTTCAATTTTAATCTGAATGAGTGCAAATATTCACTGAGCAGTATTGTTTATATGACTCTATACTTGGAGCTGTGAATAAGCCATCTGCCCTTCCATTAAGGAGTTTACAACTGAGTGGAAAGTGGGTAAGGGGAGCAGAAAGGATAAATTTATAAGTTTTTTATAATTTATAATTCTCTTCAAGAAATTTTTTTAAATTTATAAACAATTTATTAAAAAATTAGAAATTTATAAAAGTCAGCAAAAAAGGGGGCTTTAGGGTACTTTCAGGAGCTCAAGACACTTTCAGATTAAAGTGGTTTAGATGTACGCTGTGCATGAGTTGGGGAGGTGGTTAATTTGAGTACAAGCATGTGTGCACATTTTGTGTAGATCTGAGGTTTTGAAAATGTGCTTTTATAAAATACTAAAAGTGAGATAAAGCAACAAAAAAGGGGGTTGCCTAGTGAATGCAGCAAAACTTTCATCTAGAAAGTGATTAGAATTTTCTTTCTGCTTAAACATAAGGAAAGATGTCTTTAGGATGAAAAGATTGAGCAATCCAGTAATATATGATTAGTAAACTATTTTGAATAGAAAATTAAGGGGGTTTGTTGGCAACCCCTTTAAATGGACATCTTATCTTGGACTTCTGAAATTTTCATTTATGGTTTTCTTAAAAAAATGTACCCAATAGTTTGGAGGCTTAAAAGAGAGAAGTTATCCTCAATCTTAAATTTCCCTTATATAAGATGCCATAAAAACATTGGATTGGGAAGTGGTGTATGGAGAGAGTCCAGCTAAAGAGAAGAGTAATAGCTGAGCTGTGGATGCAGGGCATGAGGCTTGTGCTGAGAAAACAGGAAGCATACAGTGCAGCTGAGTTTGGCCAATGTCTGATCCTCAAATGTTAATGTGCGCAACCAACGCTAGGTATCTTCCTGAAAATTAAAACTGATTTTTTACTTTTATATTTTTAGAGATGGGGTCTTATGTTTTCTAGGCTGGTCTCAAAATCCTGGGCTCAAGAGATCCTCCTGCCTCACCCTCCTAAAGTGCTGAGACGACAGGCGTGAGCCACCACATCTGGCCCTGAAAATTAAAATGTCTAAGCCTCACATAAGAGATTTTATGTAGCAGGTCTGGGTGGAACTCAGGGAACAGCACTTTTAAGTAGTCCAAGAGATTTTGAAACATTTTGAGAATAACTTTACTTTCAAATTTTAATGCAGTTTTCTTTTAAATACTGATTTTTATTAGGCACAATGTATGTAAGACAGCAGGCCTCAACGTCACCTGTATACATGTGTCCAACAGGTAGTGTTCACATGTGAAGCATGCTGGGGTATGACAGCAGGGTGTGGCAAGGACACGGCCAAGTTGAAAGCCTCAGGTTCTGGATAAGGAAGCAGCTGTTACATAGTTCTAGCCAACTGTTGGCGTGGTTATGATTAATTTCCTCATTTAAAAGACTGTGTGTAAGCCAAACTGATATGTCTGTGGGCTGGAGATGGCCCCTGGAGGGCTAGTTTTCAACATTTAGAATTTGAGTTTAAGTAGATTTGGAGGAGAGAGAGGAGAGAAACCTGCAGAAAATGACTGAAGGCCTCAATGTTAGTCCCTTAATAAGTAGGCATTGAAGAGCCATTGAATACTTGTGAACTGAAGAATGACATGTCTAGTAGTAGTATCTAACTTGGCAATTGGGTTTCCAATTAAGGAAGCAATTTGTTGTAATGGAATGAGCCCTGGGCTTAGTGACAAACCCATTGGTGTCCCAGTCATACATACCACTTATATCTTGATTTAATCAAGGGATTCCACTTAATTTCTGTAAGCTTGATTTTCCTTCTCTGTAAAATGACCACAATAAATTTATTGTGAACACTGAAAAATGTAAGGAAAGGGCTATATATCTAGTAAAGTGATGTTCAAATGTATCTAGAGTTTTAGGACAAAGGGAAGACAAAATGAATTATCAGAAATGCATTGGGAGCCTACTCTAATTTCTCAAGGAAGAGAGGGTAGAACTAATATTTGCATAATGATCAGGCTGATGGCATAATTTAGGAGGCTAAGAAGGATGAACAAACTCCCCTAAGGACCTTTTTGCCATACTTTATGCAGGTGACAGAGAAGAATAAACAGCCAACAACCTAGAATGACAGAGGAGCATTTACTGTACCATCTGGGAGGTGCTTCCATCAGTTCTATGGAGGAATTCCGTGGTGACTGGAAGTACAAAATCACTAAAGCTTATCTTGAGGCTACTGTGAGCCTTTCAGCAAACACAGCCTCTCTTGCGGTATTGCTCAGAAGTTCACATCTTGAACTATGGATTCATTCAATGAAAGGCACACCAAAAAAATGGAGACAGTTCAAGAGACAATCTTCTTTAAACGATTAAACTAGATATAATTAGTATGCATCCCCACCACCACATCCTAAGGTTTTGATATGTCCATCCAAATTAGGCAAGGAAGTTCTTCTGCCCACTGCTGCCATATCCTCTCTTGCTTTCTATCCTGTGATGGTAGGAATGTACTCACTGTGAAGGGGAGATGGACAGCCCAGTGCCCACCTGGCAGGATAGCTGGGCAAGGAACATAATATAGAAGGGAGAAGGGTAAAGGTAATGGATGCATTCCTGGTGCAGTAGACCACAAATCACCAATAAGAAGATGGCAGTAATGACAAGGAGTATTTATTCACATCCTGGCACAAGATGCTATCTTGATTTCTAAAAGCCTGCAAATAACTGGATAAGTAGTGGAAGACAGCTGTGTGAAAGGATATCCACATTGTACTGCTCCAGACACCTTCTCACAGCCTGGCTTTTATGTTGCGAAATAGACATCTGAGAATAGATGAATCCCTGCAGAAGATGGCTATACTTTGGCATTTAGCCAACTTACCGGTGAGTGGCAAGAACCTGGTTACAACAATTTGTTTTTGAGTCGGCCATTTCAGCACCCACTTGTCCTCAGCTTCTGTGAGGCATAGACACTAGATGCTTGCTGGTGAACTTTGTGACCAAGGATTAGAGCTCTTTCATTTTGAGATTGGATGATGTTTAGAAATGCCAGTAAGAGCTGTCTTACAAATCTAAGAATTGTAGAGACAGAAGGGAGTGTCTACAGTTAGTAACCAGTATTCCCCTCTCAGAGTTGGGGTTATCAGATGACTCATGTCTCAAGAGACAGTTGGATAGTATTACCCTGGGACCACTCCATTAGACTAAATTGTATACTATTCTAATCTCAAAATCATGGTGTACAAGTTTAGTGTCCCATTTCTCTCTCTCTTCCAGATGGTCCAAGCCTCCCTGTGATGGTTAATTTTATGCATCAACTTGACTGGATTAAGAGACATATGGATAGCTGTTAAAGCATTTTTTCTGGGTGTATCTGTGAAAGTGTTTCTGGAAGAAACTGGTATTTGAATCAGTGAAGTGAATAAGGAAGATTCTCTCTCAATGTGGGCAGGTACCATCCAATCAGTTGAGGGACCAGTTAGAAGAAAACAGCGATAGAAGTGTGAATTTCCTCTCTCTTCTCTTTTGAAACTAAGGTACTCTTATCCTACTTTTAGACATCAGAACTCCACGTCCTCAGGCCTTCAACCTCAGACCACCAGCTCCCCCAATTCTGAGGCCTTCAGGATTGGACTGACTCCCTGGTTCTCTAGCTTGCAGATGGCATATTGAGAGAATTCTCAGCTTCCATAATCACATGTGCCAATTCCCCTAATAAATCCACTCTCACTTATCTATATCTATGTCTATATCTCCTATTGGTTCTGTCTTTTTGGAGAACCCTAATAGGTTTTCCTTAACATTCTTTCTATATTTAGTTGTCACTTTGTAGAGAGAGTCTTTCACAACATAGAATTTTTCAGAGTTGTGTGAATCAATTTCTTATATTCAATACACCAATCTAAAAACGATAACAAAGTATTTTGAGAGGAGGAATATCTGGGGAGACCCTCTGTAATGATATGAAAAAAAATTTGATTTTCCTTCTCTATTCTCACAATATAGTCAGCATACGACACTTCACCTCTGGCCACGAAAATATGTGGGGATTTCTCCACAACAACAACCAACCCTGTGGCAAAAGTAAGTGTGGTACTCTGGTAATAAATCATTTCAATTCTGACACTCTCTACCTGGACATAGATATCACGCGTTGATGGCTCAGTCCCAGAAGACAGCTCCCACTTTAGATGCCAGTTGCAGGTACTAAATTGCCACCTACACTTCTGATCAACTAGCTATCAATCAGAGGTTCCCATGACCCGCCTCCTCAAGTTCAATTAATTTGCTTGAGCAACTCACAGAACTCAGGGAAACACCAGTTTATTATGAAGGATACTACGAAGGCTACAGATGAAAAGACAGATGGAAGAGATGCACAAGTCATGGTATTTCCATGCCCTCTTTCTGCATGTCACTGTCCAGGAACCTCCGTATGTTCATCTACGCATGAAGCTCCCTGAATCCAGTCCTTTTGGGTGTTCATGGAGGCTTTATTACAACATCATCCATTAATATCAACTCAACTTTCAGCCTCTCTCCCCTCTCCAGATGTGGGGGACTGGTGGTAGGATTAAAATTTTCAACCTTCAAATCACCAGGTTGGTTCCCCTGGCAACCACCCCTCCTCCTGAAGCTATCTAGGAGCCCTCAGCAATCAGTCAACTGATTAGCATACAAAAGGACATATCACTTTGGGGATTCCAAGTTGTTGTGTGCCAGAAACTGGGATGAAGACCAAACATGTATATTTTATTATAATATCATGCCTTTTTAATGCTTCTGTTGTTTTCAAGGTCTCCTTTATAGACCTCCTTCAATGGGGAGGTGAAGAGTGGGGAGATACAGGTCTAAGTGCTTAGACTTCCCTCTTCCTTGCATCCTTTTACTAGTGTCCAGTGCAATAACAATACTTGACTGTTCTAATAGTAGAAGAGAGATCAGGAAAGTAGTGCATTTGTTTGACTCTGCTTGGATAAGTTTATCCAACATTATTTGAGTAAGAGGTATGTTATCATGGATTACATGCCACCCGCTACAGTTTTGTAGTTGCAAGTTTTGCAAGGATGTTGGTTCAGCCTTTTTGTCAATGGAGTCAACCTTCTCTGACAACTCCCTTCAATACTGTCACTAAGGATCATGAGATACTATCTCAGAAGATCCACAAGATTTCAGAGAGGTAATTCCCAGGACCTGTGATGAGTTACTATCCTGATGCTTGAACATGACTAGTCAAGATGCCACAAGCAGATATTTTCTAGTCCAAGGATGTATCTTATATCTCCAGATCATTAGTTCTACTTTCAGAAGGTCATGCTGGTGACTAGACCTGCTATTCTACCAATTTTCTAACAAACAGGAGTCAACCTTTACAACATACACACCATGAAGTTTACACTTAAACTGCATTGCGATTCCCATACCTGACAATTCCACACCTGTTTTATGTTACTTCCCAGAACTTACTACTGCATAGCCTATTAAATAATTTGCTTAAGTATCTTATTTACTAAGCGTCTTCCTTAGAGGAATATAAGCCACATAGTGAACTGTATCTCCATATCTAGAACAATGCTAGGCACATAATAGGCACTCAATAAATATTGTTCCCTTTGTGAAGGATTGATGCCGATGAATCTTTGACTCTTGCCAAGCCCTAGTAGTAAGCTCCGTGCCTTGTATTCCAATTTCTAGTAGAAATAAATCCATTGTCTTTACCTGCTCTATATTTCACCTGAGCACTTACCAGTCTCTGATGTTATATAGCAGATACATATTTATGTGCTGTCCTCCTCCTCACCATTCCCCCAGGTAATATACCAGTGCTCTGAAAGCCGTCATTTCCTCTGTTTTGTTCACTGCTCTTTTCCCAATTCTTAGAAACATACTGACACATAGTAGCATGAGTTCAAAAGGAAGGAAACTCCTGTGATTTGATTTTTAGCCCTTCCCATCTATGCCCTTTCATTCTTGTCCAAACTGTCAACATGACTTCCTTCACTTGCTCTTTCCTTCAGAATCTGAGGCTTTTTGGTTGTTTAGTGTTTCGTAGGGGTGGGGAATCTTCAGTCTTTCATATTTGGAATTTTTTTATATAACAGCAAATATCATTTGGAGATAAAATGTTCAACATAATATTTTCCCAAATATGATAATAGCAATTTGGGCAAATGGAAGATACAAGTGTAATGTAGCAGTACTAATTTTCTTTCTTTTTTTTTTTTTTTTTAGCACTAATATTCTTAGGTGTAACTGACTCTTAATATTGGGAAGAAAGGCAACCCTTTATTGGGTGCCCACTGAGTCAGTCACATAGCATAATTGAATTGTTAATCTTTTTAACAAAACATTGAGCTAAATTCTACTACAACCATTTTATATTCAAGAAACTGAGGCTCAAAGAAGTGAAGTTTCTGCTCCAAAATCATACAACTGATGGCTGCCAGAGCTGTGTTCTGCTGAGGGCTTTCTTGCTGACATCCTTTCCATCATCCTAATTTCCAAATCAACGTTCTGAAAATATTTCAAATCCAATGAGTGTGTTCAAAAAAAAAAGAGAGGCTTATTCTTTCATAGTCTCCTTTGACTATGTTGTGTGGCTTTTAGGAAACAAAGTTAGAGTGCAAAAATTAAAGAGGAGGGAAAAAGAATAATTATAACAAAATACATATTCACAAGAAGTAACATCCATTTCAACGGCTCTGCTACCTAAAAAGTTATCCATATGTCTGCTATTAGAAGCCATAAGAGAGAAAAACCACAGCTCTGTATTTTAGATCAGTATTTCTCACACATCAATAATGTATAACCTCTAGTGTTTATTGAATTTTCTTTATTGCAGTATTACCTAATTACACTTAGAGTTTCATGCTTATTGATCCTTTACAACCAAGATAATTTAAAGGGTTGAAAACCACAAAACTATAAAAACAAAATTCCATCTCAACAGTATTTATTTAATGTGGTACATAATATTGTTTGAGGACAGTGAATGGTTATTTTCAATTTGAATATAGTTCTGAAGCATATAGCATAGGAATTTTTAAAATTTGTCTAGAACTTGTACCCATTACAATACAATCACTTAATTCCTCCTCAAGTTTTCTCTTTGAAACTACTACATAAATTTTGCATAGTGGTTGATTTTGATTAGGAAAACATACAACATTCCCCTACCAAACCCCCTTCTGCTTTTATTGATGTTTCTTACTTGATGTCTTTAGTCTGAGACGATTAAAATAGTTCTAACTAGCACTTATTCTGGCATAAATACATTTCAAAACAAGCAGTGACTATGCCAGCTCTGGGTCATAAGAAAATCATGTAGACAATCTTAAATATTCTCATATGTATTTTAAAATATAATAAAATAAAAACATCAATTTTTACAATTATTGTATAAAGTTTCCTCGTGAATATGAGCGCCTGTCACCAATTTTCTCACAGGATGTCAAGCCAAATTACAAAACACTGCTATGAGCTATTTGTAGTTGAGTCTCCTATGCACTAAAAGCTTCTGTCATACCAGAGATTCTGGCTCACTGACTAGGAGAATGAGTTCGTCTGAACACAGCTAGAACACATTCTGAACATTCTACTGCCTCAATTCCAATGCCATTTGAGCAGGAAAGCACCCCAAAATGTGAACATTGACATTCACACAGACGCCTCCAATCCACCTTTATGTCTTTGAATTGTGTGGAAAACCATTTCCCAGTAATATTAATAAAACATCAATCAATAAAATGGGACCCTTATAATTGCAGTGACCAGGACATATTGATTGCCTGTCCATAAAGCAGACTCAGACACTAGCTGGCTGTACTCACCAGAATCACAGGAAAGAAAAGGATCTTCCGAAGGCTGCTTGCCCCTTTCCTTATGAGCAATGGACAGTGTTCTAGTAAGTTCTGTGAGCAATGGCTTTTAAAACTGTACAGGGAATGTTCCCTTATAAACATCCTCAATTGTGTTCAGTCCAAAACTCCAGAAAGATGGAATGCAGATAGCAGTTTTCTCCATGGCCTATAATGTGCACAAATAGGAAGAAGAAGGCAGGATATAAAAGATAAGAAGGAAAGAAGAGAATGTGTAAACAGGCAGGACAAAAGGCATTGGCACGAAATAAAAAGTTGCTTATATCCATAAGCCACCAAGATGAAGGTCTTGTCCCTCATATGTATAAGTTAAGAGAAGGAGATTCGTTTTGTGGTTAAAAGCTCAAGTTGCAAAGGTGCAGGGAATTGGATGAAAATCAAAATCCCTTCCAGGTACTAGCTACATGACTTTGGAAAATGTGCTTAATCTAAAAAATGCAGTAAGAATAATATCCTTTTCATATGGTTTTATCAGGCAACTGTCTATTCCTGGGTTACTTCCAAAAAGAAACAAAATACTTGTAGACCTAGGTAATGCTTCTATGCATAAGAGATAAAAGCCAGTAATAAAAAATGTAGTAGAGGTGACAAAACTAGAGAGTGTGTTTCTAAAATCATTCCTCTTTTTCTTTCTCTACTTTCCTGAAGGAAGATAATTTAAAAAAAAAAAAAAAAGAATGCTTTGTGAGGAAGTTTTTAGACACTGAGGCCCTATCCCTCCCGGTGGGTTAAAGGAGCTGGAAGGGAGAGCATGAAGGCTGAAAATGGGTGCAGGAAACAAGGCTGAGAGACCAAATGGAGAAAAAAGGGTGGAGGCGGCAAAAGTAATAATTCTCTTCCTTGACTTTAAAACAGTCACAGGTCACCCTCTATTTTTCAATGATCAAGACTTCATTTCCGTCTCTATATAATTTGAATAAAAGGAGTGTAAATATCCAAGTTCTGGAAACACAAGGAAGCTATTTTTGGTAATTTGTCAGATAATTCTGACACTGTCAATGTCCCTGCTTAATTGCCCCCAAAGCTGACCCTGATACGGGGATTGAAATACAAGTAATTTATATAAAAACTGAAGAAAAATCCAGTAGTTCAATGGGGAAGTTCAGCAGAGAAAGGCAAGAAGATGGTCAGAAAACCGTTATAATCCAGTGATGACTGTGGAAGACAAGAAGCTATAGCCCTAAGGAAACTGAACCAGTGTAGGACTGTTATCAGGTTTCTACCAACTAAGGCACAAAGGAGCCTTGGTTACTTATCCACCAATCCCTGTCCATCATTTGGTGAGAAAAGCTCTTAAGGAAGGGGCACACTGGTGTTTCTAACCTGCTGCAAAAGCAGATCAAGTGGGCTTCAGAAACGAATATCAGACATTAGGGAAAGAAAGGCAGGTGCTGGTAGTAGCAACTTGGTCTGGTATGCAATGAATTTGTTGGGGTGAGGAAACATGAGTGGGCTACAAAAATACCTGCTACAGTACAGTCAGAGCCACTTGAGCCCCATGCTAAATTCACCTTGTCCTATCGTTGATTCTTTTTTTTTTTTTTTTGAGACAGAGTCTCGCTCTGTCGCCCAGGCTGAAGTGCAGTGGCCCGATCTCATCTCACTGCGAGTTCCACCTCCCGGATTTATGCCATTCTCGTGTCGCAGCCTCCTGAGTAGCTGGGACTACAGACGCCCACCACCACGCCCAGCTATTTTTTTGTATTTTTAGTAGAGACGGGGTTTCACCGTGTTAGCCAGGATGGTCTCGATCTCCTGACCTCATGATCCGCCCGTCTTGGCCTCCCAAAGTGCTGGGATTACAGGCTTGAGCCACCGCGCCCAACCCTATCGTTGATTCTTTAAGGTAGTTGTCATTTGAATTTCTTAAAAGAATAAATAAACTTACAAATCCAAAGAAGAAATGGAAAAGTTTTATCTCATTTTGCTGGGAAATTGATATTCATCATGTCCTTTCTCTACCACCCATTCTGTGTTTTCCTTATCGTTAGTCTATTTGTGCTGAGGGTAGTACAGATATGTAAATAGCTGAGAGGACTTGCTTGTGGTACTGTTAGTAGACCACAGTCGCCAAAAATTTCCATTTACAGGTACTCATTAGGATGGAAGCACCAAGAAGCATTGGTCTACTCTGCTGGGATTCCTCTGCATTGCAGACATGCACCTTTTTGCCCACATTATGTAGCAGCATGATAACCAGAATCAATTTCCCCTCCCAATATAATCACTCTCCTCTCGTCAGGCTGATCTACTGATAAAAGACTCTCGGTCAGTATTCACAACTTTAGATATGACGGAAATATTACTATGCTCCAATAGAAGTGCCCCTCTCCCTGATAATTCAGCATTAGCATGTCTCCATTACAACAAAATCTAAAATTGTATCAGGAAAGCACAGTCCCACCGGAATCATTACAAATTAGGAGGTAAGAGGCACTATTTCTTCTCCTTAGTTCACAGGCCTATGCCTCCCACTTTTTAGGTATACAGTACCACTTAATGGTCATTGATTCAAAATATAGTTATCATTTTGAAAGAAAATCACCATCCTTGCAGGGTCATTCCCATCTCAGAAGCCTTAGATAAACCTTAAGAGGCTATTTGATGTTTAATTAATTTGACAACCATTGGGTGATTTGGTATTTGATGGAACCAAACCAATGGACCCTATGCCATTTGTTCATTGCTCTCAATCTTTTATATAAACTGAACACACTGGTGTATAGCAATGTTGTGCAACATTCTAGCTTTAATAAAGAAGCCATTTCAGCAGCAAATAAGATCCAGTTCAAAGTGCCCTTGCCAAATATTAAATATTGAATAATAAGGGAGCAGCCTCATATCAATAAACTCTCATATGTAATTACGTAGCCTACTACGCCTTATCCAATGACTAGAATTTTCATGGACAAGCTGGTAAGCATTGAGGCTCACTTAAATTATTTTAAAAATATATGTTTATTTAAAAAGAAGCAAAAATCTGCACAAACAAATATTGTGTCTATGGTCTCACAGTTTTCCAATGGGCTTATGTTTATGTGCATGATTTCTAGTAGGTGAGAGATAACTTGGAATTTTCAGTCCTTTCCAAATGCGTTACTGTCTTTGTTTATTTCAATGCCCTTCAAAGTTTATCGGCATTTAACGGAAATCTACTAACTGTAGAAAAATAGAAACATATTTTGAAAATAAATCTCAAGTACAAACAGTTATATATTTACACAATTTGATGCTTGCATTTTCAAAATATTTAATGAGTTTTAAAGTCAGAATCATTATTTAAACAACTCATAGGACAAATATTGAAAAAGAAGTAACTTTATTTAGCACAATTCCAGAAGTATGATAGAAAATCTTTTTAAAATCTGATACAAGGGTTTCATTTGTTGGTATGCATCTAGTATTAGGAAGAGATAAAGAGCAGATGACAGAGAAGAGTGTGTAATTAAAATAGAGGATGGTGGCTTATCTGAAATACAGACCACAGAATTTTAATTTTCTTCTGACATATTGAAAAATTTTGCTGAACTTAAACCTGCTTATTGTTGAGCCTCTACTATCTGTAAATTGATAAAACCTTCTCTTCATGAGGGTTTTCTTGACTCTAAGATAGAGATATTGTTTGTGCGCTGGAAGGTTTCTACTATGCCCATAACTGCTTGTGGTCCATTTTCCTATCTGCCTGTAGAAAACCAAACCCTTTTCTTACAGCTTTCCAATAGTCTTAATGACCTTTATAAGTGTGTTGGCATTATCCTTCATAAATATACTCTAAAACCCTAGATTGACCTAAGAACTTATTTCATACAGTAATTGCTGATCAGAAAAGTTTAACCGCTTTCCAAACCAGTAATGCAAATGATTCAATAAGGATCCTTCCTAATTACAGTCTGGCAATTTGTGTTTTCCAATATTCACTAATTCACATAACCCATACTACTATGTTACATTATAGATACATATCTCTTGGCTACCCTAGTATCATGTAATTTAGTCTTATGAGTTTTATAAAGAAGAATTGACAATGAAACAGGTAACCATTTTTCTTGTTAACACCTTGACAATTAGTTATTACCTTATTTCATCTAATCTAAGGCCTGATTTTCAAAATAACCATTATTTCATGTATACTATCAAGAAAATCTACAGCTAAAATGGACATTCTTTTATAATATCCACCTAAATTTCAGAGACTGTTAAAATGTATTTTGATAATTTTCATTTTAGCATCATAAAATATGGTAAATAAAATGTATTCTCCATCCATCAAAAATAGAACTCAGTATTTAACAGTATTTATGAAATTTTGTAGAATATACTCCTTTAAATGTCAGATAGACCTACAGTAAAAAGCATTCAGATGTGCATAAAAATGTAACTTATCAAAGACCTACTCTAATTTAATGAGTCAAACAGTAAGAGAAATGTGTCAGGTATTTTTCTGCCCTCTTCAACTTCCAGTGAAATCCTGCATTGAAACACTGGCTTATATAAACCCTAAGGCAAATCTACCAGACTTTCTACAAATGAGTATTGCCAGAAAATTAGGCAGTTCTTCTAAGATGTTTTCCTAGAGATTAAAGTTTACAAAAGAGAGTATCTCTTTGTAAGCAGTAGTATTACAAAATCTGCTCAACTTTCTTCAAGTTGAAATAATAGCAAACAATTACTCTCTACAAATGGCATGGGAACAAATGGACACCCACATGCAAAAAATTGAGCCTAGACACATACCTTCCATCTTTCACAAAAATTAACTCAAAAGGAATTGTAGACGTAACTGTAAAATGCAAAACTATGAAATACCTAGAAGATAACATAGGAGAAAATCTAGATGACCTTGGGATTGGTAATGACTTTTTAGATACCACACCAAGGGCATATCCATGAAAAAAAGGATGAATAAACTTCGTCAAAATAAAAATGGTCTGTTCTGCAAAAGACCCTGTTAAGATAATGAAAAGGAAGGTCATAGACAAAAAAAAATACAATACAAAAAAAATTTAAAGAGAGAAAAGAAAAGTCACAGACAGAAAAAGTGTTTCCAAAAGGCATATCTGATAAGCACTGTTATCAAAAATATACAAAAACTCTTACAACTCAACAATAAGAAAACCAACAATCCAATTTAAAAATGGAATTAACCTAAGTGTCCACCAATGGATGATGGAATTTAAAAATGTATACCATGGAAAGCTATTCAGTCATAAAGAAGAATGAATTTGTTTTTTGCATCAACATGGACAGAACTGGAGGCCATTACCCTAAGTGAAATTACTCAGAAACAGAAAGTCAGGTATCACATGTTTTCAGTTGAAAGTAGGAGCTAAACAACGGGTAAACATGGACATACAGAGTGGAAAAATAAACATTGAAGACTCAAGAAGACGGGAGGCTCAGAGAGGGAAGACGGTTAAAAAATTATCTATTGGATACAATATTCACTATTTGAATGATGGGCACATTCAATGATTCGGCCTCCAGGATGGCCAAATAGGAACAGCTCCAGTCTACAGCTTTCAGTGTGAGCGACACAGAAGACAGGTGATTTATGCATTTCCAACTAAGGTACTGGGGTCATTTCACTGGGACTTGTTGGACAGTGGGTGCAGCCCATGGAGTGTGAGCTGAAGCAGGGCGGGGCATCACCTCACCCAGGAAGCGCAAGGGGTCGGGGAATTCCCTTTCTTAGTCAAAGGTTAGAAAGGACTACCTTTGCTATGACAGATGGTACCTGGAAAATCAGGACACTCCCACCCTAATACTGCACTTTTCCAATGGTCTTAGCAAACGGCACACCAGGAGATTATATCCTGCGCCTGGCTCAGAGGGTCCCACACCCATGGAGCCTTCCTTACTGCTAGCACAGCAGTCCAAGATTGAACTGCAAGGTGGCAGTAAGGCTAGGGGAGGGGCATCTGCCATTGCTGAGGCTTGAGTAGTAAACAAAGTGACTGGGTAGCTCGAACTGGGTGAAGCCCACTGCAGCTCAAGGAGGCCTGCCTGCCTCTGTAGACTCCACCTCTTGGGGCAGGGCATAGCTAAACAAAAGGCAGCAGAAACTTCTGCAGACTTAAACGTCCCTGTCCAATAGCTTTGAAGACAGTAGTGGTTCTCCCAGCATGGAGTTTGAGATCTGAGAATGGACAGACTGCCTCCTTAAGTGGGTCCCCGACCCCTGAGTAACCTGAGAGACAAGTAGGGGCTGACTGGTACCTCATACACCTGGGTGCCCCTCTGAGATGAAGCTTCTAGAGTAAGGATCAGACAGCAACATTTGCTGTTCTGCAATATTTGCTGTTCTGCAGCTTCCGCTCGTGATACCCAGGAAAACAGGGTCTGGAGTGGACCTCCAGCAAACTCCAACAGACCTGCAGATGAGGGTCCTGACTGTTAGGAGGAAACTAACAAAAACAAAATGAATAGCATCAACATCAACAAAAAGGACATCCACACCAAAAACCCATCTGTAGGTCACCATCATCAAAGACCAAAGGTAGATAAAACCACAAAGATGGGGAGAAACCACAGCAGAAAAGCTGAAAATTCTAAAAATCAGAGTGGCTTTTCTCCTCCAAAGGAACACAGTTCCTTGTCAGCAACGGAACACAGCTGGATGGAGAATGACTTTGACACATTGTCAGAAACAGGCTTCAAAAGATCAGTAATAACAAACTTCTGTGAGCTAAAGGAGGATGTTCCAACTCATTGCAAAGAAGCTAAAAACCTTGAAAAAAGATTAGATGAATGACTAAGCAGAATAAACAGCATAGAGAAGACCTTAATGACCTGATAGAGCTGAAAACCATGGCATGAGAACTATGTGACACATGCACAAGCTTCAATAGCTGATTCAAACACGTGGAAGACACAGTATCAATGATTGAAGATCAAATGAATGAAGTGAGAAGAGAAGTTTAGAGAAAAAAGTGTTAAAATAAACAAACAAATCCTCCAAGAAATATGCGACTATGTGAAAAGACCAAATCTATGTCTGATTGGTGTACCTGAAAGTGATGGAGAGAATGGAACCAGGCTGAAAAACACTCTTCAGGATAGTATCCAGGAGAACTTCCCCAGCCTAGCAAGGAAGGTCAAAATTCAAATTCAGGAAATACAGAGAACGCCACAAAGATATTCCTCGAGAAGAGCAACCCAAGACACATAATTGTCAGATTCACCAAGGCTGAAATGAAGAAAAAAATCTTAAGGGCAGCCGGAGGGAAAAGTCAGGTTACCCACAAAGGGAAGCCCATCAGACTAACAGCAGATCTTTCAGCAGAAATTCTACAAGCCAGAAGAGAGTGGGGGCCAATATTCAAAATTCTTAAAGAAAAGAATTGTCAACCCAGAACTTCATATCAAGCCAAACTAAGCTTCATAAGTAAAGGAGAAATAAAATCCTTTACAGACAAGCAAATGCTGAGAGATTTTGTCACCACCAGGCCCGCCTTACAACAGCTCCTGAAGGAAGCACTAAACATGGAAAGGAACAACTGGTACCAGCCACCGCAAAAACATGCCAAATTGTAAAGACCATCGATGCTAGGAAGAAACTGCATCAACTAATGAGCAAAATAACCAGTTGACATCATAATGACAGGATCAAATTCACACATAACAATATTTACCTTAAATGTAAATGGGCTAAATGCCCCAATTAAAAGACACAGACTGGCAAATTGGATAGAGTCAAGACCCATCAGTGTGCTGTATTCAGGAGATCCATCTTACATGCAGAGACACACATAGGCTCAAAATAAAGGGATGGAGGAAAATCTACAAAGCAAATGGAAAGCAAAAAAAAAAAAAAAAGCAGGGGTTGCAATCCTAGTCTCTGATAAAACAGACTTTAAACCAACAAACATCAAATGAGACAAAGAAGGCCATTATATAATCGTAAAGGGATCACTTCAACAAGAAGAGCTAACTATCCTAAATATAAATGCACCCAATACCGGAGCACACAGCTTCATAGAGCAAGTCCTTAGAGACCTACAAAGAGACTTAGACTCCCACACAATAACAATTGGAGACTTTAACACCCCACTGTCAACATTAGACAGATAAATGAGACAGAAAGCAAGGATAAGAAGGACGTGAACTCAGCTCTGCACCAGGCACACTTAATAAACTTCTGCAGAACTCTCCAACCCAAATCAACAGAATATACGTTCTTCTCAGCACCACATTGCACTTATTCCAAAATTGACCACATAGTTGGAAGTAAAGCATTCCTCAGCAAATGTAAAAGAACAAAAATTATAACAAACTGTCTCTCAGACCACAGTGCAATCAAACTAGAACTCAGGATTAAGAAACTGAATCAAAACTGCTCAATTAGATGGAAACTGAACAACCTGCTCCTGAATGACTACTGGGTACATAATGAAATGAAAGCAGAAATAAAGATGTTCTTTGAAACCAATGAGAACAAACACACAATGTAGCAGAATCTCTGGGACACATTTACTGCAGTGTGTAGAGGGAAATTTATAACACTAAATGCCCACAAGAGAAAGCAGGAAAGATCTAAAATTGACACCCTAACATCACAATTGAAAGAACTAGAGAAGCAAGAGCAAACACATTCAAAAGCTAGCAGAAGGCAAGAAATAACTAAGATCAGAGCAGAACTGAAGGAGACAGAGACACAAAAAACCCTTCAAAAAATCAATGAATCCAGGAGTTGGTTTTTTGAAAAGATCAACAAAATTGACAGACTGCTAGCAAGACTAATAAAGAAGAAGAGAAGAATCAAGTAGATTCAATAAAAAATGATAAAGGAGATATCATGACCGATCCCACAGAAATACTAACTACCATCAGAGAATACTATAAACACCTCTATGCAAATAAAACAGAAACTCTAGAAGAAATGGATAAATTCCTGGACACGTGCACCCTCCCAATACTAAACCAGGAAGAAGTTGAATCCCTAAATAGACCAATAACAGGATCTGAAATTGAGGCAATAATTAATAGCCTACCAACCAAAAAAAGCATAGGACCAGATGGATTTGCAGCCAAATAATACCAGAGGTACAAAGAAGAGCTGGTACCATTTCTGCTGAAACTATTCCAATCAATAGAAAACTAGGGAATCCTCCCTAACTCATTTTATGAGGCCAGCATCATCCTGATACCAAAGCCTGGCAGAGACACAAAAAAAGACAATTTTATAGACCAATACCCCTGATGAATATTGATGAAATAAAAAAACTCAATAAAATACTGGCAAACCGAATGCAGCAGGATATTGAAAAGCTTATCCACCATGACCAAGTAGGCTTCATCCCTGGGATGCAGGACTGGTTCAACATAAGCAAACCAATAAATGTAATAAATCACATAAACAGAACCAAAGACAAATTGTCTCAATAGACGTCCTTTGACAAAATTCAACAGCCGTTCATGCTAAAAACTCTCAATAAACTAGGTATTGATTGGGTGTATCTCAAAATAATAAGATCTATTTATGACAAACCCACAGCCAATATCATACTGAATGGGCAAAAACTGGAAGCATTCCCTTTGAAAACTGGCACAAGACACGGATGCCCTCTCTCACCACCCCTATTCAACATAGTGTTGGAAGCTCTGGCCAGGGCAATCAGGCAGGAGAAAGAAAGAAACGGTATTCGGTGAGGAAAAGAGGAAGTCAAATTGTCCCTGTTTGCAGATGACATGACTGTATATTTAAAAAACCCCATCATCTCAGGCCTAAATCTCCTTAAGTTGATAAGAAATTTCAGCAAAGTCTCAGGGTACAAAATCAATGTGCAAAATCATAAGCATTCCTATACACCAATAACAGACAAACAGAGCCAAAACATGAGTGAACTCCCATTCACAATTGTTACAAAGAGAATAATATACCTAGGAATTCAACTTACAAGGGATGTGAAGGACCTCTTAAAGGAGAACTACAAACCACTGCTCAATGAAATAAAGGGGGATACAAACAAATGGAAGAACATTCCATGCTCATGGATAGAATCAATATCATGAAAATGGCAATACTGCCCAAGGTAACTTGTAGATTCAATGCCATCCCCATCAAGCTACCAATGAGTTTCTTCACAAAATTGGAAAAAAATACATTAAAGTTCATATGGAACCAAAAAAGAGCCTGCATAGCCAAGAAAATCCTAAGCAAAAAGAACAAAGCTGGAGGCATCATGCTACCTGACTTCAAACTATACTACAAGGTTACAGTAAGCAAAACAGCATGGTACTGGTATCAAAACAGAGATATAGACAAATGGAACAGAACAGAGGCCTCAGAAATAACACCACACATCTACAACCATCTGATCTTTGACAAACCTGACAAAAACAAGATATGGGGAAAGGATTCCCTATTTAATAAATGGTGCTCAGAAAACTGGCTAGCTATATGTAGAAAGCTGAAACTGGATCCCTTCCTTACACCATACAAAAAATTAATTTAAGATGGATTAAAGACTTAAATGTTAGACCAAAAACCATAAAAACCCTAGAAGAAAACCTAGGCAACAGCATTCAGGACATAGACACGGGCAAGGACTTCATGACTAAAACACCAAAAGCAATAGCAACAAAAGCCAAAATTGACAAATGGGATCTAATTAAACTGAAGAGGTTCTGCACAGCAAAAGAAACTACCATTAGAGTGAACAGGCAACCTACAGAATGAGAGAAAATTTTTACAATCTACCCATCTGACGAAGGGCCAGTATCCAGAATCTGCAAAGAACTTAAACAAATTTACAAGAAAAAAACAAACAACCCCATCAAAAAGTGGGCAAAGGATATGAACAGACACTTCTCAGAAGAAGACATTTATGCAGCCAACAGACACATGAAAAATATTCATCATCACTGGTCATCAGAGAAATGCAAATCAAAACCACAATGAGATACCATCTCACACCAGTTAGAATGGCAACCATTCAAAAGTCAGGAAACAACAGGTGCTAGAGAGGATGTGGAGAAATAGGAACACTTTTACACTGTTGGTGGGACTGTAAACTAGTTCAACCATTGTGGAAGACAGTGTGACAATTCTTCAAGGATCAAGAACTAGAAATACCATTTGACCTAGCAATCCCATTACTGGGTATATACCCAAAGGATTATAAATCATGCTGCTATAAAGACACATGTGCACATATGTTTATTGTGGCACTATTCACAATAGCAAAGACTTGAAACCAACCCAGATGTCCATCATTGATAGACTAGATTAAGAAAATGTGGCACATAAACACCATGGAATACTACGTATCCATAAAAATGGATGAGTTAATGTCCTTTGCAGGGACATGGATGAAACTGGAAACCATCATTCTGAGCAAACTATCACAAGGACAGAAAACCAAACACCGCATGTTCTCACTCATAGGTAGGAATTGAACAATGAGAACACTTGGACACAGGATGGGAACAACACACACTGGGGCCTGATGTGGGGTGGTGGGAGTGGGGAGGGATAGCATTAGAATAAATACCTAATGTAAATGATGAGTTAATGGGTGCAGCACACCAACGTGGCACATATGTACATATGTAACACATATGTACATCTGGTCAGACAATGGAATATTATTTAGCGCTGAAAATAAATGAGCTATCAAGTCAAAAAACGATGTAAGGAAACTTAAGTGCATATTATTAAGTGAAAGAAAGCAATCTGAAATAGCCATATACTTTATGATTCCAACTATATGACATTCTGAAAATGTCAAAATTATGGAGACAGAAAGATCACCCTTTGACAGGGGGTGAAAGGGAGGAAGGGATAAATGGGTGGCACACAGAATATTTGTAGAGCATTGAAATCACTCTGGATCATACAATTGTGGATACATGCCATTATACATTTGTCCAAAACCATAAAATGTATAATACCAAGTAACCCCTAATGTAAACTGGGGTCTTTCAGTGATAAACATGTATCAATGCAAGTTCATCAATTGCAACAACACACCACTCTTTGTAGTAACGAAGGAACCTGTGTATGCATAGGGGAAAAGACATGGGGAATCACTATACTTTCTCAATTTTTCTGTGAACCTAAAATTGCTCTAAAAAATAAAGTCTATTTAAAAATATAAATACACCACCACTAGGGTAATACATTTTGTCTTGTGTTCTACGGTCAACCATGATAACCTCCGGAGCATGATAATCTCGGGACCATGGTAAAAAGCTGTGTTCTAAGAGAATTGAATAAAGACAGACACCAGAGAACAATGTGTTCATAGTATCACAAACAAAAATCTTTATTGAATTTCACACAGCATAGAGGAGTATTTCTTTATCCTAAGTAATTCAAAATAAATATTTGACAAGTATTTCTGCACTAATCAGTTACTGAACTTCTAGTTATATTTCATGCAACCATTGTTTCTAATCCTTAAAAAGTGTTAGCCAAAGAAGGAACAAATGAGAAAGATGAATTCCAACCATATTTAAGTGGATCTCCAAAGTTAATTAAGGTAAAACACCTTATTAAAGAATTCCCTGGGTGCCAAGCTGTATAACTATTCTTTGGTAAATCAAAAAGTTATAGTTTTTCTGTTGATTGCATTTTTAATGTATATGCTTTATGAAAACATATTCTTTCTGACTCTTTATTTCTTCCACCACTACTGGTACCAAGCATCCTCAATTTTATTTTTCATGGTTTTGCTGTCATGTTATGGTGTTATTCACTCATGGATGCTTTTTGATGTGATACATCTTTTTTAGCTTTATAAATATCAAGGTTTTTCTAGCCTAACATTCACCTATGCTGTTGCATGTAACTGTAGCTCATTCATATTCCCTATTTTATACAATTCCACTGTGTGAATCTCCCCATATTTACTTATCCCGTTTACCTGAATGAAATTTGTTTTGTGTTCAGGGGATCAATGTTGGTTTGTTTGTTTTTTCCATTGTGAACAAGACATGCTGTACATTCACGTGCAGGCCTCCTGCAAACCAGTAAGTTTCTTAAGTGAACACACACGTACACACAAACACAAAGAAATGGATGAGTTGTGTTTTATAATGTGTCCACCTTTATGAGTTAATGCTTTTTAAAGGTGAATTATTTATACATCTACCAGAAGTAGAAAAGTACATTCAGTCCTTCTTATTTTTTGCCAACATTTATTATAGCCAGGATTCTTGACTTGTGTGTGTATGTGTTGCTTATTAACCAATCGTGGTATAAAATGCTATCTTATTATGGGATTAATTTCCATTTTTCTGATCAGTAATGTAATTATGCATTTTTTTATTTCATTCACATTGTTTTTTCTCTTTTGTAAAATATCTCCTAATGCATTATGCTTACATCAAGGTTGAATCGTTGATTATATATGGGTTTGGAGGCATGGTTTCGTTCTCTCAACAAATTTTTTTGAGATTCATAAATTCTGTGGGCGCTGGCAGTTATTCTTTTTTATTATTGAGTAGCCTTTGGCTGTATACACACATAAAGCACTTTGTTTATCAATTTTTCTATTGACAGTTTTTGACTATTATGAATAAAGAGGATTTAAATAGTTGCTTATAAACAGTCATTACCTGAACATAGATTTTTTTCCTTTAATTTCCCTTGGGCAAATGTAAGTGAAGTTGTAAGGTCATGTGGTAAGTATGTTTAACACTTACCCAAGCTATTAGTTTTTCAATGTCTATATGCAATTTTACATTCTCACTAGAAATGGATGAGTGTTACAGTTTTGCTAATCCCTACCACCAATTGATATTGTCAGTCTTCTTGATTATAATAACCATTCCAGTGGATGTGCAGTAGAATTTCATAATGGTTTTGAGTTGCATTTTAGTGCAACTAATGATGTTTCACATTTTTTCATTTGGTTATCGGTCATTTTTGTATCTTCCATGTGAAATATTCCATTGTTTTTGCCTATTTGGGGAGTCCAGTATCTTTTCATAATTTAATTGTGAATATTTTTATATTCTAAATAAAAGCTGTTTCTCAGATACATGTATCATGTATCATGGTGGGTTTTTTTTTTCCCACTTTGTTGCTTATATTTTCTTAATATTTTTAAACAGCATAAGATTTTGCTTCAGTAAAACACAATTTATTATTTTTTCTTATATGGCTCATGCTTTTTGTGTTTTTACTAAAAATATTTGTCTATCCCCAACTTGCAAAAATTTTCCCCCATGTTTTCTTCAAGAAATATTATAACTTTAGTTTTTTTAGATTTACATTTATATGCCACATTTTAAGTTGATATTGTTGTACACAACAATATCATGTTTGCTAAGTTTTGTCCTGTTGCTCTGCATCTTTTTTGGTATTGAAAACATACTAAGCATACTTTTTCCCATTGACATATCATGGTAGTATTCATAAGAATGTCAGTAGACCATATACATTGTGGGTCCATTCTCTTCTGTTTTCATTGACCTATGCAAATTTCCCTATAGTCAGTCTTGGAATCAAATAGTTCAAGTATTCAAGTTTTGTTATTCTTTAGTTAAACATTTTCGGCCGTTTTAATTCCTCTTCTTGTCAATATAACATATTTAATTATAGTGATAATTTTATGCCAAAGTCAATTGGCATTGTGATTTGAATTTCACTGAAGCTGTATATCAATTTGATGAGAACAGGTACTATAGCATTACTGATTCTTCTGATTCCTAAACACGGCATATCTCCATTAATAGACATATTATTTAATTTCTCTCAGGAGTGCAATTATAACATTCATTATTGCTTTTAAACTTTCAATTTCCAATTGTCCATTGCAAAAATATAGAAATATAATTGAATTTGTGTGTATTAACCATGTATTCTGTGATCTTGCTAAACTCATATATTACGTGTAGTGGTATTTTTGTAGATTGCTTTGCATTTCCTATATACGCAATTATGGCATCTGACAACAAAGACAATATCCTTATTTATATATCTGTATGTTTTATAATTGCTATTATTTATTTTCCTTTCCTTAATTCACTGGTTAGGAATTCTAGTCGAAGTGGTAAAGTGGCCATTATTGGTTTGTTCTTGATATTAGGAAGAAAATATTCTTTTTCATTATTAAATGTGATGTTAGTATATGTTTGTGGTATATATCCTTTCTTACATTGAGAAAATAGGTATTGTCAATGAAAAATAGTCAAACTTCGTAAAATATTTTATAAGGTCTATTCTAAGCCAAATATGATAAGGTCTATTCTAAGCCAAATTATAAGGTCTATTCTAAGCCAAATATGTTGGGTTACAGCTTGTTTTTACACTTTTAGGGATCAAAAGTTATAGGCATGTATTTACTACCTCTAAAGAGTAGTAAATACATGTAAGATATACATTCATTTGGTCTGGAAAGGCAGGGCATCTTGGAGCAGGGGCTTCCAGGTCATAGGTATATTTAAAGATTTTCTGACTGGAAATTGGTGTAAGACTTAAGTTATTATCTAAAGACCTGGAATGAATAAAAAGGAATGTTTGGGTTAAGGTAAGGGACTGCAGAGGCCAAGATTCTTATTACGCAGATGAAATCTTCAGGTAGTAGGTTTCAGAGAAAATAGCTAGTAAATGTCTTTTATCAGACCTAAAAAGGTATCAGACTCTTAAATTTCTCCTGGATTAAGAAAAGACCAGGAAAGGAAAAAAGACTCTCTATCGAATGTAGATTTTTTCCCCACAAGAGACAGCTTTGCAAGGCCATTTCGAAACATGTCCAGGAAATATATTTTGAGGTAAAATGTTTTGATTTCTTTCAGGACCTACTATCTGTCATGCAAGGCTATACTAGCGTCAGGTTGAAATTTGGTATTTTATTGCTACAAACGGTCTGTTTTGGCATTCTTAGGATCTCTGTTTTAATGGCAGTGCTGGTCAGTCGTGCCTGAATTCCAAAGGGAGGATAGTATAATGAGGCATGTCTGATCCCTCCTTCCTTCCCATCATGGCCTGGAGTAGGTTTTCAGGTTTACTTTGGAATCCCCTTGGCCAAAAGGTGGGGACATTCAATCAGTTGGGAGTGTTTGGAATTTTATTTTTATTTACACTATTTATTATTAATGTAATTATTAATAAAAATAGGTTGGTGTCTATGATCTGAAAATATGTATTAAAATTGTCTCATCTTTTCTTCAGTGGGTCTATTTCTTCTTTTCTCCTCAATTTATTTTCAGTTTATGAAATATATTTCTAATTACATTTTTTGTCCTCTGCTGGCTTATTATTTATGCCTTTTTATTTTATTTCCTAGTGATTATTCCTGAGCTTATAATATTTTAACTTACAACATTCTATCAACTAATTTATTATTTTACATATAATTTATTAAGAGTGCAAAAGTACAACTCCATTTCACCTCTTTCATCCTAGTTGCAATTTTGACAATAGTATTTAATTTCACAGATTTTACAAACCTCTTAAGATGTTATTTTTTGCTTAAAACAGTTGACTATCAGTTAAAGAGGTTTGTTTCAAGTACTTTATATACATATTTGCACTTCTGGTGTGCTTTACTTCTTTGTGTAGATCAAAATTTTTATCTGGCATAAAATTTCTTCTGTCTGAAGTTTCTCTAAAACTTTTTGTTGGGTTGTTACACTAGAAACAAGTTATCCCAGTCTTTGAAAAAGCATATATTTTCTCTTCACTTTCAAAAGATATTTTATATTTGACTGATAATTTTATTGTCTCAATATTTTAAAAATATTCCATTGTCTCTTGGAACATATAGTTTATGATGAGAAGTATATGGTACTCTATTAGTTCCTTTTTTGTAGAAGATAGCAAACTTCCTCTGCAACAACCTAAATTATAAATATTTTAGAAAATAAATATTTTAGGCTTTTTCTCTGATAAAAGGTCTATCAGACAAAAGATCTCTGTCTCATATCCTTTTTTCTGTTTTTTATTGTTGTTTCTAAACTTGTAAAAAATGAGAAACTCATTCATAGTTTGAGAACTGTACAAAAACAGGCCATTAACTAAATTTGACCTATGGGCTGTAGTTTGCTGGCCTTTTCTCTATAGTAATTACATGTCCTTTTAATTTTTATTATTGTAATATTTTTATCTTATTGTTTAGAAATTTGTGGTTGTCTTTGTTGTTCCTTAGTTAACATATATATGACATATATAATTCCCAAGATTAGTTATAACATACTTAGTTATTAATATTTTAATAGCCTTATTGATGGATAATTTTCATGACAAAGTCTACCTGTTTTAAGTGTACAATTTAATGACTTTTAGTAGATTTTCAGTGTTAATTCTTTCATCATCACAATTAAGTTTTAATACATTTCCTTCGTCTCAAAGAAATCGTTTATTTCCTTTGGTAGTCAGCCTTCTATTCCATCTCAAGCACAGGAAACTTCTAATCTATGTTCTGTCTCTGTAGATTTTCCTTGTCTGAACATTTCCTACAAATACAGTCAGATAGTTCGTCTTTTGCTTATTGTAGTGAATCTCATCTAGGAGTAGTTTTACACCCAGGGAATATTTTACAATGTCTACCGACATGTCTAGGTGTCACAAGTGGGATGGGTGCTATTAGCATCTAGTAGATGGATGTCAGGAATGTTATTAGACACTTGACAAAGTACAGACAGCCTCTGCATGACAAATAATTATTTATCCTCAAAATTCAATACTACTAACATTCAGAAACTCAGACTTAGTATAATGTTTTGGAGGTTTATCCATATCATAATTTTTATTCATTGTTCAGTCCCTTGTATTGCTAAATGATTTTTAATATATGGATATACAACATTTTTTTCATTCATTTAACAGAGGACGCACATTTACATTGCTTACATTTGGGGCATCTTTTGCATTGCTGCCATGAACAGTTGTTTGTGAGAACTTTTATATACATATATTTTCATTTCTCTTGGGTAAATGCTTAAGAGTGGAATTGTCAGAGCATATAATTATTTCTCTGTTTATTAGTCATTTACATATCTTTGAAAGTATGTAAATATATATATTATATGTATATATTTGAGCCATCATATATCTTTATTTTGAGGCTTAGTAATTCTATTAAACTGCATTGCTTATTTTTCATTGGTTTAGATATCTCATTATTGAGTTTTAATGTTCTTTATACGTTTTAGAAATTAGCACTTTATCCTACATATGCTTTGGAAATATTTTCTCTCTGTCTGTGGCTTGTCCTTTCATTTTCTTAATAAAATCTTTTTGTCTCATACGTACATACACCCCTCACACACACCTCTAAAGAGTAGTAAATATATTGATACGACTGAAAAAAATCAGAAAATATACAAAATAAACATGAGTGAGAGGTTATCTGCAATGCTTCAATACAATGTTTTGTATTTTCGATTTGGAAAGATCGAATTTACTCCTTTATGTTTTTAAGTAAGCCTGAAGTTAAAGCATTTGTAAAGCCCTTTTTTTCACTATGCTTACATATTTTATAGAGAATGAACTTATCTCCTTTGCTTGGTCTCTTTCTCTTTGGAAGTTATTGCCAGAAGTCTCAGGGAGCTCTGCATTCATAATTGAAGTCAATCTTCTCACGTTCTATCTTCTAGAGATAGAAACACTATGTTCATATCCTTTACAAAATAAACCTATCTTTAATGCTAATTATTCATTCACCTCACAATCCTTTCCTCCCTAAGGTAAACACTACACTTTTTTTATCCTAGACATAGTGTTTATAGTTTTCATCCTTGAGCAGTTGGAGGCTTGTTAAAACACTCTTTAGTTTCTCCACATACTTTTTTAAATTAATAAATATTTCAGATAAAGAATAGTTATATTTGCATTTTTAAAACATGAGCACCATTAAACTTTTAATAGAAACACACAGTTAATATATGCATATATATGATTTTGAATTTATGTTCATTTTTATGAATTTTGCACTGTTGATATTCATGTGTGCCTAATGGGTCATTCGTTATCATGCCAAAAATTATCATTTACTGTAGTATTACAGACACTCTTCATGAATAAATAATCTTTGTTGATATTCCTTTCAAAAGTCTTATACAAAGTCTCCGTCTAACATACAGTACTGAATAATAATCATTTTACTGTCAAACTTTTGAGTAATCCTAGAAAAATAAAAAAAGAGCCAAAAGAATACACACTAATGATTAATTAATGATTAAGAATAATATATCATCTAAAATCGTGTTTGGAAAGATACGAAAAATGACAAAAGTCAGCATACTTTAATAAGCAATGTAGCAATGGAAAGACATTGAAGAAAGTGTGAGTTAGTGATTGTGTCATTTGGTTGCCAAGAATTTGAGACTATTTTCCTGTAAATGTTCACCATGGTGGATATTAATATTAAAAAACCGTTTAAGGGAAGAGAGATAATGCTTAAGGAGCAATCAATAAATGGTTGTATAATATTAATTGAAAACCAATTATGTGCTAGGCCAGTGTTATTCATTCACAAAACAATAGTAAACAGGACACAAAGTTATGAGAATTAAAATCTAATCAGAACAAACTCATTCATACAAAAAAATTTATTTTCAGGTAATCCTTACAAGAACTTTATGAGATGTATATAATCATTCCCATCATATGATTTAGCAAACGGAGGCTTAGAAGGATGCTGTTTTATGCCCAAAGACAGGCATACGTCAGAGATATTGCAGGTTCAATCTCAGACCACCACAATAAAGTGAATATTGCAATAGGGCAAGTGACACAATATTTTTTGGTTTCCAGTGCATATTACAAGTTATGTTAATACTAGGCTCTATTAAATGGTATGCAATAGCATTATGTCTAAAATAACAATGTACACACCATAATTAAAACTATTTTATGACTAAACAATGCTGACACCAAGACGTGAAATGAGCACAAACTATAGGACAGGGCTGATAGATTCGCTTGCCACAGGCCTTAAATTTGTAAAACCTGTGATCTCTGTGAACACAGTGTAAAGAGGTATGCCCTATATCTGAACATGGAAAGAAGAGTTTTGTTCTAATCAGTGTTTTCAAACTAAAATATCAATTTATCTCCAATCTACCCCATATATTAGCCAATATGTTCAAAAGAAAGACTCATGCAAAGCTTGCATATTTAAATGAATAGCTACATAGCAATCAAAATTAGAGTTTTGTTTCTCATATTTTCCTTATTCAACATGCATCCCAAGTAGAAATGTGCTTATAGGGACATTTGCCCATGATACTGTAAAATATCAAAGAGGTATTCCCAATTATATAAGTACTCACAATGATTTCTCAATTAGATATTAATATCTAGCTTGGAATACTGCTGGTCATCTGTTGAGCTAGATTACATGAAGTACTTTACTCCTAGATTACTTACGCAACTCTATATTTAAAAATGAGGCTTCTGTGACAATAACTTGTTTTTACCTATTCAATTTTAGTTTTGTTTGAGTAATCAAAAACAAATATCTTCAGAACTAATCACTTATAAATTATTTCTATACAGGACTAGCCTATAGTCAAGAGGCAGAAATCTAGCCCCCATTGTTTGATGTCCAACATGTAACTGTGAAAATATTTTTCAACATTAAAGTATCAATAAAACAATAAAGTAATCACACAAAGAAAAAAAAAATTGTGAAACTAAGTCAATCCAAAACCCATATATACTCTGGTAAATATATGAAAACCCTTCTGTGTCAATAAAGTGACTACAAAATAGCAGATAAGATATATATGATTTATAAAAGATAAAAAAATCAGAATTAGGGTGAAGGGTTACAAAAACCGAAGTGTAAAAGTGTAAATAAAAAAGATTTACATTTAATAAAATACAAAGTTTTAGTTTCATTTAAATTTTTAAAAATTATATAATCTTATTCTTTAAAAGGTAAAATTTTTCTGTATGACTATTGGTGTTTTAACAGCTATGACAGTGCTTTTGCCCACCAGCAATTCTCATATCCAAATTTAAAGCTCAGATATTTGATTTCTGTTAGTACTATTTGCTAAAAAGAAGCTGAGATACTTGGGGGTTGTGGATTCTGCATCCTGGTGAAAAATAATAGAGGCTAAAAATAGACTTAGAACATCTTTATCCCACAATAAAGCAAAACATAGTTTCAAGGATGTAATTAATTACTCTAAAATCAAGGAAAGAAACCATCTTTTCCTCATATATGTTTGAAAGGCTATACATATTAGATGATGCATTGGTTAGTCCTGCCACATATCAAACAACTCTGAAATCTTGATGACTTAGAATAACATTCAATCCTCATCCATGTTTTATACATGCATACATGCAGCTGCAGCTCTGTTCAGCATGACTTTATGTGTCTTTTTCAGGGACCCAGGCTAAAAAGATATTCTCAGTGTGAGACATACACTTTCTTGGGACAGAGGAGAGGACCAAGAGAGATCAGTCCGCACCACAAAATCTTAAGTCTTCTGCTCAGGTATAGGCTATGTTAGATCCATTCACATCCCCCTAGGCAACACAAGTTGCATGGCTAAGTCCAACATTGTTGAGGGAAGAAAAGATATCCCTCTTATGGGAGAAGAGATAGAGTAAATATTTGCATACAATAATATATGCTATCACAGCATTCCAAATAAGACATAAAATGTAGACATGTATGCAGTAGAACATGTTGAATTTTTAATTAAATATTTAAACTGAAGTGCCAGCAAGCATAAGTATTTTCTTTAAATATAAGCCAGTTCATGAACTATAGATATATGTTATGTTTTCTTTCAATTTATTTTGAAGTGTGGTGATGGGTGTGGAAATACTGGTTAATTTCAATGGTTATTAATAATGAAAAGAAAAAAAGTGATGCGACATTTATTCACTATAGGTGGTCATACTCTATGATGAAGCAGAAAGAAGTCTGAACTCTGTTTCAGTTGACAAATTAGCTAGTATCCTAAGTGAAGAGCTAATTGTGCTGGTTAGGTTTTTTATTCCTCAGGATTTACATCTTCTATTAATTACAATAAGATACAATTAAGGCTTATGTGTATTATCACATAAGTTACTCATATCAGATTGATATATAAGGATGCCAGGATAATGGGTCATCTAGCACTGAACAAATATAAAGAACATGTCCTTCTATGGAACAACAATTCAAAAAAGGATAAAAGTAAAACAAATAGAAAGAAAGTGGTTTCAAAAAATCATGGTGAGGGCTTTTCTTATAGTACTATTATTGCTTATCCGTACATAGTACATATATTCATAACAACACATTATGAATGCAGTCCACATGTATATAAGCATGTATTAATGTCTTAATCAACTGCTACACATTTACTATTATTGGCTGTACAATCAAATCTGATCCCCACAGATATTGATCCCTACTACATATCCTTGATATTACATTCATCGAACACAGCAAATTTTAGTCCGGACATCCCTTGTCCATGTTAATATCAATTTTTGGTCTACCAATGTTTGGTCTACCTACCAATTTTTGGTCTCTTAGTCAACCAACCTCCCAGAAATCATCACCCTGCTCGGGAGTGCTACCCTCCTCGCTCCAGGCCCACAACATTTGGGGGTGACTATACTGAAACTATACCTGACATCTGCTTCTTACTTCAGGGCCATAATACCAAGATCGCCCACACTTTCCCCTTAAATAAGTCATCTCAGTGGACTAGTGACTGCCACCCTATTAACCAGTCACAGGAGGACTGTCATGCATTTGGTATTTTTAACTTTGGGGGATGCTATTACTCACCATCGTGGAAGGCCTGGTCCCTGCCAAATCCACTGTAGACGAACTCAAATTTGATTCCTAACAAACTAATAGTAGAAGCTGAACTTATATCGAATATTCCAGGCTGACATGATAACCATAAGGTTAATTAATTCTTGCTTGAAAGACATAACAATTCATCAATAGACACTCATGCACGCTCACACACATACCCTCACACACATACCCTCACGCACTTTCAAGAAATATTTTTATTAAATCCACAACCCTCCTGCTCCTGTGACTTTACCATCGACCTAAGTAAACTGTATCCTTGCCAAATCCCAAAAACAAGAGACTGAAATACAACCTAGTCTTTTAACCACAAATACTCCAACAGCTACCCCTCGATTTATGTAATTTTTCTAAAAATCTTAAGACCCTCCTACCAAAGTAATCCTCCACTTTGTATAATAAATGAAATAACTAAATTTCCATCCTAATACTAATATACCTTGAGCATATCACTCTGAAAGCCCTGCCCCATTATATCACACACTAAATTAACCATACTCTAATTATGACCAATCCTCCCAGCCAAACCTCTGCCAATTCAACTTTAAAGACTTCGAATTTCCAGAACTGTAAACAAATATTTACACTTCTTTCTTTCTCATATTTTAACTTTTCCACTAAGTATTTATAAAGTTAATGGAGCTTAATTATTCAAAGCAAGACACTGAAAATATCTCGATGTGTCCACACAGCCACATGAACAGATAGGTTTTGTCCTGGCCTTTTTATTAGCTCTTAGTAAGATTACACATGCGAGCATCCCCACCCTGGTGAAAATCCCCTCTAGATCACCAGATCAAAAGACGCAGGTATCAAGCACGCAGGAATGCAGTTCAAAACACTTCGCTTAACCACACCCCTACCGGAAAGAGCAGTGATAAATCTTTAGTTATAAATCAAAGTTTGACTAAGTGATACTAACGTTAAGGGTGGATTCATTTCGTGCCAGCCACCACAGCCATACGATTAACCCGAGCTAATAGAACTCGGCATAAAGAGTGTTTAAGGTCTACCCTCAATAAAGCTAAACCTCATATAAGTTATAAAAAACTCCAGCTGAAATAAAATATACTACAAAAGTGGCTTTAATATCCTGAAGATACAATAGCAAAGACACAAACTGGGATTAGATACCCCACTATGCTTAGCCCTAAACTCTAATAGTTACATTAACAAAACCATTTGCCAGAGTACTACAGCAGCTTAAAACTCAAAGAACTTGGCGGTGCTTTATATCCCTCTAGAGGAGCCTGTTCTATAATTGATAAACCCCAATACACCTCACCACCTGTTGCCCCCAGCCTTATACCGCTATCTTCAGCGAACCCTTAAAAGGCTATAGAGTAAGCACAAGTACCCACATAAAAACCGTAGGTCAAAGTGTAGCCCATGAGGTGGCAAAAAATGGGCTACATTTTCTATGTCCAGAAAATCTCATGACAACCCTTATGAAATCTAAGGGCTCAAGGAGGATTTAGCCATAAACCAAAAGCAGAGCGCTTGGATAAATAAGGCTGTGAAGCACTCACACACCTCCCATCACCCTCCTCAAATATTACTCTAGAAATCGCTATTACTGATAACTTTCTACATGCATACAGAAGAGATAAGTTGTAACATGGTAAGCCTACTGCAAAGTGCAATTGGACAAACCAAAATGTAGCTTAACCCAAAGCATCCGGCTTACACCTGGAATATTTCAACATGACCTGATCAATTTGAACCAACTCTAGCCCCAAACCCTGCTAAACATATTATCAAAGTATCTTAAACCATTTACCTTAGACAAAAGTATAGGTGATATACATTTTTATCCTTGCGCAATAGACATAGTACCGTAAGGGAAAGATGAAAGAACTGTATCAAGCACTAAAAAGCAAAGACAAGCCCTATACCTTCTGCATAATGTATTAAACAGAAATAACTTTACACAGAGAACTATGGACAAGTCCCCTGCAACCAGACGAGCTACCCAAGAAGAGCTGAAAGAGTACACTCACTTATGTGGCAAAATAGTGGGAAGATTCATGAGTAGCAGGGACAAGCCTACCGAACCCGGTGATAGCTGGTTATCCAAGATAGAATATTAGTTCAACTTTAAACTTACCCACAGAATTACTTAATCTCCTTGTAAGTATAACTGTTACTCTAAAGAGGGACAGCACTTGAGACACTAGGAAACAATCTTCCTACAGAGAGTAAAAAATATTACCACCATAGTTGGCCCAAAAGCCACCACTAATTAAGAAAGAGTTCAAGCTCAACATCCAACTTAAATTCTAATCGCTCTACTGCACTCCTAACATCACATTGGACTAATTTATTACTTAACAGAAGCAATAATGTTAGTATAAGTAACATGAAGACATTCTCTATTGCATAAGCTCACAGCAGACTGGAATAACCCACTGACAGTTAACAGCCTAGTATTAATAAATGATATAATAAGCACCCTATTATTTACACTATTAACCCAACACAGGTATGCTCTAAGGAAATATTACAAAAAGTAAAAGGAATTTGGCAAATCATACCCCGCCTGTTTACCAAAAACATCACCTCTAGCATTACCAGTATTAGAGGCACTGCCTACCCAGTGACTTATGTTCAATGGCCACAGTATCCTGAGAGTGAAAAGGTGGCATAATCACTTGTTCCCTAAATAGGGACTTGTATGAATGGCTACACGAGGGTTCAGCTGTCTTACTTTTAATCAGTGAAATTGACCTATCCATGAAGAGGCAGCTATAAACAAATAAAAGGAGAAGACCCTACGGAGCTTTAATTCATTAATGCAAATAAAAACTCAAACAAGCCTACAGCCCTAGCCTACCATTCTTGCATTACAAATTTTGGTTGGGGTGACCTCGGAGCATAATTCAACCTCCAAACAACCTAAACTAAGACTGCACTAGCCTAAGCGAGTTAAAACACACTGACCCAATGATTTGATCAACAGAATAAGTTACTCTAGGGATAACAGCACAATCCTATTCTAGAGTTCATATCGACAATAGGGTTTACGATCTTGATGTTGGATCAGGACATCCAAATGGTGTAGCCACTATTAAGGGCTTGTTTGTTCAACAATTGAAGTCCTACGTGATCTGAGTTCAGACCAGAGTAATCCAGGCCAGTTTCTATCTATTTAACATTTCTCTTAGTACGAAAGGACAAGAGACATAGGCCCACTTCATAAAGTGCCCTCACTCCATAGATGATGCTATCTCATTCTAACAAATCATCACACACTATTCAAGAACAGGGTTTGTTAAGATGGCAGAGCCCAGCAATTGCATAAATCTTAAAACTTTATAATCAGAGGTTCGACTCCTCTTCTTAACAACAGGCCTATAATTAACCTTCTCCTACTCATTATCCCCACTCTTCTCGCTATAGCATTCTTTACACTCACCGAATGCAAAATTTTAGGCTATGTACAACTACGCATAGGCTGAACGTTGCAGATCCCTATGGGATGCTTCAACCATTCGGTGATGCAATAAAACTTTTCACCAAAGAACCCTTACAGCCCTCAACAAGTACTATTACCATTATATTACTGCTCCAATCCTTTCCCTTTCTATCACTCTCCTCTTAGGAACTCCCCTCTCTATACCAGATCCTCTAGTTAATTTTAATATAAGCCTCCTTTTTATACTAGCCACATTAAGCCTGACCATCTATTCTGTAATCAAGATGGGCATCTAATTCAAAACATGCACTAATCAGTCCATTATAAGCTATGACCCAGACAACTTCATATGAGGTCACCGTAACCATTATCCTGCTATCAGTCCTACTGAGAAGTGGCTCATTTAACTTACCATACACTCATCATAACGCAAGAATTCCTGTGACTGCTCCTACCATGATGGCCCCTAGCCATAATATGATTTATCTCCACACTAGCAGAAACTAACCGAGCCCCTTTTGATCTAGCAGAAGGATAGTCAGAGTTAGTCTCAGGCTTCAACATCGAATATGCTGCAGGCTCATTCGCCCTCTTCTTTATAACAGAATACATGAACATTATCATAATAAATGCCCTAACCTCTATTGTTTTCCTAGGAACATTACACACCAGAACTCTATACCACAAATTTCATTACCAAAACCCTTCTTTTAACCACCCTATTTTTATAAATTTGCATGACATACCCTCGATTCTGCTACAACCAACTCATACACCTTCTATGAAAAAACTTCCTACCACTTACACTAGCATTCTGCATATATCTCAATGCCTGTCCTAATTTCCAGCACCCCAACCCAAACATAAGAAATATGTCTGACAAAAGAATTACTGTGATAGAGTAAATAATAGAGGTTAAAATCCTCTTATTTCTAGAACTAAAGGAATTGAACTTAACCCTAAGAATCCAAAATTCTCCATGCTACCTATTACACCACCTCCTAGAGTAAAGTCACCTAAATAAGCTATCAGGCCCATACCCCAAAAATGTTGGTTACACCCTTCCCATACTAATTCATCCCTTAGCTCAACTTATTATCACCCTTACTATTTTCACAGGAACTCTTATCATAATGCTAGGCTCACACTGATTTCTCATCTGAACAGGCCTAGAAATAAACAGACTAGCCCTTATCCCAATCTTAATTTAAAAAATAAATCCCTGCTCTGCAGAAGTAGCCACTAAGTATTTCCTTACACAAGCAACCGCATCCATAATTCTGATGATATCCTTTCCAACAGCCTGTCCTCCGGACAATGAACAATAAACACTATTAATCAATTTTCATCCTTAATAATCATCATAGCCCTAATAATAAAACTAGGAAGAGCCCCCTTTCACTTCTGAGTCCCAGAGGTAACCCAAGGAATCTCTCTAACATCTGGTATACTTCTTCTCACATGACAAAACTAGCCCCTATCTCGATTATGTTTCAAATTTTCCCATCAACACAAACATACTCCTGTTTATCACAATTCTATCCATTATAGTGAGCAGTTGAGGAGGACTTAACTGAACAGAATTGTGTAAAATCCTAGCCTACTCCTCAATCACTCACACAGGTTGAATAATAGCAGTACTAATCTTATCCCAAACATTACCATTCTAAATCTGATTATTTACCTCATCTTAACAACTGCATTTCTAGCACTCAACCTGAGTATAAGCACTACAACCCTGTCACTATCTCATGCCTGAAATAAATTAGAATGGTTGACACCTATAATTCCACTAATTCTACTATCCCTAGGAGGTTTACCCCCATTAACAGGGTTCCTGCCTAAATGAATCATCATCTAAGAATTTACAAAAAACAATAGCCTTATTACGCCAACCATTGTAGCTATCATAACCCTACTCAACCTGTACTTTTACATAAGCCTAATGTATTCCATCTCAGGCACACTATTCCCCACATCTAATAATATGAAAATAAAATGACAATTCGAAAACGCAAAACCTATACTACTCTTTCCCCGACTTGTCATCTCTTCTACCCTCCTTTTACCCATCTCTCCATTAATACTAACCATAACTTAGAAATTTAGGTTAAATAAGACCAAGGACCTTCAAAGCCCTTAGTAAGTAAGTTACACTTAATTTCTGTAACAGATCTAAGGACTGCAAGACTCTATTCTGCATCAATTGAACGCAAATCAACCATTTTAATTAAGCTAAGCCCTTGCTAGATTGGTGGAATTCAAACCCACGAAAATTTAGTTAACAGCTAAACACCCTAATCAACTGCCTTCAACCTATTTCTCCTGCTGTTGGGGAAGAAAGGCAGGAGAAGCCCCAGCAGGATTGAAGCTGCTCCTTTAAATTTGCAACTCAACCTGAGAAATCACCTCAGGGCTGGTAAAAAGAGGCCTTGACTTCTGTCTTCAGATTTACAGCCTAATGCTTACTCAGTCATTTTACCTTTTTGTCCCCACTTATGTTCATCAATCGTTGATTGTTTTCAACTAACCACAAAGATATAGGAACACTATACCTGCTATTCAGTGCATGAGCAGTGTTAATAGGCACCACCTTAAGCCTTCTGATTCAAGCAGAATTAGGCCAACCAGGAACTCTGCTAGGCGATGATGAGATCTACAATGTTATTGTTACCACCCATGCATTCATTATAATTTTCTTTACGGTAATATCAATCATGATTGGGGGTTTCGGCAACTGGCGAGTCCCTCTGATAATTGGTGCACCTGATATGGCATTCCCCAGGATAAATAATATGAGCCTTCTGACTTCTTCCCCCATCTTTTCTACTCCTACTTGCATCCTCAAAAGAAGCCGGCGCTGGAACCAGCTGAACAGTTTATGCCCCTTTAGCAGAAAACCTAGCACGTGGAGGAGCCTCTGTGGACCTGACCATCTTCTCGCTCCACTTAGCAGGTGTTTCTTCTATTTTAGGGGCCATTAATTTTATTATCACAATTATTAACATAAACCTCCAGCCATATTTTTATTCTTCTCTTTTTCTTTATCTTTAGTCTTTTCCCTGTTCCTCCTGCTTATTACAGGAAAAAAAAAAAAGACTCAGAAAGTAAAGAAAGGACACAAACTGGGGACTTTGGCACCCAAGCTATGACCCAGTGATGAATTCTGAGTTTACTTTTGCCTCATGTAGTTCAGAGTTGGTATCAGGAACTTGGAAATGCCAAAAGGTACAGACAAGAAAAAAAAAAAAGTCTTCTCTCTCTAGCCAAAACACCTGAAAACTGTCAGCCTAGCAAGACAGAAAAATTTTAGACCATAACTGTCTACTCCAGCCAAATGTCAGAGGAAAAATCAGACAAAAATAAACAAGCAAACTGTATCCACGCCCCCACCCATGCCAACAAAGCTGCCTGGAGAGTCTACATTTCCACCTTTATCAGGTGTCCCCACTCCTCCCACCCAGGGTGGGGTCAGAGAAGGCCAGATAGGGAGCTGGAATGTTATTCCTGCCAGTTAGTAACAAAGTCCCCTTCCTCTTTCCTGAATGTGTCAGTGGAGAAGACAGAAAATCTGAACTTCCACCCCTACCTGGCCATAATAAGATGTCCCTCCACCATCCCCACTGGCTGATATCAGAGGAGGTCTAATTGAGTGGTAGAATTTTGCTACAGTCCAGCAGTAGCAAAGCTACTCCCTCTACCCGTGGTGCCATTGGAAAGCAGGATGGGAAGAGTAATGACATATTCCGATTTCTCCCAGCCAGGAGGTATCAGTGGAGGCCTCGTGTGGAGCTGAAACTCCTACACACACACAGTAGTAACAAGGAGCTCTCTTCCCTTTGATGCCGTGCGGGTCAAGTAGAGAATCGGTTTTAATTGCACCTGGCAGTCATGAGGCGAAGACAACCTCCCCTTTTCTGCCAGAGTAGTATTGGAATAAGTCAGTTAAGAGAGAAGGTTTATATAAGATTCTTAGAGTCATAAAATAATGAAAATGATGAAAATTGACAGTCATTTCAAAAAACAGGAAGATCTCAAACTGAATGGAAAAAGACAATTAGATGACAATACTAAGATAATAGAAAGGTTAGAGTTATCTGACATATTTTAAAGCAGCCATTATTATAAAAATACTTCAGTAAGAATTGTAAACATGCTTGATTATATGGTTTGGATACCTGTCCTCATCCAAATCTCATGTACTATAATCCCCAGTGTTGGAGATGGGGCCTGGTGGGAGGTGATCGGATCATGTGGGTGAATTTCCCATGAATAGTTTAGCACCATTTTCTTGGTACTGTCCTCATGATAGGGAGTGAGTTCTTGTAAAATCTGGTCGTTTAAAGTAGTAATTCCACCTCCCTCACCTCACTCCTGCATTAGCAACATGACCTGCCTGCTCCTCTGCAGCTTCTGCCATGATTGTACATTTCCAGAGGCTTTCCCAAAAGCTGAGTAGATGTCAGCATCATACTTCCTATAAAGCTTGCAGAACCGTGAGCCAATTAAATCTCTTGCCTTTGTAAATTACCCAGTCTCGGGTATTTCTTTATAACAATACAAGAATGACCTAATACATTTGGAAAAAAAAAAAAAAGATATAAATGAAGTAGATAAATGAAAAAAAAAAAGTTTCGGCCGGGCGCGGTGGCTCAAGCCTGTAATCCCAGCACTTTGGGAGGCCGAGATGGGCGGATCACGAGGTCAGGAGATCGAGACCATCCTGGCTAACACGGTGAAACCCCGTCTCTACTAAAAATACAAAAAACTAGCCGGGCGAGGTGGCGGGCGCCTGTAGTCCCAGCTACTCGGGAGGCTGAGGCAGGAGAATGGCGTGAACCCGGGAGGCGGAGCTTGCAGTGAGCTGAGATCCGGCCACTGTACTCCAGCCTGGGCGGCAGAGCAAGACTCCGTCTCAAAAAAAAAAAAAAAAAAGTTTCAGCAAGGTATAGAAGATATAAAGAAGAATCAAATGGAAATTTTGAAACTGAAAAATACAATGACTAGGTTTTTGGCCAAGATGACTGATTAAAAACAGTTACAACCAGGCGCCGGGGCTCAGGCCTGTAATCCCAGCACTTTGGGAGGCCAAGGCGGGCGCATCACCTGGTCAGGAGATCGCGCCATCCTGGCTATCACGGTGAAACCCTGTATCTACTAAAAATACAAAAAATTAGCTGGGTTTGGTGGCGGGTGCCTGTAGCCCCAGCTACTTGGGAGGTTGAGGCAGGAGAATCGCTTAGAACACAGGAGGCAGAGGTTGCAGTGAGCCGAGATCCGCCACTGCACTCTAGCCTGGGCAACAGGGTGAGACTCAGTTGCAAAAAAAAAAAAAAAAAAGAGAGAGAGAGAGAGAAAAAGAGAGGGAGGGAGGGAGGAAGGGAGGAAAGAAGGAAAGAAAGAAACAGCTACAATGCATGGCACTAACAGAGAGAAACAACAGGGGTGAGTAAATACAGCACCTTTAACTGAAACATCCAGGTAGTCGCATTGGGACTGCTCAGGGAAACAGCTGGACCCACGGAGAATGAAGAAAAGCATGGCAGGGTCACAGCTCACCTGGGAGGACATGAAGCCAAGGGATCCCCACCCTCAGCCAAGAGAAGCCGTGAATGAATGTGCGACCCCAAGAAACCAGCTGCCTTCCAGGGATCTTTGAAGCCCTCTGATTTAGGAGAAACCCTTGTGAACCCACTCCACACTGGCCTTGGGTCTGACACACACAGCTCTGTGGAGTCTCAGCAGGTCTTCAGGCACCCAGAGACCCAGGAGCTTTCCATACTCTGGCCTGGGGATACTGAGCAAAAGCGACTGCAACTCAGGCAAGGCAGGTCTGCACACACCCCTAGAAAGCGCGCTGAATCCAGGCAGCCGAGCAGTGCTGGTCTGCGGGCCCCACTTCCATGGCACCTCACAAGATAAAACTGACTGACTTGGAATACCAGCCAGCCCCCGGCCACAGTGTGTGCCTACCTGAGAGGAGATGGAGCTTCTGGAGAGAGAGGCTGGCTTGCCATCTTTGCTGTTCAGATGACTCAGCCGTTCCAGCGTGCAGGCTTTGGAGAGTTCAAACGGACTGGACGAGGAAGGCATCCCCCAGCACACCACAGCTCCTTTATCAAAACACGGCCAGACGGCTTTAAGTGGGACCGGGATCCATTTTTCTCACCCAGCGGAACCTCCCAGGGAGGGCCTCCAGCCACCCGCACCGGCGTTCTGTGGACAGCGTTCTGATTTCTCCTTGAGACAAACTGCCCAAGGGGAGGGCTGGGCCTCAACCTTTGCTATTTGGGTTACTCAGCTGTTCCGGTCTTGGCTTTAGAGTCTAAGCAGACTGAGGCCGAAGGCAGTACCCTAGCACCTTGACGCCCCTTTGCCGAGGCGTGGCCAGACTGCTTCTTTATAAGGGACACCTGGATCCATTCCTCTTCGCTGGGATGGATTCAGCTGGGGCCTCTGGCCACCCCGAGGCGTGGCCAGACTGCTTCTTTATAAGGGACACCTGGATCCATTCCTCTTCACTGGGAGGGATTCAGCTGGGGCCTCTGGCCACCCCTGCTCATGTTCTACAGCTGACAGAGTTCTCATTTCTCCCTGGGACAGAGTGCCTTGGTGGTGAGCGAGCTGCCACCTGTGCTGTTTGAGTGTCTTAGCCATTCCAGCCTGAGATGCCTTGGAGAGGCAGGGACTGAAGGGATCTCCCAACAAGCACAGTTGCTCTACCAAAATCAGCCAGACTGCTTTTCTAAGGGGGTCCCTGATCCTGTTCCTGCTGTCTGGGTGAGACCTCCCAACCGGGGTCTCCAGCCACCTCCTATAGGTGTGTTTGGGTGGCCACAGGCCTGTGCCTGCCTGGGACACAGCTCCCAGAGAAAGCTGCCATCTGGGCTGTTTTGCAGCCTTCACTGATGATACTTCCAGGTACTGAAAAACCTGAGGTGAGGGGTCTGGATTGGACCCCCAGCAAACCAACAGCAGCCCTACAGAAAAGTGGCCATACTGTTAAAAGAAAAACAAACAAGCAAACAAAAAGAAATAAAACCCCATCCAAACATCAGTAACCTCAAAGACTGAAAGTAGATAAGTCCACAAAGATGAGAAAAAGAGCAAAAACACTGAAAACTCGAAAAGCCAGAGTGCCCTCTTTCCTCCAAATGACCACAACATCTCTCCAGCAAGAGATCGAAACAGGCTGCGGCTGAGATGGCTGAAATGACCGAATTAGGTTTCAGAATGTGGATAAAAATGAACTTTGCTTAGCTAAAGGAACACATTATAACTCGATGTAAGGAAGCTAAAAATCATGATAAAACAATGAGAGAGCTGACAGTCAAAATAGCCAGTGTAGAGAAGTACATAACCAACCTGATAGAGCTGAGAGAAACACTACAAGAACTTCACAATACAATCACAAGTATTATAGCAGAATAGACCAAGCAGAGAAAAGAATCTCAGATCTTGAAGACTGTCTTTCTGAAATAAGACAGGCAGACAAGAATAGAGGAAAAAAAAAAAAAAAAGGAAATAACAGAAGCTCACAGAAATATAGGATTATGTAAACAGACCGAATCTATGACTTATTGGTTGCCCAAAAGAAATGGAGAGAATAAAACCAATTTGGAAAACATATTTCAGGATATCATATAGAACTTTTGCAACCTAGCAAGAGAAGCCAAGATTCAAATTCAGGAAATGCAGATAACCCCAGTAAGATACTCCATGAGAAGATCAACCCAAAGACACATAATAATCAGATTCTCCAAGATTAAAACAAAAAAAAAAAATTAAAGGCAGCCAGAGAGAAAGGCCAGATCACCCACAAAGGGCAGCCCATCAGACTAACAGCAGACCTCTCAGCAGAAACTCTATAAGCCAGAATAGATTTAGAGCCAATATTCAACATTTTTAAAGAAAAGAAATTCCAAGCCAAGTTTCATAAACAAAGCTTCATAAGTGAAGAAGAAATAAGATCCTTTTCAGACAAGCAAATGCTGAGGAATTCATTACCACTAGACATGCCCTTACAACAGCTTCTGAAAGAAGCACTAAATATAGAAAGGAAAAACCATTACCAGCCACTACAAAAACACACTGAAGTACACAAACCAGTGACACTATGAAGCAACCACATAAACAAGCCTGCACAATAACCAGCTAGCATCATGATGACAGGATCAAATATACACATAACAACACTATATTAGTCCTTTTTGATGCTGCTGATAAAGACATACGCAAGACTGGGAAGAAAAAGAGGTTTAATTGAACTTACAGTTCCACATGACTAGGGAAGCCTCAGAATAATGGTAGGAGGCAAAAGGCACTTATTACATGGTGATGCCAAGAGAAAATGAGGAAGATGAAAAAGCAGAAATCCCTGAAAAAAACATCAAATCTCATGAGGCTTGTTCACTACCATGAGAACGGTATGGGGGAAACTGCCACCATGATTCAAATTATTTCCCACTGGGTCCCTCCCACAACACATGAGAATTATGGGAGTACAATTCAAGTTGAAATTTGGGTGGGGACACAGAGCCAAACCATATCATTCCACCCCGGCCCCTCACAAACCTCATGTCCTCAGATTTCAAAACCAATCATGCTTTCCCAACAGCCCCCGAAAGTCTTAACTCATTTCAGCATTTACCCAAAAGTCCACAGTCCGAAGTCTTATCTGACTATGAGCCTGTAAAATGAAAAGCAAGCTAGTTACTTCCTAGATACAATGGAGGTGCAGGTATTGTGTAAATGCAACTTTTCAAATGGGAGAAATTGGCCCAAACAAAGGGCTTACAGGGTCCATGCAAGTCCAAAATCCAGCAGGGCAGTCAAATTTTAAAGCTCCAAAATGATCTCCTTTGACTCCATGTCTCACATCCAAGTCACACTGATACAAGAACTAGGTTCCCATAATCTTGGTCAGCTCTGTCCCTGTGACTTTGCAGGGTATAGCACCCCTTGTGGCTGCTTTCACAGGCTGGCATTGAGTGTCTGAGACTTTTGCAGGCACATGGTATAAGCTTTTAGTGGATCTACCATTCTGGAGTCTGGAGGACAGGGGCCCTTTTCCCACAGCTCCACTAGGCAGTGCCCCAGAAAGGACTCTGCGTGGGGGCTCCAACCCCACATTTCCCTTCCACACTGCTTAGCAGAAGTTCTCCATGAGAAGTTCCCCATGAGGGCCCCACCCCTGCAACAAACTTTTGCCTGAGCATCTAGGCATTCCCATATATCTTCTGAAATCTAGGTGCCTCAATTCTTGACTTCTGTGCACTGGCAGGCTCAACACCACATGGAAGCTGCCAAGGTTTGGGGTTTGCACACTCTGAAACCGTGAGCCAAGCTGTACCTTGGCCCCTTTTAGCAATAGCTGGAATGTCTGGGATGCAGGGCACCAAGTCCCTAGGCTGCACCCAGCATGGGGACCCTGGGCCTGGCCCACAAAACCATTTTTTCCTCTTAGGTTTCCAGGTCTGTAATGGGAGGGTCTGCCATGAAGACCTATGACATGCCCTGGAGACATTTTCTCCATTAACTTGGGGATTAACATTTGACCCCTTATTACTAATGCAAATTTCTGAAGCCAGCTTGAATTTCTCCTCAAAAAATGGGTTTTTGTTTTCTACTGCATTGTCAGGCTGCAAATTTTCCAAACGTTTATGCTGTTTCCCTTTTAACATGGAATACTTTTAACAGCACCGAAGTCATCTCTTGAATGCTTTTCTGCTTAGAGATTTCTTCTGCCAGATACCCTAAATCATCTCTCTCAAGTTCAAAGTTCCATAAATCTCTAGGGCAGGGGCAAAATGCCACCAGTCTCTCTGCTAAAACATAACAAGAGTCACCTTTGCTCCAGTTCCCAGCAAGTTATTCATCTCCATGTGAAACCACTTCAGCCTGGATTTGATTGTCCACACCATTATCAGTATTTTTGACAAAGCCATTCAACAAGTCTCTAGGAAGTTCCAAAGTTTCCCACATTTTCCTGTCTTCTGAGTCCTCCAAGCTGTTCCAACCTCCGCCTGTTATCCAGTTCCAAAGTCGCTTTCATATTTTCGGGTATTTCTTCAGCAATGCTCCACTCTACTGATACCAATTTACTGTATTAGTCCATTTATATGCTGTTGATAAAGACATACCCAAGACTGGGAAGAAAAAGAGGTTTAATTGGACTTGTCTTTATCGACAGCAGCACATCACAAAGCTTATCCATCATGATCAAGAGGCTACATCCCTGGGATGCAAGGTTGGTTCAACATACTCAAATCATTAAATGTGATTCATCACATAAACAGAACTAAGGACAAAATCCACATGATTATCTCAATATTGTAAAAATGGCCATACTTCCCAAAGCAATTCATAGATTTAATGCTATTCCCATTAAACTATCATTGACACTCTTCGCAGAACTAGAATTTTAAAATTCATATGGAACCAAAAAAGGGCCCGCATTGCCAAGACAAACCTAAACAAAAAGGAAGCATCACAATACCTGCCTTCAAACTACACTAAAAGGCTACAGTAACTAAAACACCATGGTACTAGTAAAGGCACAGACACATAACCAAAGGAACAGAATAAAGAACCCAGAAATAAGACAGTACACCTACAACCATCTGATCTATGAAAAACCTGGCAAAGACAAGCAATGGGGAAAGGATTCCCTGTTCAATAAATGATGCTGAGAGAACTGGCTAGCAATATGCAGAAAATTGAAACTGGACCCCTTCCTTACACCACATACAAAAAGAACTCAAGATGGATTAAAGATTTAAATGTAAAACCCAAAACTATAAAACACCCTGGATACAACCTAGGCAATACATTTCAGGACACAGGCACAGGCAAACTTTTTTTTTAATGAAGACCCCAAAAGAAATTGCAACAAAAGCAAAAATTGACAAATGGAACCTAATTAAACTAAAGAGTTTCTGCACAGCAAAAGAAATTATCAGAGTAAACAGACAGCCTATGGTATGAGAGAAAATTTTTGCAATCTATGCATTAGACTAAGGTCTGATATCCAGTATCTATAAGCAACATTTACAAGCAAAAAACAAACAACCCCCTTAAAAAGGAGGCAAAGACATGAACAGACACTTCTCAAAAGAAGACACATGCAGTCAACAATCATGAAAACAAGTTCAACATCACTTGTCATTAAAGAAATGCAAATCAAACCATAATGAGGCTGGGCACGGTGGATCATGCCTGAAATTCCAGCACTTTGGGAGGCCAAGGTGGGTGGATCATCTGAGGTCAGTAGTTCGAGACCAGTCTGGCCAACATGGTGAAACCCCATCTCTACAAAAAATACAAAAATTAGCCGGGTTTGGTGGCAGGCACCTGTAATCCCAGCTACTCGAGAGGCTGAGGCAGAATTGCTTGAACCTGGGAGGCAGAGGTTGCAGTGAGCTGAGATCATGCCACTGCACTCCAGCCTGCATGACAAGAGTGAGACTCTGTCAAAAACAAAAAAACAATAAACAAAAAAACCCGCAATGATGTACTATCTCATATCAGTCAGAACAGCTATTATTAAAAAGTCAAAAAAAAAATAGATGCTTGTGAAGTGGTGGAGAAAATGGAAGACTTTTACACGGTTGGTGGGAGTGCAAATTAGTTCAGCCATTGCAGAAGACAGTGTGGCTATTCCTCAAAACCTAGAGACAGAAATATCATTTGATGCAGCAATACCATTACTGAGTATTTACCCAGAGGAAAATAAATCATTCTGTTATAAAGACATGGGCTGGGCACAGTAGCTCATGCCCGTAATCTCAGCACTTTGAGAGGCCAAAGTGGGTGGATCAATTGAGGTCAGGAGTCTGAGATCAGCCTGGCCAACATGGTGAAACTCTGTCTCTACTAAAAATACAAAAATTAGCCAGACATGGTGGCAGGTGCCTTTAATTCCTGCTACTCAGGAGTCTGAGGCAGGAGAATCTCTTAAACCCAGGAGGTGGAGGTTGCAGTGAGCTGAGATTGTGCCACTGCACCCCAGCTTAGGTAGCAGAATGAGACTTTGTCTCAAAAAAAAAAAAATGTACATATACACGACACATTCACTGCAGCACTATTCACAATAACAAAGGTATGGTATCAACCCAAATGCTTGTTTTTGTCAGGTTTTTCATAGACCAGATGGTTGTAGATGTGCAGTCTTATATCTGGGTGCTCTATTCTGTTCCATTGGTCCATGTATCTGTTCTTAAACCAGTACCCTGCTGTTTTGGTTACTGTAGCCTTATAGTGTAGTTTGAAGGCGGGTAGTGTGATGCCTCCTTTTTGCTTAGGATAGTCTTGGCTATTCCGGCTTATTTTCTATGGTTCCACTACGTCAGCCAATGACAGGCTGCTTAAAGAGAATATAGTACAGATACGCCATGGAATACTATGCAGCCATAAAAAGCAATGAGATTATGTTCTTTGCAGGGACATGGATGAAGCTGGAGGCCATCATTCTTAGGAAACTAATGCAGGAACAGAAAACCAAATACCACATGTTCTCACTTATAAGTCGGAGCTAAATGATGAGAACACATACAAACATACAGAGGAACAATGCACACTGGGGCCTATCAGACAGTGGACAGTGGGAGGAGGGAGAGCATCAGGAAAAATAACTAATGGATACCAAGCTTAATACCTGGGTAATGAAAAAATCTGCACAACAAGTGCCCATGGCACACATTTACCTATGTAACAAACCTACCCATCCTGCACAAGTACCCCTGAACTTAAAATAAAAGTTAAAAGAAAGACACATTCAATCTATAAGTAAACTCTTAGAACTAATAAGTGAGTTGAGCAAGATCGCATGATAAAAGATAAACATTAAAAAGATTTTATCTCTATATACTAACAATGAACCAAAAATATTTAAAATGCAATTTAAAATCATTCAAAACACAGGAAATACTTAGATGTAAATCCATTAATACATGTACAGGATGCTGAAAGCTACAAAACACAGATGAAATAACTCAAATAAGACATTGATTTATTGAAACTGTATTGCATTTGAAGACTAAGATGCTATTTACCCCTACTTGATACATAGGTTTGACATGATGTCTGTCAAAATTCCAGCAAACATTTTTGGTAATGTAAAATTTAAACAGAAAGGAAAAGGAACTAAAATAGCAATAACAATTTTGTATGAGAAAAATGAAGTGGGAAAAAAGTGCATCTGATTTTAAAACTCATTGTGTAACTATAGTAATCAAAGTTGTGTGGTATTGATAGAGGGATAGACACACAGATTAATGTAAGAATAAAGAATTCAGAAATAGACCTATCCATATATACCCAACCGATTTTTGACAAGAGTTTAAAATTAATACAAGGAAGAAAAGATAGACTTTTCAACAAATGGTTCTGGAGCAACTGAGCATTTGTAGGCAAAAAATAAGCTTCGACCTAAGCTTCATTCCTTTTACAAATATTAACTCAAAATGGATCACATTTAAGTATAAACGTACAAATCTATAAAACTTTCAGTGAAAAAGCACAGAGGAAAAATCTTTAGAATCTCAGGGTAGGTAAAAAGTTCTTAGATTTGTCACCAAAAGCATAATTCATAAACAGAAGAAATGATTAATTAGAATTCATCATAAAACAAAATAAAACAGAAAGCATTTGCTCAACAAAATACCCAGTTAAAAAGATAAAAATACAAGTTATATACTGGGAGAAAATATTTGCAAATCACACATCTATTAGAATACATAAAGAACTGTGAAAACTCAACTGCAAAAACAAAATAGCAATTCAATGAGAACATTGACAGAAGATGTTCAGTAGCATTTCGTTGAAGAGAACATGTCGATAACAAATAAGCATATGAAATAGATTCAAAGCCATTTGCCATTGGGCAAGCACAAATTAAATACACAATAAGATATCACCACACACTTGTCAAGTTGGCTAAAATTTAAAAAGATGTGACAGCACAAAATACTGTTCAGGATGCAAACTCTATCATGTACACATACTCTTGGGAAGGTACAGCACCTCTAGTAAACAGGTAGCCTCTTCAAAACTTAAGAGGCAACTACCACATAACCCAGCAATCACACTCCAGAGCACTTATCCCAGAGAAGCGAAGACTTAGGTGTGTAGAAAAACTCATACACAAATGTTCACAGCAGCTGTATTCATTAGACATGATTCCCCCAAACTAGGAACAACCCAGAGGTCTTTCAACAGAAGAAGGAGTAAACTGACATATTCGTATGATGGAAGAGAACTCAGCAATAAAAAGGAGTGAGCTGTTACTACATTAAACACTCTGGGTGAATCTGAAGGGCATTATTGTGAGTGAAAAAAAGGCAATTTCAAAAGATTATATTTTATGCTATTCTATTTGCACAACATTTTGAAATGAGAAAATTACAGAAATGCAAAACAGATTAGTATTTGCCAAGGGTTATGTAGAGAGCATTGGTGGGGGGAAGTGGAAGTGGTTGTAAAAGGCAACACAACAGATCTTTGTGCTGATAGAAATGTTCTGTATCTGTCAATATCTTGATTGTGACATTGTACTTTAGTTTTTTCAAGATATTACCCTGGGAAAAACTGGTAAAAAGCATAAGGGATTTCTCTCTACTGTTTTCTAAACTTACATGTAAATCTATAATTATCTCAAAATAGAAAGTTTAGTTACAAGAAAAAGTAATGGTGAACAAATAGAGTTTAGTGAGAAAAAGGGCGCTGTGCTTCTGAATCATCACAAGAGAAATTTTCATAACTTAAGTTTAAGTTAAGAAGAATCTATAGGTTTATAACTCAGATCTTGTAACTTTAGCTGATTGAGAAGTTATGAAAATAAGTATAGATAGGTAAGTCAAATAAGATGTGAGTAAAAGCAAGAATAAGAAAAAATTTTTTAAAAAACGTGAAAAAATTACACAACAGATATCTTAATCATGTAAATGTTTTATACAATCTTAGCAAAAAATTATAATAACTATGTATTTTCTATATTTTTGAGGAAAAAGAATATATTTGGTTTGTGATTAAAATGGAATACTTAAATATGTAAATTTGATTTATAAGTTCATAAACAATGCTTACATGTCTAGGAATGTTTATTATATTAAATTCACAAGTATTGAATTGGCTGCCTAAATATTTAGAAGAATTGGGCTGGCTCTAGCTCAGGCGTTCCTTCGACAGTGCTTTCTAAATACTTAGGAGAATAATATTTAACAGATATGTGTTGTTAATAAATTGAGTATTAAACAACAAAGTTTAATAGTAGTTGGCATGTTTTCCTACACTCTCAAGCTCTTTACCATTATAAACTGCCATTAACACGCAGAATTTTCTAAATTTGTAGAACAATTAAAATTATTCAGTACCTCAGTTCTTGTAGCATTCATCTTTTCTTTGGTTTCTTGGTCTGTCTTCCTTTCTTTTTCTACCTCCTTTTTATTGTCGGTCGGTGTATTTTCTCGTTAATGCTAACGAAATTTCACATAGTGCTTGAGAAAACACAAATAATTGAAATGACAAATCAGACTGTCACATGTTGGGGAAATAGCCCACTACCAAACTTTATTTAAACTTTTAAACATACAAATAATCATAAGACACAGACAATGCAGGTAGACCTCTGGGAACACAGCTCCCAGGCCCTTTCTTGTGGCATTGGTGGTACTTGGCTCACATGAACATATGAGACCTGTAAGAGATGTTTCTGGCTACATTTTCTACACAAAAAAGGAACCATGTTGCTCATAACACATTTTCATTTTATCCTCAGTTACTAGTTTTTGTGTCATTTTCCGTGGGGACCATGTCCTATAAACATCAATTCTGAGCATGTTTATCATGAGCACTGACATCCTGAACCATTCTGATAAAAATGTTTCCCTGAAAAGGGCTCTCCCATTAGAAATACTCAGTGCGTGTGTGTGTACGTGTGTGTGTGCGTGTGTGTGTGTGTGTGGTGTGTTTGGTCAGGAAATCTCCCACCAGCAGGTTTAGAAGGATGTTTGATTGGGTAATCTTTCCTTCCCTTGAAAAGGAGAGAATATTTTACACACCTGCTGCTTAACCATTTACTGTCCAGTACCCAGCAAATTATTACCCATACAGTAGCTTCTACACGAAGTGCCTGTTTATATTCTTCTGGATCCTTCTGTCTCAGTTAGCTAATGTTGAGTTAGTTCTTAATGCCACAAAGCAACACCAGTTAGAGGTTGGCTTCAGATGTCCTTGGTTTCCACCCAAGCAGCTGAACGACTGTCTCTTGGAATATTGGGTTCCACAATTGCAAAACAAGAGGGTAAGAAAAAATCATTTCTAAAGAGCCATTGATCTATTTTATGCACTCAATACATTTCTTTTATGGCAAGCAAATCTCTGCTACTTTAGGTCACTTTCCAATGGTTATCTCCCACTCAACTCCTCAACAGACTGCTCCTAACTTACAAGCAACAAATTTAAAAAGCATCGATCCTAGCTACACCTCATTTCATTCTAATGATTCATTGGAGAGTCTACTTTGATGTTCTAGGTTTGAGCAACTGATCAAATAATCAGTTACTATTTTTTTCACTATTGCCTCTGTATCATGTGAGTTTCTTAGGCAGTTTCCTTTATTTCCCTTGCAGCTGGCACATCCTTGATGGGACATAATTAAATAGACAAATAAACTCTGAAATCCCAGATTTCAGAATTAATAATTGCTTTATCATGTGTCACAGGATTGATTTTATTTAGTAGTATTCTCACCTGTGTAGTCCTGAAAGCACAAAAGTTAGGAAAAAAATGAAGTAAAAGTTATTCTGCCCTAAAGAGTCCCCTACTTGTTCTCACTGGAAAAAAAAAAAAAAGTGTTCTAATTGTATGTGGTTGTTGCTATATTCCATAAGCTTGTATCTTAGTATCTTCTGTATTATCAGTAACTAGTTCTCTAATCTTAATGTGTATAACTATCTTCACGTACAGTTTGTGGTGATGGTCAGATAAGATACACGTGGATTAAAAATGTAACAAATGTGGCTCTCCAGATGACATTCCTAATTACTGTTGGAGTAGGCTGATTACATCCCTCCCAGACATATTTAAAAGCTCAAATCTAAAAACGCATTTTGTTTGAATAGCTAATAAATAACAGTGACAGATGGGGCAGCCTGCTGGGTGGCAATTGAGAAAGCAAGAGGATGAGAAGAGCATAAAATCCATCAGAAACAAAAAGCTGGGTGATTTAGCGATTTCAAACTTATACCTGTTCCACCTGAGGCTTCTGCATTTCACTTCATGGCCACTCTACTTTTCCTTTTGCTCAAATCAGAAACCTTGAACTTTTTTTTTTTTTTTTTTCCACATCCCAGATGCAATCCATTGGGGAATCTTATCAACTCTACCATCAAAACCTATAAAATATGTTAACCCTTCTCACCATCTCCACTGCTACCATCTTGTCGAGCCACTGCTCACCTGAATTACTGCAAGAGCCTTGGAATAGCAGTCACTTCTTCTTGGCCCACCCCACTTCCCACAGAATTCAGATGGAAATGTAAAATGTCACTCCACTGTCAACTGCCCTCATTATGCTTTGATTCAAAAACCATCCCAGACACCAAAGAGGCCCTGGGTGACCTGGTCCTGTGGCCTCCCCAGCTATTCTTGCTCTCTCCACTCCAAGGACACAGCCTCCTTGCTCCTTTGCAAGCACAGCAAGCCACTTCCATCCCAGCGCCTTGCTCCCTCCCTTTCTTCTGGTCCAGATTACATCTCACCTTGATAATATGTTCCACCTTGAACATCTTTTTCTGTGGTGCAATCTATTGCAGTCCCCAGCCCAGCACTGCTTGTCTTAACACTGTTCTCTTTCTGTCTTTCTTTCCACAGTTGTAACCACCTTTTAAGATACTATATAATTTATCCATGTTTATATTTATTAATCATTACCTATCTCCCCCTTGTTAAAATGCAAGCACCACAGGACAGGAATCTGTTTCTTTTGTTTTCCGATGTAGGTTAAATGTTTTGAACAATGTCTGGGTTTCTATCAGTATGTGTTCACTAAATAAATTAATGCAATTTATTTATTTTCTTTCAAACAACTGCATGAGATAAAAAACATGTATAATAGATCTGGTTCAAATCTAGGTACCAAGGACAAAAGGATAGAGAATAGATGGTCCCTGAGCTGAAAGACATCACTATTTAGTGGAGATGACAAATTCTAAATGAATTATGATAATACTATGCTAACTGGATATGGGATGCATATACCAAGAACCCACGTTACATGGTAGGTAGGTCCACATTCCTCTTCCCTCTTATTCTCAAGATGGATTTTTGTAGCCTTCCTTTATCCTGCATTACTTTTTTTTTTCTTTCTAAGGTCCTTGTGATGATTAGCATATATTTAGGTGGAGTGGAGTATTAGGATTCCAATACTATCAGGGATCACCTAATGTGAAGTATTAAGGAAGCACTACCCTTGGTGCAAAAATGTGTAGGAACATTGAAAACATCCCCATGATAACAGATAGGTAGTCTATGTAATAATATCATGCCCAGAGGCAAAAAGAAGAAAATAAGATCATGCAATGGCAGCACATGGAATGACAGTCTCTGCAATTGACATGGTTGTGCTTTCTCTTTCTCCTCTGTTGCTACTATCGTTTCCAACAATGGTGAAAAGTTGAGAGATTTTCTCTAAGGTCAGGAACAAGACAAGGATAGCCACTTTCACTACTTCTATTCTTCATAGTACTGGAAGTTTTAGCCCGAGCAATTAGATAAGATTATAAAAGGCATTTGAACCAGAATGAAAGAAGTAAAGTTGTCCCTGTTTGTAGTTGACACAAATGTATATATAGAAAACCTTTAAGATCTTAACAAAAGTTATAAAAACTTATAAACAAATTTAGTAAAGTGGAAGGATACAAAGTCAACATACAAGAGTCAGTGGTGTTTCTATATAATAACAATGAACTGTTTGAAAATGGAATTAAGAAGACAATCTAATTTACTATACTACAGTAAAATAAAAATACCTCAGAACAAATTTAACCAAGGATGGAAAAGATCTGTACACTGCAAACTATGAAACATAGATGCAAATAATTGAAGAAGACACAAATACGTAGAAAGATATCCTATATTCATGGATTGGAAGAATTAATACTGTTAAAATGTCATAACTATGCAAAGTGATCTGCAGACTCAGTAAAATTCTTATCAAAATTCCAATGGTATTCTTTATAGAAATTGACAAAACAATGTAAAATCCATATGGGCCCAAATAACCTGAAACAACAGTTTTCAAGACAGTAATCCTCAACAGAAAGTAAAATAGAGTTTTATTTGTAATAGCCTCAAGTTGGAAAGAAGTAAAATGTCCATTAACAGGTAAATTAATATACAGTTGATATCACATTCATAAATGGAATATAACTCAGAAACTATATATATGTGTGTGTGTATATACATATATTATATATATAATATATACTTTTGATAAACTCAACAGTATGGAAGATTCTCAAGTAATTATGCTAAGTAAAAGTCACCATATAAAATAAAATATTTACCATATAATTGCAATTACATAAAACTATAGAAAACGCAAACCCGTCTATAGTGAGAGAAACCTGATCAATTGTTGCCTAGGGACCTGCGGGTGGGGGAAGATGGAGAAACAGGCTACCAAGAGAAGGGAGGAAACTTTTATGGATGAAGAAAATGTTCATTATCTTGATTGTGGTAATTGTTTCATGGATATATGCATATGTCAACAGATTAAATTCCACATTTAAAATTTGTGTCATTTATTTTAGTTTAGTTATATGTTGATGAAATTTAGTAAAATTAAAGTAAAATGTGCTTCGATTTGTCCAGAGTTTATTTATTAATTAATTATTTCCAAGGCCAAAATAATTGCAAACACACAAAGCATGAGACCTTTAATTCAGACCCTCTTTTCCGCTTTTGCCTGAACCTGGTCTTTCTTTCTCAGGAAGAAAAAACCTAAATTCTCAAGGAGGACTGGCAGAAAATTAATAATAAAGCTTTAGGCAATAAAAGAAGAATCCAAATCAAAGCACCTGAATTCAGGCTTCTTGCTCAAGGCCAAAGTGTTTCATCTATGCTTCAAACATACTCGAATTTCATTAAGACCAAAATTTGCTCAGGAGTTCCATACAAACAAATTATTTGCATGTTTATGAGATGTGGGGACTGCTGTTCCCTGAACCCTTAAGATAAGTGGCCCTGGCCTTCAGTGAATGACTCTGAGATGCTTCTTCTCTGGACAGTACCAGATTTCAGAGACTCAGCAAGACTCTCTATCTCACACGAGGTCACTGGCTCCCATATATCACAGCTTTGTTCTGCTTAAGCCTCATTTCCAACCTCCCAAATTCTAAAGGCCATTTTCATAAAAAGCAGACACAGTGGCAAGTCAAGGACAACTATCAATACAGAAAGTTAATTTCTCAACCATATGTACTATGGACTTCTGAAGGAGGAAATCATTGATCTATCTGTGCAGTGAAGGAAAATGTATTTAAAGAAATAATATGTGATAATCAAGGGTGGTAACCAATGTTGAGGGGGAAAATGGGCTTTCAGAGGCTTTGCAGATATTCCACAAAACGGGAAAGGAGAATGACAATTGTTTCAGTGAAATACACATATGATGACAAAACGAAATCCCTTTGTTCACACAGTTTAATTTTTAAGAAAAAGGTCTGGAGGGAAGAGCTTCTGTAATTTTAATTTTCATCAAGAAGCAGAGAAATATTCTAAGATTTTTTAAAATGACACCTAACTTATAACAAATAAAAGAACACATTTCTTTCTTTTTTTTTTTTTTCCCCCACAAATAGCACTTTTTATTTGACACTAATTGAAGTCTGAACTTTAAACAGATTCTTGGACTGGTGGTTCATATCCATCAGCTCGTTCAACTTTAGCACCTGTCTCGTCTCCAACACATTTCTTAACTTACATTAAAAAAAGAGTTTTGTCCTTCAGAGTCTGACCTTTTCTCATACATATGAAATTGTTAACGCCAAATTATGTTTTTTTTTTTCTTTCTCCAAACTGAAGAAAAGATACGGTTCCCCTAAGACGTGGTAATACAATTTCCTTTTCTTCCATTTTGAGTTATTTGATATTTTAGCATGGAATTTGATATTTCTTTTTACAAGTATTAGGACCAGAGACATAACTCAAACCTCTTGTATCTACAGTAGAAAATACAGTAGCATATTTTCTATAGCTACAGACAACAGAACCATAAATACATAAAGAAAGAAACATTTATAGAAATCCTAACATATGGAAGAGAGTTTCAAACTCATTAATTATGATTTTGGGAAAAACACATAGTCTTTGGTGTTAAAAAAACCTTGAGTTCAGGATCTAGAACTAGAAATATCATTTGACCCAACCATCCCATTACTGGGTATATACCCAAAGGATTATAAATCATGCTGCTATAAAGACACATGCACACGTATGTTTACTGCGACACTATTCACAATAGCAAAGACTTGGAACCAACCCAAATGTCCATCAATGACAGACTGGATTAAGAAAATGTGGCACACATACACCATGGAATACTATGCAGCCATAAAAAAGGATTAGTTCATATCCTTTGTGGGGACATGGATGAAGCTGGAAACCATCATTCTGAGCAAACTATTGCAAGAACAGAAAACCAAACACCTCATGTTCTCACTCATAGGTGGGAATTGAACAATGAGAACACTTGGACACAGGAAGGGGAACATCACACACCGGGGCCTGTTGCAGAGTGGGGGGAGTGGGGAGGGACAGCATTAGGAGGTATACCTAATGTAAATGAGGAGTTAACGGGTGCAGCACACCAACATGGCACATGTATACACATGTAACAAACCTGCATGTTGTGCACATGTACCCTAGAACTTAAAGTATAATTTTAAAAAAAGCTTGAGTTCAAGCTTATCTTCACCTCTAATAAGAGGTGAACAGTAGAGTGTTAAAAACTTTTACTGAGATTCTAATGTGGTAGATACTAAATAACAAAGTAAATTGTGAAACAGGTCACCCATGTTAGACGACTCTCCGCCATGCCCAGAGTATTAAAAGGTCAGAAGAAGAGCAGATTGGTGAAGTAGAGAAGAATGAATTTGCCTGGAGAAGTCTTTGCTGTGGGTTCCATGCTCCCACATAATGGAAGTGTGGGAGGCACAGGTTCCTCCTCTAAATCCTGGTAAGAAGGTCCTCAAAAACATTGAGCCATCAGTGTGATAAGTTATGTCTACTCTTCAGTTGAGAGAGAGAATGGGTTTGATCCCAACCAAAAAAGTAAAAAATATAATAAAGCTAACGGATATAGGATTATTTCAGTATCCATCCTGTGGTGCTTCCAAGGGAAAAGGAAGCCCCACAGAAAGAAGTAAAGGCAGGCAACTGAATTCTTAGTCAATGCAGACATCTTTGCAAGCCACTTGCCAAACTGTGGCATGTGGCCTGTGATTTGCTGCTGTGAAAAAACTTCGGGAGAGATCTCCAACAACGGGGATTGGAGGGGGTTCAGAAGACTCATATCCCAGTGTTCAAAGGAACCAGGAGGGGAGGAGGCAGATGTAAATATCTGCCAGTAGAGAGAGCAAAGCTGCGATTAGCCTGGCTGGACATAGAAGGCCATGCCTGTAATCCCAGGATTTGGAAGGCCAAGTCAGGAGGATCTCTTGAAACCATGAGTTTAAGACCAGCCTGGACAACATACCAAGACCCCATATCTACCCCTACAATGAAAAAAAAAAATTAGCTGGCCATGGTGCTGCATACATGTAGTCCTAGCTACTTGGAAGACCTAGATTGGAGGATAGCTTGAGCCCAGGAGTTGGAGGTTACAGCGAGCTATAGTCATGCCACTCCGTTCTAGCCTGGGAGACAGAGAGAGATCGTGTCTCTAAGATATGAGTCAAGGAGGACCGGAACTATAAGAAAGAATAGTTGGTTTTTTTCTTTCTGGAGGCTCATTTCTCATCTGCCTGAGGTCCTACCTGGGGAGGGGAATATTGATGATTATATGGGATGGGACATTTCAATTTCTAATCTGAAACTGTGTTTTATAATTTAAAATGACCCTAGGATTTCATATTCTCTAAAAGTAACCAAAACACTTATGAGATGCTTAAATATTCACTTAACAGAGTAGGGGCACCATTAGCCCTCTTGTGCTTTCGAACAGCACAAGAGGGCAGCAAAAATTATTTTCTGTTTGCATTTTCTTGTTTAATATATGGGCTACTTAGACAATGTTAGAAAGTTATTTAGCTTCACTAAACATGTTTTTCACTATTATTGAGATGATTAAATAAGATAATATATGTAAATGATTGAATACAATTTAAAATAAACTCATCTAGCACTCTTGTGAATAGCGCCCTTAAGTCCTTCCCTACAATTGCTAGCTTCCTGTAGCCCTTCACTTCCCCTTTTCTTGACTTCTTCCCTTCCTGCAATTCTTCTTTCTTCCTTCTGAGCCAGAATTGATGTCACAGAACTCTTGCACTTTTCATTGTGAAAAGTAACAGGAAACATGAAAGACTATATCAAAAAACATTAGGTTGACATCAAAGAATATCTTTAAAAAATGAGAACAGAAATACCAGAGATATACAAACAACTTATACCAGATAAAAGAATTTGAAAAGTAAAAACAAAAAATAGGATCTTTTCTGGAAGAATCGACCAGGTTATTCAGCTAGCTATTACCTAGATATTAAAAATGAAAAATTCTAATGAAGCCTTCTAATTGTTGAGATAAAAATGAATTCTGTTTATAGATTATATTTAATAAGGCAATGACAGAGGAACTTAAAATAGCTTGTTATCAAATATCACATTAATAGGTAATGTTAGTGATCAGAGAGTTGAAAGATGTATAATTCAATAGTTTCAATATTTATTCATAAAAATAAACACCTCAGTAAATAAATTAGTGCTAGTAGAATCACTCAAAAATAGTGTTTTTAATGGTTGACTACTTATGGCCAACAGTATATTCAGTGATAGAATAATAAAGCATTCTTATAAAACCTAGAAATAAAAGAAAATGGTTAGGATTATTATGATTATTTCATATTGGTACAAAAATGATAGTCAATGAAATAAAACATCAAAAAGAAATAATTCAGATACTTTCTTGAAAATTATGAAAGAAATTTTTGCTCTTAGAAGTAAACAATCCAAGATTATCACCTTATGAATTGTAATTAATAATCAATCTGTTGTGAATTATTTTCAATGAACATAGCAGTCAATAATTTTCATATACATGGCAATAACTAATTTGAAGATGTAAAAAACAATTCTCAGGATGATTTTTAAATTGGAATACCCTATATAACAAGGTAACAGGTGGGGCCCAGGGTTGGGGGATATAAATATGGAACACAAGCTAAACAGGGAAAGTTGAATAAATGGAGAATCATACAGTGCTTCTTGAGGAGAACAAGGTTGTAATTGTGACAAATCACTAGAAGTTCATTTATATTTTTAAATTAATCTCAATAAAAAATTACAAGAAAAATACTCTCATTTTCACATGGAAGATTAAAGAGATTAAAACAGTTCAATAGCTAAAATAATATTTTTAAGCAATGTTGATATCATGGGGCTTGAATTTTTAGTCCGAGTTATAAATGATTTTAAAGCATGCAATAAAGCTGCAATCATTTAAAATATAGAAAAATGATGACACAAGAAAAGAGAAAGTAACATGAACTAAAATAGGGCTTTAAAAATTTTCCGAGAATAGATATCAAATATAATGTGATATTTTAAATGAAGTATCATAGATTTCAGGGAAGAAGAAAAATTATTTAACAAGTGCTGCTGTAACTATTAAGTCAACTATAAAAATAATAATTTACACTGTTTTCACATAATATTCTAAAGCAAATTCTAGAAGATTATACTTTAAAAATAATAAAATAAGCCACAAAGGTGAAAACCCAACAGCTTTGATTCAAAATATTTAATAAGCCTATGCTTCAAAAGGTATTATAAACCCACTTAAAAGATAATCAACAAACAGAAAACCTATATTTAAAAATATATATGCCCAAAACAAGGTTAATTGCTATATTCTCTAAAGAGCTTACAAAATTGAAATTAAATGAAGTGAGGTTCTCAGTAGTTAAAAGATAATTCACAAAAGAGAATATACAAATATCTAATAATCATATGGCAGACTTTCAACTTAAGTAATCAAAGAAATTCAAATTAAAACAATGGGATATCATCTTCACCTTTAAAATGAGCAATTATGTTTCTGTAAGACTGATGAAATGCAAATTGTCACATAATTACTGGTCTGCAGGTTTTTTACTCATTCATCATTTTATTTATCCATTAAGCAAATAATTGTTCAACACTTACTATGATTATGGTCCATGACATTAAATTAATAGCTGTACCTTTCACCTCCAGCCTTCCTGGTTCTCTTGGCTCACAATAGGTGTGCCATCCTCTTTTAGATTAATTCCTCTATTCACCTTCTATTACATTCCTATGCACATGATGTCTTTCTATCAAGCACAGAAGAATGTTTCTTGCTTTATTGGAGGAGTGAAGAGACTATATTAGTTTCCTATTGCTGGTCCAACCAATTACCATAAACTTAGTGACTTCAAACAACACAAGTTTCATCTTACAGTTGCGATAGTCAGAAGTCTGAGGAGGATCTCACTGAGCTAAAATCAAGGTGTCGTCAGGGCTGCGTTGCTTCCTGGAGGCTCTAAGACAAAATCCATTTTCTTGCCTTTTCCAGCTCCAGAGGCTGCCCACATTTCTGAGCTCACGGTCCTTTGCCATATTCAAAGTCAATGATGATTGTCTGAGTCTTTCTCAGGACATCATCTCTCTGCTTTTGATTCTTCTGCTTCTCTCTTTTTCATTTAGGAACCCTTGCGATTTCATTGGGACCACCCAGATAATCTCTTCATTTTAAGGCCAGATGGTTAGTAATCTTAGTTCCATCTTCCTTGTCATGTAATACATTTATAGGTTCCAGATACTAGGACATAAACATTTTTGGCAAGAGTCAGGGGGTGGAAGAACAAGGTGGTGGCTGGGGGGATTACTACGTCTACCACAGTAGACTAGAAGAAAACATAGATTTTTAGTCATGGTTTTCCGGTTTTGGATTTTCACTTCTGTCACTTGTATTGTATATTTGTGACATTGTACAAAATGTATAACTTCTTAGGCTATGGGTCTTCATTTGTACAATTAGAAAAACAATCAAACAAGCTATTATAAAAATTAAGGATATCACTAGTACACAGCAAACATTTAATAAATGCTAGCTATTGTCATTATTCAAAAAATTTACCAACATTTTAGCCTCAACCCAGGTCATACCTCCACAGCAGCCATTAACATAAGTCCAATGCGGCCAATATTTGTCCCTGTGGCTTCCATCTGAACATACAGCAAAACAATCAAACAGCAATTGCATGACAACCACTGGGCTCACACCACCAAAATTCATTTCACAAATACAAATAGTACATCTATTGTAAACTTCAAAGATCCAACAAATGGGTTATTTTGAAAACACTGAAAGTATTAGATATCATTTGGTTGTATTGGTGATTTAAATGTAAAAGGATTTCATTGTGAAACCAGAGAAATTACTAAAGCAATCAGCGGAAGTAGAGGAATGATTTTACAAGGCTATTATGAGGGAAGAGGGAATGCTATGTTTATTACAGATATGTAAGTAGATGAAGTGGAGTAAAGAGTGATATTTTAGGAATTCTTTGTAATCACAGATTAAGTATGTATTTCCTGATCATTATTGCCTATTGATTTGTAGGGATTTGTATATTATTGCTCCCACTATCCATTCTGGGTTAATGGAAAAATTTTGTACCGAGGGAATATTAATTAATGCTTTACTGGTACTCAGAACTTAGCATTACAGCTATGTTTCATGGTAAATAAAAACAAAAAAAAATCAATTACAAAACAAACTACTGACACGATAGAAAATAATTTTAGTGAAAGTCACATATCCAGTGAGATGTAAAGCATAATACATCTGATGGCTGTTAATGTGACTCAAGCAGATAACAAATGACTGTGCCTTGAAATGGTTCTTTCTCAACTCTCTCTACCTGACAAAATCCTACCTGTTCTTAGCTCAATTTACCCATTATTAGACTTTTCTTATTTTATATGTTCATAGCCTTTATCAAACCATATTATAACACAGTATTTAGATTCACCTTTAATTAGATCTTATAACCTTGATTTATGGAGCTATATCTTGATTACAGGATTATCCACCCCCCAGCATGGGAGCTTGCATTATTCCCCAAACATATTTGTGCTCAGTAAATTCCAGCTGAATCAAAGTAGATCACTGAAGCATACAAAGATCAAAGATCTGCAATAACGGAGCTATGAGACCTACATATTAATAAAAAATAAAACAGGAGATAACTCAAAAGCCTTGACATTTCATTTTATTTGGTTTTAGAACATGGCTTTATGAAATGTGTTAGCACTGGAAATCCCCTAATCCTCGGGCAGCCACCTACATTTAGGTGCTCAGGAGGCATATCAAATAACGCCCTAGGCCCATCAGTATACAGTACTAGGTAGCCAGGTCTTTGACCCCAAACTGTATATGGAGGTGTGGGTGGAAACATTCCGGTCTTTTCTGTGAGGACTGCCTTTGTTCCTCCAGCTTCAACCTCGAGCAGATGTATACTGTAGCTTTCTCAATACATTTGCTGAGCCCCTGAAGATTTCCCTCTGGGAAACAAGTTTTCCTCTGGCCAGAGGTTAAACACCCAAGGTTGCACACCTGAGGTGTTAAAGCCTACTTGCATGATCTGGGCAGAGATAAACTTCATAGTGTCATCATTAAAATAAATACATAAATAAAATAAATAAATAAATAAGAAAAAAAGAATCAAAATGCATCTAGGCAGAGCATTCGCTTTCATGTAGGTCAGGCATTATGATTCTCACTGCTACTGCCCACATTCGTGGTATCTCTCTGGCTCTGGATTTGGGTAATGCAAGGTTTGTCTTCCAGGTCTGTGAAATGTCCTCTTCTTTCCCTCAGAGTAGCGGAGGGGACTGTAAAAGTTACTGTCAATATTCAGTGGAATTCAGATATATATTTCAAACCAAACAACTGCTCTGCAAAGACTCCACCCAGAAATTCTTTAAAGTTTATCAATAGAGTTTTTCTCAGTTCATTTGCACTCTCTTTTGCCCACGTGTGTGTGTGTGTGTGTGTGTGTGTGTGTGTGTGTGTGTGTGTGTGTAGGGGGATGAGAAATTAGTAATAAATATCTTGAATTTTTTTAAAAAATGATTTTCTTTCAAACAAGATTATCCTGAGGGAATGATCACGACAGTAGCTACTTACTGTAGATTATTATGCATCCAATCAGGCACTTTTTGTAAGCCATCTCATTTGGCCACACACAGAACTACTTGAGGAAAACATCTTTAGCTCCATATCGAAGATTAATTCAACAAATCCATTCAATTATTTATTGTTTACTATCTGCCTGACACTATTCTATGTGCTGAATTGTACAGATAATGAGACAGATAAAAATCTCTGGGTCAGAAACTTACATTCTAATTGGGTGAGCACACCACAAATAAATAAGTAAAACGCGTAGTACATTACTTTTTCCAGATGGTGCTAATTGTCATGAATTAAAATCAAGCAGAAGAAAAAGGTGGTAATGTCCGAGTCAGGGTAGGGGGTCTGTAATCCTAAACAGGTTTCTTTAGGACCTCATTGAGAAAGTGATATCTTAGCTAAAACCTAGGGGAAATAAAATTATGAACAATAGTGAAATGCTGGAATGAAAAACATTACTAACCTCTATACATGATAATAACAATGAGTGATGTAATAATAATAAAGTAATAGATTTCTTACAGAACCTAAGATTATGTCAATCTAGAGCTTGCTCTCTGAACCACTATTTTTGTTGTGTTTGTTTGTTGTTTTGTTTTTCTTTTGAGACAGAGTTTCGCTCTTGTTGCCCAGGCTGGAGTGCAATGGCGCAATCTCGGCTAACTGCAACCACTGCCTCCCAGGTTCAAGCGATTTTCCTGCCTCAGCCTCCCTAGTACCTGGAATTACAGGCGCCCACCACCACGCCCAGATAATTTTTTTTTTTTTTTTTTTTGTAGTAGAGACAGGGTTTTACCATGTTGGCCAGGCTGGTCTCGAACTCCTGACCTCAGGTGATCCAACTGCCTTGGCCCCCCAAAGTGCTGGGATTATGGACATGAGCCACCATGCCCGGCCTGAACCAATGTGTTATTAATATCAGTGTGCATAATTCTCTGGTAATTAATAATTCATTAAAATGTAACAAAGTCATGAATTTTAAAAAATTACGGAACTTACTCCAGTGTCAGTGGTTGTCCTGAATGTACATTAGTAATCCGTAATTAAAAGACTTAGATTTTCGACTCCAGTACTTAACGCCATGACAAAAGCTTCCATTTTTTTTTTTAATACTTTAAGTTCTAGGATATAGGTGCAGAATGTGCAGGTTTGTTGCGTAGGTATACATGTGCCATGGTGGTTTGCTGCACTTATCAACCCATCTGTTTTGATTTCTAACCAAACAGATGTGTCTGCATTTTACCTAATGGACCAGCAGGTAGAAGTCAGAGTTTAAAATTATGGTGAGGATTGCACGGAAGCTGTTCTTTTGATGTTCCAAATGTGCTTTCTATGCAGCCCCATCTGCATTTACCAAAAAAGAGATAAAATCCATTTAAATTGTATATAAATTCTCTAACGACAAAATCACAGGATATCAGTTCTCTAGTGTTGCCGTGACTTTTGTAACTGTCTTCAAGACATTATGCTTTGGTATTGGAATATAACAAAATTAAAGTTCCGAAAAGTATTAAAGTCTTTTCTACCCCTTGATCATTTTCAGGGCTATGAAATCTCCAGTATCAGTTACTCTTAACATAACATAAACAATCCATCATCAGTCACTAAATCTTTAGTAGGTAATGTAAGAGGAAAATGGGAAACTCAACATTTATTGAGCCCATATTTGAAGACAAGTCTTTTTTATTGTTTTACTTTATTCTAATATTTTATTGATATGGAGAATCCTTCATAACTATGAGACCAAAAAGACATCTGAGCTATGTATTATTTTCTCGAATTCATTACTTAGAAAACTGAGGTTCAAAAAAAATTAAGTCACTTGTGTAAATTCACAGAGTAATTACTATGTAGCTAAGAACACTGCTTGGGATTTCAAGTAATGTCCAGAGTTCTCAGCTAGCAAGTGACAGATCTACACAGTGAAACAGGAAAAGTCACCTTGTCCCCCTTGCAGGGTGTGCGATGGGGGTGTGGCTTGTTTCTTCAGTGCCTGGCTGCTCAGACCTCTAGGGGAGCATACAGACAGTCAGGCTGTGGGGCTGCGACCCCAAGGCAGCATCTAGGGGTGAACGTTTACACCTCCTAAGGCCCCTTGGGCGTGTGTTACAGTGTGCTTTTTCAGTTTTGCCATCCACAGGCTGCTTGTATTAACCAGCTCAGTTAGACCCTCTGCCTTATGGCAAGGACAGAGGGCTTTCTGTATCCCAGGTTCTTACCTTAGTGTGCCGGAGAAATCGGATCACACGTGGGCTTAGAGAAGGAACGCAAGGATTTTTATTGAGTGGTGGTGCCTGGGGAGGTCAGCAGGGGGTGGTTTTCCCCTGGAGTCCGGTGGCCCAGCAGCCAGGAGGCCCAGCAGCCAGGCTCTCCTCCCATCGACCCGATCAAACTCCAAGTCATTCCACCGGTCGATGGCCTCCCAGAGTCTGCCGATGCCTGTTGGTATGCTTTTCCACTGATGTGTTCCTCTCGAAGTCCAGCCACTTGTGTGTTCTGCTGGTGTGTTTCTCGTGACCCCCAGCTGCTTGTGTCTCTGCTCACTAGGGTTTGGGGGATTTTATAGGTACAAGTTCGGGGAGATCGCGGGCCAAGGTGGTCTTGGAAAATGCAGCATTTGAGAGGGTTAACAGGCGTGCCTGTCCTCACCTAGGCCCGTGGGCACAGGCCGGAGGGTGGAGACATAGCCAGAGATCCGTTTTTCTTTATCTAGCACTTCCCCGCTCCCCTCCGCGTCAATAGTATTGAGCCCCAATTGATACGTGTTTTCCCAGGAAATCAAGCTGCCTCTAATACATCCAGAAGAACTAGGGAAGAGATTGTATCAATAATGATTCAAAGAGAAGTTCTCAGGCATATAAAGCTATGTAGACAGACTAGAGTCTGAAAGGCATCTACAGAGTCCACCAGGAGGCAACGTGCAGGAAGCATCCACGTGAGTGGCAGGCAGTGTTGCTACATAGAGCAGAAGTCGGATTACTGAGAGATGGGACACACAGAGGTCTCTTGGTAGAAGTGTAGTTTAATAGAGCCTGGAAGCATGAGGAGGAATTTAATAATAAAGAAGGTTTGGGAACCAGAAAAAAAAAAAAAAAAAAAAACCGAGGCAATGTCGGTGAGGCAAAGGTTGGTACATAATGGTTGTCACAGAGCAATGGAGGGCCCTGAAAGATGAGTGCGTCTGCCTTACACTTTTGCCCAGTGCCAGCCCTGCTTAACGTTGATAGAATAATTATTAGCGCCCAATTATACAATAAGCTGCAGTGATTTATGATGCTCTACAACCAGCACTGAATCAACCTGTCTCAGTAGCCATAAGTCTGCATAAAGTTTTAATTACGAACATCATAAGTTGGTCAGAGCATATGGAGAAAAATGGATTATGAATTTATGATGCAGTGAATTTTCCTGCTGAGTGGCTGTCCTCCAGATCAGGGCCTGGAGACAGGATGACAAAGGCATGTAGGAGAAGCTAGATTCTTGGCAAATGACTCGCTCTCCTTTAAAAGTGACATTGGAGACTGGAGCAATGAGCGCGTGCCAGAAGGGATGTCAAGGGACATCAGCTGGCTTGGTGACATTCTCATCCTGGCCTCAGGTGAAGTGCAGCTACCAGAGCTGTGACAGTGTCATGTTAACCCAGACTGGCATATGACAGGATAGAACTAAGCCCAGGGATAATCTTGGCTTGCTTAATAGCTCTTTCAACATTGCTGATATAAGAGGATTTCCCAAAGAGGTGAACTATATTTTCTCTTTAAGATTTTATGGCTCAATAAGCATTTATTGAGAGATGATGACGTGCCAGAAATGCAGTGACTGGTTGTTGTGATGTTTATTGCTATGGTTTCCTTCCTTCTTTCCTTCCTTCTTTCCTTCCTTCCTTCCTTCCTTCCTTCCTTCCTTCCTTCCTTCCTTCCTTCCTTCCTTCCCCTCCCTCCCTCCCTCCCTTCTTTCTCTCTCTTTCTCTCTTTCTTTCTCTCTTTCTCTCTCTCTCTCTTTCTCTCTTTCTTTCTTTCTTTCTTTCTTTTTCTTTCTTTTGATGTAGTCTAGCTCTGTCACCCATGCTGGACTGCAGTGGCACAATCTCAGCTCACTGCAACCTCTGCCTCCCAGGTTCAAGTGATTCTCTCACCTCTGCCTCCCAAGTAGCTGGGACTACAGGCATATACCACCACACCCGGCTATTTTTTGTACTTTTAGTAGAGATGGGGATTCACCATGTTGCCCAGGCTGGTCTTGAACCCCTGACCTCAAGTGCTCCACCCACCTAGGCATCCCAAAGTGTTGGGACTACAGGCATGAGCCACTGTGCCTGGCCTGTTATTGCTTCTTTCTAATTTTGTCTTGAGGTCTCTCTCTTGAAAGTAGCCAGAAGCCAGCTGGGCACAGTGGCTCACTCCTTTAATCCCAGCACTTTGGGAGGCCAAGGCAGGTGGATCACCTGAAGTCAGGAGTTCAAGACCAGCCTGGCCAACACGGGGAAACCTCATCTCTACTAAATATATAAAAATTAGCGGGGCATGGTGCTGTGCGCCTGTAATACCAGCTACTCAGGAGGCTGAGGCAGGAGAATAGCTTGAACCATGGAGGCAGAGGTTTCAGTGAGCCGAGATGGTGCCACTGCACTCCAGCTTGGACAACAAGAGTAAAACTCTCAAAAAAAAAAAAAAAAAAGTAGCCAGAAGCCAAGACAGCCACTCTTTTGGGGAGCCGGGGAGCCCTGACTGGGGAAAGAGTTAGGTTCGAGTGTGTTGGTCAAGTGAGAGACAATGAGGAAGTGAAACCAAATGCTTGTAACAGATGAAATTTATGATTCATGGGCCCCAGAGAAGTTAGGGGTGCTGATGGGAGGCTGACAAGAAGCCTGGAGGTGACAGGGAGCAAAACCAGAAGATGGGGAGCAGGCGAGAGAGGACCTGTGGAACTCTGCCTTTAATAAGGTCCAGGCTGTTAACCCTCTGCCTTCTGGCAGGAATTGGTCATACTGGGGGTGGGGGAATTATTTCCATGACTCTAGTGTTTACCATAAGGCTTCATTGTGGTCAGTGGCCATGAGATGTGTTGGATTTGGGTTCAGTGGGACGAGGAACAAGCAGGCTATATTTTAACCAAATAGGGAGAGGATGTTTTAACGAAGCCAAATGTGACAGGATACAACCAGATTTCAAAAAAACTGATATAAGACCTAAAAATGGATGCCAACACAGCAACTGTATTAAATAGATGTATGATACTGTTCTGTGTGTGTGTGTGTGTGTGTGTGTGTGTAGAGGCCTGGATGTCTGGCCTAACTGCAGACAACTTTGCAGGGTTAGTATAGATGCAGAACTTCCTTAGGGAGGGACCAAGTCTTTGTAACTGCAACTACTTCTCCCTTTGCCCCTTCCCTCTTTCTTCACTTCTCCTAGAAGTGTTGATCCAGAGAACACGCCTATAAAAACTTTCTGTATTCATCCCCATCTCAGAATCAGCTTCACAGGGAGCCTGACCTCCAAAGCTGCATATTATTTGTAGAAACTTGTTTCCTGGGTAAGCACCCAGAGTTTTATATAAGTGAAAACATGTATTAATATGCTCTTGTATCTGTTCTTCATTTATTTACTCAAACATGTTTCATTAGTGCTTACTGCGCAGCAAGCACTCCATTAGCCATTAGGGATAGAGAGGTGAAAGAAAGCTCCTCACTGAAATTGTTCACAGCCCAGTCAAGAAGACAGACAAACTAACAATAACCATTTAGTGTGGTAAACAGTGTGATCAAGGACAAGGAGCTGTGGCAACATCGAGGAGGGATACCTACCTCAATACGATTATTGGAAAAGGGTCAAGCAAGTCTCTGGAAATGGTGGCAGTTGAACCAAGTAGAAGCATAGGCCATATGTTGCTTCTGGCTGAACACACGACTGGGGAGGTAATCAGCAAGGAGGGAGGGCAGGCTCTGCCAGCTGGTACTGAATCTGAGCCGGTGCTCCTACACACACAGTCAGACAGAAGGCCCTGCACCAACATTCCAGGAAAATTCTGCCCGTTTCCGTAGGCTGTCCATCTGTGAATCACCTTCAGTCTCATTTCCTGGTTTCTCCTGGATTACAATCACAATTACACTGTGAAATTGGCAACCCCACACCGCTGGGCTTTGCAGAGGGATTGTCTTGTTCATACATAATAAACAGAGAAGCTGACAACCTCGGCAGCAAGGCCACTGAAAACATGTGGTTGAATAGTTCAAATGTAGGCTATTGATGTGAATTTCTGACTACAGGGCTCCCCAGGTGTGATTAGCATAACTTTTTATGTTACTAAAGTCAATATTCTGAGGCAGCTACTTCTGTACATTCCAAATTTAAGCTGCTAATGAATTAGTAAATGGGACTTAGGCTGAAACTGATGCACAGAGTTTCCACTCCCCACTCCCTGCTTAACTCTAGTAGCTTGAAAGATACAAAATACTCCTTTAACTAATTGTGTAACGTTTAAAATGTGTTAATAATACTGCCACTCTGATTCTATCTCTCTGTGAATCCATAAATAGATGATTGATAGATATTATTAAATGGTAGAGCTATAAATAGATGAGATAGATGATAGACAGATGATAGATAGATAGATGATAGAGAGTTAGGTAATAGATAGATAACAGAAAGATGGAAACACAGAATGATTAAGAAAGCAATCATACCCCAGCTCAATTAGAGGAAAAGAAAGAAGAATTAAAAGGCTAAAAAGCACAAACAACTTACTGATCCACATGATGTTTTCAAAATATACTGGCCTGGAAATCTGAAGACCAACTGTTTTAGCTTGGTTTAAAACAAACAAACACATAAAGGAACCCAGGTGTTTGCACTATCAGAGAACAAATAACGTGGTTACATTTTACTGTATATTTAAGCAATGACATTTCAGATCTGAAATTCATGTCTTGAATAGGTAGATGTAATATTTGATGTGGTGGCAGGTGTTTGTGATGTGTGAAATAAATATAAGATAGAATACCAATAGCTAATAAATAAAATAAAAATGTTAAACATCACTGGTAAATTAAAAGTGAGAAATGCAAACTATTAAACTGGCAGAGATTGTGCCCAGTATCATTGACTGTGAAGAGACTATGGTCTTCTTGTGTACTGCAAATGTTTGTGTAAACTGATAACACTATCCCAAGAGACAATTTTGCCTGTGTGAAGAGCCCTAAAAAACATATGTGCTTTTACACACCAACTAGCCTTCTAACAGTTTGTATTAGGAAGAAACCACAGGCACCACCACCATCATTGCTATCGCTGATGGTAACCCAAGACAAAACTTTAAATTAGAGATTGTTTGCTGTAAAATTTTTATAATGCCAAACTATAATTGCAAATGTCTAATATCTGGTCGAAGGATATATAAATAGACAATTCACAGAAGAGTAAATCCAAATAGTTGACAAACATGAAAAATTGCTTAAACTCAAGAGTAGTCAGCAATCTGAAAAATATATAATGTATCAATTTTTGGTATCAGAATTGCAACTATTTAAAAGGCTGATAAGATCTATTGCTGTTGGAGGTATTACTGAAATTCACATTCAAACATTGTTAGTTAAAATGTGCATGTGTATAGTCATTTTTGAAAAGAAATCTGATGATGCTATTAACATTAAAATACATATATTCTTTGACTCTGCTCATCTGCTTCAATAAATGTATCCCGTGGTTTCAACAGAAATGATATTTAAGGTTGGGCACAGTGGCTTATGCCTGTAATCCAGCACTTTGGGAGGCTGACGTAGTTGGATCGCCTGAACTCAAGAGTTGGAGACCAGCCTGAGCAACATGATGAAACCCTATTTCTCTACAAAAAAATACAAAAAATTAGTTGGGCGTGGTGGCGCATGCGTGTAGTCCCAGTTACTCTGGGGTGCTGAGGGAGGAGGATCACTTGAGCCCAGGAGGTGTAGGTTGCAGTGAACCGAGATTGCGCCACTGCACTCCACCGGCCTGGATGAGTAACAGACTCTATCAAAAAAAAAAAGGTATTTAAGATATCTACGCTTCTTGCAGTATTGTATAGAATAGACAAAAATAAGGTAAATACATATCATAGGGAAATAATTGAATGAATTATTGTATATCCACATGAAATATTTTGGAACTATGTAAAATAAATTACAATTATATCAGTTAACTTAGAGATTTCAACAAAGTATTGTTAGATGAGGAAAGAAAATTGTAGAAAAATGTTCATATGATCTAATTTTAAAAAATTAGGACTACACAATATGTATCACACAGAGTATTAAAACCATTTTTAGCATATTTGTGTCTATGTGGGTGTGTATATACACAAGAGTGATGAAAAATATGGAGAATGTATCCAAGATGATTGATATTAACTTATCTAAATGAGGGTGGGGTAGGGAGACAAGCACAAAAAAACCAAAATATTGTATGTAAATACCAAAGACAGCATATATGATATAATTTCATTCATGTATTTATGTAAAATTGCATGTGTATATACATCAAAATATGTTTTTTTAAAGCAAAAATTAATTCTCGCAAGACACACTTAGGGAACTTTGGTAAAAGTGCATCTTCCTGACTTTTTTTTCTCAGCCATGTTTGGAATGGGGACCTGGGGAGCTGTGGTTCAGAAAGAACCCCAGGTCATTCCGTTGCAGCTTGTCCATACACAACGTGTAAACACGCACTGCTGTGAAAAAACAGTGACGATGAGGAAACATTTACAATTTTGTCCTTCGTGACTTCAAACAGAATGAGGTGTCTGTCTCTTCATCTTCAAAGCCCGACATCTCCTAAAGAGTGTCCCTGAGGTATGGTTATGTTGGGAAAGCACCCGATTAAGGATTTGCTTCCGGAGCTGGGATTAAGCAGCCTAATCTTATCAATGAGGATGTTTCCTCTATCCAGGTCCTCAATTTCACTCAGCTGTGAAGAATTCTCTAATTCCTACTTCAACTCACATAGCTGGAGTGTCTAGCAAAAGGTTACCTAGCAATATTGTGCTTTATCACAATGCTCTAATCTTACTAGAAAATGAGAGATGATCTTGCAGATTACACACTTCATAAATAGTTGTAAAACTTAACTGCATCCAGTCCCTTGCACTGCATTTGGTATACAGCAGACACTCATTACATCAAAACTAAAGAAATGCTTTTGCAAAACTCAGCGAACATAGGCAGCCACAAGTGCAGCTCCTGCTTCTGTCCACTCCCAGCTTCACTATTCGGATCCCAACAAATCTGCCCCCACGGGCCTCAGAAGAGCAGGGGGAAGTCGCCATGCTGTGGGATCAGAGCATCTTGCTTTCGCTATGGATGCATCCAGAAGAATGGATGGGCCTCCAATCAGGCTTAAGGAAACTAGAAACATTTGCTATGGAAATTCATTTGCTGTGAAAATAGTTATTCTATCCAAGAAAAAAAGCTGTAATTGAAAAACTATTGACCTAATCACTAAGTTTTCTCTATATCCAATCACGATCAATCATTTAGAAAAGACCCTTCCTTCACAAGAGTGCCATTTAGATAATTATGTTCATTTAATAATTTGTCACCGTGACTCCATAGTTATAGTATACATTGGGGCCCCGTGTACACATATTTTTTAGTAGTCACTTTCCCTGTGAGAGATCAGCAGGTAGCAACATTGTTCTCCCCATCTGTGTGCCTCTGTTACATCTATTTTAAATGTCAGTTCGTTGGTTTAAGGAACAATACACTACGCTAAGTCTTAGAACCTTGCAGTCTTTGATAGATGATGATTATAGTTCATAACAAAATCACATATTAGCAAAAAATGTATCTATGCTTTTGTGCAAATTAACATTGGAGTTACTTTTACAGTTTAATGTGAAACAGTGATTGTATGACTGTCAAAAGCAAATAGGACTCCTTTCTGTAAAATTCAGAGCCATTTTTACAACCGGAAACTGACTTGCTTAAAGGCATGGTAACATATATAGAGGAAATGCTACAGTTAGCAGTTACTGAATAGTCTCTCCCCAGTAAAGTGACAGTCTAGTGGGGTAGTGAGGACAGACCTTTCACAAGCAGGACCATACCAAATGTATTTAATACCTAAAGTAGATACGTCTTTAGCATTTTCCTCCTCTCTATACCCAAGTTATTTTAGGATTAATCATACAAATAAACAATAATAACATCAGAAAAGCTTTTCTTAAATTGCCCCAGTTTATAGCCATGTCAGTAAATAATAATTATCATTTTAAAATAATAGATTAAGGCTGGGCATGGTGGCTCACGCCTGTAATCCCAGCACTTTGGGAGACCAAGGCAGGCGGATCACCTGAGGTCAGGAATTCGAGACCAACCTGAGCAACATGGTGAAACCCCATCTCTGCTAAAAACACAAAAATCAGCCGGGTGCAGTGGTGTGCACCTGTAATCCCGGCTACTAAGGAGGCTGAGGCAGGAGAACCACTTGAACTCAGGAGGTAGAGGTTGCACTGAGCCGATATTTTGCCACTGTACTCCAGCCTAAGTGGCAGAGAGAGACTCCGTCTCAAAAAAAAAAAAAAAAAGGATTAAAAATTTTAACTGGCAGGGTGCGGTGGCTCACGCCTGTAATTCCAGCACTTTGGGAGGCCGAAGCGGGCGGATCACGATGTCAGGAGATCAAGACCAGCCTGGCTAACACGATGAAACCCCGTCTCTACTAAAAAAGTACAAAAAATTAGCCGGGTGTGGTGGTGGGCACCTGTAGTCCCAGCTACTGGGAAGGCTGAGGCAGGAGAATGGCGTGAACCCGGGAGTCGGAGCTTGCAGTGAGCCGAGATCGCGCCACTGCACTCCAGCCTGGGTGACAGAGCAAGGCTCCGTCTCAAAAAAAAAAAAAAAAAAAAAATTAATTATGTTTTATTCAAAGAGGGAAGAGGTATAAAGCATCCTTTCAAAAGAGTAAATTTCTCTAAGTTCACAGAATTATTTACAGTTAGAATGACAGAATCGAAGCAACTGAAGTTCCATTTCTTTATCTTTACAATCACTGTGTTATCATTGTTTATTTCAAATTTGCTGCCTCAATACAGAAATATGGACAACAGTGGTGGCAGAGAGGGCTGCACCTGAGAAAAGCCTGCATGAGCCTGAGCTATTTAATGAGTTGATATTACAGTTCTCTATGGAAATTAGTGTGCTAGCTGGGTGTTTCCTGAATTAACTCTGATATATATTTAAAAATAGGTTATTTGGGGGCTTAGGTATAGATTATTAAAACCTGCACAGTAACCATAGCACTTGTATAACATTTAGACCAGCCAACTATTTTTTCAGAGATTTTTCACTGGCATTGTTTAAAGTTGCTGGAACATAGTGATGATAAAAACCAGACCACATTTTAGATCACTTTATTTTATTATTTTTTAGTATGAAGAATTTTATTATGTGGATTATTTTATGATATTTAATTGTTGTACAGACAATGCATTCTGTGATCACCTGGCTCTGTGAGACTGCTCCTCATACCCCATGTTCGTACACCCACCCTTGGAACCCCAATGAAGGGCTGAATTGGATTCCAGAGGATAGCCAATGTAGTTGAATAGAGGACATCACTTCAGACCTTTTTCAAACTGTATAATTTTAAGAAGCATTGTCTTCCATCACCCACCGTATACAAAGAGCCATAGGCAAGTTCAAAGATGGAGAATATTTAGTCCTCATGTCCTCTTTCTTCACTCATCACAGACATTCTTAATCCTTCACAGGACTTCTTTCCCAGTGAACGGGACTTCTTTTCCAAAGAAGTCCTTTTTCCAAAGGCATGCCTTTGGAAGCCTTAGAAAAATATAGTCTAGGAAATACATTCAATTGTTCAGTGTTGGCCTGAAAGTTGAAAACTCTTTGCCATCCCTGGCTTAAATCTTTAACCTGGAACACAAAAGAAGTTTACTGTTTATTGAAGAGGGCCTGGTCCCCCGTGGCCCCTCAGGCTGTAATGCTCAGGAAGGATGTGTGTTCCTTGTACTTGCATGTAGAAGGCAGGGTGCAGTCTTTACTCCTACTAGAGCCTGGAAAAAATCATAAGTCCCTGGGAGGCCAAGCAGGTGGATCATTTGAGGTCAGGAGTTCGAGACCAGCCTGACCAACATGGTGAAATCCCATCTCTACTGAAAGTACAAAAAATTAGCTGGGCAAGCTAAGATCGTGCTACTGCATTCCAGCCTGATTCGAAAACAAAAACAAAAACAAAAACAAACAAACAAAAACAAAAAACAAAATAAAACAAAAACCCATAAGCCCCTAGTATTCATAAATGAAAAGAACAAATATTTATTGAAAATTTATTGTACCATAATTACTCAACCAAAATTACTCTATTTGTATAGATAACAATATGCTAACTGCTTTATATTAATTCTAATAAGCTTTGTGACATTACTAAACACTAAAGATGACCCATTTTGCAAAAGAATCTAAACTGAGGGAATTTAAGTGACTTTCCCAGTGAATCACGAAGCTGTCATTTGAACCCAAGTCTGTGTAATTTCAGAGCTCAGTTTTCATCACTGGTAAGTGTTCCTCTGCAGGTTCAGCTTGCTAATTAAGGTTCAGCCTTCTCCAACCGTTCTCTCTTCAACTAATGCTCCCAGGCTATCACTCATATGGGATGCTTTTGCTTGCCCAAAGATGGAACTCTTCACATATGAGTCAGACTTTCATTTTCAAAAATGGAAACAGCAGGGAAGAAAGGGAAAATCCCAATTGCAAGATATCATATGTGGCTATTGACTGAAAGTCAAGAGAACGTGACACAAGGCCAGAGTGAATTTATTAAATAAAAGTTTGTCAATCACATACTCACTGCCAGGTCCTGTGCTGGGTGTTGGGAACTGAGACAGAGGGGATAACATCATACACTTTTCCTTAGACTACGTTTCAAGTTTCTAGTATGCAAATAATTCAGAAAGTGCTCTTCTAAGGAATTAGAGCATTTCATTTAAAACATTTTTGTTGCTGCTAAAGACATAAGAAGTGCTTTCTATATGGTATATTCATGCTTTATGCATCATCAGAGGCATGCCAATTTTCTCTAATGTTTGTGGGAAATGAAGTGTCTCTTGATTCACTAGCAGTGCTGTCTCATACAATCAAGCATGTTGAGATTCTAAGGGCTTCCTACCTACACTCTGCCTTCCTTGCCTCCAGGAGCCATTTCTAACTAATACAGCCTGATGTGATCCTCATAAGAATGGGCAGGTGCTTGGAGAAGTTCGGAGCTTGGTGAATTTATTCTTGTTGCTCTCTTTTCTTCAAGTTCCTGTGATATTAATGTTACCTGAGACTCATCTGGCCTCAACTAGACGATGAATGAGTAGTGGACCTCTCCACTGGCTATAGAGATGGGATTTGAAGCCAGACTTTATTACAACTTCCTGTTCTGCTGTTTGAGATCTGTTTGGCCTTTGGCATTTTTAAGCCTAAACATGAAAAGTCTAATAGACATATATTTTAAATTCCCTCATTTGAGTTACCCGTATTTCTAAACCAGTGGTTTTCAAATGGGGATGATTTTGCCCTCCAGGGGACATTTGGCCAGGTCTGGAGATGTATTTGGTTATTACAATTGGGAGGGACAGAGAGTTGTGCTACTGGCATCTGGCAGGTAGAGGCAAGGGATGCTGCTAAACATCTTAAAATGTGTTAGCCCAGAATCACAACAAATAATTCTTCAGCCCCAAGTTTCAGTAGCACTAAGGTAAGAAGACGCTGCCCTGTTCTCTCTCTCACATAACAACTGTTTATATTAATGCCTGACCATGAAGAAGGTGGGCATAATACAGAAAGCGGAGCCCAGTCCTTGCAGCCTGTGTGAACTAAGGAATATCTCAAACTGAGACAAAAGAGAAGTGAAAGACTGTGTCTTCTTCAGGCTTAAGTTGATTATAAGGAAGGAAGGGAAATAGGAGAGGAGAAAGTAGACAGTCCAACATATGCCTCAGTCTTTCCCTCTTTGGGCAGTTATTGGCAAAGTAGAATGTACACTTGAAAAATTAAGATGAACCTTAATGTCAGAGAGATCGCTATGCAAATCAGGATATTCTTCAGTATTAGCAAGGGCTTAGGCAACACTGAGTTCAGAGTGCAGATGACCAGGAAAAAGAAGAGAGAAAAGGAATAGAAGGGGAGAGGAAAGAAACAGAAGGGGGAAGAAAAAAGAGAAGAAAGAAGAGAGTGGAGAGAGAAGAAGAGGAAGGAGTGGGGAAGAGGCATTGCAATGAGCTAGAGGCTTCAGCAGCATTTACTAAGGAACAACTGGGTACCTAGCACATTTAATTGCAAGTTACACCCATACTCTATACCATCATTTGACATTATGGAAAGACGAAGAGAAGGCAAGAACTCTAAAATGCGCACTTTATTAAAAAGTTTTTTTTGTAAGTAAATAGAATATCTGAATTATTGGTTAATATCAAGTTTACTGAATGGAATGAAAATAATTTAGTTGTATAGGAAGATTATTTCAAATCAATAAAAGTGACATTTCTTCTATATGTCTGAAGATGGCATATAAATATTTTACTTCATATAGGTTAGCACTGACTTCATAGGCTTGCTGGAAAGAGTAAATAATATGTAAAAAGCATATAACAAAGTGTCTGGCAGGGGATAAGAACTCAGTAATCCAGAAGGAAAGTTGTATCCTTTAATATAAATTAAAGAATAATTTGTATGTTTTAATATGTGTGGCAGACAGACTTTCTGAAATGATGTCCCAAAGATAGCCCCTCTAGTCCCCAAAACCTGTAAATATAATGAGATATTACTCCTATAATTATTGTATGTTATATGAGACAGTTGACTTGAACATATGGAGATCACCTGAGTATTCCTTATCTAATCACACAAGCATGCAAAAGTGGAGAGTTTTCTCTGGCTGCTGGCAGAAAAAGCAGAAAGGTAAGTCAGAGATGTTTGAAGAACAAGAAGAACTCTACATTTCATTGTTTTGACGTTGGAGAGGGTCACAGGAAAAGGAATGCAGGAGGCTTCAAGGAGCAAAAGTTAGACCTGGGACTGCAAGCTAGCAAGGAAACAGGAACGACACACCTACAGCAATAAGGAGCTGTCTCCTTTCAACAACCTGAATGCACAGGGAAATGGATTCTCCCCGAGACCCTCCAGATAAGAACCCCGTTGGGCAGTTCCTTGATTTGGGCCCTTTGAGATGGTAATCAAAAATCCTAGCAGGAGTAAAGCTGCAGTTCGCGGGCGGAGCAAGATGGCCCAATAGGTATAGCTCCAGTCTCCAACTCCCAGCGCGAGCGACACAGAAGACTGGTGATTTCTGCATTTTCAACTGAGGTACTGGGTTCATCTCACTAGGGAGTGCCAGACAATTGGTGCTGGTCAGCTGCTGCAGCCCAACCAGCGAGAGCTGAAGCAGGGCGAGGCATCGCCTCACCTGGGAAGCGCAAGGGGAAAGGGAATCCCTTTTCCTAGCCAGGGGAACCGAGACATACAACACCTGGAAAATTGGGTAATTCCCACCCCAATACTGCGCTTTAAGCAAACAGGCCCACCAGGAGATTATATCCCACACCTGGCCGGGAGGGTCCCAGGCCCACGGAGCTTCCCTCATTGCTATCACAGCAGTCTGTGATCTCGTGGCAAGGCAGCAGCGAGGCTGGAGGAGGGGCGCCCACCATTGCTGAGGCTTAAGTAGGTAAACAAAGCCGCTGGGAAGCTCGAACTGGGTGGAGCTCACAGCAGCTCAAGGAAACCTGCCTGTCTCTGTAGACTCCACCTCTGGGGACAGGGCACAGTAAACAACAACAAAAGCAGCAGAAACCTCTGCAGACGCAAACGACTCTGTCTGACAGCTTTGAACAGAGCAGTGGATCTCCCAACACGGAGGTTGAGATCTAGGAAGGGACAGACTGCCTGCTCAAGTGGGTCCCTGACCCCTGAGTAGCCTAACAGGGAGACATCCCCCACTAGGGGCAGTCTGACACCCCACACCTCACAGGGTGGAGTACACCCCTGAGAGGAAGCCTCCAAAGCAAGAATCAGACAGGTACACTCGTTGTTCAGCAATATTCTATCTTCTGCAGCCTCTGCTGGTGACACCCAGGCAAACAGGGTCTGGAGTGGACCTCAAACAATCTCCAACAGACCTGCAGCTGAGGGTCCTGACTATTAGAAGGAAAACTATCAAACAGGAAGGATACCTACACCAAAACCCCATCAGTACGTCACCATCATCATCAAAGACCAGAGGCAGATAAAACCACAAAGATGGGGAAAAAGCAGGGCAGAAAAGCTGGAAATTCAAAAAATAAGAGTGCATCTCCCCCGGCAAAGGAGTGCAGCTCATCGCCAGCAACGGATCAAAGCTGGACGGAGAATTTTTTTTGACGAGATGAGAGAAGAAGGCTTCAGTCCATCAAACTTCTCAGAGCTAAAGGAGGAATTACGTACCCAGCGCAAAGAAACTAAAAATCTTGAAAAAAAGGTGGAAGAATTGATGGCTAGAGTAATTAATGCAGAGAAGGTCATAAACGAAATGAAAGAGATGAAAAGCATGACACGAGAAATACGTGACAAATGCACAAGCTTCAGTAACCGACTCGATCAACTGGAAGAAAGAGTATCAGCGATTGAGGATCAAACGAACGAAATGAAGCGAGAAGAGAAACCAAAAGAAAAAAGAAGAAAAAGAAATGAACAAAGCCTGCAAGAAGTATGGGATTATGTAAAAAGACCAAATCTACGTCTGATTGGGGTGCCTGAAAGTGAGGGGGAAAATGGAACCAAGTTGGAAAACACTCTTCAGGATATCATCCAGGAGAACTTCCCCAACCTAGTAGGGCAGGCCAACATTCAAATCCAGGAAATACAGAGAACGCCACAAAGATACTCCTCGAGAAGAGCAACTCCAAGACACATAATTGCCAGATTCACCAAAGTTGAAATGAAGGAAAAAATCTTAAGGGCAGCCAGAGAGAAAGGTCGGGTTACCCACAAAGGGAAGCCCATCAGACTAACAGCAGATCTCTCGGCAGAAACTCTCCAAGCCGGAAGAGAGTGGGGGCCAATATTCAACATTCTTAAAGAAAAGAATTTTAAACCCAGAATTTCATATCCAGCCAAACTCAGTTTCATAAGTGAAGGAGAAATAAAATCCTTTACAGATAAGCAAATGCTTAGAGATTTTGTCACCACTAGGCCTGCCTTACAAGAGACCCTGAAGGAAGCACTCAACATGGAAAGGAACAACCGGTACCAGCCATTAAAAAACCATGCCAAAATGTAAAGACCATCGAGGCTAGGAAGAAACTGCATCAACTAACGAACAAAATAACCAGTTAATATCATAATGGCAGGATCAAGTTCACACATAACAATATTAACCTTAAAAATAAACGGACTAAATGCTACAATTAAAAGACACAGACTGGCAAACTGGATAAAGAGTCAAGACCCATCAGTCTGCTGTATTCAGGAGACCCATCTCACATGCAGACACATACATAGGCTCAAAATAAAGGGATGGAGGAAGGTCTACCAAGCAAATGGAGAACAAAAAAAAGCAGGGGTTGCAATCACAGTCTCTGATAAAACACACTTTAAACCATCAAAGATCAAAAGAGACAAAGAAGGCCATTACATAATGGTAAAAGGATCAATTCAACAGGAAGAGCTAACTATCCTAAATATATATGCACCCAATACAGGAGCACCCAGATTCATCAAGCAAGTCCTTAGAGACTTAGAAAGAGACTTAGACTCCCATACAATAATAATGGGAGACTTCAACACTCCACTGTCAACATTGGATGGATCAACGAGACAGCAAGTTAATAAGGATATTCAGGAATTGAACTCAGCTCTGCAGCAAGCAGACCTAATAGACATCTATAGAACTCTCCACCCCAAATCAACAGAATACACATTCTTCTCAGCACCACATCGCACTTATTCCAAAATTGACCACATAATTGGAAGTAAAGCACTCCTCAGCAAATGTACAAGAACAGAAATTATAACAAACTGTCTCTCAGACCACAGTGCAATCAAACTAGAACTCAGGACTAAGAAACTCAATCAAAACCGCTCAACTACATGGAAACTGAACAACCTGCTCCTGAATGACTACTGGGTACATAACGAAATGAAGGCAGAAATAAAGATGTTCTTTGAAACCAATGAGAACAAAGATACAACATACCAGAATCTCTGGGACACATTTAAAGCAGTATGTAGAGGGAAATTTATAGCACTAAATGCCCACAAGAGAAAGCAGGAAAGATCTAAAATTGACACTCTAACATCACAATTAAAAGAACTAGAGAAGCAAGAGCAAACACATTCAAAAGCTAGCAGAAGGCAAGAAATAACTAAGATCAGAGCAGAACTGAAGGAGATAGAGACACAAAAAAGCCCTTCAAAAATCAATGAATCCAGGAGTTGGTTTTTTGAAAAGATCAACAAAATTGACAGACCGCTAGCAAGACTAATAAAGAAGAAAAGAGAGAAGAATCAAATAGACGCAATAAAAAATGATAAAGGGGATATCACCACCGACCCCACAGAAATACAAACTACCATCAGAGAATACTATAAACACCTCTACGCAAATAAACTAGAAAATCTAGAAGAAATGGATAATTTCCTGGACACTTACACTCCTCCAAGACTAAACCAGGAAGAAGTTGAATCCCTGAATAGACCAATAGCAGGCTCTGAAATAGAGGCAATAATTAATAGCCTACCAACCAAAAAAAGTCCAGGACCAGATGGATTCACAGCTGAATTCTACCAGAGGTACAAGGAGGAGCTGGTACCATTCCTTCTGAAACTATTCCAATCAATAGAAAAAGAGGGAATCCTCCCTAACTCATTTTATGAAGCCAACATCATCCTGATACCAAAGCCTGGCAGAGACACAACAAAAAAAGAGAATTTTAGACCAATATCCCTGATGAACATTGATGCAAAAATCCTCAATAAAATACTGGCAAACCGGATTCAGCAGCACATCAAAAAGCTTATCCACCATGATCAAGTGGGCTTCATCCCTGGGATGCAAGGCTGGTTCAACATTCGCAAATCAATAAACATAATCCAGCATATAAACAGAACCAAAGACAAGAACCACATGATTATCTCAATAGATGCAGAAAAGGCTTTTGACAAAATTCAACAGCCCTTCATGCTAAAAACGCTCAATAAATTCGGTATTGATGGAACGTACCTCAAAATAATAAGAGCTATTTATGACAAACCCACAGCCAATATCATACTGAATAGGTAAAAACTGGAAAAATTCCCTTTGAAAACTGGCACAAGACAGGGATGCCCTCTCTCACCACTCCTATTCAACATAGTGTTGGAAGTTCTGGCTAGGGCAATTAGGCAAGAGAAAGAAATCAGGGGTATTCAGTTAGGAAAAGAAGAAGTCAAATTGTCCCTGTTTGCAGATGACATGATTGTATATTTAGAAAACCCCATTGTCTCAGCCCAAAATCTCCTTAAGCTGATAAGCAACTTCAGCAAAGTCTCAGGATACAAAATTAATGTGCAAAAATCACAAGCATTCTTATACACCAGTAACAGACAAACAGAGAGCCAAATCATGAATGAACTTCCATTCACAATTGCTTCAAAGAGAATAAAATACCTAGGAATCCAACTTACAAGGGATGTAAAGGACCTCTTCAAGGAGAACTACAAACCACTGCTCAGTGAAATAAAAGAGGACACAAACAAATGGAAGAACATACCATGCTCATGGATAGGAAGAATCAATATCGTGAAAATGGCCATACTGCCCAAGGGTATTTATAGATTCAATGCCATCCCCATCAAGCTACCAATGAGTTTCTTCACAGAATTGGAAAAAAACTGCTTTAAAGTGCATATGGAACCAAAAAAGAGCCCGCATCTCCAAGACAATCCTAAGTCAAAAGAACAAAGCTGGAGGCATCACGCTACCTGACTTCAAACTATACTACAAGACTACACTAACCAAAACAGCATGGTACTGGTACCAAAACAGAGATATAGACCAATGGAACAGAACAGAGTTCCGAAATAATACCACACATCTACAGCCATCTGATCTTTGACAAACCTGAGAGAAACAAGAAATGGGGAAAGGATTCCCTATTTAATAAATGGTGCTGGGAAAATTGGCTAGCCATCAGTAGAAAGCTGAAACTGGATCCTTTCCTTACTCCTTATACAAAAATTAATTCAAGATGGATTAGAGACTTAAATGTTAGACCTAATACCATAAAAACCCTAGAGGAAAACCTAGGTAGTACCATTCAGGACATAGGCATGGGCAAAGACTTCATGTCTAAAACACCAAAAGCAACGGCAGCAAAAGCCAAAATTGACAAATGGGATCTCATTAAACTAAAGAGCTTCTGCACAGCAAAAGAAACTACCATCAGAGTGAACAGGCAACCTACAGAATGGGAGAAAATTATTGCAATCTACTCATCTGACAAAGGGCTAATATCCAGAACCCACAAAGAACTCAAACAAATTTACAAGAAAAAAACAAACAGCCCCATCAAAAAGTGGGCAAAGGATATGAACAGACATTTCTCAAAAGAAGACATTCATACAGCCAACAGACACATGAAAAAATGCTCATCATCACTGGCCATCAGAGAAATGCAAATCAAAACCACAATGAGATACCATCTCACACCAGTTAGAATGGTGATCATTCAAAAGTCAGGAAACAACAGGTGCTGGAGAGGATGTGGAGAAATAGGAACACTTTTACACTGTTGGTGGGATTGTAAACTAGTTCAACCATTATGGAAAACAGTATGGCGATTCCTCAAGGATCTAGAACTAGATGTACCATATGACCCAGCCATCCCATTACTGGGGATATACCCAAAGGATTATAAATCATGCTGCTATAAAGACATATGCACACGTATGTTTATTGCGGCACTATTCACAATAGCAAAGACTTGGAATCAACCCAAACATCCATCAGTGACAGACTGGATTAAGAAAATGTGGCACATATACACCATGGAATACTATGCAGCCATAAAAAAGGATGAGTTCGTGTCCTTTGTGGGAACATGGATGCAGCTGGAAACCATCATTCTTAGCAAACTATCACAAGAACAGAAAACCAAACACCGCATGTTCTCACTCATAGGAGGGAACTGAACAATGAGATCACTTGGACTCGGGAAGGGGGACATCCCACACCGGGGCCTATCATGGGGAGCGGGGAGTGGGGAGGGATTGCATTGGGAGGTATACCTGATGTAAATGACGAGTTGATGGGTGCTGACGAGTTGATGGGTGCAGCACAGCAACATGGCACAAGTATACATATGTAACAAACCTGGACGTTATACACATGTACCCTAGAACTTAAAGTAAAAAAAAAAAAAAAATCTTAGCAGAACTATGCGGGACGTCTGTTGCACAGAATTGTAAAATAAAAAATACATGTTGTTTTAAGCTACTAAGTTTGCGGTGAGTTGCTTTGCAGCAATAGAAAACAGATATATAATGTAACATTATCTAATTCTGTGAGATAGCACAACAGATAAAATTTATACTGCCTCTACTTAGTACAAACTCTTAAAACTTTAGACACATTTAACAGAGTTCCTCTGAGCAAAGCACAATGATTGAATCAGGGAGCACTCAGAACCAGAGGAGGTTCAGAGAACTCTGCCCAGCAGTATGAGCAACCAGCTTTTATAGGCCAAACACAGAAGCAAAATGGAGAAGTCACCTGATTTGTGGCAATGAGGCATCTTCCTTTTTGAGCAGGTTCTGGTCAGTTGTCTGCCTGTGACTGGCTGAAGCTCAGTTGCTTGTGATTGACTAAAACCTGGCTATTTGTTACCAAAAGTATATTCCTAAGTTTAGTTTAAGTTTGTTTACTTACTAAGTTGAGGTTTGTTACATAGAAACACAAAGTGTGGAGACAGTTTCAGGCTGATGGCCTCCTGCCTATTGAATTTAACAAAACCCTTACTTTGTTTCTATATCTTTACGCTCTTAGTGTATCAGGAGCTAAGGTACTTGGATATCCTCCAACCAGTGGCAGGTTTTCCATGACACTAGTGGGACCTAACTGCTCTTCATTTGTAGGAGGCTTGCCCCAAGGTTCTGGAAGGCACTCAAGTAACAAAATCATATGCTTATTTGGGAATTGGCAAAATATATTTCAACTGCAACTGGTTAAAACTTCCGGCTCTTTCCACTGCATCCTGTACACACTTACAGATGGCACTGGTATGACTATGGGCAATTTTAGCATCTGGTCAAGATGACATGAAATTCAGAAAATATTCAATTTGAGTTCAGTGGGATATTTTTAGGTGATTTACAGCTACTTCCCTATGTCGTTTATTGCTAGCCATCACTGCATAGGAATATCTTATAAGAATATTCCAATTGTCTATCGTGTCACGACCTAGTGTACAAGGGAAGAGATAAATCAACATATGGATATATCTTACAGTGTCAGGCAGCAGAAGTTTGTGAATAGCATAAGATATACAAGGTTTTAAATGTACAGAGCTAGAACTGCAGAAACTTATTCTAATCATTAGATGCATAAACTTTCATTTATACCTGCCTAAAAAATACTTTTTTCCTAAAAGTACAGAATAAGGTTGATAGTGTCATATAAATAGTTATATAACATATACTTCTCTTATTGGATAGAAATCATGTGGAATAGAATATACCAGAATTTCTCCATTTGCAGGGCTTAAACGTGTAAGAGTACCAAGAACACTGAGAACATCTGTGTAATACATTTTGTGTTCATTGCATCCCTATGTATTAGATCACATCTTGGTGTGTCAGTGCATATTGTCCTGTTCAAATCTCAAGGTGTTCATTGGAATTGTGCACTAAATTGCCTTAATGGCTTGAAGAAATGAGTGTTTCTGTGACAAAATTTCGGTATCTATTCATCAAGTCAGGTATCAGTAGATGACTAATTTGATTATTAAAATATATAGCTTAAGATAATGCATTTACATGTTTAAGGCAAAAATTTTACATAATTATATATTTAACCTGTGTGAAAATGTAAGATTTTACAAATTTAAAATAAAAATATATGCAATTTAAATTTCAGATTAATTTTTGTTTCTTTCCGGATTGTTGACTGTATCAAAATTCTAATATAACAAGAAGGAATAGCTTAGTGAACGCCAAGAAAAGTAAACAAATAAAGAGTAAAGAATGAAACCTCAAAATGTTTAAACTATTATACTAAAATCAAGAAGAAATTAATTACCAACAACTAGTTCTCAATTTGAAAGATACTATAAAAAAACTGAAAAAAGAATAAATTAATAATAAATCATCATCATCATCATAATAAAGCATGGACCCATCATACTAAAAAAAGTATCTTTTTCTTCATTCTAAAATATTACAAATTTATTGTATTTTGACATAAGGAAGTAAACAGAATTATCTATCAAAACATAAAAATTTAGGATAGAGATTTATCATAATGTTAATTCATAAAAAATACACGGTTAGTCTTCCAGAATTTTTAAATTAGGGGATATTGTCAGGGTTGTATATTTGTAATTTTGTAATTTTTTTTCTTTTCTTTTTTTTAGAAACAAGGTCTAATTCTGTCACCCAGGCTGAAGTGCAGAGGTGTGGTCATAGTCCTCTGTAGCCTCGAACTCCTGGGCTCAGGTGCTTCTCCCACCTTAGCCTCCTGGGTAGCTGGAACAAGAGGTATACGCCACCATACCTGGCTAATTTTTTAATATTTTGTAGAGACAGGGTCTTTCTACACTGCTCAAACTTTAATTAATTTATTTATTGTAAATAAATATAATCTTTTCGACTTAATTTTGTATTGGTATAATGTATTTTTTTTTCTTAAAGAACAACTCCCCCATCTGGAAAAATGTCATGTCCCACTTCTATTTTCCACTGCCCTAGCGGTGAGCTCAGCCCAATTCAAGACTCTCAGTCCATCCAAGCCAGGGCAGACCACACAACCAGGTTCGCCTGCTCCCTCTTATGATTGTTAAAATAAGGTGGCTCCCCATTTCTCCTCCAAGAGGCTAACTCTGGGCTTCAGCGGGCCAAAAGTAACTTCTGGATGTTCATGCAGTCCCTTAAATTAAAGGGTCAGCTGACTTCCGTCGGCCACTTTTTAGGAGCGGGCTTAGCCTCAGCTCGGTGAGATCATCCTACAGATCAGGCCTAGGGCCCTGGGGATGAGCTGTATTTTGAAGCATCTGTGGTTAGAAGCTCTCTGAGCTTTGTGACTAAAACTTACTCACTGCATTCACGTAAGACCCACGTGTGCTCCTGGATAAATTTTCCCTAGCTGTCAGTCTTGCTATAGAAAACTGTTCCACTTCTCCAGGCTTCTTTGTGCCCCACCCAACAAGAGCACAGCATGTTCCTCTTCTCCTTGCTTCTTTGTCCCCCTTGGGAAGAGCTGAGAGCAGCAGGCTGAGTAAATTAGGCACCCTTGTTGTGAGTCCTGCGAAGGGGTCAGGGAAATATCCTGCTACACTATAATTCCTTATTTATTTATCAGCATTTGCCAATCTAAATAAACTCCAGGAAGGCAGAAGGATGTTCATATTGATTCTTCAGTATCTACTGTATTACCAACGTGTTGCTCAAAAATATCAGTTAAATGAATAATTTAGTTCTGTTTCTAGTGAGCAGTAAATCCTTCACTTGTTAAGTAAAATGTACTTTTCTGACTACAAAAGTAAAAAATGCTAAATACAGAAGAATATAGAGAAAAAAATTGACTCATATGATTCAGGAATATGATTTTTGTAACTTCCTGATAAATATATATGTTCAGGCATCTACTGATCATTTATCTATGCTTTTATTTTATAAGTGACACTACCATATTTACATTTCTTTGAATTTTTATCATTTAATGAGTATTATATTATTTAAATATTATTCAAAAATATGATATAAAATTTTTCTGCTAAATTCCATTATACGGATGTGTCATAATTTATTTAACCAATCTAATCTTAAAAAATATTTAAGTTATTTCTAGATTTTGTATTCACTAATAGCCCTGTATTGAGCACCGTTGTATATGTGTGTGCTTGTGTGTGCATTTACTGAGTCAATGGGTCAGTCATCATACTCACTGACTCAGTAACACACGGTATACAAGGGTGCTCAATACACCGAATCAACGTAAACCTTTAATCAGATTTGGCATGAAGAAATATTATTAAAAGAAAGACTTAACTTAATTGGGCATAGAAATGATCTGTAGCACAGGATTTCATTAGTTTGAATCTAGAGTCAAATGTTCGTACTAACGAAAAAAATTAGAACAAATGATCATAATCTAAATAATTAAAAAAGCATGGCTTTTAAAATTTTCTGATAATTTGAATCCTTGCTGCCTTCCTCAGGGTTAACTAATTCCTAGAAATGGCAAACAACTCACCTAGGAGTGTGTCTTTTATATACGAATCAGTCAATCCAGAGCCAATATCTCCAGTTGATTCCTTATGGGGTTCTTATACTCAAGGCCCTATAGCCCTGTCCGAATCACTCCAGGGTCGGATACCAGACAACTGGAGACAGGGAGACAGCCCCTATTCCCCAGAGCCCACTGAAATTATTCAAACTAGTCAATCCAAAACATACTCTGCCTCTCTCATTTCTTCCTGTGGAAACCATAATAGGGGCTCTTACCTAGGTTTTCCCTCACTCCCTCTGTCTCCTGACTGATGCTGGCACTTCCCCACGTGGTCCTGTGGGGTGCTTCCTTGTTTTCAGGAATCAGTAAATGTAAAATGTTTTCTTGCTTCATGACAATAATTTGCCTGTTTGCATGTCTTACCATACCTGATTAGAAAAAAATCCCAAGGACCCTTAAAACAAAGGGTCATGCCCATACTCCTTTGTCACAAAAATAGAAAAGGAACAGAAATAATGACCAGAAAACTAAGCCTGCTCACACACCAATGTATGTCACGTTGAAATAAGCGTATGCATGGGGCCTGGAAACAACTCTGTACTTCCTGCTGCTTTAGATGGCAGTTTTACCCCACACATTGAACTGACAGAAGTTTCTGTCCCATTTAAGGGTAACTTAAAGGCACCAAAATAAGACATGCCCAAAGAAGATTCAATTTCTATTATTCTCTAATGGCTCCTAGTGTCTTGCACACAGGTGACGCTCAATAAACACATTGAATGAATCAATGATAATGGATCTAGGCAGTCTGGGACGCCTAGATACCTGACTATAATTCAGTATGGGAAGGGATATGATAGAATTAGAACTAAGTATAGTGGAATCACAGAAGGGAGAAAAATTGATTTAACGAATACTTAGCTTCATCCCCAAGCTTCCCTTTTGCTTATCTTCTGGTGCTGCCTCTGTGCATTTCACCCAGGAGTTCCTTCAGTCCTGGTGTGTCCAGAGCTAGAGAGAAGGGATCAGACTGGAGCCTGCAGCCCCTCCTGTCTGCCTACTGTGGGGCTCAGCACAGAAGCTTTATTAAAGGACTTGAAAGTAATCATTAAAACGAGTCTTAGGGATTACCCTCGGATTTCTTTTATCCCTGCTTGCTCCTCTCCCCATAGGCAAGAATAATGAGTTGCTTGCATTTTTATTCTCAGAAAGTCAATGAAATTTTGAACTCCAGGAAAAGTATATTCCGTTAGAATTAGAGGAATATATCAGATAAATTGTCCAAAGAAGAATCTGCCCAAATTTAAATTTTTGAGGCAAGCTTGATTTATATTAATACAATAGAATATTATAGTTGCATAAAATATTCATATGATTAAGGAGAAAACTGTCTTGAACTTGGAGCAGTTTAGACTCTGAGGAGAAAGTCTTGAAAAATTACATTATGACAATGTTTCTCTCTTAGGAATTTGAAATCTATATAAAAATTTAAAAAGAGATATACTTTTAAACTTTTCAGAGAACATTTTTTATTACATAGACTTTTTAAAAAACCACAAGTGATTGAAGTAGCTAGACATAGGCCCATTTTTTTATTAAAGGCTAACCACCAACATTATGATTACTATAATGTTTTAATATAAAATTAATACTGAGAAGTTGTTTTCCACAGATGCTTCATAGATGAATTCATATAACAATACTTCTCTAAAAAGTATGTGACTAAGTTGCAGCTATGAATCACCTTTATATTTCTCAAGAAAAGATCATGAAAAAGAGCACTGTCCCATAAGATCTACTTAATTCAATGCACCTGGAACCAAGTAGGTGTTCAATAACACTACTGAATGAATGAATGAATGAATGGGTCTGTTTGCAGGACATCTGTGTAATACCCTAGACATTTCTTAGAAAGATCTATAATGTTAACAAGCTATGATGTTTAGAGGATTCTAGTTACCAAAAATTAAGCAACATTTATTATTCTTACATTATGTCATGTATTTATCACACATTATAAATTCCTGACATTTCTCTGATCTTTTTTCGTAGGTAAGGTCGTTTTTAGGGGTTCATTTAGTACTTCATTAATGGGACAAATTTTAAAACAAATCAGTCTCAGGTGACAAATACTTCTCTAAGTTAAAGAGGGACATGATGATGATGTTGATTTGTGATGTGCACAGTGTTCAGGGGAAATAGAGAAGCAGGAAGATGAATGAGTGTGGTCTAAATATTTACCATCCAGTGTCTAAGTGATTAAGAAAGGATGTCCCGTCTATATGTTGCATTGTTTCTTTTCTTTCTTTCTTTCTTTTTTTTTTTTTTTTTGAGATGGAGTTTCACTCTTGTTGCCCAAGCTGGAGTGCAATGGCGTGATCTCGGCTCACTGTAACCTCTGCCTCCTGGGTTCAAGCAATTCTCCTGCCTCAGTCTCCCGAGTAGCTGGGATTACAAGTGCTCGTCACCATGCCCAGCTAATTTTTGTGTTTTTAGTAGAGATGGGGTTTCACCATGTTGGCCAGGATGGTCTCGATCTCCTGACCTCATGATCCACCCACCTCTGCCTCCCAAAGTGCTGGGATTACAGGCGTGAGCCACCGAGCCCAGCTGTATTTTTTCTAACTATTAAGTCGATGTTATATTTTTACACAAAAGGATAATGTCCATTAATTTTAATAGCAAAAGCAAATAAAGACAAAATAGCAAGAGTGTCTCCCTGAGGTCGCTATGGGGACGGAATCAAGAGGGAGTCAATTTTTGTGACATTTACATGAGACTTTGTTTAAGACTGCAGTTGTCATCACTATCCTACACTATGCTATCCTATCCTATACTATCCTAAGCTATCCTGTCCTATCCTGTCCCTTCCCTTCCCTTCCCTTCCCTTCCCTTCCCTTCCCTTCCCTTCCCATCTCATCGCATCCCATCCCATCCCATCCCATCCCATCCCATCCCATCCCATCCCATGCTATTCTATCCTATCCTACCTTGTCTATCCTATCCTACCCTACTCTATCCTGTGCTATCCCATCCCATCCCACCCCATCCCATTTCATCCTATCCTATCCTACCCTATCCTATCTTTCCCATCCCATCCCATCCTCTCCTCTCCTATCCCAACCCAACCCATCCCACCCCATGCTATCCTATTCTATACTATCCTATCCTATCCTATCCCATGCTATCCTCTCCTATCCCATACTATACCATCCCACCCCATGCTATCCTATTTCTATCCTATCCTATCATATCCTATCCTATCCTATCCTATTCTATCCCAACCCATCCCATCCTATCCTATCCTCTCCTATCCCAACCCAACCCATCCCACCCCATGCTATCCCACTCTATCCCATCCTATCCTATCGCATCCCATTGCATTCCACCCCATCCCATGCTTTCTTTTCCTTTCCTTTCCTATCCTATCTTATGCTAGCTTTTCCCATTCTGTCCTATCCTATTCTTTCTTTTCCTATCCTATCCTATCCTATCCCATCCCATCCCATCCCATCCCATCCTATCCTATCCTATCCTATCCCATCCCATTCCATCTCAACCCAGGATGAGCCCAAATTTTCTCCTATGCCATGTAGAGGGATAAGAAAGAGATAAAAAGAAACTAATGATACTAGGGACAGTAAAGTGAACGCATACTCTGTGAAGAAGTTAAATAACCAATTGAAGAAAAACAACTAAAATGTGTAAAAAAAGAAGTTTCAGCAGTGATGTTGCCACAGCTTCCCCTCTCCAAAAAAGACACTTAGTTGTCTGGAAATAGCAACATGCCAGTCATAAAGCTCAGAGCCCAGTTTCTTATTCCCATCAGTGAGAAATCATCAGTTTTATGGCTTTGATATCTACCTTTGCATGTCAGTAAAGTAGTAGCCAAACTATGTGAACCATGATTCAGACACACATCTGCACTATTGATTTCTTCATCATCCTGTGTTTAATTACTTTATTTAATGAATTGAGTATCTATTAGATACATAATTGCTAATTAACCTTTTGCACTAGTGTGCAAATGTATCATGCATACATATATACACATATTCTATATGTAGATATTTATTTTTCCATTGTATATGTACTTAACTCCTATTTTTCTATCACATTGACTAATCCAGTACTCAGCACCAAATGTGTACTTTAGGACATACATTTTAATATATAACAATATCTTACATTTGCAGAATATTTTTTAGAGAACTCCTGGCAGAATTGAATGAGATGATGAGCTATTTATAATTTCTCTCCCAAAGAGCAAACAAATCTCCTTCAAATCTTTCAAAACCTAAATTGCATTCTGGTTCCTCACAAACCTAACATAATAAACTCTCATTCCCTTCCCATCTCCTGGTGTCCCTTCTTCAGAGTTCTTTATTCCTCTGCTAGCAGGAGTATGTATTTCTGCTTTCAATAATGCTTTGCTACATTTTTCTGTTGATTGAAATACTCTTTGGAGACTTTCTTTGAACTCCCCCTTTTATTTTTCCCTTTTGACTTCTTGATTCCATTTCCTCTGAGATCAGATTCTCTGCTATTTCCTCCTGGGCCTCCTTACTGCAGCTCTCCTGGGGAACCCTCTATTCTGGGGATGGGAGGTGGTAGCCCCTTTCTTTCTGATCCGTCTTTCCTCGTGTTGCCTCTGTTTCCTCCCTTACATCTCCTGTGGCTCTCACACAATTCATTTTTTAAATAAAATAGCCCTTATTTGTCTCTTTCCTCAACAGGAGCCAGCTTCCCACCTCCTCCGCCCCTAATTTGTCTTGCTCTATGTCTTCTTCACCTCAGCTTCTTTATTTTGCCATTGCGGAATCTGTTCCCTCAACAACCTGAAATTCACCTTTCTAATTTTCCTTGCCCTATCTTCTTGGCAATGACTTTCTAAAGCTTCACTCTTCTCCCACAGCTACATTAACTTGGGCAGGGGTGACTCTTTCATTCTCGGCCTGTGAAGCTGGCCCCATGGGGCTGTCTGCTTCTCCTACTGACATGCTTTCATGGTCTGCATAGCTATGACCTTTCTCATTACAAAAGTTACACACCATTCCAGTTCCGCAGAAGGCTCAGAAATGTCCTTGTTCTCCACACCTGGAGCACATTTTCTGACTGCCTGGTATATTCAGATGCTCTCTTGAGCCCACTTAGGATGGGCTTTTAGCTCTTTTCTGTGAAGGTTATATCATTAGTTACCCCAGAAAAAGTCACAAATGGCACATAGTTAATCCTCTCCTTGATTTCAAACTTGTAGAGTCCATTGACCCAGCCATTCCACTACTTGGTATATACCCAAAGGATTATAAATCATGCTGCTATAAAGACACATGCACATGTATGTTTATTGTGGCACTATTCACAATAGCAAAGACTTGGAACCAACCCCAATGTCCATCGATGATAGACTGGATTAAGAAAATGTGGCACATATATGTATGGAATTCTATGCAGCCATGAAAAAGGATAAGTTCATGTCCTTTGTAGGGACATGGAAGAAGTTAGAAACCATCATTCTGAGCAAACTATCGCAAGGACAGAAAACCAAACACTGCTTGTTCTCACTCATAGGTGGGAATTGAACAATGAGAACACTTGGACACAGGAAGGGGAACATCACACACTGGGGCCTGTCATGGGGTGGGGGGAGGGGGGGAGGGATAGCATTAGAAGATATACCTAATGTAACTGATGAGTTAACGGGTGCAGCACACCAACATGGCACATGTATACATATGTAACAAACCTGCACTTTGTGCACATGTACCCTAGAACTTGAAGTATAATAAAAAAATGAATAAAATTTATTTATCAAACAAATAAACAAAAAAAGAAATCCTAAACCTCTAGGTTGTTTTCATAAGAATCCATAGGGAGGGGTTAGCTTGCCCCCTGTAAGAAACATGATTCCACAAATTCACAGTAATTTTTCTAAGTTAGATCGGGGGACAGCTTTTAGAAACCTTTACTTGAACTTCTAAGATAAATGGGACAGAATATCACCTGGAATTGGAAGTGTTTCTCAAATCCGCCCTACCTACCCAGCTCTACCTCTGTGCAAACTTCCTGCCTGACTTTAGTCCTTTTTGTTAGGGGCTACACTCTCTTTTTCTCTACCAGAGATAAGAGTATAGTGCAGGAGTCAGCAAACTATCACCCACAGGCCAAATCAGACCCATCACTTGTTTTTGTAAAGAAAGATTTTCTGGAACAGTCATGCTCATTTGTTACGTATTGCCTATGGCTGCTTTTGCACTAAGAGGGCAAAGTAGAGTAGTTTCAACAGAGATCAAATGGCCTGCAAAGTTAAAACTATTTCCTCTCTGGTCTTTTATAGAAAAAAAAAATGGCCAACTCCTGATGTAGTGCCAAGACGGTATTCCTCTATTTTCTTGCCATTAATTTTCTTTTTAACCTCTCATTTCAACTTTACTTCTTCCTTTCTTCTGGTTAGTCTCAACAGTTTATACATTTCAATTATTTTGACCCTGTACATTATTATGTATCTTTATCATGATGCATTCACTAGAATCATTTATAAGGTGCTCTATGTAGTCTTCATACTTTTTCTCCTGATACAAAGTTTCCAAAATCAATCTAGTTTCTCTGTGAAGCTAAAGATCCACATCAAAATTCTTAATTCTTGGGACTGTAGTTAAAGAAGATAATATTCATTGAGTATTCATCATATTTGTTCAAGATTTATTCACTCCTGTGCTGGCAGTGGTTTCCAATCCTTGTCAAGGTGATTCTCCTGCTGCACTAATTGAAATTCTATGTAATTTTTTTTGAGACACGGTCTCACTCTGTCACTCAGGCTGGAGTGCAGTGGCATGATCTAAGCTCACTGCAGCCTTGACCTCCTAGGCTCAAGACATGCTCCCACCTCAGCCTCCGGAGTAGTTGGGACTACAGGCACATACCACTATACCCGTCTAATTTTTTGTATTTTTGGTGGAGTTGGGGTTTTGCCATGTTGCTCAGGCTGGTCTCAAACCCCTGAACTCAAGTGATCCAACTGCCTCGACCTCTCAAAGTACTGGGATTACAGGCATGAGCCACTGTGCCCAGTTTGAAATTCCATAATTCTTAATACGTGTTTCTCGTGTATTTCTTTCATTTCTGTCAACTGCTGTGAAATCTATGGGAGATGCAAACCAAAATTATTTTTATTTATTTTCCCTTTGCCTCTACCTTTCTATTTTTGTATTCCCTCATCTACCTTAATCTACTCTATCATACTTTTACCTTTTTTTTGGTCATCCTTGCCACTGACCAATGTCTTGGTGTATTAGTTCGTTTTCACACTGTTATAAAAAATACAGAAGACTGGGTAATTTATAAAAGAAAGAGGTTTAATTGACTCACAGTTTCACATGGTTGGGGAGGCCTCAGGAAACTTACAATCATGGCTCAAGGCTAAAAGGAAGCAAGTTGGGACCTTCTTGCATGGTGGCAGAAAGGGACAAAGGGGAAAGAGCCCCTTGTAAAACTATCAGATCGTGTGAGAACACACTCACGATTACAAGAACAGCATGGGGGAAACTGCTCCCATGATCTGGTCACCTCCCACCAGGTCTCTCCCTAGACACTTGGAGATTATGAGGATTACAATTCAAGATGAGATTTGAGTTGGTATACAAAGCCTAACCATATCGCTTGGCTAATGCTGGGAACAGAAAAGTACCAGCCAAATGAGTTTTTTTCTCCCATTGCTCCTGTTATTTCTTTTTACCTCTGTTGTCTATGGGACTTGTGCGTCCTCTTCACCGTTCTCCTCTCACCCATCTTCTGCCCCATGTGCTGCCACTTCCTGTTTTTCTTATCCTTGGTGTCCATACTGGCTTCTTTTCAGCATGTGCCACTCATTGCTAAGTGAACCATAGCTGCTATCTACAACAATGACAAGAAGTATTGTGTCCCTACTTTACTGATGCTGAAAAACTAGAGGATAATTGAATTACACAAGCTAAATACTGAGTTTTGTTTTTGTGTAAATTCCACTAGGAAGTATCCTCTAGAAATACAAGAAGGGAGGACGGAATAAGATATGCTGACTCTCTGATGTTCCAAGCCATTCCAGTCAATTACATAAACATTATTGAATTTATTTCCCACTGCAATCCTATCAGACCAATATTATTATTTCTACTAAGGACTTACATAAGTAGATAACTTGTCTCTGTCCGCATAATAAGACCACATTAAAGAAATTTGACCATACAAAAGTTTAACTCTATACTCCATGATTTTAAAACAGCTTTATTAAGGGATGATTAATGTATAAACACTGTACATACTTAATGGATACAATTTTTGAGTTTTGGTATATGCGTATACTTATGAAACTATCACCATAGTCAAGGAAAGAAACATATCCATTACTCCCAAAAGCTTCTAATGCCCCCTTTATTTATGTTTGTTTTTGTGGTGAGAACACTTAATATGAAATACACTCTCTTAACAAAATGTTTAAGGCACAATACAATATTGTTAACTATAGACATTGTTTGTAGAGAAGATGTCTAGAACTTATCTTGCATATTTGAAACTTTATGCTCACTGAATAACAACTCTGCATTTTCCCCTCTCTTTAGCTAGCATTTTATTCTGGCAACCAGCATTTTATTCTGTGCTTCTATGAGTTCATTTTTTCCCCCAATACCTCATATAAATGGGTCAATGCAGTATTTCTCCTTCTGTGATAGGCTTATTTTATTTATTATGATTTCCTTCAGGTTCATTCATGTTACAATTGGTGAGAAAGTAAAAATGGTGTAGCTGCTATGAAAAACACAGTGGATCTTCTTCAAAAAAACTAAAATAGAGCTACCATATGACCCAGCATTCCCTCTTCTAGATATATATCCAAAAGACTTGAAATCAATATTGCAAAGGGATAGCTGCACTCTCATGTTCATTGCAGCATGATTCACAATAGCCAAGAATTGGAAACAACCTAAATGATCATCAACTGATGAATGGACAAAAAATGTGGAACACACATGCAAAAAACATTATTCACAATTTTTTAAATGAGGCATCCTGTCAATGCCCATGATCATTTGTACCGTAGCACCTATTTTTGTACTGCTACTTGCCTTTTTATTTAATCTGTGTGTCTTGTTTCCTGAAGAGGACAGACACAAGGTCCATTTTGTTAGTGACCACAGAATTAAGGGAATAGTCTTGTACGTTAATATTACACATAAAGCATTGGTTGATTGGTCGCCTTACTGCTGAAACAAGCTAGGTGCTTGCATTGCTACATTACACGATTTCAAGTTCAAAACAAACAAAACAATTAACATCAATATTTTTAAAATGCTGAAAAGCAGCAATACCATTTTACTCTAGATACTAGCTAGGAAGCCATAGCATATTCAAACCGGGTATTTGGCAAGAGTTTAATGAAGGAACGTTTAATAGAATTTAGAAAAGCTGAGAGACACAAAGAAAAGATGGTGAAACTATACTTACATTAATCAGAGATCACATAAAGATGCAGGCACTGAGGAGGTATGGGAAAGTAAAGTGATCCTCGGTATCAACTCTATTGTCTTAGTGCCTTACCTGGTCCAGGTTGAAAGATGATGTTTTTAAGTAAAGTACCTCCTCAAACAGCATGGAACATTTAAACATCTTTACTTTCTGCACAGATAATTACATAATTTATATTATTTTTCAAGGGAACTATGTCCCTGGACAGTAAATCTGTAGAGTATTGGTTTCTTCACCTAAAGTAATCCGAAATAATCATACTTAAAACACTCCACACCCTCAGTCTAGTTGCCAGAAGGTTGATTATCATGTTTACCTGCGGAATAGACCAGGTCTCCTGCTTTTATTATTTTTCCAAGGAACACTTTATCATGAAAGGAAAGGAAGCGGGTTAGAAGCCAGCTGCCTAATTCCTTTCTTTCCCTAAATCAGCAGACTAATAGCACTGCGGGGCACTCACTCCCTAGGGCAACAGAGGATGGAGAGAGACCTTGAAGGAGCTGTAGCCTTCAGGAAAGGGAAACAGCTCACGTTGCAGGAGGAAGCTGTGGGGAACAGCTGTGCATCATTTTCTCCTACCCTTAAACCTCCAGCAAGTGCCTCCCATTAGCTCACATCAGCCAAACATCAGAAAGCAAAGAGGCTCATTGTTACAGACCACAGACTTCAAGACATGAAACAGGGTGGAGATGACCAACTAAGAAGTAGTAATCTCTTACTAAACTGTAGTCAACCAAAAAATTTAGCTTAGGACATTTTTTGGCTATTGTTCCCAAACAATTCAAAAAAGATATACTTCTCATCTTCATCTTCTTTTAGGGGAATTTTACTACTTTTCATTGTATTTCAACCCAAAGTTTGAGATTTCTTAGCTAGATCTTATTAATCCATCCTGTTGCCACTTGAGTACTTTAATTATTAAAGAAGTAGAACAGGCCGAGCACGGTGACTCATGCCTGTAATCCCAGTACTTTGGGAGGCCGAGGCAGGTGGATCACAAGGTCAGGCGATCGAGACCATCCTGGTTAACATGGTGAAATCCCGTCTCTACTAAAAAATACAAAAAATTAGCCAGGCATGGTGGCGGGTGCCTGTAGCCACAGCTACTTGGGAGACTGAGGTAGGAGAATGGCGTGAACCTGGGAGGCGTAGCTTGCAGTGAGCCGAGATCATGCCACTGCACTCAGGCCTGGGCAACAATGCTAGACTCTGTCTCAAAAAAAAAAAAAAAAAAAAGTAGAACAGGTAGTCTCCATTTCTTATAACAGCAAAACACCATTAATATGTAACACATTTCCTTTCACTTATCTACTGACACAATAAGCAGCATAGTTTCCTCACATATATCATTTAACCTACCACATATACCATTGATCCTACATTTCAATGATTTACAATCAATTAGCAAGTATTTATTCAATAATACCCAAGACTATCCTAGATAAAATGGGCTTACGGATGGGAGGGAAAACTCCCATTTTCAGAGTTTTCAAAAATCTGTATTAGTTCATTTTTGCACTGCTATAAAGAACTTCCCTGAGACTGGGCAATTCATAAAGGCAAGAGGTCTAATCGATTCACAGTTCTGCGAGGCTGGGGAAGCCTCAGGATACTTACAATTGTGGTGAAAGCGGAAGCAGGCATGTTCTTCACAAGGTGGCAATAGAGAAAGAGAGAGAGTGTGAAGGAGGAGCTGTCAAACACTTACAAAGCCGTCAGGTCTCACGAGAATTCACTCAGTATCACTAGAACAGCATGGTTGAAATCAACCCGTGATCCAATCATCTCCAGCCAGTTTCCTTCCTGGACCCATGGGGATTATGGGGATCACAATTCTAGGTGAGATTTGGGTAGGAACACTGAGCCAAACCATATCAATCTCCAAATCTATTTATTAAAATAGTTCAAAGTAGTTCTATTTGATAAATTATTATAAGTTCAATTTTAAAAGACATTTAAACACTTTAAATAAATATATGGCAAATAAGTTGCCCTGTTCTTCAAATTGTGTTCATTGAGAGCTAGCAATGATGTTCACATTGTATACATTTTCATTAGAAATACAGGATATGTTTTTATCCTTCTTTTTCAAGCTTAGATGCTGTTTCTGGTACAGGTGTTTTTTCCTTACTGTTCATTTTCCTTTTGCAAAGTTAATGAGAAAATGACGAGTCATAGAAGAGATTGGAGAAGATTCATCAGACAATTCAAATTCGTTGAAAATCTATAAAACAAGGCGCTTTTCTAGGCACCATGTGACAAAGAAAATTGATTTCAAAGTCAGATAACATCAGTTCAAATCCTAGCTTTCCCCTTATTAATGCTGAGATTTTACTCTTGCTATTTAATTTTTAAGTCCCCATGACTTCATTGCTAAAAAGAAGTAATTTTCATTTCTACTCTATATGAATAGGAAAATGTACCATGAATTAAGGTGTTGTACAAAGGTAGTTTTTGGCATTAAGAACATGGAAAAGTATGGTCTCTGCATCTCACGGAAATTCAAATGCTGCACAACCACTCCACTTGGAGCTGGTTTGCTTTTATTCTGACCTTGATGGTCCTGGAAGAGTGGATGGGAGAAGTCAGTGAGCCCTGGGTGAGGTCATCATACTTTTAAAACAGGCTTCTGTGAAACGTCCCTTGAATCAAGATGCACCACCTCCTACGCATCCCTGAAGACCTGCTGGCATGATAATGAAGGAACCTGGCTGCTCTCAAGGTTCAATCAAAACCCTTTACACTTCCTCCATAAAAGATCGGGGTGTGAATGCCTGAACTAAACTTTTCCTTGGGGAGTGAGTTCTGCATAGATCAGGGGGAAAAAAAAAAAAAAGCCTAGAAAAAACATAAAGTAAAAGTTAAAAAGCTATTTTACCGGAAATAAATCAGTTTTTGCACTTTCCTGGGTGACGGATCATCAGAAAGGATTGTTCATCTACAATTGTATCTCCCAGGTGTCCATCCTTTCATCCCCTCAAAGTCTGGATGCTTTTTTCATGTTCCTCTATCATTAACCCAACAAAGTCACAGCTGCCACCCCAAGACCTTTGCTTAATGAGAAAATAAACTGAAGGCATTTGGGGAAAGAATTTTAAATGGAATCTCATTAATTTGTTGTTTCAGAAAGCAGTCACCATTAGCAATCATTCCATTGCTTCAAACGGAGAAGATATTTTATGCAATGCAGTATATTATGTCCCCTCTCTGCGGGAAGGGGCCAGGGCTAATGTCAGAGCTTGCCTTGTCACTCTGACTGTGCTGTAGCATTTCCTGGAAAACTGGAGGCATTTATATTCTTTCATTTTCTAATCTACTTAGAGGTTACTTCATGTTTTATTTAAGCTGGAAAGTCATCTTTAATCTAACACAAGAGGAATAGCTGCCTCACTGGGATTCTTCCAGTGACTTGATCCTTCCTCACAGCGTTCATGTCACTTAAGACCTGTAGATAAGTCCAATCATTAAGTGCTAATATTATATTCCTGGTTTTGACTCACTGCTCCCAGGACCACCTAACTTACAGATCCTGAAAGTGTATATTTTAATTTCATTCCCCTGAAGCAAGAATTTTCCTGTTGGTAGCTTATTTGGTGATTTTAGGATGCATACGTGAGGGATGGGAGAAAGTTAGAAAGAGAAAGGAGAAAGTCCAATAAATATCTCATTATTTCGTTTTCTCTGTGGGCTACTGGAATTCAAGAGCAAAGGATACCCTGAGAAACTCACCACTGAAATAAGGAAGGCTGAGTTCATATTTGGTAGAGGGACATCCCTCATCATGCTGACTCCCCAACCCTCCTGGGCTGTGACAGAGCAGGACCACCGTCATCTTGGACAAACACCACCACTTTAGGTTCCAGTTCCCTTTCCACCCTCATGCATTTCAAGGGGATCATTTCTATTCTAACTACAAGCAGACAGAAAGAGCAGACAGTAAAACAAAGATAAGACGGTTCAGGCACAGAGGGAAGCAGGGGGGAGGTCTCTTGGGTAACTGCCAAACTTCACCCTCATACAATGGGCCCCAGTAAAACAGTGGGCTTTAATAAGCACATTCCTTCCTTTTCAGGTGCACTAAGATACGGAAGCTAAAAGCAGACTTGGGGGATATGCCTGCAGCTGCAGAAAGATTTATGGGAACAGACACACAACTTTCCCTCCCAGATAAGCACAACAAAGAGACACAGAAGCAGTCCAAGCCTCTGATAAACTCTCCTACCCTAAATCCGTAAAAACTCTTAGTCTGTAAGCGACTGTGGCTCTGACCCAACTTAGCCAGCAGCCCCTCTCAGGTTTATTTAAAATAAACCTGTCCCTGTTGACTGAAAAGCCACCCTTCATGTTTCTCTCCTCTTTCTTGAATTCTTACAGACTGTACTGCGTTCAGGCAGATGTGCCTCCCGTGGCTTCTGAGAAAGCAGAGAGAACATAGCAGTGCGAAGAGAATTGCCCATTCCAGCTATGTTGAAATCAGAGACAAGGGACCTCTGCTCCAGGGCAGAGCTTCAGTTCTAAGAGGTGTGGGTGGCTGCTTAGGCAGTGGAAAGCTGCATTTTATTTATCTTATGTTTCTTTTTGCCTCTTTTCAGCCAATGGAATTGCATGTTATAAGACTCAAAGCCATAGGCTTCACAACATTATACTGTGCACTAGACAAAGCAACACTGTTTCCGTTCCAGTTGTAAGTCCACCTAGTAATGTAACATCATTCGCGGGAAGGCCTCAGATTTTTTTCAAGAGTACTATAAAAATTATGACTTTACATGGACTAAATGTGAAGGGGAAAAATTCACCTAGATACCACTGGCCTCTCTCTCTTTAATGTTTTTCATTACTATTTCTTCCTCTCATTTTATTTTAGTTACGGGATTATTGTTTCAGAGACAGGATCTCACTCTGTTGCCCAGTCTGGAGTGCAGTGGCAACATCATAGCTCACTGTAACCTCGAGCTCCTGGGCTCAAGAGATTCTCTCATCTCAGCCTCCTGAACAGCTGGGACAAAAGGTGCATGCCACCATGCCTGGCTAATTTTTTTAGAGACATAGTCTTGCTATGTTACCCAGGATTCTTGAACCCTGACCTCAAGTGATCCTCCAACCTTAGTCCCTGGAGTCACTGGGATTTCAGATGTGAGTCACCATGCCCAGCTGTTCCCTTTCATTCGAGAAGTCCCATTGTCTCAAGTTATTCTTTCTCTTTCTCCTTTCAACACCTTTCATTAGTAATAGATTTATTAGACTTATTTTACTGGGTTTAGGAGTTGTTTGGGAAGTATTTGCATTTAGTTAGGAGGTAAGAAGCCTCAGTACAAATGAGTTGAATTCTGTTTGCAAAATTTCAGCATTTAGATGACTTGAGGGAGATATAATAGGAGGATAATAGCAAAGGTAAGTTGCCTACTGATGGGGAACATAATGTCATCATCTGGGGTGAGATCAGAACTCAAGGAATTGATATTCCTTCATGTTATATATAGTTCTAAGTGACTTCATTTTGGATAATACTTCTAAGTTACTCCATTTTAAAAACATGTACAGATATAAAGTCTTGGGAAATGCGTTCTTTCTCTGATGACTATTTGGATACTGTCTTTGCTTATGTGCATTGTATGTTTCTTTGAAGAAATACAAGGTTTTCATGCTCTTCCTCAGTTATAGCACTTGATTTTATTTTTGTCTTGATGGCTATAGAGTTTTATTTTTATACTTTATGAAAATAATTTTATTTTGAGATGCCCTTGTATTTTTCAAACTCTATTACTATTAGTATTATTATTATTTTCCTAACATAAATACAGTTTGCTCTTTCAATCTGTAAGTTCAGGCCTTCATTAACTTCTAGCAAGCACTTCTCATATATGTCTTTAAACATTTTCTCTATCTTATTGTTGTGTTCTCTTTTTTAGGAGTACCAATTAGGCTCTCTCCTGGTCCCTCTACTCCATCAGTCTTTAATATCTATTTCATTTGTTCCTTTGCACAAGTCCGTCCTCCATTTCTCTGATCATGTCTACAGACATGTTTCTGAAATAATATTATATTTTATTTGCATTTTTCCTAATCTCATCCAGTTTACTCTTCCTTTTCCACCAATATTGTAATTTCTCCTTTGAGACATTGCGCCTCTTCTTTGAATTCCTAAGTTAAAGAGATCAATTTTTCTCTATCTTTTCATTTTGTGAAAATCTCTCTTTTTTTTTTTTTTTAAGACGAAGTCTCCCTCTGTCACCCAGGCCGGAGGGCAGTGGCGCGATCTTGACTCACAGCAAGCTCCGCCTCCCGGGTTCATGCCATTCTCCTGCCTCAGCCTCCCGAGTAACTGAGACTACAGGCGCCTGCCACCTCGCCCGGCTAGTTTTTTGTATTTTTAGTAGAGATTGGGTTTCACCGTGTTAGCCAGGATGGTCTCCATCTCCTGACCTCGTGTTCTGCCCTCCTGGGCCTCCCCAAGTGCTGGGATTACAGGGGTGAGCCACCGTGACAGGCCAAAAATCTTTATATAATTTTAATTGATCATTGGAAAAACAAAACCTTAATACAAACATTATAAAGCTTATTTACTTTTCTTCATGTACATCTTCTGATATATATTCTGTATCTGGCTCTGATATTTCAGGTAGCTTTTTTCTTATCAGTGTGTTGTTTATAAACTGTTAAACATTTTGACTTCTTTCTTTAATACTTTAACGTAAATGCAAATGTATACTGTACAAATTAAAGATCTTAAGAGTTATATAAATGTTATAATGTGATTAATCTTGATAAATGCATGCATCCATGAACTAAGCTCTTATCAAGGTGCAAAACATTTCCATCATCTCAGAAATTTCTATCTTGTCCTTTCATAGTCAATGTCCAGCTTCTTCCTAGAGGAAACCACTGTTTTAATTTAGTATACCATAGATTAGTTTAACTTGTTCTTGAACTTCATAAGAATGGAATTATAAATTCCATTTATGGAATTTATATGTGGAATAAATTATGGAATAATTTAATGGAATAAATTGTATTCTTGTGCGAGTCTGGTTTAATTCATCTTTGTTGCATGCCTTGGTAGTTCATTCATTTTTGTTGATGAATTGTGTTTTATTGCATGGATACACAAAAATTTGTTTATCCATTGTGTTGTCAATAGGCATCTGGGTTGTTTAGTTTTTGGTTATCATTAAAAATTGCTATGATCTTTTTTTTATTATTACTCATTAACTGGAGGTATTTTCTACTGCTTGATAGTTAAGAACATAGTGTTGAGTAAATTATTGGTCACAGGAGCTTAAGTGTTGGTCTATTGATTGTTGATTTTCACATCATCACTTGACCTGGTAGGTGTGACTGTACTCTGGGCTAGCAGGAAGTCTCCAACATTCAAAGTGAAGACTCCTTCCACCTCCTATTCTTTTTCTTTAGTCAAAGTACTTTATGTGGTGATTTATTCTTTATGATTCTGCTCATCAAGAACAGCAAGGAAATGTTCCTTCTGCTTTGTCAAACCAGCAGCTTGCATCTTACAGAGATGATGTGCCTGCAGCTTTCCTCATCCTGCTCTGTCTTGCTTGACGCTGTCTGACATTTAACAGTGCTCAGACACTTCCTAATGGCTGCCTTCCTCTCACCAAGCTTTTTATTCTCAACTAGAGCTATTGGTTTGCTCCTCAAATTATGAGTTCCTTGGAAAACTTATGTTTCATCTTCTTTACGGGAGAGAAGAAAACACATTAGTAACTTTTGTGCCTGACTATGTGGCAGACGCTGTTCCATGCAACCTGCATATAAGGACTCATTCTTCACAACCCCTCATGAGATGCCCTGAGTATTTTTACTCAGTTACATGTGAGAAAACTGAGGCACAGAAAATAACTAACTTGCCCAAAATTATGGCTATTAAGTGATAAAAGAGGGTTTTGAGCCCCTCTGAATCATACACTGCCACTCTGAAGAAGTTTGTGATGTGATTTGTATAATGTTTGGAATATCTTTTTATTGACTAGATTCCTGAGGTATGGCTATGTACGCTTTTCTTTAAAGATAAAGTTTCTTTTTTCCTGCTTGTCTTCATTTTTTTTTTTGGTATTATACAATGTCGAGAAAAAAAAGGGAGAGGAAACTTTTGTCTGCCATTGTTAACAGAAAGTTCAGAATTTATTTTAAATGGCACCTTGAGTCCAATGAAAGTATGTTTCTAATCACTCAGAATGCGCATTTTGTTAACCCTCTAATTGAGGTCTATGTATTACGAATATAGATATTGACAAGGTAAAGTTTCTAGCAGAAAGGGAAGTACATGGCTGCTATCTTAGTTTGTGGATCTTATGCTCATTTTTTCTTTTCTTTTCTTTCTTTCTTTCTTTCTTCCTTCCTTCCTTCCTTCCTTCCTTCCTTCCTTCCTTCCTTCCTTCCTCCCTCCCTCCCTCCCTTCCTCCCTCCCTCCCTCCTTTCTCTCTCTTCCTTTCTTTCCTTTCTTTCCTTTCTTTCCTTTCTTTCCTTTCTTTCCTTTCTTTCCTCTGTTCCTCTCTTCCTCTGTTCCTCTCTTCCTCTCTTCCTCTCTTCCTCTCTTCCTCTCTTTCTTTCTTTCTTTCTTTCTTTCTTTCTTTCTTTCTTTCTTTCTTTCTTTTTTTGAGACAGTTTCTCTCTTGTTGCCCAAGCTTGAGTGCAATGGCCCAATCTCAACTCACTGCAATCTCCACCCCCCGGGTTCAAGCTATTCTCCTGCCTCAGCCTCCCAGGTAGCTGGGATTACAGGCATGCACCACCACACTTAGCTAATTTTGTATCTTTAGTAGAGATGGGGTTTCACCATGTTAGTCAGACTGGTCTCAAACTCCTGACCTCAGGTGACCCGCCCACCTCAGCCTCCAAAAGTGCTGGGATTACAGGCCTGAGTCACCACGCCTGGCCTTATGCTTGTTTTTAACACAGCAGAGGCCACAATGCAGTGGGAAAAAGTCAATCCATCAAATCTAGTTTATATCCCTCCTGGCTGAATATTTTCTCCAAAACTGGTGCACCACTAGCTGGGCTCATTGCTTATTGGAGAATGTGAGCAGAGAGCAAGGAGGAAAGGATTTGAATGCTCTCACTGAAGAGTAAATGAAAGAGGAATTTCAACACATCAGCAAAATAGGCAAAGCAAAAAGAACGCTTGAGAATGGAAATAACCCAAATGCCAGAGTTAAGATTCTGGATTCTAGTCCTGAATAAACTATCATCTTACATTGTAGAGTTTGTCTCTGCTTTCTATAATATCAGATTAATATCATTTGTCCTACCTAGTTCACAGAAAACATGAAGGTTAAATATGATATCAGATAGAAAAAGCCTTCAAAAAATAATAGTTACCATACTTTTTAAAGGTCCTTTAATTTGCAAAACACTTTCAGATACATTACCTTATTAAGGCCCTGCAAAACATCCTATGAATTAGGAAGTAAAGAAATTCCTGGCCGGGCGCGGTGGCTCAAGCCTGTAATCCCTGCACTTTGGGAGGCCGAGATGGGCGGATCACGAGGTCAGGAGATCGAGACCATCCTGGCTAACACGGTGAAACCCCGTCTCTACTAAGAAATACAAAAAATAGCCGGGCGAGGTGGCAGCGCCTGTAGTCCCAGCTACTCGGGAGGCTGAGGCCGGAGAATGGCGTGAACCCGGGAGGCGGAGCTTGCAGTGAGCTGAGATCCGGCCACTGCACTCCAGCCTGGGCGACAGCACGAGACTCCGTCTCAAAAAAAAAAAAAAAAAAAAAAAAAAAAAAGAAATTCCTGATTTATGGGCACCATTGAGATGAAAATGTTGCAATGAATAATTAACTGAATAGGACTTATTTACATTCTGTGACCTGCACTGTAGATAAAATCCTTCTAATCTGAGAGTCTAAAATGTGTCCAACACTCCTGGTATATTACGTGAGTAACTCTCATAACTGTATGACAAGGCAGGTATTGTTTGCTCCATTTTACTGCTGAAGAAACTGATGCTTCAGAAGGTGAAGTCATTTAGAAATACATCAAATCAGTAAGTTGTATGGAGAGCCAGGATGTAAACTTGATTCTCTTTGACTAAAAAGTTAGCCATATGTTCATACTTCTGATTTATGATTTTTTCCTTCTAATAATAGAATTTCCATTTGGTAAGGTCTCCTGATCTTCAGACATCGGAGAAATGATCGTTTCCTTCTAAGATCATCAGTGAATTTCATTTTTAGTGTCTCTGTCATTGAAATATTTCCAGAGAAAATGAATGAAGTAAAACTTCATCCTTATTTTTGCAAAAGGAAAATCAGAATCAAAAGAATTTGATAAAAGGACAAATCATCTCTCCCAAAAGTTTAATATGGTCCTTTTTTGGTTAACTGATGGGTGTAGTGTTACTTTAAATGGCAAGCTCATCTCAGACAAGGCAGGAAATGCCCAAGGCTTCTCTATATCATAATGGAAGGATCATTTTTTTTTTCTATTGTAAAATGTATTGATGCTAAAACACTTTTAATGTGATAAACATAATTTTCCTGACATGTGCTTAGATTCTAATGTCCCTTAGAAAAACAAATGCTTTTTTTCACGACGTATGTTTACTTAACAAGAAATGCAGGAAAGAGAATCATACAAGCTATGCTTCTTGTTATTACATAAATTGGATAGAATTGAGTAGCTGAGATCCCCCTGCTTCATGGATCCAGGACTCATGGCCTACTGAAGCTACAAGGACAAAGGGGAACAGAGCCTCAGAGAATGCCAGGCTGAAGACCAGTGTTGCTACAAAGTGACACCAACTTCTGTTTAGAAAGAAAATCTCTCAAAAATGTAGAGGATTGTTAGCCTGAAAAATTTGGATAGAAGACCACCTGAAGGCAGGGGAGGCCTGAGAAGGGAGTGGCGCATAATTACTATACCCTCTGTGGAATAAACATACGGATGGGACCATGTTGCACCCAGTTCATACTTTGTACGTGAAGATTTTAGCAAATTTTACAATCGAAAAAGCACATTGTCAGCACTTAATATTTAAGATTGTATTAGGTTGGTGCAAAAGTAATCAGGGTTTTTGCCATTACTTTCAATGGCAAAAACCACGATAACCTTTGCACCACCCTAATACAAGCTTTGCTGAAGAGATTCATAAGAAAAATAGTAGTTGTTCCCAAACGAAGGCAGAGCTATGGTACCACTCAAAGCATTACATTTTTCCATCTTCCATTCAAGTCTTGACCACAAGCATGCAGAATAATTCTCTTCTTAGTAACCTTTTCATTTACTGCATAAAGTACAGCACAATGCTGCCATTTTCAAAACTGAACCTGTTCAAGAAATCATTAGTATTCAACAAAAAATATCCTGTTTGCCAAACTATGTATTTGCAGATTCAAAAAACATGGTCTAAGCTAACTCAAATAAGTAGTAAAAATTTAATCATGTATTTGTACATGCTTTTACTTACTATATTCTAATTATTTATTTCAAAGATTTTGGTTATTTAGGCTTTATATTTTATTTTTCTTAGGCTTTATATTGTAATATGCTAAGAAGCATGGCTATATCATACAGGTTAGCCATTTGTTATTGGAAACAGTGGTTGTCAGCTAAAACATTTTAAATTCATGATGCATCATAGCCAATTTATGAAAAGTAACAATTTTCAAAATTTTGGGATAGAGCAACTCAAGCCATTTTCTAATAAATAGGTTGGGGACATTTGTCAGTATATATCCTTGATATGGACCCACTAACAATCCCAAGATGAAGAGAATGTTTATCATTAAAATACACTTAAGCAGTAGAATGGTACAGCAGCAGAATCTTCCCAGAGTTTATCACCAAGACCTGACTCTAGTCTGCTCACAGCACTTACTAACCCTTTGCCTTAGAGAAAGTCACTATTTTTCCAAAGCTTCAGTTTCCATGCCCCAAAAAGTAAATTGTTTCTGACCCTTGTTGGTCACAGGCATTTTACATGGCCCAATAACTAAACTTAACTCTACATATTATTATAGTATTAGAAATAGGTTCAAGTTAAGAAACGATATCCTTAAATCTCCAAACTAACTCTTATTATGCACGTTTCATAATACTATATTTTATTCTATGCCATTACAGGGCAAACACTTATTGACAAAGAATCGCACTTCTGCACTTAGGGCCTTGCACCTGCAAGCATGAAAAATAGAACCATGCTGCTATGCAGGTGCAAAGAACCAGAAGCCACTGGATACAGGACAAGGTTGGTGATGATTCGAATAGGGATTAATCAACTTACTTATCTGAAGAAAGTATTATAAAAATGGGCATCTAAAGTGTGTTCTGGAGGAAAAAACAACATTTTCAATTAATACACAATAGTATAGTCAGTATACAGACTGGTGCTTCTTGAGCAGATGTTGTATAGAGACAGCGAAAATGTAAAGCAATAAATTTTAGGATTTCTTCGTTTTAAACATATTTAGTGAAAACTTGAATTAGTGACAGTGAGACAAGATCATTACTTTAATGACTATCAGCAATAGAAACTGATAGGAGTGCTTATAGTTAAAATTTTTATCAAAGTATAATCAAGCCTCTGAAGGATTAAAATTAAAAACAAAAGCCAAAATGATTATCAAAATAACAGTTGACATTTACTGAGCTCTTTCTCTGTGACAAAGAAACAAGGGCTTCACATAAATTATCTGTTCTACTTGTGACCACATTTCAATGAATTCTATATTATTACTACTCCATTTTATAGACAAAGGCACTTTTCTCAATCCTAGAGAGTTTGGCTAAGGTCAAACAATTAGTAAACAAGAGAGGCAAGATTTGACTCTTAGCTGAATCAAAGGTTCGTGTTCTGAATATTATATTATCTATGTCTTTCATGCTCTGAAATAATGATATTTCTAGTTGATCTCAAGGTGATCATAAAGCGAAACAGAAGGTTGACATTTCCCATAAAATTATCGAAATGGGAACACATTTTTCAATACTTGGTTACTTAAACTACTCATGAGTCAAAGACAACTAGAGTAGAGGAGTGGATTTAGGTACAATGAGAATATAAAAGAAAACATATTCCACGGTTTGCCAGATGAGTGACTGTCTTCATGAAAAATACATAAATAAATAAAAATCCTAATTTGGAATCACTTGAAACCAAGGCCAGAGTTCTTTAACACCAGAATTATTCAGCAAGGTCCTGGATCTATGGCAAACCAGAAACGGCAGTGTGGCTTTGTAGTGGAAATGAGAGGATAGCAGAGTGGGAGACATGAACACCTGAAGCAAGACAGATGAAGGTCTCTGTGCATGAGTTCTGAGGGCTTGTTTAATGTCTCCTGGCACATACAGTTGGGCTGGAAATGGAAAATTGAATGAGACAAATGACCTCAAGCATGTCTAGCTTTCAGAAATCATCAGGAAGTGAAGACAAATACGAGCCAATTGATAACCCTCTAAGGCACACACATGTGGCTACAAGGTTTGTAGGGCTTCAGCCTCCCACACCATCCACTTCATTTGCTTGAGTGAGAATGGAAACACAGAATCTACAGACCACAGATCTAGAATCTGCCTACTTTCTGATCTCCAAAAAGCCCATCATTAGCTTTCATTATTCCCTTAACTGCACATAAGCCAGTGTTTTAATTAAGCACATAGATTTGTTACATAGCAAAGTCAGATTTCTATTACATGGCTGTAGTGTAGTGTAAATATAGCCACATGGATTCTACATACAAACACATATGATGCCATTTAAAGGTAGTTGGAATAACACCCTTTAGTTACTCAGTTTTTCAACTGTTGTTATACTAATGTATTTCAGAGTTATCCAGCCCTATATGGGTGACTTCAGAGGGGGAAAAAAAAGTCTCACCAGAAATGTGCTAGGACAATAATTTGTTTTATTCCTCTGAAATGTTCTTAGCTCTGCACATACATTGCCCTAAGAAAAAAGTTCTTTTTCTGGGTCAGTAAAGAAAAAAATTAATTTTAACTTCTAAAATTAAATTCTGGGATCAAAATATCAAAATGAAATCATACTTTCATGGTGTTCATGTCAAATATCCTGTTTTTTTTTTCTTTTTCATTAAGACTAGAGATCATTTATAGCAAAACTACTTGAATGACATATCTGGAGTTTTTGGTCCATTCATTGTGTACAAATCTGGACATGCATTGTACTGAGTTTTAGGATATCATAGAAATAATGCGTACTTTTTTTCTATGATTTGTCTTGACTGTAAAATTATAGTGTTGATGATTAATGCTATTGTAACTACTATCTATTGGGTGTATCCTATGGACTGGATCCTTAACACATACTTTTACTCCTCATCTGAATCCAGTACATGTGATTAGGGCCATTACTTTCATTTCACAGATGAGGAAAGAGATATAGACACTAAAATTTCTCAAGCTGAGAAATGGCAGGTCAAGGCCAAGATTCGAATGCCGACAGGACGAGCCCCACACCCCTTCCTTTTGCATGATTTTATGCAGTGTAATACAGTTGTGGAATTTCTTTGAATATGATGAATAGCATGATGCAAGAGAAATAACAAGTACAATAACTATAAATGCAATACAATATAATCTCATAGCAACATTCAAACACTACTACTTGCTAGGATCAGCAACTTAAAAAAAAATATTTAAGAAGAACTGGGATACTTGTCTACAGAAAAACAATGAAATTATCTGTCTGCCTGTTTAGCCAAATAGTAGATATGTTAGTATTTCTTTGGTATCATTTGTATTATTTGAGTTTATTTTGTTTTTCACATATGTTCTCAGAGTGCAATATCATTCAAGTGCAAAATAAAGACAGATTGGTGTAGGTCATTCATTAATTTTCACAGCAGTTGGTTCTCTGCTGGTTTTTAAAATTAACATAAGAAAAATTTTTAAAATTAGCTTTTTTTCAAATCACATATAGCACTATGATTTTCCAAAAATCCTGCAAACAGATTCAATTGCATTCGTCCAAGATAATCACCCAGCAAAAGAGAGAAATATGAAACACTACATATCCCACCTGATTTCAAAGGCTTTGCCTTTTAGTATTTAAATGTTACGTGGTAACAAAGATAACACTCCAGTTAATGCCACGTGATACCAAAAAAATCAGAACAGCGATGATAAATAAATAATGTCTCATAGTGTGGAATCATTCCTTGAACTAGTTTTGCTAATAAAACATAAGTTACAACTGTATTTTAAAAGGAGTCTTGGAAAGTTTATAAGCTGTGATGAAATTACTATCTTAACAAAATAAGGAATGGAGAATATTCTTGCTCTACGATCAGGTCAGAAGGGCATAGTGGGTGAAGGCATTGTTATGAAAGTATACTTGTAGGAAATATATTTTATTTGTGAACAAATTTACAGAGCCTCTTTAATTTTGTTTAGGTTATTCTACTAGTCAGAATCACTGACAGCCCTTTCACCTTGTAGGATAAATCAAAATAAATAGATCGTTTTCTTCCGACCAATTCAAATCCATGGACAATGCAAAATGGATTTATTTAACAGAACATGTGGACATCAAAAGAACGTTGAACTTAATCATTGCCCCAAAGGCTATAAAATATTTTAATATTGTTATTTCACTGATACATTCTATCAGAGACACCAAAGCCCCAGCTAATTAAAATGCTTCCGATTTTCACACTGGTGACAAGCTTTTGATAGCTTCCCACAAAATATTTATGCCACCTTCATGCCATTTACAACTTTTTTACCCAATGCCTAATTTCAACTTTATATTCTGTCTTTTAAATGCATGGCTCCACTTTTCTTTTTATCTTTGATTTTCAATTAAGTTTCTCTAGCTATGAAGGTGTTACAGAGAGTGAAGACTGCAATCAAAATTTAGTATAATTCTGCAAAAACACTGAATATCGATAAACATTTATATTAAGAACCATAGAGCATTTTTCAGCAATTCTTTTACTCAGGTGCTCACATTTAAATAAAATATTAATGATTTAAAAAAATATATTAATGATTTTAAAATACAACCACAGTTTTGCATATTCAATCTCTATTTGTAAAGGCCCAGGGAAGTGAAGAGTGGAGACAATTATCCGGATTACTCAAAGCCAAATTTTTGCTAGAATGTGAAATCTTCTAAGAGCTTCCAAATAAGGTAAATACGTTTATTATGCTACCAGGGTCAGAAGTTTAATTGCCCATTTATCAGCTAAAGTTGATTCTTTAAAACCTTCCGTCAAATTCCAGGATTAATTGGTGAGCTCTGACCTGGAGGGAAACTGAGGACTTGGACTGGAGTGAAAAATTGCACCAATGCTTGTAACTCCATACCCCAAGGAAAGCCAGCACGGTGATTTTATACTTGGATTACATGGTGTGTCAAGGCCCGTGGAATCCGTGACTCCAGATGTTCTTTGAGCCTGCCTGAAAGTTCTTGCCACCCTTTTCTCTGAATATATTTGGTGAGTCGGGCTGCGTTGATTAATTTTTTTGTGTCATCTTGGCTAGGTTTTGGTGCCCAACTGTTTGGTCAAACAGCAGTCCACATGCTTCTGTGAAGGTGTTTTTTAGATGTGAGTAACATTGAAATCAGTAGACTGAGTTAAAACAGATTTCCTTTTATAACGTGCTTGGGCTTCATTCAATCAGTTGTAGTCCATCAGAGAATAAAAAGACTGAGCTCCCCCAAGAAAGAAGATATTCTGCCTTGGGATAGCATTGCAGATTTTAGACTTTCCAACCGCCACAATCATGTGAGCCAATTGCTTAACAATCTCCCTCTCCCTCTTTCTCTCTCTCTCTCTAAATATAAATTTTTATATATTACATATATGTTTATATATTTTATATATTACATATATTTTATATATAATATATAATGTAAATATATTTATAAATATATAATATATAATATAATATGTATTTATAAATATTTTATATAATATATAATTTATATATAATTCTATATAATATTTATATATTATATATGTATACATAAATTTATATGTAAATACGTACTTATATAGTTGTATATATAAATGTAGATCAATGATAGCTTAGATATGAAAATAGATACACAGAGATTGCACATTTCTTTTTCTTTTCTATAAAGAACACCAACTAATACACAGATATTCCACCTCTACATTGGTCCAACTTACATGCTTCCCACTCTATTAGGCATCCTTTGAACATTTAGGTATCCATATAGCACTTCTGAGTCCTAATTCCATATAGCTATCAGGTTCTCTAAGCTTTCATTTATTCTACTATCCTCCAACAACCCAATATCTAGAGGATCCTCTGACCCTAAGAGCTGAGTATGCCTAATCTGAAATGAATGGAAGAAGAAGTGTTTCGAATTTCAGTTATTTTGGGATTTTAGAATATTTGCTTATGAATAATAAGAAATATTGGGGATTGGATCCAAGTGTAAACATAAAATTTATGTTGCATATACATCTTTTACACATATTCTGAAAATAATTTTATACAATAGTCTTAATAATTTGGGCATGAAACACAGTTTGACTGCGTTTTGACCGTGACCTGTCACATGAAGTCAGATATGGATTTTTCCACTTGTGGCATCATGTCAACTTTCAAAAATTTTTGAATTTTGGAGCATTTTTGACTTCAAAATTGTGAATTTTGTCCTCACTTTCTTGGTCAATCTGCATGTTTTACCCTCAGTGATCAAAAAGTAGTTCTTATCCCACAATCACTGGTCAAGAGAAGATTTGCTGCCCCTCTGAACATTACCTCCTTCCAGCCCAAATCCCTCTACAATGATCGTCCCAATGGGGCTTTGAAAATTGTAGCCGAGGAAGCCTACGTACCTAGGATAATACTGGAACTCCCAAACAAGTGTGTATATTAAAACCAAATCAGACCTTGCATTATAATTTTATTATAATCAACATTTCTTTGAAGCAGAGGTACTAGGACATAGCTACTAATTAGATAGATTAATGTAGACATAATAGTGTACAAGTTAGATTTTTCTTAAAAAAGGTTGTTAACCCTTAAATTAGAAAGTGCTATAGAGGTTAGCTTTATAAATGCTACAGACAAAAATTTTTCATCTTTGATTTATAATCTGTTTGAAAGTCAAAAGCTTTACAACAATAATCTATGACACAAATATCTAGGTATAATTTTTAAAAAATTCAATCCATAGAAAATAATTTAATTTCTATATTGCTTTCAAGGAAGTATGTTCATATTTGAAGAGGTTGTAGTATGAAAGACACTTCGATAACTTGAGTTTGTTTTCTATTAATATTAACTGAAAACTAATGTTAATGATAAAGGCTATTTATGCTTATTTTTATTTGTTTCTTAAGTTTTGAGGGATGTGGAAGGTAGGGAAAATGATCCAATAGACCAAAATCTGACAAAATCACAGAAATGGATAACAATAACAACAAGGACATATCATAGGCCAGGCTTTTAAAAACTTCTAATGGCCAGACCTCACCCCCAAATTGTTAAAGTCTTCACATTAATCTTGACTGGGATGGCTTAAGAAATGACTTACAAGTTCTCTGGATCTCTGGCATGGCACAGATCTGACAGCATACAAGCCTTCAACTGTCAGAAGGAAGCCCACCAAAGCAAGTGTGTGGGGGCTAGCAATGATGGCCATGGTCTGTGAAAACCCAAGTGAGGGATGACAAACAAAGGCTCATTCCAAAGTGATAGCCACTCCAGAGGCAGCATTCTATCCCAGTCTCATTGAGGAGCAGCCATACGTCATCCAAAACACTCTGGGCTACCTCTCAGAAAACTGATGGAAGTCACAAAATTCTGGATGAGAGGCATACAAACTGGAAAAGCTGGGCACCAATTATAGGGCATTCAGGATGAGAGTGTGATCCTGAATTACACGAGAATCATTTCTAAAAAATGAAATTGAAAAACATTAACAGCATCATGATGGTATCTATTATAGAGCAAAAAGAATAGAAAGCTTTCAAAATCATTTCTTCCATTTCTTTGGTATTGCTGTTTTGCCCTTTTTTGGACTTATACTAGTAATAAAAGAAAATTATATTTATAGATGCTATAGACGTCAATTAAAGGTCACTGCTCTTGAGTGAAATTTCTCAGTGAACAAGTATTCTCAGCAGATTAAGTGTTTATATCTCTTAAAAGTCATGATATTTTAATTCCAAAAGAACAATTGTAGTAAGTTAGCACCCATCTGTTTTACTTCAAAAAATTCAACTGTCTTGGTTATGAACTTCAAAAGTCATAAAAGATTATCATCATAAAACAGAACATATGGATGTCCAAAGACTGACATCAACACCCACAAATAATATTCAAACAGTGTGATTCTATGCAATTTGCAAACAAATAAGTACATATATTTAAATCCATTTTGTATAATATTCAATTTAGCAGCACATGTATACATAGACTCATTCTAATATTTTTAAATTTTAATTAATTGGAATTAGATTTTCGAGTTAAGTTTTAATGCAAAATAATTTTGTGTAATTCTATTATTTGTCAATATCTAATATTGAGGTAATGTTTCCACTAGCTTTTGCAGAATATAAATATGAAAGAGAAAAAGGTCCAGTGTGCAGGGAACTTATAATCTAATTTGGGAATATATTAATTACAGTTTAGAGATACAAGCTCCAAATTACAAAAGACATCATTAAGAAAAGATCAAAAACAGCGAAAAATCAGTGCTGACAGTGAGAGGCAAGTTTCTGAGCTACCATAAAATAAAAATTAAAAAAATAGAAAATAAAGAAAATGATTACAAAAAGCCTTTATCAGCACTGAATTTACAAAGTGAAAATATATAATGGAGGGGAAATAGGCATTAATGAGGTAAAGGAAATTGGACTTTATTGATTAACAAACTAACTAAATAGGTAACTAGCCATCCATATATATGTTTGGAATCCAGAACCCACTTGAATCAGTAGTCATCAATAACATATATTTATTTAATACAACGAAAGGCACGTTCTAACTAATAAAGATTTGGGCTGATAAAAATGTGCGATTTATGCTTTACATGATCAACAAATTTCAAGGAATCATATAACCACAAATAATATTTAACAAAAAAAAATCTGAGCATATTTTTATAATCTTTGAATCGACTCGATTCCTTAAAGTCATTGTTACATACACCAGCAGTCTCAGTCTTCCTCAACGCTTTCATATGAACACAGTTTTTCACTGTAGCATACATTCATGAAGATGTAGATTAGAAAAATAATAAGGAATGTTGCATAACAGATAATTTTATGTGGTACTGTTATATATTTTTTTCCTATTCCACTTTTATTTTATGATTTGGAAAGCATTTTTTAACTTTTATTTTAGGTTTGTGGATACATGTGCAGGTTTGTGGATACATGTGCAGGTTTGTGGATACATGTGCAAGTTTGTTTTACAGGGAAGCTCCTGTCTTGGTGTCTTCGTGTCTTCGGATTTTGTTGCACAGATTATTTTGTTACTTAGATATTAAGCCTAGTACTGTCCAATAGTTACTTTTTCTGTGCAACTCCTTCCTCTAACCCTCAAGGAAGCCCCAGTGTCTGTTGTTACTTTCTCAGTGTTCATAGGTGCTCATCACTTAGCTCCCTCTTATAAGTCAGAACATGCAGTATTTGGTTATCTGTTCCTGTGTTAGTTTGCTAAGGATAATGGCCTCCAGATCCATTTATGCTCCCACAAAACACATAATCTCATTCTTTTTTATGGCTGTAAAGTATTCCATGGTATCTATATACCACCTTTTCTTTATCCAGTCTGTCATCGATGGGCATTTAGGTTGATTCTATGTCATTGCTATTTTGAATAGTGTTGCAATGAACATTCCTGTGCATGTGTCTCTATGGAAGAACTACTTATTGTCCTCTGGGTATAAACTCAGTAATGGGATTGCTGGGTCAAATGGTAGTTCTGCTTTTAGTTCTTTAAAGAAAAGTCATACTGCTTTCCACAATGGTCGAATTAATTTACACTTCCAAAAACAGTGTGTAAGTGCTCCCTTTTCTCCACAACTGCTCTGGTATTTTTAAATTTTTTAATACTAGTCATTTTGACAGGTGTGAGATGGTACCTCATTACAGCTCTGATTTGCATTTCTCTAATTATCAGTGATATTGAGGTTTGTAAAATATGCTTGTTGGCCACATGTTTGTCTTCTTTGAAAAGTGTCTGTGCATGTTCTTTTTTGAGATAGAGTCTTGCTCTATCACCCAGGCTGGAGTGCAGAGGTACAGTCTTGACTCACTGCAGCCTCCCAGGCTCAAGCGATCCTCCCACCTCAGCCTCCTGAGCATAGTCAGGACTACAGGTGTGCACCACCATATCTTGCTAAGTTTTTGTATTTTTGGTAGAGTTGCAATTTTACCATGTTGCTGAGGCTGGTCTTGAACTTCCGAGCTCAAGCAATCTGCCTGCCTCAGTCTACTAAAGTGTTGGAACTACAGGCATGAGACACTGTGCCTAATCCTTTGCTCATTTTTTAATAGGATTGTTTGAATTTTTATTTTTGTAAATTTATTTAAGTTCGCTATGGATGCTAGATATTAGACCTTTGTTAGATGCATAGTTTGCTAAGTTTTTCTTTTATTCTGTTCTCTGTATACTCTGTTGATATTTTCTTTTGCTGTACAGAATCTGTTAACCAGATCCCATTTGTCAGTTTTTGCTCTTGTTGTGGTTGCTTTCCGTGTCTATGCCATGAAATCATTGCCCATTCCCAAATCCAGACTGGTATTGCCTAGGTTGTCTTTCAGGGTTTTTATAGTTTTGGGTTTTACATTTAAGTCTTTAATCAATCTTGAGTTAATTTTTGTATATGGTGTCAGAAAGAGGTCCAGTTTCAATCTTCTGGATATGGCTAGCCAGTTATCCCAGCACTGTTTGTTGAATAGCAACTCGTTTCCCCATTGCTTGTTTTTGTCAGCTTTATTAAAGATCAGATGGTGGTAGGTGTGTGGCCTTATTTCTGGACTCTCTGCTGTTCCATTGGTGTATGTGTCTGTTTTGGTATCAGTATCATGCTGTTTTGGTTACTGTTTAGTACAAGCGTGATGCCTACAGCTTTCTTCTTTTTGCTTAGAACAGCTTTGGCTATTCAGTTTCTTTTTTGGTTCCATATGAGTATTAAAATAGTTTTTTTTCTAGTTCTGTGAAGGATGTCATTGGTAGTTTGATAGGAATAGCATTGAATCTATAAATAGCTTTGGGTGGAAGAGCAATTTTAATGATACTGATTTTTTTCTATTCATGAGCATAGGATGTTTTTACATTTGTTTGTGTTGTCTCTGATTTCTTTGAACAGTGTTTTGTAATTCTCATTGTACAGACTTTTGATCTCCCAAGTTAGCTGGATTCCTAGATATTTTATTCTTTTTGTGGCAATTGTGAATGAGATTGTGTTCTTGATTTGCTCTTGGCTTGTCTATTGTAGGTGTATAGGAATGTTAGTGACTTTTGCACATTGATTGTGTATCCTGAGACTTTGTTGAAGTTTTTTATGAGCTGAAGAAACTTTTCAGCTGTTTGGAGTTTTCTAGATATAACATCATGTCATCTGTAAATAGGGACAGTTTGGCTTCTTCTCTTTCTATTTGGATGCACTGTATTTCTTTCTCATGTCCAATTGCCTTGGCCAGGACTTCCTGTTCTATGTTGAATAAGAGTGGTGAGAGAGGCCATCCTTATTTTGTGCTGGCTTTCAAGGGGAATGCTTTCAGCTATGCCTATTCAGTGTGATATTTGTTGTGGGTTTGCATAGATGGCTCTTATTATTTTGAGGTACGTTCCTTCAATACTTAGTTTATTGAGAGTTTTTAACATAAAAAGATATGAAATTGTATCCAAAGCCTTTTCTGTATCTATTGAGATAATTATGTGATTTTTGTCTTTAGCTCTGTTTATGTGAAGAATCACATTATTGATTCAAGTATGTCAAGGTTAAGGCCTACTTGATCATGGTTCGTAAGCCTCTTGAGGTGCTGCTAGACTTGGTTTGCCAGTATTTCTTTTGAGGATTTTCCCACGAATGTTCATCAAGGATATTGACCTGAAGTTTTTCTTTTTTGTTGCATCTCTACCAGGTTTTCGTATTAGGATGATGCTGGCCTCTGGAATGAACTGGGAAGGAGTCCCTCTTTTTCGTGTCTTTGGAATAGTTTCAGCAGAAATACTACCAGCTCTTCTTTGTGTATCTGGTAGAATTCAGCTATGAAATCACCTGGTGTTGGGTTGTGTCATTGTTGTTATTGTCGTTGTTAGGCTATTTATTACTGCATCAATTTCAGAGATTGTTATTTGTCTGTTCAGGGATATGATTTCTTTCTGATTTAATATTGGGAGAGTGTATGTGTTCAGTTATTCATTTTTTTGAATTTTCTAGTTTATGTGCATAGAGGCATTAATAATATCCCCTGATCGTTGCTTGTATTTCTGTGGGGTCAGTAGTAATATGCCCCCTTGTCATTTCTGATTTTGTTTATTTGAATCTTCTCTGTTTTCTTCTTGATTAGTGTATGTGGGGTCTAACTATTTGATTAGTTTTTTTTCAAAAACCAGCTACCGGATTTGTTGATGTTTTGAACGATTTTTGGTGTCTCTATCTTCTTCTGTTCAGCTCTAATTTTGGTTACTTCTTGTCTTCTCCTAGCTTTGGAACTGGTTTGCTCTTGGTTCTCTAGTTCTTCTGGTCGTGATGTTAGGTTGTTAACGAGATCTTTCTAATTTTTCATGTGGGCATTTAGTGCTATACATTTCCTTCTTAAAACTGCCTTAGCTGTGTCCTAGAGATACCTTTGTTTTCATTCGTTTCCAAGAACTTCTTGATTTCTGCCTCAATTTTATTATTTACCCAACAGTCATTCAGGAACAGGTTATTCAATTTAAATGTAACTGTATGGTTTTGAGTGCATTTCTTAGTCTTGATTTCTAATTTGATTGTGTTGTGTTTCAGAGATGGTTTGTTAGGATTTTAGTTTTGTGTATTTTCCTGTTTTTTATCTTGAACATTTGCTTTTCATTTAACATTATGTCTTAAAGATAACACCTCTAAAATAAGAATTCTCTCATTTTTTTAAAGAAAGAGATGCATAACGGTTCACTCTCTGGGTGTGTCTAATATTTTATGTGTATGAAAATTGTTTCTATCATTTTGCTAAATAACCTTGCGTGTGTATTACTTTTTTTATATATATACTTTATGTTCCACGGTACATTTGCACAATATGCAGGTTTGTTACATACGTATACATGTGCCATGTTGGTGTGCTGCCCCCATTAACTAGTCATTTACATTAGGTGTATCTCCTAATGCTATGCCTCCTCCCTCTCCCCCCGACAACAGACCCCAGTGTGTGATGTTCCCCTTCCTGTGTCCAAGTGTTCTCATTATTCAATTCCCACCTATGAGTGAGAACATGTGGTGTTTGGTTTTCTGTTCTTGTGATAGTTTGCTGAGAATGATGATTTCCAGCTGCATCCATGTCCCTACAAAGGACAGGAACTAATCCTTTTTCATGGCTGCATAGTATTCCATGGTGTATATGTGCCACATTTTCTTAATCCAGTCTGTCATTCATGGACGTTTGGCTTGGTTCCAACTCTTTGCTATTGTGAACAGTGCAGCAATAAACATACATGTGCATATGTCTTTATAGCAGCATGATTTATAATCCTTTGGGTATATACCCAGTAATGGGACAGCTGGGTCAAATGGTATTTCTAGTTCTAGATCCTTGAGGAATCGCCACACTGTCTTCCACAATAGTTGAACTAGTTTATAGTCCCACCAACAGTGCAAAAGTGTTCCTATTTCTCCACATCCTCTCCAGCACCTGTTGTTTCCTGACTTTTGAATGATCGCCATTCTAACTGGTGTGAGATGGTATCTCATTGTGGTTTTGATTTGCATTTCTCTGATGGCTAGTGATGATGAGCATTTTTTCATGTTTCTGTTGACTGCATAAATGTCTTCTTTTGAGAAGTGTCTGTTCATATCCTTTACCCACTTTTTGATGGGGTTGTTTTTTTCTTGTAAATTTGTTTGAGTTCTTTGTAGGTTCTGGATATTGGCCCTTTGTCAGATGGGTAGATTGCAAAAATTTTCTCCCATGCTGTAGGTTGCCTGTTCACTCTGATGGTAGTTTCTTTTGCTGTGCAGAAGCTCTTTAGTTTAATGAGATCTCATTTGTCAATTTTGGTTTTTGTTGCCGTTGCTTTTGGTGTTTTAGACATGAAGTCCTTGCCCATGCCTATGTCCTCAATGGTATGGCCTAGGTTTTCTTCTAGGGTTTTTATGATTTTATGTCTGATATTTAAGTCTTTAATCCATCTTGAATTAATTTTTGTGTAAGGTGTAAGGAAGGGATCCAGTTTCAGGGATCCAGTTTCAGCTTTCTACTTAGGGTTAGCCAATTTTCCCAGCACCATTTATTAAATAGGGAATCCTTTCCCCATTTCTTGTTTTTCTCAGGTTTGTCAAAGATCAGATGGTTATAGATATGTGGTATTACTTCTGAGGGCTCTGTTCTGTTCCATTGGTCTATATCTCTGTTTTGGTACCAGTACCATGCTGTTTTGGTTTTACTGTAGCCTTGTAGCATTGTTTGAAGTCAGGTATTGTGATGCCTCCAGCTTTGTTCTTTTGGCTTCGGAATGTCTTGACAATGCGGGCTCCTTTTTGGTTCCATATGAACTTTAAAGTAGTTTTTCTCCAATTCTGTGAAGAAAGTCATTGGTAGCTTAACGGGGATGGCATTGAATCTATAAATTACCTTGGGCATTATGGCCATTTTCATGATATTGATTCTTCCTATCCATGAGCATGGAATGTTCTTCCATCCACACAACATAAAAGAGTTTGTGTCCTCTTTTATTTCACTGAGCAGTGGTTTGTAGTTCTCCTTGAAGAGGTCCTTCTCATCCCTTGTAAGTTGGATTCCTAGGTATTTTATTCTCTTTGAAGCAATCGTGAATAGGAGTTCACTCATGATTTGGCTCTCTGTTTTTCTGTTATTGGTGTATAAGAATGCTAGTGATTTTTGCACATTGATTTTGTATCCTGAGACTTTGATGAAGTTTCTTATCAGCTTAAGGAGTTTTTGAGCTGAGATGATGGGGTTTTCTAAATATACAATCATGTCATCTGCAAACAGGGACAATTTGACTTCTTCTTTTCCTAACTGAATACCCTTTATTTCTTTCTCTTGCCTGATTTTCCGGTCAGAACTTCCAACACTATGTTGAATAGGAGTGGTGAGAGAGGGCATCCCTGTCTTGTGCCAGTTTTCAAGGGGAATGCTTCCAGTTTTTGCCCATTCAGTATGATATTGGCTATGGGTTTGTCATAAATAGCTCTTATTATTTTGAGATACATTCCATCAATACCGAATTTGTTGAGAGTTTTTAGCATGAAGGACTGTTGAATTTTGTCAAAGGCCTTTTCTGCATCTACTGAGATAATTACGTGGTTTTTGTCTTTGGTTCTGTTTATATGCTGGATTATGTTTATTGATTTGCGTACGTTGAACCAACCTTGCATCCCAGGGATGAAGCCCACTTGATCATGGTGGATAAGCTTTTTGATGTGCTGCTGGATTCGGTTTGCTATTATTTTACTGAGGATTTTTTGCATCAATGTTCATCAAGGATATTGGTCTAAAATTCTCTTTTTCCATTGTGTCTCTGCCAGGCTTTGGTATCAGGATGATGTTGGCCTCATAAAATGAGTAAAGGAGGATTCCCTCTTTTTCTATTGATTGGAATAGTTTCAGAAAGAATGGTACCAGCTCCTCCTTGTACCTCTGGTAGAATTCAACTGTGAATCTGTCTGGTCCTGGACTTTTTTTGATTAGTAGGCTATTAATTATTGCCTAAATTTCAGAGCCTGTTATTTGTCTATTCAGGGATTCAACTTCTTTCTGGTTTAGTCTTGGGAGAGTGTATGTGTCAAGGAATTTAGCCATTTCTTCTAGGTTTTCTAGTTTATTTGCGTGGAGGTGTTTATAGTATTCTCTGATGGTAGTTTGCATTCCTGTGGGGTAGGTGGTGATATCCCCTTTATCATTTTTTATTGTGTCTATTTGATTCCTCTCTCTTTTCTTTTGTATTAGTCTTGCTAGCCAGCTATCTATTTTGTTGACCTTTTCAAACAACCGGCTTCTGGATTCATTGATTTTTGAAGGGCTTTTTTGTGTCTCTATCTCCTTCAGTTCTGCTCTGATCTTAGTGATTTCTTGCCTTCTGCTAGCTTTGGAATGTGTTTGCTCTTGCTTCTCTAGTTCTTTTAATTGTGATGTTAGAGTGTCAATTTTAGATCTTTCCAGCTTTCTCTTATGGGCATTTAGTGCTATAAATTTCCCTCTACACACTGCTTTAAATGTGTCCCAGAGATTCTGGTATGTTGTATCTTTGGTCTCATTTGTTTCAAAGAACATCTTTATTTCTGCCTTCATTTTGTTATGTACCCAGTAGTCATTCTGGAGCAGGTTGTTCAGTTTCCGTGTAGTTGAGTGGTTTTGATCGAGTTTCTTAATCCTGAGTTTTAGTTTGATTGCACTGTGGTCTGAGAGACAGTTTGTTATAATTTCTGTTCTTTTACATTTGGTGAGGAGTGCTTTACTTCCAACTATGTGGTCAGTTTTGGAATAAGTGAAATGTGGTGCTGAGAAGAATGTATATTCTGTTGATTTTGTGTGGAGAGTTCTGTAGATGTCTGTTAGGTCCGCTTGGTGCTGAGTTAAATTCAATTTATGGATATCCTTGTTAACTTTCTGTCTTGTACCATCATGAAAGACCAAAGGTAGATAAAAGCACAAAGATGGGGAAAAAACAGTGCAGAAAAGCTGTAAATTCTAAAAATCAGAACACCTCTCCCCTTCCAAAGGAAGGCAGCTCTTTGCCAGCAATGGAACAAAGCTGGACTGAGAATGACTTTGACAAGTTGAGAGAAGAAGGCTTCAGACAATGAAACTTCTCTGAGCTAAAGGAGGAATTACGAACCCAGTGCAAAATTTTGTGTATTTTCTAAGGAGAGTGTTTTCCTTTAGATTATGTTATCAATTTTAGAGTATAGGCAATATAAAAATGAAAACAGTGTATATTCTGTTGGTTTGGGGTGAAGAGTTCTGTAGATGTCTATCAGGTCCATTTAGTGCAATGCTGAGTTCAGATCTTGAATATCTTTGCCAATTTTCTGCCTTGACTATCTGTTTAATATTGTCAGTGGGGTGTTAAAATATCCCACTACTATTGTTTGGGTATCTAAGAACTTGCTTTATAAATCTGAATGTTTCTTTTTTGGGTACATATATATTTAGGATAGTTGGATCTTCTTGTTGGATTGAGTCTTTTACCATCATGTACTGCCCTCTTTGTCTTTTTGGATCTTTGTTGGTTTAAAGTCTGTTTTGTCAGAAATCAGGATTGCGACTCCTGCTTTTTCTATTTGCTTGGTAGAATTTTCTCCATCCCTTTATTTTGAACCTATGTGTGTCATTGTATGTGAGATGGGTCTTTTGAAGACAGCATACCAATGGGTCTTGGTTCTTTTTTCAGCTTGCCACTCTGTCTTTGGTTGGAGCATTTAGCCATTTTACATTTAAGGTTAGTATAAATATATGTGGATTTGATCCTGTCATCATGATGTTAGCTAGTTATTATGCAGAGTTGTTAATGTGGTCACTTTATAGTGTCACTGCTCTGTGTATTTCAGTGTGTTTTTTTAGTGACTGATAATGGTATTTCCTTTCCATATTTAGTGGTTCCTTCTGGTGCTCTTGCAAGACAGGCCTGGCAGTAACAAATTTCTAGCATTTGCTTGTCTAAAAAGGATCTTATTTCTTCTTTGCTCTTGAAGCTTAGCTTGGGCAAATCTAAAACTCTGGCTTGGAATGTATTTTCTTTAGGAATGATGGCCTCCAATCTTCTGGCTTGTAGGGTTTTGGCTGAGAGGTTTACTGTTAGTCTGATGGGCTTCCTTTTGTAGGTGAACCTGAACTCTCTATCTGCTTTTAATGTTGTTTTATTTTAACCTTAGAGAATTTGCTGATTATGTTATTTGAAGATCATCTTGAGGATGATCTTCTTGTAAAGTATCTTCCTGGGGTCTCTGTATTTCCTAAGTTTGGCATTTGGTCTCTCCAGTTAGATTGGGGAAGTTCTCATGGATGATATTGATAGTGACAGGGGGCAGAGAAATTCCAGGCATGATAGGGTGGGTCCCTGATAAAACCCCACCCTCAAGCTGAAAAGCCTGAAGTCCTCAACCCAAAGTGACAACTTCTATTCTTATTTTTCCACTCAAATATTGCTTTTTTTCTGAACTACTCATGGCCTGCCCCACCCCCATTCTGTGCTTATAAAGACCCCAGACTCAGCCAGTAGAGAGGAGAAGCAGTTGGATGTTGGGAACGATGGCTGAACATTGGAGAGAAGGGGCTTGACTTCAGAGGGAGAGCTTGATGGGATAACTTTGGAGAAGAATCCAGCTAAAGATAGCTGGACCTCAGGGTAATATTACCTACCAACTCTGTCCCCTTTTCAGTTTCCCTTCCCACCAAGAGTCACTTTCATCAGCATGAAAATCCCCTGCATTTACTATCCTTCAATTAATTCATGTAACCTTATTTTTCCTGGACACTGGACAAGAGCTTTGGAGCCACAAGTGTGGATAAAAAAGGCTGTCACACTCACCCTTTGCCTTTGCTGGCAGAGGGCCATTGCCTCACACAAAAAGGCAGAGGGCCCACTAAGTTATCAACATTTAAGCCATCTGCAGATGGCAGAGTTAAAAGAGCTCTGTAACATGACTTCTGGGGCACCAGGACTGAATGCTACTACATGGCCTGCACAGTTTGCTTCTGCCAGCGCCCAAAAGCACTCACCCTGGCTCCTGCACTCACTCACCTGTGCACTCCCTCCCCTGAAGGGTGGAACACAACAGGTCCCAGTGAGCAGAGTTTGATCCTGTTGGCACCAAAAGGGTTCCAGCACTCATGCACTCCAGATCCTTCCTTGTTTGCTTGCATTCCTTCCTGCAAGGAGTTGAGAGTGATGGGTTAAGTAAACAAGCCACCCTTGTCATGAGTCCCACAAACGGGTCAGGGAAATATCCTACTTCAATACCCTGAAATATGTTTTCCAAATTGGTTGCATTCTCCTCATCTCTTTCAGGGACACTAATGAGTCATAGATCGGGTCTTTTTACATAATCTCATATTCCTCAGAGGTTTTGTTCATTCTTTTTCATTATTTTCTCATATTCTTGTCTCACTGTCTTATTTCAGAAAGCCAGTCTTCAAGCTCTGGGATTCTTTTCTTCACTTGGTCTATTCTGCTATTAATACTTGTGATTGCATTATGAAATTCTCATAGTGTTTTTTAGCTCTATCAGGTTGGTTAAATTATTTTATGTAATGACTATTTTGTCTGTCAGCTCCTGAATTGTTTTATCATGATTTTTAGCTTCCTTGGATTGGGTTTCAATGTACTCTTGTAGCTACGTGATTTTTTTCTATTCATATTCTGAATTATATTGCTGTCATTTCAGCCATCTCAGCCAGGTTCAGTACCCTTGCTGGAGAGGTGATGCAGTCATTTGGAAGAAAGAAGTAAGTCTGGCTTTTTGAGTTTTCAGAGTTCTTGCTCTGATTCTTTTGCATCTTTGTGGGCTGATCTACCTTCAATCTTTGAGATTGCTAACCTTTGGATGGGTTTTTTTTTTTCTTTTATCATATTTGATGGCCTTGAGAGTTTGATTAAAGGATAAGGTGGATTCAGCTGACTGGTTTCATTTCTGGAAGATTTTAGGGGGCCAATGCTCAGTTTTCATCTCCTGTACTGTGTGCTCTAACTCTGCGAGACTTGTATTGGGTTCTGCCTTTTTTCTCTGGTTCCTTGAGGTTAAGAATCTACTGTGCTGTGGGGATCGAGGTGCTACTGGACCAATGGTCACCGAATTCTGATGGGTGATGTCAGCGAAAGTGTTTCAGAATGTCGGGACAGCAGGTTCCATCTTCCTCCCCACGTGCCAGCAGCAGTGGTAGTGGTAGCTGCAGTAGAGTGCTAGTGGCTGCAGAGGGAGGTTGCCTCCCTGCGGGCATTCACTACAGTGATGGAGACAATGTAGCTTGGGGAAGGTCAGGGGCCCTGCTGGTGACTGTGTGCACTATGGCCCTTTAGATCGTGTTGGCTCAGGGGCAGAATACTGGCAGGCACAAGTCTGGGTGCCTTCTCTGTGCCACACATGAAGGAATAATCACCCAGGACAGGGAAGGATCCACTGTTCTCTGTGCAGTGTTAGCACAAAGGTGGTGAAAGACAGGACTGTCTGGATTTCCTAGGCCAACTAAGAATCCCTAAGCCTAGCTGGGAAGATGACTGCATCCACCTTTAAACATGGGGCTTGTAACTTAGCTCACACCTGACCAACCAGATAGTAAAAAGAGCTCACTAAAATGCAAATTAGGCAAAAACAGGAGGTAAAGAAATAGCCAATCATCTATTGCCTGAGAGCACAATGGGAGGGACAATGATCAGGATATATAAACCCAGGCAATGGAGCCAGCAACGGCTACCATCTTTGGGTCCCCTCCCTTTGTATGGGAGCTCTGTTTCCGCTCTATTACACCTTGCAACTGCGCTCTCTTCTGGTCCATGTTTGTTATGGCTCGAGCTGAGCTTTCACTCGCCATCCAACACTGCTGTTTGCCATTGTGGCAGACCCATGGCTGATTTCCATCCATCTGGATCCTGCAGAGTGTCCGCTGTGCTTCTGGTCCAGCAAGGCGCCCATTGCTGCTCCTGATCAGGCGAAAGGCTTGTGATTGTTCCTGCATGGCTAAGTGACTGGGTTCATCCTAATCGAGCTGAACACTTGTCACTGGATTCCACGGTTCTCTTCCATGACCCACAGCTTCTAAAAGAGCTATAACACTCACTGCATGGCCCAAGATTCCATTCCTTGGAATCCATGAGGCCAAGAACCCCAGGTCAGAGAACATGAGGCTTGCCATCATCTTGGAAGCGGCCTGCCACCATCTTGGGAGCTCTGGGAGCAAGGATCCTCCTCATAACAGTGGGATGATGATGGGAGTGGAGCCAGCTGGTTCTGTGCTTGCCAAGGCTATGTCTGCAATGTTGATCAGTAGGGGTAGGGGATTGGACTACAGTCCTGTGTGCTGGCAGGGCATGAAAAGCAAAACCTGCCCATGTAGACACACACCAGTAAAGTGATATTGGGAGTTATTGTGGGTCCAGGGGAAGCTGAAGTATGTGGAGGTAGAGTGCAGGCTGGGACTTGGCCATAGGGGTCAAGCTGAAGCTCTCTGCTACTCAAGAATGGTCCTCCAGCACAGAAGCTATAGTGTGGGTCCCCAGGAAACCAGAGACTGCCCTTCAAGCAGGTGTAGCCAGGCTGGGGTCCCAGGAGAGGCCAGCCGACCAAGGGGTGTTCAGGTTGGACTGGCCCCACCTGACAGGTAAGACCTCCCTGCAGGGGTCTGGTCCAACAGTTTTCCTAGGGCTGAAATCTCCTATGAGAGCAATTTGAGCCTGTGGGGGGACTGTCCCTAACTGTGCTCCACTACAGAAGCTCTCGCATCAAACTCTCTGGGCTCTACATCAATTGTCTTGCTGCCTCTCCCACTTCTCTAAACCACTCTCTTTGCCAACTCATGTGTCCCTGTGGCGGTCAAGGGGTTTCTCATGCCCATGTGCCTGAGGCCAGTGGCAAGAGCAGGTTGCTTCTTGCCAGTTCAACTCACCGGTTCCCCTGGAGCCATCATGAGTTAGGAATGAGTCTCGGTGTGTGGTAGCCCCAAGCAGGATTCCCAGCTTTCTCCCCCTTCAGCCAAGCTTCTATCTTCCCTCAGTTGACTCTTGGTAGCTTCCCTCTGAAGAACTGTTAGGAGGACACCAGTCATCTTGGTCCCTCAGTGGGAGCTGTTACACCTGGCTGCGTCTAATTGGCCATCTTGCCCTCCCCTGTATCTTTTTATTCTGTCTAACTGAAACAAAATTAATAGCTTGCAAAAAGTTATATAAATAAATGAGATTTTTTTTGTGATTAAGGTAACTCAAGTTTTTCAAATTAAATGCATTTTAGAGTAGTTTTATGGAAAAAATATAAACAAAATAGACAGTTATCATATATCCCATACCCAGTTTCTCCTGTCATTCACATCTTGCATTAGTATAGTACATTTGTTACAATTAGTGAACCATACGGACCATTTTTATTAACTAAAGTCCATAACTTTACTCATATTTCCTTAGTTTTCATGTAATGTCTTTTTTTTCTGTTCTAGGATCCCATCCAGGACCCCATATTATATTTACTCATCATGTCTCCATAGGCTGTGACCGTTGCTTAGAATTGATTAGTTTTTGATGACCTTGATGGTTTTGAGTATTTCTAGTCAGGTATTTTGTAGAGTGATCCTAAATTGGAATTTGTTTGATGTTTTTCTCATGATTTGAATAGGATTATGGATTTTGAGGAGAAAGACCACAAAGTTAAAGTCATACTTCTATTTCTTCAAATCTTATCAAGGGAACACGATATGAATTTGGGCACCTGGCTTGGGCATTTTTTGTGACACTTTTCAATACAAAGTTAAACCACCCTTTCACACCATATGCAGAAACTCACTATGTGCAGCCCATACTTAAAGAATGAAGAATTGTGCCTCACAGGCTTGAAGTTTGGTTATCTACAAAAATTGTTTCGAATTCTTCTCTATGGGAGATTTGTCTCTTCTCCCCATTTATTTATTCATTCAATCTTTCACAGACAGATTCATGGACATTTATTTTATATTTTGGGTTATCATCCAATACTACATTATTCATTTTGTTGTTCTAATTGTTCCAGTTTAAACGGGACATTTTAAGTTAGACAATTAAGTTGAAAGAAAATAAAAGAAGTAAAAATGAAACCAAGACATAGGTCAGCAAATAAAATAGATTTTACTTTCAATAATACTTTATTCTTACAATTCATTTTATGCATCCATTTCATGATTGCTGACCTGAGTGTACATAGAAAACCTACTACACTAAGAAACCTAAAAAGCATTTTATTTCTTTCTTCACTCTAAAGTAATGCATACTTATTTAACAAATTCAACAAATGTAGTAAAATAGAAGAAAACAAATAATCACTCATAATCTAACTGCCCAGAGTCAACCACTATTATAATTTTGCTGTATTATCTGCCATTTTTCTAGTCATAGGTTTTATTTCTGTTCTGACATGTTTTGAATATTTTAATTATTCAAAATTATATTTGATAATTTTCATAATTTTGTAAAGATGTTTTAGCAAAAGTTAACAAATTCAATAATTTGTATCATGATAAATTTATGACACACTAAAAAATAAGCATTTGCCATGGAATATCCCAGTGAATGAAAGCTACGTGGTATAATGATGGTATATAATTAGTGAATATCCCAGTGAATGAAAGCTAAGTGGTATAATTAGCTATGCCCCTGCTTTGGATATTGTTTTTTGCTATTCTCCATAACCCCACACAATAGACAGTAACACTCAAGTAGGATTTCTGCCAGAAATATTACTTTCATCCCTTCTATTTAACATTGCAAAATGGAGCAACGTCAGAAAAAGTCAACTAAACAGAGGTCTAAAAAAGCTGAGAGTTTCATAATATTTGGGAAAGATATGTAAATTTCACTCAAAACAAAACGATCTCAAACTCATAAACAAGACAAACAATAGATACCAACCCGCAGCTGACAGACGTGTTAGAATTCTCTAACACACATTTTAGAGACCACATCATAAAATTTCTTCAAAAACCAATCAAAAACATTCTGGAAACAAATTACAAATTCGTTTAAGATTGTAGCAAAGAAGAAAGTCTTAGCAAATAAACTATACAAAGAAGAATCAAATGAAAAGTTTTGAAAGCATAATAACACAATTTTACATAATCCAGAAATCACAAAGAAAATCTTAATAAACCCCAATAAATATGGAACAGAATAAAAATAAAACTATAATGAATCAAAATTTGTGAGACATAGCTAAAGCAGTGCTGAGAGGGAAATGTATAGCTCTAGATGCATACACTAGAAAAGAAGCCAAGTCTTAAATCAGTAATGTATGCTTGCAATTTCAAAGACCTAAATGGAAGAAAAAAATCATCCATATTAGACAAGAGGAAGAAAATAACAAAGGAAAACAAATTAATGCAATTAAAAACTGAAAGTAATAGTGAAAATCAGTGAAACAAAGAGCTGGTTCTTTGAAAATATCAATAAAATCAACAAACCTGTAAAAAATTGACAAAGAAAAAATATAAAAGACATAAATTACCAATAATATCTGGTAGGAAAGAGAAGTCATCATTACAAACCTATGGACATGAAAAGGTGGTATTGTATGAACAACTTTACACACTTAAATTTGGCTACTTAGTGGAAATGGACCATTTTTTTCTTCAAAAACACAAACTATCATGGCTCACTCAATGTGAAATAGATAATTTAAATAGTCTTATAGTTATTAGTATTGAATTTGTAATTTTATAAACTCCTTCAAAAGAAATCTGTAACATCAGATATTTCCACCAGAGAATCCTGTCATATGATTAAGGAAGAATCAACACAATTCTACACAATTGCTCCCATAAACTACAATAGATAGCTCTTCTGGATTAATTATTATTACCCTGATAACAAAACCATACAAAGAAATACAAAAAAAAAAAAAAAAAACACACACACACACCGATATTCCTCATGAATACATACATAAAAATTCTTATGAAACTATGGCAAATAGAGATCTGCAACATATAAAAAGAATTATACATCATGACCACTTGGAGTTTAGCCCATCTATGCACTACAGGTTCAATATTCAAACATCAAGCCATGTGATTCACCATAAAATAAGAGTGTAAAAATGAAAACATATGATTACTATCAATTGATGCAGAAAAATCATTTGACAAAATTCAACATATTCACTCTGCAAAATAGAAAGAGAGATAAGCTACCTTTACTTGTTCGATCATCTATGCAAAATTTACAACTAGCATTATACTTAACGGTAAAAGATGGAATGCTTTCTCCTTAAGTTAGGGAACAAAGTCAGATTTTTCACCTCTCCTCACTCTTATTCAACAAGCTGCTGAAGTTCTAGCCAAAGTGATGAGGCAAGAAAAGAAACTAAGAGGCACAGAATTCAATAGAAAGAAATGAAACTATTATTTGCAGTGGACTTTACTGTCTATATAAAAATGAAGAGCATATTGATGGTCGCCATGAGTTAAGAAGGCTGTGGCAGGGGTAGGATGTAGCTATCAAAGAGTAATATGAGAGATTCTTGTGGAGATTAAGTGTTCTGTATTTTGACTATATCAGTATCAGTGTCCTTATTGTGATATTGTACTAAAGTTTTGCAAGATGTTACCACTGAAAAAATGAATAAAGGTTACATGGGATTTCTTTATATTATTTCTTGCAACTGTATGCAGATCTACCATTATCTCAAAATTAAAGGTTTAATTTTAAAATCACTCTTATTAGTCCTTAGTTCTATAAGTCTTTACAAATGCATACAGTTCTGTAACCACCATGAGAAACAGGATATACACTACTCATAGTATGTTGCATTTTAATTATGACTTTTTAAACTTAGTATCTCTTCCTCTCTCACTTTCTGTTCCCATTCACCTTCTCAGCTTGCAGCCCCATTCAGATATGTAACTGATCCTTCCCTTATTCAGATCCTATACAGTTAATGGCCTAATAGGTTTTTTTGAGGCCTCTATACAGCACACTTTGATTTGAAAAAGCGAATGAGCACATCTGCAAAGTTCACTAAAGTAATGCTGAGATATACCTTGCTGTATATTGTTCAGATGATAATGAATTGGACTTCAATAATTTGTGTTCTTTAAGAATCCCCAAAATATTTACTATGATTTACCATCATGCTAAATATACTGCTGACTTCATTTCATGAAAATTCATCCATGAGACAACGTTTGCCTTTTATGAGTAAAAAACAGTATTTTATATTAAACAGATTATATCATACTCGATAGGACTTAGATTTCTTAGAAATGATCCTTCTTGCCTACGTTTTTGAGAACACATTGTACTTCTTTATACACCAGGTGTGTTTTTCTACTTCATGTATCCAGTTTGTTGAACAATGTGGAACTTCACAGTCTAAGTTCTTAGTCAGAATGTTCCAAAAATCTATTTTCAAATATATGATTTTAATCAAGAGCAGAGTATATATTGATCTACAAGTACATCTAATGAACTTATCAAAATTTCATGAGATTTAGTTTCTAACTTAGTATTTTGAGCATTCAGCACTACCTTCAACAAAATGCTAGGGCTTATTCACTAGCAGATGAAGTTTCCTGCACTTTGATGTATAAAATATTCTTGTTTGTCATTGATCTAAATGTCCTTTTAAGTCATCTTCTGAATACTCAAATGTATTCAATTTACCTTGTAGGTATTTATTAAACATCAAAATCATTGCTAAATATGAAGAAGGCCTGGAGAAATAGAAATAAAAGACTCAGTGTCTCTCTTCAAGGAAGTCAGCCCAGTAGAGAAGATAAACAATTAAATAAATGATTTACTATATTTTGAGTGGCAGATGTTTCCAAGGGGCTCTCCAATAGCACAAAGGAGGGATATGTTAGATATTCTAGCTGCCAGATATTTTAGATCTGATACCCTTGCATGGGGATGTAACTAACAATAAATACCAGGAAAAATTACTTCATGCAATAAAGGAGAACGTGAGCAAAAGTCTGGGATTTTAAAAGCTGGAATATAATGTTGAGAGGACAGAGGGAACTTGATAAACAGGAGAGATGCTACTTGAGAGACAGATAGGATTTGAAAGGTACATTGAGGTCCTGGGTGAATTTGATGAATATGATTTTGATTTGACTACAAATTTCATAGCAGTGTGAAATTTCTGCATCAGATTTAAGCACCTAGAGGAAAGACGGTTAGAAAGAAATGATTGAATTTGTATGTTAATTATTGGCTAGCTGGCCAGTTATCTAATTAGAAAGAAAAGTTTTAAGTCCCACTGCATGCAGTCAGTCTCAGAAGGTTGAAAACAACCAGATTTGTTTTATTTCATGCTTTGTCTTTCTAATAAAATTATTCTTGTGAGACTGTCAATTCTATTTTTTAAGAAAAAGTCTGTCCATACTATTTATATAACTAATGATAATGCACAGATCTCTGGTTAAATGTAGAAAAAGTCAACTTCCATCCAATTTCTGGATATCATCACAACTCTCAATAACCTGGACCACAAGTGTTTGAAATAAAGTAGAACTATTTTAGTCTTCCCCTTGGGAACTAAAAGTGGACAAGAGAAAAAGGCAGAAGCAGAGCGTAGAAAGCTGAAAACCTAAACTCAGTCATAGGAAAAATAAATGGAAAAATGAATGACATAGGAAAGAGATTTCTATCTACTGCAAATGTCATAGTTGACTATAGAGAACATCCTATTTGAAAACTTGATTGAAAATATTCTTTGATATGGTTTACATATATGATTTGGTTTTGTGCTATTTTTCTGGAATCCACAGAAGCAAAATATATGATTAGTAAAGAAAATATGGAGGATTAGAATTCTGTATACCAACATATGACAGAACTGAGCACACATTAGTGCCACCTGTGGTCAACAACAACAAAATTCTACTCTCGCTGAACGAGTTGGATATGGAGAATACAAATGTAAATGGAATTTAAAGACTGGTGGATAGTTTTTGGTAGATGGTCATTAGTTTATAAATCCTTACCTAATGTGAGAAACTGCAAACATTTTGGCTCCCAGTATAATTAGAATACTCCTTTCTCCTTAATAGATTGGTCAGATGTACTGAATAGGTAATTTTAATTTTCAGACTATCACAATATAACAAAAATGCTAATAAAAATAACCCAGTGCTTAATGATTCAAAAGATACTGCCATCTTAGATGTTTCAAGTTCATTATCAGTGATATCAGTTAATATTATACTGGAAAACCACAGAAGAATTAACCCATAGAGGGTTAATTGAAAAGATATCAGTTAAACACCATTTTATTACAAAATGTGTTAGTTGGCATGTTGAAGGTATAAAGCAACTTCAAGAATTAAATCATATACATCCCTGCCATGAACACTGAAATCACTGCAAGCTCCAATATACAATATAATACATACATGCTCCAAATGATTAAAAGCAACTTGGTCTCCTCGTCTTGGTGCTAGACTTCTTATTGATAAGGAGTGCTCCTTATTTATCCTTATAACCCTAGTGCATGACACTGAACTTCAAGTGTAAGTTCTTAATTAGTCTGTTGTCTAAACTAACAAAAATCAAAGAAACAAAATATGTGCTCTTGAAAATGATATTGTCCTATCAAATGGAAATTGTTGACTAGGTCATACAGTAATACAAAATGTCCTATAAATTTTTGTCCTCGGTGATATTATTAAAAAACAAAAGTCAGCATGGAACAAGGCTGATGTTACTTTTTATGCAGCTGACAGTTAGTATATTGAGAATCTAAACCACAAAATACTGATTAACCCTGTATCTAGTCTGGGACTCAAGGTAAGTAAAACCTTTGGGTTTGCATTCTATATATGAGTGCTACTGTGCTACTGGCAAAACCTCCATCTGGGAAGCCTGTGGTAAAATACTCAATCAAAAAACATAATGAAATCTAAAGGTATCTATGAGTATTCTATTCCTAATGCCTCTACAGTTTTACTTTAAATTCATATGCTTTGATGTTTCCCAGGAAATCCAATTAAAACATAAAGAGAAAAATAAAATTGAAATGTTTTCAAAGAAACATTTGTTCTTAAAACATGCAAACTCCATAGAATAACGTAGGTATATGTAAAGTATCATTAGAGAAGGGCAAAGGTTCTCAGAATTTATTGAACATGGGTGGGAAGGGGCTTTTCATTAATTTTGCAGCAGTATAGTGGGTTTCAAATTCAGGTCTAAATATATTTTAATAATTAGTAATTTAGCAAAAACTGAGGAAGGCAAATGAAAAGATAACTACTATTATGATTGCAGAAAAATGTGGGAGTCTAATTTTGAACAATATACATTTTGAAGCCATTCATTCATGTTAATAATAATTACAATTATGACAACAATTGTAAGAATTTTGTAGCTTGGAAAACTAACTGCTCTACAGTGCTGAAAAACCCATCTCATTTAATTTTTTAAAAAAAATTTGTGAGTACAGAGTAGATGTATATATTTATGAGGTACATGAGATATTTGGATACAGGCATACAATGCATAACAATTTCATTAGGGTAAATGGGGTATCCATCCCCTCAGGCATTTGTTTTCTTTGTGTTACAAACAATCCAGTTGTTTACTTTAATTATTTTTAAATGTACAATAAATTATCATTTACTGTAATCACCCTGTTGTGCTATCAAAGCCTAGATCTTATTCATTCTATCCAATGATAGTTTTATATCCATTAACCATCCCTTTTCCACCCAGCCTCTGGTAACCATCATTCTACTATGTCCATGAGTTCAGTTGTTTTAATTTTTAGCTCCCACAATAAGTGAGAACATACAAACTTTGTTTTTCTATGCGTGCTTATTTCACTTAACGTAATAATCTCCAGTTCCACCCATGTTGTTGCAAATGACAGGATCTTATTCTTTTTGATGGCTGAATAGTACTTCATTGTGTATCTGCACCACATTATCTTTAACTGTTCTTCTGCTGATGGACACTTAGGTTGCTTCCAGGTTTTGACTATTGTGAATAATGGTTGCTACAGTAAACACGGGAGAGCAGTTATCTCCTCTGTATACTGAGTTTCTTCCTTTTGGATATACACCCAGCAGTAGGATTTCTGGATGATATAGTAGGTCCAGTTTTACTTTGTTGAGGATTCTCCAAACTGTAATCCACATTGGTTATGCTAATTTATATTCCCACCGACAGTATACAAGGGTTCCCTTTTCTCTACGTTCTCACCAGCATTTGTTATTGCCTGTCTTGAATAAAATCCCTTTTAGGTAAGGTAAGATAATAACTCATGGTAGTTTTGATTTGCACTTATCTGATTATCAATGATGTTGATCATCTTTTTATATACTTGTTTGCCATTCATATGTCTGCTTTTCAGAAATGTCTATTCAGCTCTTCTGCTCATTTTTAAATGAATTATTAGATATTTTCTTGTTGAGTTGTTTGAGTTCCTTATGTATTCTGGTTATTAATCCCTTGTCAGAAGAAAGGTTTGAAAACTTTCCCCCATTCTGTGAATTGTCTCTCCACTTTGTTGATTGTATTCTTTGCTCTGCAGAAGATTTTTAACTTGATGTGATCTCTTTTGTCCATTTTTGTTTTGATTGTTCTATGCTTGTGGGGTATTACTCAAGAAGTCTTTGCCCCCAGACCAACGTCCTGGAGAGTTTCCCCAATGTTGTTTTTAGTAGTTTCACAGTTTGACATCTTAGATGTAAATCTTTAATCCATTTTGATTTGATTTTTTATATGGTGAGAGATAGGGGTCTAGTTTCACTCTTCTGCATATGGAGATCCAGTTTTCCTAGCACTATTTATTGAAGCGACTGTTATTCCCTCAATGTACATTCTTGACACCTTTGTTGACAATGATTTCACTGTAGATGTATGGATTTGTTTCTGGGTTCTCGATTCTGTTCCATTGGTCTAGGTGTCTGTTTTTATGGCACTACCAAACTGTTTTGGTTAATTGGCTTCGTAGTATAATTTGAAGTTAGGTAATGTGATTCCGCAGGTTCCGTTCTTTTTGCTCAGGATACCTTTGTCTATTCTGCATCTTTTGTGGTTCCATATAAATTTTAGAATTGCTTTTTTCTATTTCTGTGAAGAATGTCATTGATACTTTGATAAGGACTATATTGACGTTGTAGATTGCTTTTGAATGTTTTAACAATACTGATACTTCTAATCCATGAACATGGAATAACTCATTTTTTGGGTATCCTCTTCAAATTATTTTACCATTGCTTTATAGTTTTTATTGTAGAGATCTTTCACTACTTTAGTTAATTCCTGGATATTTAATTTTATTTGTAGCTATCATAAATGGGATTATTTTCATTATCCCTTTTTCAGATTGTTTGCTATTGGCATGCAGAAATGCTACTGATTTTTATATGTTGATTTTGTATTCTACAACTTTACTGAATTTGTTTATATGCTCTAATCATTTTTGGTGGAGTCTTTAGGTTTTTCCAAATGTAAGATCCTATCATCATCTGCAAATAAGGACAATTTGACTTCTTCCTTTCCAATGTAGATTCAATTTGTTTCTCCCTCTTATCTAATTGCTCTAACTAGGACTACCAAAATATATCTCATTTGATTCTCTGAATGTACTCATGTAGTAAGCTAATAAAACCTTACACTTAATATTTTACACAAGTTGGAAAGAGAGGTGTAGAGGTTGCAGAGCTAGAGCCGCGCAATGAAAGATCAATTTGTTAACAATTGCCTGGAAAAATCCTTCTAGACCTCTATATTCTCAAGGTAGAAAGGCAAAATATTAATATTGCATCTTCACTTATAAGAAGGAGAAAACATTTTTTTAGTTGGTTTTTATCTCTATATTGAAAAGCCTCTGGATCCACTGCTTTTTCCCCACAACTTTTTTATAGATCTTTGTGTTTTCTTTCCTCTTCTTCCTTCTACCAGTTTTCATTCCTTCCTTATTAATTAAAAAATATTCTTGAGTACCTAGTATGGACTAGGTGCAAGTCTAGAAGTCAACGTAATATTATTGGAGTTTCTATTTTAATAAAATTATAGTTCACATTAAAAATTTATATTTTCTTTGCCCTCTGCATCAACCCCAAACATATTATATTTTTATAACAAATATGAAAACATATTATATTTATACTTTTATATAAAATATGCTTTAAATGCTAGTTTTAAATTTGTGTGTCCATGTATTTCAACATGCTTACACATGGAAATTAATAACAATATTTTGGGCATTACTTTTCTTCAATTAGCTAAAAATAATGTTTTCCAATAAGAAAATAGAATATGTAACATTTTCTCTACAATTTTCATTAGCAATAATGTTATTATTAACAATATTTAGTATTAACAATTACATCTATTGTATCTTATTATTAACAAAAATAAAGAAATACAAATTATACCTTTAAAAATATACATCATCTGTGTTTGATGGCTCAGGTCTGTATCACTAGCCTTTGGGAGAGTAACATGGAGAATCACTTGAGGCCAAGAATTCACAATCAACCTGAGCAACATAGCAAAATTCCGTCTTTACATGAAAAATAATTTAAAGATTAGCCGGGTGAGGTGGCTCTCACCTGTAATCCTAGTCACTCAGGAAGCTGCAGCCAGAGGATTGCTGAGGCCTAGGAGTTCAAGGTTATAGTGAGCAACTATTGCTCCTCTGCACTCCAGCCTGGGTGACAGAGTGAGACTCTGTCTCTAAAAAAAAAAAAATAAATTAATTAAAATGGATGTCATACATTCAACAAGAAAACATAGGAAATGAAGAGATATAATAAATCATTCTAGAAGGAGAAAAGTGTGTTCTATGAAACTTTACTCTGTCTCACTCTGTGTATCTCTGTCTCTCTCTCTGTATGCCTGCATGTGTTTGCATTACATATTGAGATGTGTGCATGAATTTGTATTTATACATACACACATACATATATACATGTGTATACATATATATAATACATATACCTATACAATATATAATATATATCATCTGCATTATATACACACAAATATATACATATTCTATATAGAACATTAAATGACTAGAGGACTTTCTATTTCTATATCAGCACAGCTAACTCAACTATCCAGAGGCTGGATATTTTATTTTGGGTTTCGTTTTTTTCTCATCCTTTTTCTTATTATTGTCGGGCTTTGTGTTTCTCCTCCAATCAGTAACATTTGCACAGAGCAAAGAAAGAGAAAGAAAAAGGTGACTTTAAGATACATCTATTTTTCTACTTCTGACTAAAGTTTTACGAGCAGAAAAGTTGAAAAGTGGAGCCTAGCGTTGAGGTTTTATCTGTGCTTGGCTTTTTATCTGTGGTTGGCTTTTATCTGCTCTCTAGTAGCTCCTCCCTTCTATGGATTATAAAAAGGAAGCCTCTATGCAGAGTTTTGGGTACCGCTCATCTTACCACTTCATTCATTGGTCTAAAACTTCAGCTTCAGGAACTTGGAAGTACGTTTTAAGATTATCCAATAATAGCTCAAGATATAGGACCACTATTTTTGTTCATTAGATTAAAGAAGTTACAAGAAACATATCTGGCCCTCAGTGGTGGGTTATATGTAAAGTGGGTGGTGGTGATTATCTAAATTCATTGCTATGAAACTCCTGAAGACATAATCTTTTCCTAGGGAATAACAAATTTAAAATTTTTATAAACATCACTACCCTATTGCTGAGAGATTTGGTTACAAGTTTTTTTTTTCTTTTTTAGAATTTTAACTCTTCAGAGAATAATTAGGTCTTTAGTAATGTGTTTTTGTATGCAGGAACTCACAATCCTATGACTTTTCTAAATTTATCTCCATATTGACACTCAAAGAGGTTTTATGAAAGGTCCAGTAGTTACTACTGGAATACGAATCTCTCTAGCTGAAACTCTTTGAGTGGGCTTTATCATTTTCTAGAAAATAACAAGATATTAAATTGGATTTAATTGGATCAAGTAAGGTATTAAAAGAATTGTCACATGTACACATTATTTTTTATTGTTAAACATTATTTATTTATTTATTTATTTATTTCTATTGATTTGTTTGAATCAGCATCCAAACAAGGTCTACACATGACCTCAGTCAACCTATTTTTTACACTTCTTTTCATCTTTTGTTTTCTTGTAATTTACTTTTAGAGGCAAATGGGCGGTTTGCTGCTCAGGGTTTCCCATGGTCTAGATTCACTGACTGCCTACATTTAAGGGGGAAAATATGAACATATTTCTCTAACCTGTGTATTTACTGTCCATTAGTAATTAGAACTAGATGCTTGATTTAATTCAAGTTTATTTTATTTTATTTTATTTACCTTTTTGGCAGCACTCCTTCAGAGGTAAAGGTATACACTAATCTCAGGAGGCACTGAATGTCTGACTGTCTCTTATTCTACATTATCATCATTGGTCATTATCATCATTGCTTGAATTGATTATTTCGTTATGGGTTTTTAAAATACAAATATTTTGTGATTTTTAATCAATAACATTTCTCAATGGTGTATGTAGTAGGACCGTGCATGAAGCATCTGCTAAATTTAATTATATAGGAAGAAAATTTAAATCCTCTCATGCCACAAACTCTTTGATCACTGGAATGCTGTGAAAAAGTATCTTTGGACTTGTACAGAAATAGGCCAGCTTAAATGATGTTTCAGTGAAAGACAACTCTGTAATATGGGTAGAAAGATCTTGACTTGCAGTTTTTACATGGAAAAATGACATAATGCACAATCAGCATTTTTCTAGACTTTCCAAGTGCCCAAATTATATGAGGTTATTCATCTATCAAATCAGTAAATATTTAGAACTACTCTAAGCCAAATATTGAAGCTACAACAATGATCTGACAAAGATAGATAAATCCCCTGCCCTCATAAAGCTTATTTACATTTGATAGAAGAGAATGATACAATTTCATAATTTATGTAGTGACAAGCATAGTAAAGTATAATAAAATTGAGAAGAAAAAATGTTACTTTAGGTCAGGATGTGAGGGGAGAAGTCTCTGAGAAGATAATGTATAACAACCAAACTAAATTATGTAAAAAAATAATAGTATCTGGGGAAAAAGTGTAAGAGGTGAAATCAAATATAAAATCTCCAAAGCAGGAAGAAACTTGTCCTATCCTTGGACTTGTTTGGAACCTGAGAAAACAGATCATTGATAATGTCATTTGAGATAGTAAAAATTGCAGGAACAACATGATCGAAAATCGGGGAGGGAGTCCTAGAGTTCAATTTGGGAAATGCTGAGTTTGAGATACCTCTTAGACACTCAAGTAGAAATGTCAAGTTGGTAACTGATATATGTGAATCTGGAATGCAGGAAGATATACAGTTAGGGCCAAGAAGAAGAGATTGAAGAACTGTTAGTCAAAAAATCACTGTCAAATTTCAGAGATGAGGAAGGAAGACAGAATGTCTGTATCTATAAAACTGATTGCATTTTATAAGTTGGACCAAGTATAATACTGCCAAACATTCCTAATACAAAGTGCACTTATTCTTATTTCTTTCCTTAAGTATCACTTGTTTCTGTATTTCCTTGTGCAGAACTCTACTCCCCGGTGGGGCACCCTGTTATATTTTGAATTATTTTCTTGTCAAATGATATTCTAGATTTCTCTGCTGTCAGCAGCTAATTCATGGCTGTGTCACTTAAAGTGTGTCCTGTGGAACAACAATTTCTTCCAGGAAATTAGAGGTTCTGTGGTTAAATTTGCTCAGAAACACTATTTCTATTACCAGCATTTGGAGCATCCCAGCATCTAATAGAATATTAATGAAGGACATCTCAGAAGCCCATTGAATTTTGTCCACAAAATTATGTTTACAGAAAACACCTATTAACCTCCAATGGAACCTAAAAAGCAGGAAATGCCATGGATGGATCGATGACTCTAACAGCCAGATGTCTCAATCACAAGTTCTATGAGCCGGTCCCTCTCATTCTGATGCTTTAATTGACTGATGCCCATTGATTTGAGGAGGTATAAGAATATTGCTAACAGAAGAACCAAAATGCTGAGAGCATTTGCATCAGTCACATCTGCTCCATGAAGCCTTCTCTGAGTACTCTGTCCTCATTAGATTTTGTTGTTTCTAAACTCCCATAATATTCATAGCTCCCATAATACTCAAATATCAAATCGTTCCCTATTCGATATTTAATTGTACACAGGCTTGTATTTCTGGCTCATTGCGTCTATCCTCACAGCTAATTGTTCTTCACTTCTACATGCATGCTCCATATGTCTCAGTCAAAACAAACTCTCTGAGTCCTCAAGCCTGCCTGGTGTTTTATGCTTTTGAAAAAGTTGTTTGGGATCTTCTATCCTCTTCCCATCTTGGCCAATTATTATTGGTCTTCAAAGTCTTGGTCAAATGTAACTTCTGCTGCAAAACTTCCCCTGTCCTTTAGGTTTTCATGATGTTTTGTATAAATAGCCACACTGTCACACTTCACACACTATTCTTGGCTATTACTGTTAGCTTCTGAGACTATGTCTCACTAATTGCTGGGAAGGGCTGAAGTGTGTCTTATTCAATTGTGTATCTATTTTGAGAGATTTCCTGGGACACTTGATTCCCCAGGAAAAGTAGAGAGAGAGAAAAGGAAAGCACATTTTTAAAATACTTTTATCTGTGGATGACACTTAGGTTGTTTCTGTTTATTGGTTAATATGAGTAACACTGCAATATGCATGGAAGTGTGGGAATGTCTTCAAGATTCTATTTTTATTTCTTTTGGATATATGCCCAGCAGTGGGATTTCTGGATCATATGGCAACATTTTTGTTTTTGAGAAACATCCATATTATTTTCCACAATGGCTGGACAAATTTACATTCCCACCAACTATATACAAGTGTTTTCCTTTTTCCACACCCTCCCCAACACTTGCTATTTCTTGTCTGTTTGATAATAGCCATTCTAAAAGGCATGAAGTGATCTCTCATTGTGGTTTTGATTTGCATTTCCCTGATTTGGATGCTCCCTGTTTGCAAAACCAAAAAACAAACACAAGGGGTGGCAGGATATTGACTTTATTTAACAAAAATAGCAGTGGGAAAATGTAACCACCCAGTGGTTTCACCTTGCCTGCTGCCTAGACAGAGCCAATTTATCAAGACAGGGGACTTGCAATAGAGAAACAGTAATTCACACAGAGCTGGCTGTGCAGGAGATTGGAGTTTTATTATTACTCAAATCAGTCTCCTGAGCATTCGGGGATCAGAGTTTTTAAGGCTGTTTTGGTGGGGGAGGGGGCAGAGGGGAAGGCCAGTGAGTCCAGAGTGATGATTAGTTGGGTCAGAGATGAAATCTGGGAAGTTGAAGCTGTTCTCTTGTGCCGAGTCAGTTTCTGGATGGGCGTCACAAGATCGGATGAGCCAGTTGATCAATCTGTGTGGTGCCAGCTGAACCATCAAGTGTAGGGTCTGCAAAATAGCTCAAGCCCTGAGCTTAGGAGCAGTTTAAGGAGAATTAGGATCTTGTAGCCTCCAGCTGCATGACTCCTAAACCATAATTTCTAAGCTTTTGGCTAATTTGTTAGTCCTACAAAGGCAGTCCAGTCCCCAGGCAAGAAGGAGGTTTGTTTTGGGAAAGGACTGCTATGGTCTTTCTTTTAAACTATAAACCAGGTTTCTTCCAAAGTTAGTCAGCCTATGCCCAGAAAGGAACAAGGACAGCTTAAAAGTTAAAAGCAAGATGGAGTTGATTAAGTTAGACCTCTTTTACTGTCTCAGTCATAATTTTGCAGAGGCAGTTTCAAAAATGATCTAGGCTTGCTTCCTTAGAAAAACCATTTCAAATTTTTGGGCAGAATGTGATGACTTTCAGAGGGAGGTTTGGTATTTTGAGCATGCAGGAAAGGCACTGATGCTTTGTCTTGAGTTATTGTCTCATCTGGTGAATGAGTTGGCGCCATTTTAAGCGTATCTAGATTATATTTTAACTGTAGCCTCAAGATAATCTCCCGGTGGCTGAAAATTCCATAGGCACCTGGATTGTCTCAAGATTCAGTCACTGAAACTTGTAAGCAAACATATAATTAGATAAAGCTACCAGTGCAAGGGAGTGCCTGGTGGAGAGAAGGAGAGCAAAAGTCACTATTTTACTATTAACAAGAAAAAGGCATCAAAAAAGGGAGGAAAGGAAAAAAGAACTAAGAAAAACTCCTTAAAAATAGAGTACTCAGTTACAGGATCAAGGAAAAATGAGAGATATTGGACAAAGGCATAAAATTTCAATGATAAGATTAATAAGATCTTGGGATCTAATGTATACATGCTGATGATAGTTAATACTACTCTATTATTTAATGTAAAATTTGATGAGAGCACATTTTCAGCGTCCTTATCACACACACACAATGATAGCTATATGTGCTGATGGATGTTTTATGTAATTTGATTATAGTAACTATTACACAATGTATACATAAATCATCATGTTGTACACTTTGAATATATGCTATTTTATTTGTCAATTAAATATTTTAGAACAAACAAAAAAGAGAAACAATTGTCTGGGAAAAAGGAAGCAGAACCTATCAATACTTGATGATTTTGAGTAACAAATTCATATTTTTAACTAAAAAATGTGTGGGAGAGGGGCTTCAAATTATTAATTTTAGCTCAAAATGCTATTTTAACATACAAGAAAAAATAATTTCTTTATTCTTGATTAAACTGAATTTGATATTGTACATAAGCCTTCCTACCCCAATTAGCAGGAAAAAAAGAGACCAATGTGTAATATGGATTCTTTTTAGTTCAGTTTAATAACTTAGTTTATTTAATGGGAGTTTTCAGTCTCTTTCAGTGCCTACCCTCTGAAATAGCCTTCTGTGTCTCCTGGACTCTTTTCTCCGAAACGTAAATGTACAGTATAGTAGGCTCCACATGCTTCAGGATGTGGAAAGCAGGGGTTCCCTGAACTTGTAGTAATCCTTGGATTTCCAGAATAATATGTCTTTCATATTACTATAGTTACTGCATGCCTTACTGACATAGGCAGAGAAATGTGCAGCCAGCTTAACTCATAAACTGGTCTTGCTAGGCTTTGGTAATAGTTTTTGGTTGCACCCTTGTTGACTTCACCTCAACTCAGCTTCAAGAGGTGCTTGCTCCTGGACCACCCTCTATCTTGTCCTCTGGCATGGCTGTCTGCCCACAGCCTCTGATGAGAGGTCATCTTGCTCTTCTACCTTTATTCCTTTGCAGGAGACCAACTAGCTCTCAAATAAGCATGTATGCTATGTAGAACTAAGAGTGGCCAGAAACACTAAGTTGTTGCAGCTTCCTCTGCTTGATCACACTCCCCAACATTATTGATAGGAGAGGACTGATTATAAGATGATCTTCTTCATGGCACAGTACTGGGGCACAGAAAATGATCTCTAAAATATGACACTTCAGCATGCTGAGTGCTTTGAAAATTAAAAGGACTTGAAGCCATGTTTGCAAAATTACGGCTGTAAGAGAAATATGACATAGTTGACTTCATCTTGCTTCTAACCTCCAAGTTGTCCTTGGCCATTCCTGGGTACAGGCCAAGCTAACTTTGGAAAGAAGTTAGTTTACAGCTTAACCTTAAAGCAAGGATTATAATGGCCCGTCCCCAAACTAAACTCTCCATGTAAAGCTAATAAGGGGCCACCAGGTTGAGATTAGAAAGAGGCCTGAATTCTAAGATGTAAGCATAGTTAAATAATAACCCCCTTTATTCTGGAGATCACAAGATTTGTAACTTCCCTAATTACTCCTGTAGATAACGCCACTACTGTATAACCTAAGATTGGTCTTTTGAGATATTTTTCAGACTTTTGCATTCTGGCAAGTGACTGACCCCAGCCAGACACATGACTCATGATTCAACTAGTTCTGTGTGCCCCCACCTAGAGGTGGACTCAAGCAAATGAAAACTGTTTTCATTCATGATTGCATCTTCAACCAATCAGCAGCACCTATTCTCTAGTTCTTTGCCTATCCACTGTCTTTGAAAAACCTTAAGCTCCAAGCCTTCAGAAAGAACCCCCTCACCTTCACAAAGAGACGCATTACAAGTTGATCTCTGTCTAGAAGGTACATTAATTTCCCCTGAAAATTATTTACTCCTGCAACTCCTGCAATTCCCCACTCCCCTTTTCCTCTCCTCAGTGAAGAAATATTTAAGTACTGACCTCATCTGGCCTCTTTTTTTCTTTTCCTATTTCTTCCCAATTGTCAGGCCTCTGAGCCCAAGCCTGCACATATACATCCAGATGACCTGAAGCAACTGAAGAATCACAAAAGAAATGAAAATGGCCAGATCTTGCTGTAACTGATGACATTACCTTGTGAAAGTCCTTCTCCTGGCTGAGAGGCTCCCCCACTGAGTACCTTGTGACCCCTGCCCCTGCCCGCCAGAGAACAATCCCATTTGTCTGTAATTTTTGACTACCTACCCAAATCCTATACAATGGCTTCACCCCTATCTCCCTTTGTTGACTCTCTTTTCGGACTCAGTCCACCTGCACCCAGGTGATGAAAAAGCTTTATTGCTCACACAAAGCCTGTTTGGTGGTGTCTTCACATAGATGAGCATGACATTTGGTGCTGAAGACCTGGGACAGGAGGACTCCTTTGAGAGACCGGTCCCCTGTCCTCGCCCTCACTCCTTGAGGAGATCCCCACCTATGACTTCGGGTCCTCAGACCAACCAGCCCAAGGAACATCTCACCAATTTCAAATCAGGTAAGCAGTCTTTTCACTCTCTTCTACAGCCTCTCTTGCTACCCTTCAATCTCCCTGTCCTTCCAATTCCAGTTCCTTTTCCTGTCTAGTAGAGACAAAGGAGATACATTTTATCTGTGGACCCAAAATTCCAGGGGTGGTCACAGACTCAGGAAGACAGTTTTCCCTTGGTGTTTAATCACTGCAGGGACGCCTGCCTGATTATTCACCCACATTTCACTGGTGTCTAATCACCATGGGATGCCTGCCTTAGTCATTCACCCACATCATTTTGGTGCCAAGTCAATTGCAGGGACGCCTGCTTTGGCTGCTCACCCACATTGCAGCCCAGGGCTTTTCACCACCCCCTTCTCCGTGTTTCTACCTTTCTCTTTAAACTTACATCCTTCACTATGGGCAATCTTCCACCCTCCGTTACCCCTTCTTCTCCCTTAGCCTGTGTTCTCAAGAACTTAAAACCTCTTCAACTCACTCCTGACCTAAAACCTAAACACCTTATTGTCTTCTGCAATACCTCTTGGTCCCAATACAAACTCAACAGTAATTCCAAGTGGCCAGAGAATGGCACTTCGATTTCTCCATTCTACAAGATCTAGATAATTTTTGTCAAAAAAAAAAAATAGGCAAATGGTCTGAGGTGCCTGATGTCCAGGCATTCTTTTACACATTGGTCCCTCCCTAGTCTCTGCTCCCAATGCGACTCATCCCAAATCTTTCTTCTTTCTCTTCTGTCTGTTCCTTCAGTCTCTACCCCAAGCTTTGAGTCCTTTGAATCCCCTTTTTCTACTGACCCATCTAACCTCTCCCCTCCTCTCCAGGCTGCTCCTCGCCAGGGTGAGCCATTCTTCTTCAGCTTCTGCTCCCCCACCCTATAATCCTTCTATCACCTCCCCTCCTCGCACCTGGTCAGGCTTACAGTTTTGTTCCAGGACTAGCCCTCCCCCATCTGCCCAACAATTTCCTCTTAGAAAGGTGGATGGAGCTGAAGACATAGTCAAGGCTAATGCTCTTTTTTCTTTATACTACCTTTCCCAAATCTGTTAGCGTTTAGGCTATTTTTCATCAAATATAGAAAACCAGCCCAGTTCATGGCCTGTTTGGCAACAACCCTTAGACACTTTAACGCCCTAGACCCAGAAGGGCCAGAAGGCCATCTTATTCTCAATATGCATTTTATTACCCAATCCGCTCCCAACATTAAAAAAACAAAACTCCAAAAATTAGATTCCAGCCCTGAAACCCCACAACAGGACTTAATTAACCGCATCTTCATACAATAATAAAGAGAGGCAGCCAAGTGGCAACCTATTTCTGAGTTGCAATTGCTTGCCTCCTCTGTAACAAAAACCCCAGCCACATCTCCAGCACACAAGAACTTCAAAACACCTAAACTGTGCAGCCAGGCATTCCTCCAGGACCTCCTGCCCCAGGATCTTGCTTCAAGTGCTGGAAATCTGGCCACTGGGCTAAGGAATGCCTGCAGCCCAGGATTCCTCCTAAGCTGTGTTGCATCTGTGTGGGACCCCACTGGAAATCAGACTGTCCAACTCACTGGCAGCCACTCCCAGAGCCCCTGGAACTCTGGCCCAAGGCTCTCTGACTGACTCCTCTCAGATCTTCTCGGCTTAGCAGCTGAAGACTGATGCTGCCTGATTGCCTCAGAAGCCTCCTGAACGATCACAGACGCTTTGAGTAACTCTTACAGTGGAGGGAAAGTCTGTCCCCTTCTTAATACAGAGGCTACCCATCCACATTACCTTCTTTTCAATGGCCTGTTTCCCTTGCCTCCATAACTGTTGTGGGTATTGACAGCCAGGCTTCTAAACCCCTTAAAACTCCTCAACTCTGGTGCCAACTTGGACAACATTCTTTTGTGCACTCCTTTTTAGTTATCCCCACCTGCCCAGCTCACTTATTAGGTCAAGACATTTTGACCAAATTATCTGCTTCCCTGACTTCCTAGGCCACAGCCACACCTCATTGCCACTGCTTTAATACTTTTAGAGACCCTCAAAATCACAAGCTATGCTCCGCTTACTCTCTACAGTTCCCATAACTTTCAAAATCTATTTTCCTCCTCACACTTGACACATATACTTTCTGTCCCCCATCTCCTTCAGCTGTACTCACTCTTTGTTGAGTCTCCCACAATTACCATTGTTCCTGGCCCAGACTTCAATCTGGCTTCCCACGTTATTACTGATACCACAGCTGACCCCCATGACTGTATCCCTCTGATCCACCTGGCATTCACTCCATTCCCCCATATTTCCTTCTTTCATGTTCCTCACCCCAACCACACTTGGTTTATTGATGGCCGTTCCACCAGGCTTAATCACCTCACCACTCACCAGCAAAGGCAGGCTATGCTATAGCATCTTTCACATCTATTCTTGAGGCTACTGCTCTGCCCCACTCCACTACCTCTCAGCAAGCTGAACCTATTGGCGTAACTAGAGCCCTCATTCCTGCAAAGGGACTATGCATCAATATTCCTACTGACTCTAAATATATCTTCCATATCCTGCACCACCATGCTGTTATATGGGCAGAAAAAAATTTCCTCACTACACAAGGGTCCTCCATCATTAATACCCCCTTAATAAAAACTCTTCCTAAAGCCATTTTACTTCCAAAAAAGCTGAAGTCATTCACTGCAAAGGCCATCAAGGGGCCTCAGAACCCATTGCTCAAGGCAACAATTATGCTGATAAGACAGCTGAAAAAGCAGCCAGTATTTCTACTTCTGTCCTTCATGGCCAGTTTTTCTTCTTCTCATCTTTTCATTTTACATTTCCAGTTTTGCCTTACAAAAGGTCTCTTCTTCCTCTGTGGCTCCTCCCTCTACATGTGTCTACCTGCTAATTGGACAGGCACATGCACAATAGTTTTCCTCACTCCCAAAATTCAATTTGCAAATAGGACAGAACAGCTTCCTGTTCCCCTCATGACACCAACACTTCACCACTATTTTATTTTATTTTTCTTATTAATGTAAGAAGACAGGAATAGGCCTTGACTTACTCAGTGCTGACAAAGGAAGACTCTGTATATTTTTTAATGAAGAGTGGTGTTTTTATCTATATCAATCTGGCCTGGTATATGACAACATAAAAAAAAAAACCCTCAAGGATAGAGCCCAAAAACACACCAACCAAGCAAATACTCACGCTCAACCCCCTTGGGCACTCTCTAATAGGATGTCCTGGGTCCTCCCATTTCTAAGTCCTTTAACACCTGTTTTTCTTCTCTTATTCAGACCTTGTGTTTTCCATTTAGTTTCTCGATTCGTACAAAACCACATCCAGGCCATCACCAATCATTCTATATGACAAACGCTTCTTCTAACAACCACACAATATTGCCGCTTACCACAAAATCTTCCTTCAACTTTACCTCTCCTACTTGAGGTTTCCATGCCACCCCAACCAGCCTCTGCTGACTTTTTTCAGACTCAGCCCACCTACACCCAGGTGATGAAAAAGCTTTATTGTTCACACAAAGCCTGTTTGGTGGCCTCTTCACATGGGCACACATGACACCAATGAGTTACAGAAGCTTGTATACCATTTCAAGGTCACAGAAATAATGGGGGCTTGGATTCTGCTAAAACAGGTTATGGGAATGGGAAAAAGAGAAATTCTATTGAGGGGCAATAAATGATTGCTAGGGAGAATGATTGAATCCTGGAACAGAGATTAACCTGTAAATAGTTTCTTAGAAATTTAAATGTTCCTTGGAGATGTCAATGAAAAGAGTTGAACTCTAAAATATGTGAAGAGATTTATTCTGAGCCAAATATGAGTGACCATGGCCTGTGATACAGCCCTCAGGAAGTCCTGAGAACATGTGCCCAAGGTGGTCGGGGCATAGGTTAGTTTTATACATTTTAGAGAGGCATAAGACATCAATCAAATATATTTAAGAAATACATTGATTAAGAAATACATCAATCAAATACATTTAAGAAATACATTGATTTAGAAAGGCAGAACTCAAACTGGAGGGGCTTTTAGGCTACAGGTGAATTTAAATATTTTCTGGTTGACAATTGGTTGATTTTGTCTAAAGACCTGGGATCAATAGAACTGGAATGTCCAGGTTAAGGTAAAGATTGTAGAGATACGGTTCTTTTGAAGTCTTATAGTGGCTGCCCTTAGAGAAGATAGGTGACAAATGTTTCCTATTCAGATCTTACCTCTTTAGGATTGGGAGGGTCTGGAAGAAAAAGATCTAGTTATGTTAATGGAGATTCTTTACAGATGTAAATTTTTCCCCCCACAAAGAACAGCTTTGCAGGACCATTTCAAAATATGGCAAATAAACATGTTTTGGGGTAAAATATTTTTATTTTCTTCTTTGTCTCATAAATGTTATGCCAGAGTCAGATTGGAAAGTAGATCATGATATATAGGGTTAAATAAAACTCATCTGATGAGCATTTATGATTTGTAGGTCCCCAGACCCGTTAGGAATTTGGGCAAGATGAAAAAATCAAAGTTTAGTCCTCAGAGAGAGTCATTATAACTCCCAAAAATGTCTGCTTAGGTGTGGTCACATCTTGATCTTTTTTACTGCAATATATAATGAGATAACAGTTAGGTAAAGAAATAACAATTTTTCTTTATAGTGGGTTTGTATCTTAGGCAGATAAAGGGAATTCAACCTCTTTGAGAGAGATGGTGTGGATGTAGGTGAAGGTCAGAGAGACCTTGAGGCTTCTTCTGTTCACCATGTCAAAACCGCATATTTTCAGTATTGATTTCTGAGTGGTGGCACTCATTTATACCTGATTACAATTATATTTGTTTATTTTATTTATTTATTTTTTATATGACGGAGTCTCACTCTGTCACGCAGGCTGGAGTGCAGTGGTGATATCTTGGCTCACTACAACTTCCGCTTCTCAGGTTCAAGCAGTTCTCCTGCCTCAACCTCCTGAGTAGCTGGGATTACAGGCATGTGCCACCACCCCTGGCTAATTTTTGTATTTTTAGAAGAGATGGTGTTTCACCATGTTGGTCAGGCTGGTCTCGAACTCCTCACCTCATGGTCCACACGCCTCAGCCTCCCAAAGTGCTGGGATTATAGGTGTGAGCCACTGTGCCTGGCTAAGATGATATTTAAATGAGACTTTGGACTTTAGACTTTTGAGTGTATGCAAGAGTGAATTAGCATTGCTGGCACCATTGAAATGGAATAAATGTTCACAGGCAAGAAGTGAGAGGTGAAGTTCGCTGGGATTCTGGGTCTGGTGGGGACTTGGAGAACTTTTCTGTGTAGCTAAAGGATTGTAAATGCACCAATCAGTGCTCTGGGTCTAGCTAAAGGTTTGTAAACACACCAATCAGCACTCTGTAAAATGGGCCAATCAGCACTCTGTAAAATGGACCAATCAGCAGGATGTGGGTGGGGCCAAATAAGGGAATAAAACCTGGCCACTCTAAGCCAGCAGCAGAAACCCTGTGGGGTCCCGTTTCATGCTGTGGAAGCTTTGTTCTTTCACTCTTTGCAATAAATCTTGCTGCTACTCACTCTTTGGGTCTGTACTACCTTTCTGAGCTGCAAAGGTCTGCAGCTTCACTCCTGAAGTCAGTGAGACCACGAACCCACCAGGAGGAATAAACAACTCCAGAGAGGCCACTTTTAAGAGCTGCAACACTCACTGCGAAGGTCTGCAGCTTCACTCCTGAAGTCAGCAACACCACAAACCCACCAGAAGGAAGAAACTCCAGACACATCTGAACATCTGAAGGAACAAACTCCGGACACACCATGTTTAAGAACTGTAACACTCACCACGAGGGTCCCGGCTTCATTCTTGAAGTCAGTGAGACCAAGAAGCCACCGGAAGGAACCAATTCCGGACACAGAAGGACATGAATTTGGTGGGATCAGGGGGTAGAATGCCATGGTCTGAATGTCTGAACATTTCTATCCTCTTCAAATTTATGTGTTGCAATCCTAACCACCAACTTGATGGTATTCAGTGGTAGAACCTTTGGGAGGTGACTAATTCATGAGGCTGGAGCTGTCATGAATGGGATGACTCATGACTCTCCTTATAAAAGAGGCCACTAGAGACCTTCTTGGCTCCTTTCAATATTTGAGGACATAGTGAAAGCACCATCTATGATCCAAAAAGTTGCCCTTGCCAGACATCAGATTTGCTGATGCCTTGATCTTGGATTCCTCAGCCTACAGATTGTGAGAAATAAATCTCTATTATTAACAAGACACCCAGTTATGGTTATTATGTTATAGCAGCCAGAACATACTAAGACATTTATTCAATATATTTTACGAAGTACCTCATGTGTATTTGAACTGTGTTGGGTTTCACTTTAAGGACATCCACCCTACATGATTTATGCTAAATACAGGCACATTTCTTCCCTCTCACTTTTTAATCTTTAGGTAGGATTCCAACAAGGGAATAGGCAGCATAGACTCAATATAATATACATTCTATCAACAGGTTTTACTTATAATAGATATTAAAGGATTTTTTTTTTTTTTCAGATGGGGTCTCACTCTGTCACCCAGGCTGGAGTGCAGTGGCATGATCTTGGCTCACTGCAAGCTCTGCCTCCTGGATTAATGCCATTCTCCTGCCTCAGCCTTAGTAGAGATGGGGTTTCACCGTGTTAGTCAGGATGGTCTCAATCTCCTGACCTCATGATTCTCCCACCTCAGCCTCCAAAAGTGCTGGGATTATAGGCATGAGCCACCGCGCCTGGCCCCTAAAGGAATATTTTAAAAAATAAAATATAAAAGACAGTTACCATGTTTTCTAAATTAAATAGTAACTTAATTCCATCAATGCTTGTATTTATTATTTTTTGTTTGTTTGTTTGTTTTTCGTAGTTTAAACTTCTAAATCCTAAATTTCTGTGTTGTTTGGGCTGTGACATCACACGATCCCATATTAAAGCGAAGTCACTCTTGCTTTCTTTTTTTTTTTTTTCTCATTGCACTTAAGTGTTTGTTTATTGAATCACAGAACATAACTTGACGGAACCTTAAAGTATTGCACAAAACTACCAGGGAGAACTAGACTGTCATTAAGTTTACAAAGAAATTTTTATAGACTAAGCACTATGCTTCTGAGGAAAACTATAATAGCTTTCATACTTCAGCAAGCACTTGTTTCTGTGTGATTTACAGATTTTTGCATATATACACCTAAATTTATTTTTGCAATATAATCCAGTTCTAGAATTGATAAAGAAAACCATTAACTCTCCATTTCTCTGGTTAAATGGGAGTTTATATACAACAAAAACACTGTTCAGAAATGTGTTAGGAACTGACTGTATCTAAGAAGCACATGAGAGAGTGCTGAAAAATAAATCACGTCTACGCAGAACTTTCTCATTTCCATTTGATTTGTAAGCCTTCCAAAATTCCATCATTTTTTAAAAAAAAATACGTTATCATCAAGCAATTAGAAGTGTGTATTTGCAGGTTTGGAAGAAAGCCATTATTACACAAATTCAGTGGATGATAGTGATTATTGTTAAACTAAGTTACAGGGCATAAGAGTTCACTCATAAAGCAACAGCATCTTATCACCTTGATAAGCTTCCTGTAAGGCTAGAGGCAGGTAAAATAAAGTCTGCTGAAGAAGCCCCGTGCCAGGTCAGGGGAATGTAGAAATTACCACGACCCCAAGGAGACTTCTTTATATATATATATTTTTAACTCTGGTTCCTGGGGTATAATTACTTTACTCTCCCTCTTTTGCTCCACCTGCCTAAATCATCACATTCCTACTCAGCACAGTCCCGCTAACTCTACTTCCTCCCAGGTAAGATTTTCTTTCAGCTCTTTTAACCATGCTCAAATCTCTCTTACATTTTCACCTTTTGAGAGGAGAAAATTGTTGAAGTAAGAAAGGAGGAAACTCTTGACATTGTTCAAGTTAGAGAGTTTTAGAATGAGCCAAGGACGATACTCTTGCTGCTTGCGATATTACATCCTGTGGCCATCTCCACCCATATGCAACACAAACCTTGATGACCAACGGAGTTCAAATAACCATTCTTTAATTATTATTATTAATTATTATTTTTTCTTTCTTTAAACAATTTTATTTTTAGGGCCTTTCTGACAAAACCAGAAAGCCTGCTAGACAATTCTAAAAGAGCTATAACACTTCAAATAACTATTCTTAAAGAGCTGTACTAAAAGTCTCTGTCCTCAAAATTAGAAGTGATCTTTTAGACCAAATCTACTGAAAATGTAGTCTGTGACCTTGTGCCATCCTCTGAAACGTTTACTTCCAGACTGTGTTAAGTATGGAAATAGAGAGCGTTTAGAAACTTTCATAGCTATTTGATAAAATCTAGTGATTCTTAGAGTGAAAATTAACATTGATCTTACATTTTCTGGTCTTTTTTAATACTTCGTTTTTCTAGTAATTTATTTTACTGTATTTTTAAAAAGCATTGGTTAGTGACAGATTTTAAAATAAAACTATCCTTCAGGCCAGGCTGTAGGATACTATCCTACAGGCTTACACCTGTAATCTCAGCATTCTGGGAGGCCAAGGCAGGAAGATTGCTTCAGACCAGGAGTTCAAGACGAGCCTGGTCAATGCTGTGAGAACTCACCTCTACTAAAAATGTAAAAATAATAGCCAGGTGTGGTGGCACATGCCTATAGTCCCAGCTACTGGTGAAGCTGAGAGGGGAGGATTCCTTGATTCCCGGAGGTCAAGGCTGCAGTGAGCCATGATAATGCCTCTGCATTTCAGCCTGGGTTACAGAGTAAGATTGTATCTCTAATATATATATATATATATATATATATACACACACACACACACACACATACACACACACACACATTACCACTTTGAGTATAACAAACAATGTTTGAGATCCTTGTATTGTAAAGAAGCATTGGAAGTTTAGAGTATAACATTGATAATATTTTAACTCCTTTTATTGATTTACTTCAGATAAAATAGATTATAGTTACATAAGAGGGGCCCATCTCTTCAATCTCAGAGAAACATAGGACAGTATCAAGCTTGGCCTATGAGTATGGATCTATCATTTGATATTCAGAGAAATGGATGAAAGGGTTGGAAGGGAGTAAAGGTAATTTACTAATACTAATGTATTTCAATATGTGTGACTTTCATTTTTCTTTACTGAGACGCATCCATCCCCCCAATTTTTTTTTGTATTAGACAATCACATTAGCTTCAGTTTTGGTATTAAAATAAAAGTAAAGAAAGAAAAATATTATAAAATTAAAATTCATAAAGAAGGAAAATAGAATAATGAGAAAATGTACACTGGAGAAAGTTACTAATATGGATAAATTTTATAAATTAAGACAAAAGAAAACAATATCTTTGGAAGCAATAGATGTAAGTTATTAAGTCCATCAATATACCATGCAAATTGTGATCCAATATAACTTAATTGCTCTCTGGACAGCTAGAAATGGTAGAAATATGCAAGAAAATCAGACATCATGGTTTAATTCAAAAAGCTTCTACCTGTGTTTATTTTCTGTTGCTTGGAAATTTGTCTTTAGTATGTATTTTAAAGGTAGATATTAAACATAAACAGGACTATAGCAGGAGGAAAGGTGAAGTGAAAGAGAGAGAGAGAGATGCTTTAGGGATGCACTGGAGTGCAGTGGCATGATCACGGCTCACTGCAGCCTTGACCTCCTGGGCTCAAGTGATCCTCTCACCTCATCTTCCCAGGGACCCGGGACCACAGGCATGTGCCAGCATGCCTAATTTTTTGGCATTTTTTTTGTAGGGACAGGGTTTCAGGATGTTGCCCAGGCTGGTCTCAAACTCCTGAACTCAAGTTATCTACCTGCCTAGGTCTCCGAAAATGGGATTACAGGTGCAAGTCAACCGTGCCTGGCCTGGAAGAGAAAAGTTGATGATAAAAGGAAAGTTCTGTTTTTGTTACCTCCTTTTATGTAACAATTTACCCAAAATCTTACTAGATTAAAATAATATCTGTTTATTATCTCAGAGTTTCCATGGGTCAGAAATCCAGGTAAAGCTAAGCTGGGACCTCTGCATCACAGTTTCTTATTAGGCTGCAATTAAGGTATTGGCACAGGATGGACATTTTGTTCAAAACCATACATTTTTTAAAATTTTTATGGATACATGCTACTTGCACATATTTATGAGGTACATGTAATATTTTGGTATAAGTGTACAATGTGCAGTAATCAAATCCGGGTAATTGGGATACCCATCCTCTTAAACATTTATCGTTTCTTTGTGTTAGGAACATTCCAATTCCGTTCCTTTTGTTCTTTTGAAATATACAATAAATTATTGCTAATCATAGTCACTCTATTGTGCTACTGAATGCTAGATCTTATTCCTCTTATCTAAATGTATATTTTTTTACCCATTAACCCCTCTCTATTCCCACCACCCCCGCCCACACCCCCTGCACTCTGCACTACCCTTTCCAGCCTCTAGTAACTGTTACTCTACTCTCTATCTCCATGAGATCAATTTTCTATTAACTTCCACTTGTGAGTGAGAACATGCACTATTTGTCTTTCTGTACCTGGCTTATTTCATTTAACATAATGTCCTCCAGTTTCTTTCTTTTTTTTTTTTTTTTTTTTAAATGGAGTCTTGCTCTGTCGCCCAGGCTGGAGTGCAGCGGCGCCATCTCGGCTCACTGGAAGCTCTGCTTCCCAGGTTCACACAGTTCTCCTGCCTCAGCCTTCCGAGTGGCTGGGACTACAGGCGCCCGCCACCATGCCCGGCTAATTTTTTTTTGTATTTTTAGTAGAGAGGGAGTTTCACCGTATTCGCCAAGATGGTCTCGATATCCTGACCTTGTGATCCGCCCACCTTGGCCTCCCAAAATGCTGGGATTACTGGCTTAAGCTACCATGCCTGGCCTCCAGTTTCATCCATGATTTTACAAATGACAGGACTTTGTTCTCTTTAATGACTAAAAAATATTCCACTGTGCACATGTACTAAATTTTATTTATTCATTCATCCATTGGTGAACACTTTGGGTGATTTCCACAGTTTGTCTATTGTAAACGGTGCTGTCATAAACATGGGTGTGTAAATAGCTCTTTGATATACTGATTTTCTTTTATAATTAACCAGCAGCAGTTCTATATTTAATTTTTGAGGAAATTCCATACTTTTTTTCACAGTGTACTGATTTACATTCCCCCACACAGTGTATGAGCATTTTTTCTCTGCATCTTCTCCAACATCCAGTATTTTTCATCTTTTTGATAATATTCATTTTAACTGGAGTGACATGGTATCTCATTGCATTAAAATAGATTTGATTTTCACTCCCCTATGTTACCTTGTGATGTTGAGTCTTTTTCACGTGTCTGTTGGTCATTTGTATATATTCTTTGAGAAATGGCTATTCAGATCTTTCGCTTGTTTTTAATTGAATTTTTTGTTTTTGTTTTTGCTATTGAGTTGAGTTTCCTATATAAACTGGTTATCAACATCAGACATTTCAGATACTATAGCAATTCAACTCTCATTTCCCCCTTAAGACGTGTATGCTTTTCCTGTTGTTGTTTATATGTTTGTTTTTTTAATGACTTCCCTAGATTTCAGTTCTCATGATATATGGCCACAGATGTGTGTGTTCAGCTTATCTTGCCCTCATTTTTATTTTTTAACCTGGCTACCCTAGGGGTCACTCTGTGTCTTTTATGGCTCTGTGATCAGTCAATGATTTGGGCAGTTGTGCTCGAACACATTGATTCCACAAGGTTTCCACCTTTTGCTGAAAGGCTTTCTCTGAGGAACACGTTCAAAATTCAGCCAGTTCTCAAATACACCCTAACTTCTTTCTGCTGGGCCCAAGTTGGCTTTCCTTGCATGTATGTTTATTTATCCAGTCTCTCAGGGAGGTATTAAGAGCTTATCAGACCCTTCTATGTCTCTCATTTCTAGGTTCTCTCCACTCACTCTATGGGTTATTCACAGCTCCGTAACCATAAGTTAACAGAGGCACAAGCTTTCCTGTTCATTTCTTCCAAAAATTGCTACTTTAATAATGTGAATATGGTTTTATATCTCCTGTTCAAAAATGTCAGCCCACTCTGGCAACATGCCTACTGGTTTTGAGTTGTCACTTCACCTGAAATAGGCAAGGAGGAGGAAAGCATTCCCAGGAAGGAAGGCTACAGATCCCACTGCCCTTATTAGGCTTCCAGTGGGTTTCTTATGAATAAATGCTTCTCCATGAGTTGTTTCTGTTTGCTTGATTTCCAGAGGCCTGAAATGGTTATTTTTGACATGTTTCCTACTTTTATGTGACTAAGTTAATTTGATCATAGGAGGAGAGTGGCTTTCATCGTTCTTATTTGATTCTACAAGGAATACATAATCACAGATATTTAAAATTACATAGCATTTACATGCATCCTGAGTAACACTGAAGTATTTAATAAATAGCTGCTGATGAGGGTGGGGCTGAGAGAGTTATGGCTAACCTACAGGTGAGCATGTACACATCAGAGAAAATAATCAGGGCATGATTCAAAGAACAGGGACTCTGAAAGGGATCTCAAACAACCTAGCACTTTTGGTTACTATTCTTTGGTAAACTTCATATTTTAATTCCAGGTGGCCATCTCCTAACCCTGCCTAATTCCAGGATACAGGGCTAAAGTCTCTGTAGCTAATGAAAGTGCTTCTCAAATACACCTACATACAAAGCCTCTACTCTATTGGATTAATTTTCAGCCAAACTGTAAAGTTCAAATGTTGAAACACCAGTAAAAGAGGCATAAAATGAATCTGATGAGAAGGTGCTTGGTTGATGGGGAAAGGTAGAAAAAAGATACATCACAGTTTGGAGGTCTAAGATGAAGTGGTTAAGACAATGGACTTGAGCCTTAAAGGACCTATGCTTAAATTCACCACTTGGAAGCCGCGTAATATTGAGACATGTAGTTAACTTCTCTGAGTCTCTTTTTTTTTTTTTTTTCATAGAAACTTGGAATAATAGTATGTATTTTATAGGGTCTTTGTAAAGATTAAATGAGTAAGTTTTTGTAAGGTACTCACCTGTACCATGTCAAGACGTCAATGTGTAAGAACTATTATTCATAAGGTTTATTTAGTGGTCTATGCCTCGTTCTTTATTAGGCTGTTACAGTCTTGGTGAGGAAGGACTGCGTCATTCAGGAAATTCTGTAGCATTGACGAACACTTGAGGCATGGAGAAAGCTCAGATAGTAGACAGAATGCCTGAATTCTTGACTGAAACATTTCCCTCTAGAAATTCACATGCTGAAATAACACCTATAACCTTTAGTATTTATTCAAATCCTCCAAGAGGATGAAAATGTTTTAGTATAGTGGAATCTTGAGATCTCTTTGTCAAAGTACATCATTGAGATGTAAAGAATTGAATAAACTAGCTTCTTGCTGTGGGTAGTAAGAGAGGATATAGAAAGAGGGAAAGATGAGAACCACAAGTAATATAGCTCTTATTCTGGCCAACTATTACAATTTTTTTTTTATATATATAAATACATGTCTGGAGTATGTATCTCTGTGTGTGTGTGTGTGTGTGTGTGTGTGTGTCTGTGTCTGTGTGTGTGTCTGTGTTTCTTGAAGTGTTTCTGCTGAAAAGTGTCATGGATTTTTTGTTACCTCATCCCCACAACATGAATAATTTAATTTGGGTGCTTTGTAGTGATTTTTACTGCCTCTGAAATACAGCTATAATTCTAAAAAAATATATTATTATGATATATGAAGCCTGTGGTTTTCCTTCTTCACTTCCTCACTAACACTTCTGTACTCTTATGTAATGTGCAAGCCGATGGATATTAAAACTGCTATCTTTCAAATATAAAATAATATTTGCATCCAGTCATCCCTCTGTGTTTGTCAGGGATTGATCCCAGGATCCCTGCAGATAACAAAATTCGGTTACTTTCAAGTTCCTTAAATAAGATGGCATAGTATTTGCATATAACTTTTGCACATCTTCACATATACCTGAAACCATTTCCAGATTACTTATAATACCTAGTACAATGTATATGATATGTAAATAGTTGTCAGACTACATTATTTTTTATTTGTATTATTTTTATATTGTTATTTTTATTGTTTTTCATAGAGTTTTGACCCACATTTAGTTGAATCCATGGATGTTGAACCAGTGGATGTGGAGGGCCAACTGTATTTAGTTCTTGGCTTTCATTTTTGATATAGCTTTAGAATCACAAATGTTATTGATGTTGGCTTATCTTCTCTCTGCTTTAAGCTAATTGCTTAGAATTAATCTTCTTTCTCATAGTGTCAATGAACAGTCTTCTAAGGCACATTTAAAGTAATCATTGACTTAAGCTTATGTTTTACTTTGCTTCCTACTTTCATCAATATTCAGCAAAAGAGTTGTAGTGAAATATGTATTATTTTATCAAATACCCAACATTCCTTCTTATTTTACAGAAAGTCCCCATTGTTTGTAGTATTAGTGGGATATATTTTCTTACCTCCCACAATAGAAATCAAAGATGGGTATTTCTGATCTCTCCACTGCCAGACAAAGAAGCATTTGATCCTTGCTTAACCAGCCGACTAGACATTGGCTTCAAGGCCTTTGAATCGAGAGCACGCACCACAGAGGTGAGTTGATGGCTGAAATGTACTTTCTACTGCTGCGGAGTCAGACACGGAAGCAGCAGTGAAATCCTGGCTCAACTGCTTTTGTTGCCAAGCTCTAGAATCCCTAGATCCTTATTTTCCAAGCCTCCCACCAATATTAGCTTCTTACGATAAATCTCCTTTTTATCTTACATAGCCAGAGCCCGATTCTGTTGGAAAAAAAAAAAAAGCAAAAATCCTGAATAACAAAAGTGTTCTCAAAACTATTATCCTGTGTTCAATAAAAACATTGTCTCATTCCTAATACTGCTGTGTAGCTTCATACATTCATTCACACATGTATCTTTACAATTTGATTCTTTCATTTATTATCGCTATGATTTGGTATAAAGTACATAGATTTTGCTATCAGGCCAACCTGGGTTCAAATTTCGACTTCAACATTTGGTGTGTAATCTTGAGTAATATGTGATATAAACAAAAAATCCAGTTTAAAACTCAGTGCATAGAAGACAGATCAATTAATTCAATATCAGAAAATGCATTATTAGCTTTGCCTCTAAGCAACTGTGTAATCTTGGGTAAATAACAAGCTCTAATCTTATTGACCTAATCTAAAAAGAAAATGTTGTTCAGGATTGTTTTAAGGCCCTTTCTAGTTCTAAGATTCTATAATTCACACAAAATTCAGTTTCACGTTTCAAAACTGATCGCATTTTGCAATCTCTCCCTGTGTGTGTTTGTGTGTTTGCAGACACTAGGTATTATATAAAATTAGCCCTTTCCTTTTTAAACAAAATACATATTTTTTTTTTGTTATATATTGATAAATTGTGGTTGTATATATTAATGGGGTAGAAAACGTTGTTATAATTTTTTTTTTTTTTTTGAGATGGAGTCTCGCTCTGTCCCCCCAGCTGGAGTGCAGTGGCCGGATCTCAGCTCACTGCAAGCTCCGCCTCCTGGGTTTACGCCATTCTCCTGCCTCAGCCTCCCGAGTAGCTGGGACTACAGGCGCCCGCCACCTCGCCCAGCTAGTTTTTTGTATTTTTTAGTAGAGACAGGGTTTCACCGTGTTAGCCAGGATAGTCTCGATCTCCTGACCTCGTGATCCGCCCGTCTCGGCCTCCCAAAGTGCTGGGATTATAGTGTTATCATTTTTAATACAAAGTGGAATTATTAAATTAAGCTAATGAAGACACCCGTCACTTCAAATATTTAACACTTTTCGTGATAAGAACATTTGAAGTGTACTCTCTGTGGTATTGAACTGCACAGTACTCAATTATTAGTTATATTTTATGCCAGTCTGTTGGTCTTAGACAAGTGTCACTATCATGGCATTTTATGTAAGAAATAATCAGCTTAGCTGGTCCACAGACCTTGTGTGTTGGCTGGGTGTGCCAACCACACCTGACAAAGCTATCCCACATGCTGCTCTTCTGCCTAGACCTCTCTACATTCCTTTCACTTTGTCCTGACTTAACTTGTCTTTAACTGAGTCTTTAATATTGTCAGTTTCCGTTTTTATTTCCTTTGGTAAACTTTCCTAAACCTCTCTCACCTTCTACCCCAACCTTGATTGGTTTTCTCACGGCAGGCATTTACCACATGCTCTACTTCTGTGTAGCATTCATTACAATTGTAACTTAAGAATGATTATTATTATTTAATTAAGCTTCATGATAGCAGAATCTTGGTTTTAATTATCTCCCTAGTACCTCGCATTGTGCAAAGCCCACAGTGGGTACACAATAGATAATTGTTGAATTTGAGGAATGAAAGTTACTACCAAAATACAAGCCTGCGTGTTTGATTCTAACTTCTGGCTCTCTCTACTCAACTATGCTGACCAGATAAAAAGGCTTAAGCTTCAGAACTGTATCATGTGCAATAAAGCCTTTAGAAGATTTGCCATGGATCACAGTGTCTTTCTTTTCCTAATGTCCTGGGAGTCGCATGTTTTATTGGTCAGCCTCTCAACCTGTAGCTGACTTCACTGTTCATTCAGGGACCAGCTCATCCATCTTTTGGTGATTCGCATAGGCTATAATGGCTTTGTTTTGGATAATCAGTGACAAGATAACATTTAAGGACATCCTAGGGTTATAAGCCAACACATGGGAGCGATTCCAGAGTCTATCACTCTAATTAAAGGAATATTTCTCTAAGGGTACTATTTACAATTTCCAGCCACTGATGGGTAACATTGGCACCCAAACTAGAGTTTGTGAATAATGTAAAAATGAAAGCCAGTATAAATCATCCCTCTATGAGACAATAAATAGCATTGTCAGGCAAATAAAGGGTGCATTTGTAAGTGATTTAAAGTGCCGAATAATTTGTAAGGTTCTCAACTCTTCATAAACAACTGGAGGGCCTAATACTTTGCAGGTACTTAGTCAATGCTACTGAATTGTAGATTGACTGAAATAGTTATTCTTAAGAGAGCCATTTATCTGCTGTATAGCTATTATTGATACTCAAGGCTTATAGAAAGAGCATGAATTTAATTCAAAATATTGAAAGAGAAGAAGTATACATGTGATTATCAAAGAAAAAGAGTTCAAGATACACAAAAAAGTGGTGATTAAAGAGTATTAAACAATTCTAACCTCCATGGATACAATGAAGTACATTCAGATGACTAAGACAGAGATAGTGAGGTGCCTGACACACATTGTATCTGTGCTGCTTCATTCATTGAAATGCGATGAATGAAGGTTCACTTCTACTCGGGATGGCTGGAAGGTTCATTGTCATTGTTCCATATTTCTCTCCACCAAATATAAACAATGACAGTCAAAATGGAAAAAAATAGTAATAAAAACACAGTCACACCCAAACACAAGCTGAATCTTGGTGATGCATAAATGCAGAGCTGAAGGGAGCAACCTGCTTGTCTGCAGGCCTGAAACTTGCAAAGACAGCTAGGGTTAGACCATGCTCGGTATTGGGAGTAAAGATACTCACTTCGGAGGAGAAGATAGGTCAAGTCTCACTATGTTTATGGCTAGAGCTGGATTAAGTCAAGAGAAGAATTTGAGTTAGGTCACCAAATGTGATAGTGCCAATATTCCACCTTCTGGCTCTTTGTGGATATCTCTCCGACACCTATTTGTTGTTATATTCTTACCCTTTTCTCTCTCTGTCACAATTCTTTCTCTTACTGTGCCAGTCTTTTCCCCATATCTATCTCCCTTTTTCTCTTTCTCACAAAATTTCTCACATTTGCTCAAAGAAACACTAAGAAAACATTGTTAAGAAAATATTTGCCAGAGAAAAACACTATTACCTGACCAAGGAAAACTGAAATGATGACAAAAGAATACATCAGGATTGATGAATTGAAACAATTGATTTTGGTCAAAAAACTGATTAATAAATTAAATTTTAATTAGCAATGTAATTGAGAAAGTAATAGTACTAATAAGAAAATCAGCAAAATAAAAATAAACTGACATATTTTCACTGTGGTATACAGAAAATCAATCAATGAAATAAAATGGACTAAAGAAATCTTTCGTAAAAAAAAAAACAAAAAACTCTAGATGACATTTATTTGCATTCACATTATTTGGAATTTTTTTTTTTCTTTTTTCTTTTTTTGAGACAGAGTCTCACTCTGTCACCTAGACATCTAGAATGCAGTGGTGTGATCTCAGCTCACTGCAACCTCTGCCTCCTGGGTTCAAGGGATCCTGCCACCTCAGCCCCCAGAACAGCTGGGACTATGGAACTACAGGCACATGCCAACATGCCTGGCTAATTTTTGTACTTTTAGTAAAAACAGGGTTTCACCATGTTGTCCAGGCTGGTCTTGAACTCCTGGTCTCAAGTGATCAGCCTGCCTCAGCCTCCCAAAGTGCTGGGATTACAGGTGTGAGCCACTGTGCCTGGTCTTATGTTATTTGAAATGTTTTGTTCTAACTAGTCTCTGAGTTAAAACATTTCCAGCATCAAATTCGTCAACATTATTCAAAACTTATTTTAGAAGTCACTTTAATGATCTCTGAAATGTTTTTATTTCCAACGCCTTGAGTTTTTCTATTTCTCACTAGTCCAATAAAAAGCTTCTCATAAGATATAAAGGAAACACTCCTTGGTAGATCAGTACATTTTATAAGCTAAGACATTTTTAAACTTTCACAGCTCAGTGGTGGGGGACTTGAACACAGCCTGATCTTCAAGGAAATCAGGAACATATGGGATTTTACAGTGAAGTTTGCAAACTTAGGTTGCCATAGATTCAACAAAAAACTGTCTATAAAAGAGAAAGTAGCTCATTATAGAAAAAAAAAGTTAGCTAACTTCATCCCTATTTGGAACACTGATATATATATATATATATATGTATTTATCAGATCACAGTTGTCTCTTATTTTGTCTGAAAATGTTCACCCCCAGTAGAGTAAATGAGAGTGTTTCAGCCTTGTAAAGATGCACAGGTGTTCATGCCAGCATTAGTTTTCCCTGCTGGGGAGATCCAAGGTGCATGATTCAGTCAAACCATCACCAAGGCCCAGCTGTGATTATGTAGAAGAAACACATGCCTGGGAGGTCTGGGTTCTTCTCATGTCTTTACAGAAAGCAAAAAGTGTTTCTTTCAACTGAGGAACAAAATTTCCAACTATTTACCCAGGAAGTAACTGAGTAGACGTTGTGCTGGTTCTTGGGAAAAACAGAAATAGACTTACCTGGAAAGAAATGCCAGTCATTTTTTGCACTCCATGCCAAAAGTTAATGTATTAGTCAGGGTTCTCTAGAGGGACAGAATGAATAGGATAGATGTATAGATAAAGGGGAGTTTATTAAGTAGTATTAACTCACATGGTCACAGGGTAAGGTCCCGCAATAGCACATCTGCAAGATGAGGGGCAAGGAAGCCACTCTGAGTCTCAAAGCTGAAGACCATGGAGTTCGATGTTCGAGGGCTGGAAGCATCCAGCATGGGAGAAAGATGTAGGCTTGGAGCCTAGGCCATTCTAGTGTTTTCTTGTTCTTCTGCCTGCTTTTATTGTGGCCATACTAGCAGCTGATTAGATTGTGCCCACACAGATTGAGGGTGGGTCTGCCTTTCCCAGTCCAATGACAAAAATGTTAATCTCCTTTGGCAACACCCTCACAGACACACACAGGAACAATACTTTGCATCCTTCAGTCCAATCAAGTTAATACTCAATATTAACCATCAAAGTTAATATACAGGCAGAACCAGCTCAAAACATCTTCATTTCTTTTTTTTTTTTTTTTTTTGACAGAGTCTCACTCTTGTCATCCAGGCTGGAGTGCAGTGGTATGATCTCGGCTTAAACCTCTGCCTTCTGGGTTTAAGCAATTCTCCTGCCTCAGCCTCCTGAGTAGCTGGGACTACAGGCACCTGCCACCGTGCCTGGCTAATTTTTGTACTTTTAGTAGAGACAGGATTTCGCCATGTTGGCCAGGCTAGTCTCGAACTCCTGATCTCAGGTGACCCGCCCACCTCGGCCTCCCAAAGTGTGGGATTACAGGTGTGAGCCACTGTGCCCAGCCCCAAAACATCTTCTTTTATACTTTACTTGAGACAAAAAAATATATATATATATAGCATTGCTGAAAGTGAGTATGTTCTAAGGCGTTACTCCTTTGGAATGTCTGTCTAGTCTTGCTAACTCACCCCTCTTCATGGGAGTCTCTTTTCACCCTTTTTTCCTCCTATATCCAACTGGTATCAATATATGTAATTGAATCCTTGTTTTTGTGCACACATAGAAGGAAACTTCTGGATAAACATACCTTGTGCAAGGTTGTTACTACTGAAGTTGTTATTTAGGCAAGGATTGTATTTATACTAGGGTTATGCCTGTAAGCAAGGTCATTACACACTCATGATGGGCCAGAACATCTCGATACGGTGAGATATTTTCATACGGTGAAGCATTATTATAAGGAATATTAAATCAACTGTGATAGTAGGTGTATAGATGAATATGAATGAACCTTCCAGAAAGGATTAGTGGATGTCTTCATGTATTTGGATAACTAGCTCGTCAACATAAATAAGTATTTACTTTAAAAGCAAAAGTTTGTTATCATTGGACATACTTTAAAAAGAAACACAGATCATATCCTTGTTATGTTCGCATCTTCTGTAAATAGAAATGATTTTGACTCCAAGCACATTAGTATTCTCAGTATTTGTTATATGGCTAGAAGATTTATCAACCATAACGACATCTGGTTTCAAGAAACAGAAAACCTGGAAAACTACACCCTAAACAAGCAGCAGGTTTGTTTTATTCCTCGCAAAGAAAAAAGTCCAGAAAGAGGTGGTCCAGGGCTGATTTTCTGGTTCCCTGGTTCCATGACAGGACCTAAACATCTTCTGTTGTATTTTGCTGCCACACCGGCCTTAGTAGGAGCTTTCAGCTTTATGCTTGCATCAACCAAAATTAAGGCTGTTGAGGCAGAAATAGTTAGAGAAAAGTTTATTGGAAGCCAAATGTGAGACTCGACCCTGGAAAACACACTATCGGGAGAACCCGCTGCCGATGTTTAACGTGGGTTCTTTTCTATTTCCTAAGTGTCTGGGCTGCCATTGAGAAATAAAAGGAAAGAGCACGAGAGAGAAATTTAAAGCTGGGTGTCCGGGGGAGACATCGCATGTCGGCAGGATCCGTGATGTTCCCCCAGCCGTAAAACCAGCAAGTTTTTATTAGTGATTTTCAAAAGGGGAGGGAGTGCACGAATAGGGTGTGGGTCACAGAGATCAGATACTTCACAAGGTAATAAAATATCACAAAGCAAATGGAGGCAGGACGAGATCACAGGACCACCGGATGAGGCGAAATTAAAATTGCTAATGAAGTTTCCACAGGCATTATCGTTGATAACATCTTATCAGGAAACAGGGTTTGAGAGCAGAGAACCTGTCTGACCACAATTTATCAGGTGGGAATTTTCCTCCTCCTAATAAGCCTGGGAGGGCTACAGGAGACTAGGGCTTATTTCATCCCTTAGACTTCGACCATAAAAGACAGCACACGCTTCCCAAGGGGCTGTTTATAGGCCTGCCTTCAGGGCGTATTCTCTTTCTCAGGGATGTTCCTTGCTGAGAAAAAGAATTCAGCGATATTTCTCCTATTTGCTTATGAAAGAGGAGGAATAGAGCTCTGTTCCCTCCGGCTCACCGTTGGCCAGTTCAAAGTTACCTCTCTTGTTCCCTGAACATCCCTGTTACCCTGTTCTTTTTTAAAGATGCCCAGATTTCGTATTGTTCAAACACACATGCTCTACAAACAATTTGTGCAGTTGATACAATCACAGGGTCCTGAGGCGACATTCAACCTCCTCAGTTTACGAAGATGACAGGATTAAGAGATTAAAGTAAAGACAGGCATAGGAAAACACAAGGGTATTGATTGGGGAAGTGACAAGTGTCCATGAAATCTTCACAATTTATGTTCAGAGATTACAGTAAAGACAGGTGTAAGAAATTATAAAAGTATCAATTTGGGGAACTAATAAATATCCATGAAATCTTCACAATTGATGTTCTTCTGCCGCAGCTTTAGCCGGTCCCTCCGTTTGGGGTCCCTGACTTCCCGCCACAACACACCAACAAAATTGAGTGTGTTCCAGAGTCTGTTACAAGTTGGAAGGCTTTTATGAAAAAGTTTAGAGAAAAGGAAGTGGATTCCTCATGCTGGAGTTGTCCCTTTCATTGGAGAGTATGATACAGAGGTTACAATCCTAGGCTACAGATTACAACAAAGAGGCTAAAATGTTTTACATGCAAAACAATCAGGAAAACTTCATGAATCAGAAAAACTTCATGATTCAGAAATAAGTCAATCTCCTTTTCTTTTCTTTTCTTTTTTTTTTTTTTTTTGTATTTTGTTTTTGAGATGGAGTCTCACTCTGTCACCCAGGTGGAGTGCAGTGGCATGATCTCAGCTCACTGCAACCTCTACCTGCCACGTAGGAGCAATTCTGCCTCAGCCTCCCAAGTAGCTGGGACTAGAAGTGCGCACCGCCACGCCCAGCTAATTTTTGTATTTTTAGTAGAGATGGGGTTCCACCATGTTGGTCAGGCTGGTCTCAAACTCCTGACCTTGTGATCCACCGGCCTTGGCCTCCCAAAGTACTGGGATTACAGGCGTGAGCCACTGTGCTCAGCCTATCAATCTCCTTTTCAATGTCAATAAGTTACATTGAAAGGAATCAAACGCATTCCTCATATATCTCCCAACTCCCTGAGCCCCGCACAAACACAACCCACCATATATCTCTCAACTTCCTGAGCCCCGCACAAACACAACCCACCATATATCTCTCAACTCCCTGAGCCCCGCATACAAACACAAACCCACCATATATCTCAACTCCTGAGCCCCCAAGCACAAACACAACCCACCATATATTCCCAACTCCTGGAGCCCCTGCACAAACACAACCCACCTATATTTCAACTCCCTGAGCCCCACAAGACAAACACAACTCCACCATATATCTCTCAACTCCTCTTAGAGCTCCCCAGACAAACACAACTCCACCATATATCTCTCAACTCCCTGAGCCCCGCGACAAACACAACCCACTATATATCTCTCTAACTCCCCTGAGCCCCGCACAAACACAACCCACCATATATCTTCTAACTCCCTGAGCCCCGCACAAACACAACTCCCACTATATATCTCTCAACTTCCTGAGCCCCAAGACAAACACAACCCACCATATATCTCTCTAACTTCCCTGAGCCCTCAGACAAACACAACCCACCATACTCCCAACCTCCTGAGCCCAGCACAAACATCGTTCCTCCACATATCCCCCAACTCCCTGAACTCCAGCACGAGCCCAGCACAACGCGATTCCTCATATATCTCCCAACTCCTGAGCCTCCAGCACAAACACATTCCTCCATATTTCTGTCAAACTTCAGAAAAACACCACCTGGGAAATCTCCGATAAGGACACAGCGGGAACCAATAAAAAATGCCAAATGTATAATATTAACCAATTGTAATGCTGTAACCGAGAGAATTACCTTGTTCCCCTGTAACTTTACATATCCTGTTTACATCGGGCTATAAAAAGCAAGCACTCGCATTGTTCGAGGCCCTCTGGTACGCTGTGGAATGGAGGGACCAAGTTCGAACTTGTAGTAAAGATCCTTGCCGCTTGGCTTTGACTCTGGACTCTGGTGGTCTTCTTTAGGGAACAAACGGTCTGGGCATAACAATATCTTAATCAGTATTTCAAGTTTGAGGAACTCATGATAATAGTTGAGGAATTCATGTTATGATCTTTACTCAGGAATAGGATGTGAGCCAGGAATCATAAAACCTCCCCTGGGCAAGTCACATTCATATATAGATGACTAGTGGGTGGGTGGCAGGCTGGAGAAGCACACTCTCACCCTGGGCAAGTGGATTTGGAAGTCTGCCAAATGTGACCTGTCGATTATCACTGGCAGAATGGCAGCCACGACTGTAGGTATCATTGTCATGTTCCAGGCAGGAGGAAGGCTAAAAGAAAACGGTAAGGAGAAATGAGGTATATGCCAGATGATTTCTCATCTTTTTCTGGAAGGCAATAGCTTTCCCAAAGGCTCTAACCACTCTTTCCATTTATATTTCACCTTCCAGAATGGAATCTCATGGCCAACCCTTGCTGTAGGATAGCATCTAGAAAAATCATGATCGTATTCATACACATTACCTTTTCCCACATGAAAGAAGCGTAGAATGGCTCTAGGGAAGGCAATTATCGGTAACTTTTGGAGAGAGAAGGAACTTTCCATATATAGATGACTAGTGGGTGGGTGGCAGGCTGGAGAAGCACACTTTTACGCTGCAGAGAAGGCTCTTCATTGTCTGGTCTTAGGAGCTTAAATTTACCCACCTTTCACAAAAGAGGCCATTTTGTGTGACTGCTGTCACAAGTACTTCCCTGTACCTGTTTCTCATTGTTCACCTAGAAAATTATTTGTCATCAAGACTCAGATGAGATGTCATCACATCCACATGGAAGCCTTATGCTGCTCCACCAGAAAAAAAAAAAATTGTTGAATGTCTACTAGAAATTGAGCTCACTGCAGGCAATAGCTCCACCTTCTTTGTATTTCAACCCTTAGGCTAATGCCTTGGTGGCTTACTTATTTATATACCATGTGTGGAGTGCAGATATTACACATTTCCAGTTAAGGTGCATGAAGGATTGGCTGTCTCACATAATTTCTTAGGGCTAACTATAAAAAGGATCCAAATATTTTTTGCTAGCTTTGGAACAATTCAAATACACGGAAGAGTGAGAACCTGTGCTTTGGTGTTGTAAATCATAAAGCAAAATACACAAAATCAAATGTCCTTTTGGAGAATAAAACCTAATCAAATGTACAGAGAGACTGAGTCCTAGCAATAGGTTAACCAGTGGGTACATGTCACTCCTAAGGACATTCCAATGTGAGAATACTTAACTATTTTGCTGGCCAAAGAAGAATCATTTTTGCTTGAATTTGATCAATGGGCCAATAGTTTAAACATTTGGCAAAGGACAATACCTTAAAAAATATTGGTCAAAAATTATAAAATATTTTAACAATATTTATGTATTTCTAATTGATAAATAATATTTGCATATATATTATGAGGTACAATGTGATGTTTTGATCTCTGTGTGAAAGAGTACATTAAGCTAATTAACATATCCATCACTTCATCTAGTTATCCTTTTCTCTTTTTTTTTGTATGTGGTAGAATAGAAAAAATCAATTCTGTCAGCAATTTTGAAACACACACTAAATTATCATTAACTGTGGTCACCATACAGTGCAATAGATACTAAAACATTTCTCCTGTCTAACTGAAGCTGATCAATATCTCCTTTTTCCCCAATGCATCCCCAAAACCCTCAGCCTCTGGTAAAATCCTTTCTATTCTCTCTTTCTATGAGATTCACTTTTAAGATTCCACATATGAGATTTTACAGTACTTGTTGATATGGTTTAGCTGTGTCCCCACCCAAATCTCATTTTGAATTGTAGCTCTCACAATCCCTGCATATTGTGGGAGGTAACCTGGGAAGTAATTGAATCATGGGGATGGGTTTTTCCCATGCTGTTTTTGTGGTAGTGAATAAATCTCAGGAGAACTGATGGTTTTATAAAGCGCAGTTCCCTTGCACATGCTCTTCTTGCCTACCACCATGTAAAGGGTGCCTTTGCTCCTCCTTTGCCTTTCACCATGATTGTGAGGTCTCATGTGGAACTGTGAATCCATTAGAACTATTTTTATTTATAAATTGCCCAGTCTCAGGTATTTCCTCATAGCAATATGAAAATGTACTAATATGCTTGTCTTTCTGTATCTGGTTTATTTAACTTAGCATAATGTCCTCCAGGTTCATCCATGTTGTTGCAAATGACAGCATTTTCTGCCTTTTTATGGCTTCATTGTGTGGTACATGCATTTTCTGCCTTTTTATGGCTTCATTGTGTGGAACACACATTTTCTTTATATATCCATTTCTTTGTTTTTTGAGATAGAGTTTCACTTGTGTTGCCCAGGCTGGAGTTTAGTGGCATGATCTTGGCTCACTGCAACCTCCGCCTCCTGGGTTCAAGTGATTCTCCTGCCTCAGCCTCCTGAGTAGCTGGGATTACAGGCATGCACCACCAGGTCCATCTAATTTTATATTTTTGGTAAAGAGAGGCTGGTCTCGAACTCCCAACCTCAGGTGATCCACTCATCTTGGCCTCCCAAAGTGCTGGGATTACAGGCATGAGCCTCTGTGCCTGGCCTATATATCCATTTCTTGATGAATAATTAGCTTGTTTCCACATCTTGGCCATCGTCAATAAAGGCACAATGAACATAGGAGTGCAAACATCTCTTTAACAAACATATTTCACTTCCTTTGAATATATAATCAGAAATGAGATTTCTGGATTATATAGAAAATTTTACTTTCAGTTTTTTGAAAAAACTTCACTCTATTTTACAAAATGGCTGTATAATTTACACTTTTACCAACAATGTACCAAGGTTTCCTTTTTTCCACATCTTCACCAATGCTTTATAGTTTTCTTTTTGAATATAGCCCTTCTAGTATGTGTGAGGTGATATGTAATTATGGTTTTAATTTGTATTTCTCTGATGATTAACAATGTAGAACATTTAAAAATATATATTCCTTGGCCATTTTATTATATGTCTTCTTTTAAGAAATGTCTTTTTGGGTCCTTTGTCAATTTTCTAATCAGCTATTTTCCTGCTATTGAGTTATTTGATTTCCTTGTACATTTTTGGACATTACCTTTTTATGAGTTGTATGATTTGCAAATATTCTCTCTCTCAGTCTGTGGGTTGTCTCTTCACTGTGTTGCTTCCTTTGCCATGCATAAGCTTTTTAATTTGCTATAATTCCATTTATGTATTTTTGCCATTGTTGTCTGTGCTTCTGGAGGCCTTTCCAATAAATTATTGCCCAGACCAATGTCATGTAGTGTTTCCGCTATGTTTTCTTTTAGCAGCTTTATAGTTGCAGGTTTTATGTTTAAATTTTAAACATAAATTTAATTTTTTTTTGGTTTATTTTCACATATAATGTGAGATAAGAGTCCAGTTTCATTCTTCTGAATTTGAATATTCATTTGTCCTGACACCATATATTGAAGAGACTGTCCTTTTCCCATTGTGTGTTGCCAGCACCTTTGTCAAAAATCAATTTGTTGAAAATATCTAGATTTATTTCTGGGTTTCTATTCTGTTCCATTTGTCAATATTTCTGTTTTTATGCCAGTGCCATGCTGTTTTGATTACAATGACTTTAATATATATTTTTGGATAAGGTGGTATGATGCTTACAGCTCTGTTCTATTTGCTCAAGATTGCTTTAGCTACTTGAGGTCTATTTTGGTTTCATACAAATTTTAGCATTTTCTTTTCTATTTCTGTGAAAAATGACACTGGAATTTTGATAGGGATTACATTCAATCTGCACATTGCTTCGGGTTTTGTACATTTTAACAATATTAATTATTCTAATCCTCGACCACAAAATATCTTTCTACTTATTTGTGTCTTTAATTGTTTTTTCATCAATGTTTTGCAGTTTTCAGTCTACAGATCTTTCATCTCCTTGGTTACATTTACTCCTAAGTAATGTTTTTGGTGCTATTTTAAAATGAGATTGTTTCTTTAATTTATTTTGTAGATAGTTTGTTGTTAGTGTATAGAAATTCTACTAATTTTTGTATGTTGATTTTGTAACCTGCCTCTTTACTGAATTTGTTTAACAGTTTTGGCAGGATTTTGGGTGAGTCCTTATGGCTTTCTCTATATAAAATCATGTGATCAGCACAGAGAGACAATTTGACTTCTTTCTTTTCTGTTTGAGTGTCTTGTATTTTTCTTGCCCAATTTAGCTAGCTGGAACTTACAGTACTATGTTGAAGACTAGTGATTAGAGTGGGCATCCTTTTCTTATTTCTGATCTTGAATGAAAAGCTTTCAACTTTTCACTATTGAATATAATGTTAATTGTGAACTTGTCATTTATGGTCTTTATTATGTTGAGGTACATTTCTTCTGTATCTGTTTTGTTAAGAAGTTGTATCAAGAATGAATGTTAAATTTTCCAAATGACTTTATTGCATATATTGAGATGCCCATACAGTTTTTGTCTTTTATTTTGCTAATGTGTTGTATCAAGTATATGAATTATATGAGTTGAATCATCCTTGCATCTCTGGGATATACTTCACTTGATCATGGTGAATGATCACTTTAATGTGCTGTTGAATTCAGTTTGATAGTATTTTATTGGAGATTTTTATATTATGCTCATCAGAAACATTGGCCAGTAATTTTCTTTTCTTGCAATGTCCTTCTCTGGCTTTAGTATCAGGGCACTGCTGGCCTCATATAATTAGTTTGAAAGTATTCTCTCCTTTTTAATATATTTAAGATGAAGTCTTACCAGTCTCATCTACAACATTGATAGACAATCTCATAAATCATCTATAAAAATATTTATTTTTACTTAATGTAGAATCCTGGTGAAATCTCTAAAAGCAATCATTTGTTTGCAAATCAAATATCTGTGTCAGTGAATTAGCTTATCCACTATAGAGAATTGTTGTATATAAGACAATTAAATTTTGGAGAACATTTGCCAAATAACATGGCATCTAATAGAGGTTTAAAAATAATTTTCATAGAATGCATAACTAAATGAAATAATGACTGTGATGTTTTTAAAAGCAAGGTCAGTCATACACTAACTTTACAGAGCATATGATTTCAAGAGTACTTGTGTGTTTATTTACTAGATTAATGAGTAAATAAATGCATTTTAAAAAGATTTAACCCTATGATTGGTTATATACTAACTAAGCTCACATAAATTCATGATACTTGTGATAATTAAACTGTAGCTTCACTTATTTATGTCCCTGGGCAACTATACTCTGTCATGCCTCACTGTGGGTGACTATGCTGTCCTGATCTCTTGACTTTGGCCTCAGCTTTTTAAAAAATCTTCTTTGGTCAGTGGCATGAAGGCAGAAGTGACAATGTTCCAGTTCTGAGTCTATGTCATAAAAGCTTGGTATGTTTCCCCTATATTTTCTGTACTTCTGATACTTACATAAAAGAAAAACACACAAGAAAGCTTAACTAATATATAGAGATTTGGTCAATTTAAGATAAGCATGTCTTTTTTTAAAAAAATTAGATTTTAATAAAACTCTAGTAACATTAAAAAAAAAATCCATACATAAAGATTGAAACTCTAGCTCCATTAAACTGCTAATAAAACTTTTAATAATTTTGTTTCCTATTGAAATTTTTTGTGAGGCTTTTTATATGAATCTTATTATTTGACAACCAAGATATTGTGAAAAAAATAATTTTAGAGCATACATAAAAAAAATAATGAATTTAATTTACCTTACATTTTTTCATGCTAAAAATATCAAAGTCCTCTAAATATTCTATGTTCTTGCAAGGGAAAGACACTCATTCCTCTAACAAAAAAGAGTATTTTTCCATTGACCACTTTTAATCAAAAACAATTTAACTCTCTCGCTGCTGTTCTGGCCATACGAAGTGCTGGCTTCCCCTTCAACTTTCACTACAATTGTAAGTTTCCTGAGGCCTTCTCAGAAGCTGAACAGATGTGTCATGCTTCCCGTACAGCCTGCAAAACCATGAGTCAATTAAACCTCCTTTCTTTATAAATTACCCAGTTTCAGGTATTTCTTCACAGTGATATAAGAACAGACTAATACAGAAAGTTGGTACTGAGGAATGGGGCATTATTATAAAGCTACTTGCAAATGTGGAAGTGACTTTGGACCTGGATAACAGACAGAGAGTGGAATAATTCGGAGGGCTCAGAAGAAGACAGGAAGATTAGGGAAGGTTTGGAACTTCCTAATGACTTGTTGAGTGGTTGTGACCAAAATACCGATAGTGGTCTGGATAATGAAGTCCAGGCTGAGGATGTCTTAAATCGAAATGAAGAACTTATTGGGAACTGGAGCAAAGGTAACTTTTGTTGTGCCCTAGTGAATAACCTGGCTGCATTTTGCCCTTGCCCTAGGGAATCTGTGGAACTTTGAATTTGAGAATGATTATTTATAGTATCTGGCAGAAGAAATTTCTAAGCAGGAAAGTATTCAAGACTTGGCCTACCTGCTTCTAAAGGGTTATGTTCATATGCATGAGCAAAAAAACCCATAAAACTGAAACTTACATTTAAAGGGTAAGCAAAGTATAAAAGTTTGGAAAATTTGCAGCCCAGGCATGTGGTAGAAAAAAAATGCCCATTTTCAGGGCAAGAATTAAAGCAGATTGCAGAAATTTGTATAAGTAAAGAGGAGCCAAGTGCTAATAGCCAACACAATACAGAAAAGGCCTCAAAGGCATTTCAGAAGCATTCAAGGAGATCTTCTCATCACAGGCTTGCAGGCCTAGGAGAAAGAATGATTTCATGGGCCAGATCCAGGTCCTTACTGCTCTGCACAACCTCTGAACACTGCTCCCTGCATCCTGGCCACCCCAACTACAGCCATGGTTAAAAGGCGCCCAGGTACAATCTGATCCACTGCTTCAGAGTGTTCAAGACATAAGCCTTTGCATCTTCCATGTGGTGTTTATCCTACAGGTGCATAGAGTGCAGGAGTTGAAGCTTGGAAACCTCTGTCTAGATTTGAGAGGATGTATGGAAAAGACTATATGTCCTGGCAGAAGCCAGCTGCAGGGGTGGAGCCCTCATGGAGAACCTGTACTAGGGCAGTGCAAAGGGGAAATGTTGAGCTGGAGTCTCCACACACAGTTCCCACAGGGACACTGCCTAGTGGAGTTGTGAGAAAAGGGCCATCATCCTTCAGACCCCAGAATGAGGTGGATTCACTGGCAGCTTGCACCCTGTGGCTGGAAAAGCTATAGGTACTCAGTGCCAGCCCATGAGAGGAGACACAGGAACTGAACCCTGTATAGCCACAGGATTGGAGGTGCTGAAGGCTTTGAGAGCCCACCCATTGTATCAGTGTGCCCTGTGTGTGGGACATGGAGTGAAAGGAGATTATTCTGGAGCTTTCATATTTAATGACTGCCCTGCTGGGTTTTAGACTTGCATGGGGCCTGCAGTTCATTTCCTTTCTTTCGGCCAATTGCTTTATTTTGGATTAGGAGTATTTATCCAATGCCTATACTCCCATTGTATCTTGGAAGTAACTAACTTTTTTTTTTTTTTTGTAGGTTTATAGGTGGGAGGCACTTGCCTTGTCTCAGATGAGACTTTGGACTTTTGAGTTAATGATGGAATGAGTTAAGACTTTAGGAGACTGTTGGGAAGGAATGATTGTATTGTGAAAAGTGAGAAGGGCATGAGATTTGGGAGGGGTCGGGGCAGAATGATATGGTTTCGATCTGTATTCCTCCTCAAAATCTCATGTTGAATTGTAATCCCCAATGTTGAAGGTTGGGCCTGTAGGAGGTGATTGGATCATGGAGGTGGTCCTTTATAAATGGTTTAGCACCATCTTCTTGGTGCTAGTCTTGTGATAGAGTTTTCATAAGATCTGCTTGTTTAAAAGTGGGTAGCACCTTTCCCTCTCTGTCTTCCTCCTGCTCTGGCTATGTGAATTTCTGGCTCCCTGTTTATTTTCTGTCATGATTGTAAGTTTTCTGAGACTTCTTCAGAAGCCAAGCAGATGCCAGCATAGTGTGTCTGTACACCCTGTGGAACCATGAGCCAATTAAGCCTCTTTTCTTTATTGAAATACACACACACACACACACACATATATAATATCTTTTGAGATGGAGTCTTGGTCTGTCACCCTGGCTGGAGTGCAATGACATGATCCCACTCACTGCATGCAACCTCTGCCTCCTGGGTTCAAGCAATTCTCCTGCTTCAGGCTCCTGAGTAGCTGGAGTTACAGGCACCGGCCAGCATGCCCAGCTACTATATGTATTTTTTAGTAGAGATGGGGTTTCACCATGTTGGTCAGGCTGGTCTCTAACTCCTGACCTCAGGTGATCCACCCACCTCGGCCTCCCAAATTGCTAGGATTACAGGTGTGAGTACTGCGCCCAGCCAAAAAAATAATAATTTAAAAGGGAAATGGAATTAGCATTCCATGAGACAAATGCAATACATACATTGTTCATACTTATAAATTAGGAATAAAAGGATAATTAAATGCTAAAATAATTTTAAACATCCAGAAAGTATGTAGTCTCTGTCATGAAGATGTTAGAAAGAGAAAGGGGTTAAGAATAAACAATTCTGGTTAAGAATAAACAATTCTTGGAATTGTCAACCTGTGTTTAGAAGATGGAACATGAAGAAGGTATTAATATTTTGGTACTGGCCTAGGATAAGAAAATCTCTAGTCCAAGAAGTTTACGATGGTGTGGCATATGTTCTACATCCCCAGATGTTGACAGGGATAAACTTTCAGCTGTTATGCCATGTCCCATTGTGTAGAGACAAGATGATTCCAGGTGATGCAAAGATGTAGCCTTAAAGAATGTTGAACTACATAATTGAAGAAGTTATGCTCTCATACTTTTTTTGAAATATAATGCCCTGAAAAGAAAATGGAAAAATTCTAGGATTACAACTCTGAATACTTACAGAGTTGTAATCATTGACAACGATAATCGACAAAATCGAGAGCAGTAATGTCGTCACCTCCTGGTAAGCTTCAGTTTGTTTCTCCTCTCCATCTTTAATTTTTTTTTTCTGCTTTTCAAAGTTAACCATTCACTTCACTTCTAAAACCACAAATTCACATTTCCTGTTTTTGAATTTCCTATAGATTCAATTATAAAGTATGCATTTGTGTCTGGCTTCTTTCACACCCCATCATGTAGGTCCCTTCAATTATCTTCTGGCCCAGTCCCCAGACTCTTGCCTGAGATCAAGAGTATTCAGTGAAGAATAATAAAACATTTTTAAAGAAACTGTTTCACAAAGAATTTGTCCAGAATCTTCTGCAGGGATGACTGATCAGCAGTGTTGAAGGAGGTGTGCTTGTGGCACACGTCTGCACATTTGATATAAAAAATGCAGAGCTTTGCTCCAGAAGTGGGTGAGCACCAGAAGCAGTGAGGGTGGTACTAGGACAGGCAAAACAAGAATATTTGCAACTTTGGAGGTATTAACTCTATAACTGGTGACTTAGGAGAGGTCATCACAGTGAGCCAAAGCCAGAGATGGGAAAGCAGTGTATGCCATGAATGGGTAAGATGGTTGACCTCTTGGGAGTTCTAAGAACTCTCTGGAGGAATTTGAAGGAAATGGAGTTTCTTTAGATCTGAGCCACAGAAACATAATATTATTTATTGTTTTTATATTATATATAAATATGTTACATATATTTTACACACATGCATGCACACACACACACACACACAAGGCTGGAACTGCTTTGGAAATAGTTATGTATGCTTTTGAGATTCGGAGATCTAGGGTAAGGGTCTAGCAGTTGAAAACAATAAATATAAATGCTTTCTCAAAAAAAAAGTGTTTTTTTTTAATCTCACAAACTTATGCTTCTGTATTGGTATTCTAATGATGCAAAAAAATGAAATTTTTGTTTAATATATATCATACTGATTTTCATGTACATGCTACCAATATTTTGATAATAAATTTTTAAAGTCACTCCTGTATTTGCTTTATACCCGGGTTATTTAAAACAAAGGTTAAAAGTGGATAAAAGGCCAGACAAGGTGGCACACACCTGTAACCTCAGCACTTTGGGAGGCTGAGGTCAGGAGTTCGAGACCAGCCTGGCCAACATGGTGAAACCCTGTCTCTACTAAAAATACAAAAATTAGCCCTGCGTGGTGGTACATGCCTGTAGTCCCAGCGACTTGGGAGGCAGAGGTGAGAGAATCGCTTGAACCTGGGAGGCAGAAGTTGCAGTGAGCCAAGATCGTGCCACTGCACTCCAGCCTGGATGACAGAGTGAAACTCAGTCTCAGAAAAAAAAAAAAAGAAAAAAGAAAAGAAAAAAAGTGATTAAAAGTATCACAAACTGAACTGATGTCTTTCTACTGTTTCTCACAACATCTTAGCAACTAAGATCACTGAAACTTATTTTTCTATTGCAAATTTTCTAGCATTGAAAATGTGTTTTATATGTAAAGAGAAATATAAGAAAAGAAGTAAAACAGCTTACCATAAGAAAGGGGTTTTTTTAGCCCAGATTTTGCATTTCCTTGTATCTTTAAAGCTACATAAACTGATCATTACTAAGACAATTCACTTAGAGACTAGATGTTAATAACAAGAGCATTTGCTTAATATTCTTGGTGATTAAGTTTCACATCCTTAAGTCTTTATGGAAAAACACCTTTATTCCCTTAATTTCTCTAAGAACAAAACTAATATGATCACAAAATGTAAAATGAAAATTGTGATGGGCTGTTCAAAAAATTGATAAGATGTCAAACTCACTTCAGAAAAAGAAAGCACAGCAGCAGCAGAACCATTACAAACACTATTCAATTTTAAATTTGATTTTCAAGATAATACAAGTCAAACCATTTGCCCAAATATGTAACAACCACACACAATAAAACTCATACAGTTATCCTATAGTACCCACATCAGTCCCTTCCACAGATATGCTCCCCAGGTTGCTATAAAAGACCCAAAATAGTTTAAGAAGGGAAAAATTTCAGAGAGATATTTGAAAAACAGCATAGCAATAGATTTTGCTTTTGATTTGCTGACTTGAAATTAGAGATACGATTTCAAATTATGGAAACTCCATCAAATTGTACCAGAACGGGCAAATGTGTATATACTGAGAAATCTGTATATAGCCTTTGTTGCTCTGGAGGGAAGCTCAAGGAATCCTTACTTTTATGATGGCAAAGAAGCTAAAAATCTTGACCCACAGTCACTTTAACACACAATAGAAGTGTTTGCTGTGGCATGCTCTAAGCTGCATCCTTTGTCCCAGCATACTTTTGGCAGGTCATTGCATTCTCAAAAAGTGGCTAGAAAGTATTTAGTTAAATTAATATGATTAAGCTTTGTCTCATATAATTCTCCAACTGTTTCACATCTGTTAATCAGGTCTATCCCTATAGGATTAAATATTCTTGGAAAACAAGACCTACATTTTTTTGTTGTTTGTTTCTTAGATGGAGTCTGGCTCTGTTGCCCAGGTTGGAGAGCAGCGGCACAATCTCGGCTCATGCAACCTCCATGTCCCAGATTCAAGCCATTCTCGTGCCTCAGCCTCCCAAGTAGCTGGAATTACAGGTACCCATCACCAGGCCTGGCTAATTTTTGTAGTTTTCATAGAGATGAGGTTTTGCCATGTTGGCCAGGCTGGTTTTGATCTCCTGACCTCAGAAGATCTGCCTGTCTCAGCCTCCTAAAGTGCTGGGATTACAGGCGTGAGCCACCATGCCTGGACAACAAGACCTAAATTTTTAATATTTCTAATTACCTTTGATGAGATACATAGAACATACCTAATCTCTCTCTTCTCCTTTGTTTGACAATTTTTCATAATCTGATTACAATATTAGTATTGGTAATTATAGAAAATGAAGAAAGTATAGAACAACAGGAGAAAAAAATATATATATTGCCTGTAATTTCACTATCCAGAGAAAGCCCCTGTTAACATATTGGGGCAATTTATCCCACTTCCACCCCTACATCTTTGGCACTTCTAAATAAAGCATAGGCTTAAAAATTCTATTTGTTTGTTGTTTCTGTATAATTGGAATCATTCTAACTTTTTCACACATCATTAAATGTTCTTTGTTACCATGATAGTATGGCTACATAATTATCCATTTGTGGCAGAATTAGCTAGCTCTTTATTAAAGATTGACACTACTCTTGCATGGCATACAGACTCAAAAACAACTACATTTTTCAGCCCTTTTAAAATCTAAATTATGTCATGTGATTGCACTTTGACTAACAAAGTATGTACAAAAATGTTTAGTCCATTTATAGTTTAAGTAGATAAGAACTTCTTTCATAAATTTCTACTTTTTCTTATTTCCTTATCTGCCAAATTGACATCAGTGCCAAGAGATACATGGGAAACCACATGTTATGAATGCCAGGGCTCTCATCTGGCTAGATCCCTGAATGACTGCATGGAGTAGATTCCTTTACTCCTGCCTCACTTGCTGTTTATATACTATGTAAGAAAAAAAAATGCTTTCCACTCTGTTAAACCAGTAAAATTTAAGGTTTATTGTTAGAGTAGCAAACATAACCTTAAACAAAACCCTGTAATCTATAAATAAGTCATAACTATTGTTGAATGGTTTTCAAAATTTTATACAGTAATTATGATATTTGGAAATAAATCTTTGTACATACACTACATCTTCAGGACAAATTCATAGAAACTATATTGTTGGGTTTCAGTGAAGCAACACTATGACTCCTGGTACAGACAGCCCCTGAACTAAATATAAAAGTTAAAAAACAAAAGATTTGAAACAATGTATGCTTCAAAAAATTGTGTATAAGAATTCCTGGTTCCTTGGATTCTCAACCTTCCCCAATCTCCTTCCATTATCATAGGTGAAAAATATTGTTTTTATTTCTTGAATTATACCAGTGGTTATACATTTTTTCTTTTTGTTCTTCCTTTTCATTATAACTGTGTATGTTTCCCATTTATATTTAGTTATAAGACTAATATCTTTACCATTCATGCCCTGATTCAAACTAGACCAAGACTGCCAGTAGGTAAATATAATCACTCATGAGCTTGTGTGTTAGAGTTGCTTTTGTTGCTGTAGAAGATTTAGCATGCCATTAGGAACCTTAGCACCGCCTTTTTTTTTTTTTTTTTTTTTTTTTTTTTTATGGCCTCTTACCATTTCTAAAGCGCTTGATCTCTACCTAGCTCATCTATTGGGATTGAAGTCCTCATCTGAACAGGCCTCTGAGATGATGTTCTGACAATTTGACTGGTACTTCTAGCCCATCTTTCTAGTAACCCTTTTCAGATACTATGGCATGCACTCCTGGTAATTTACTTTGTTTTCAGTGACTCCTGCATCATTGCAAGTCTAGTCACTACTTGGAGACATCTGGTGTTTTTATATTCATTAATTTATTAATTTATTCTCAAAGTAAATGCTTATGGGGTGCCTCCTATAGTCAGACTTGTAAGAAACATTAGTGTTACTTTGGTAAATAAAAACGCATGGTTCCTCCCCTCATAAAGCCTAGAGTCTAGTATATGTGAAAAGAGAAGGAGCAAATAGATAGTGAGAGGAACATATGAATAAGAAAACACGTCAGTAAATGTATAATTGTTGAAAACAAAAACTAGATAAGTTAAGAGGTTGATTTTATCCAGGCTATTAAATTATAGTGCCCTCAGATTCAAAGATCAGAGTGTTTCACCAAGGTGGTTTTGCCTTAGATTTTTATCAGGAGAGAGAGAGAACTTGCAGACAGGGCAGTTTAAAGTCCAGGTTGTTTTGTAGGCAGGGGAAGCTGAAGTTAGTTATTGGAACAGGACATGTTTTTCTTTGCAGATGGCTAGTTTTAAGACAATTAGTTTAGAATAAACAGTTCTAATCTTAGCAATCAATCATGACCAACAGTTCTGATTTTAGCTAAGCAATCATGAGACAAAAAACAGGAAGTTGACTGAGGGTTCTCTGTCTGGCTTATCCACAGAAAAACATGGAATAGTTAAGGAAACTGTCAAGGCCAGTACAGGTGAAATAAGTACAAGGAAGAGAGACAAGAGAAGTCAGGAAAAGGTAGTGAGGTTTTTTTTTTTTTTTTTAATTAATTTTTTTTACTTGTTTTTGAGACGGAATTGCGCTCTGTCGCCTAGGCTGGAGTGCAGTAGCGCAATGTCGGCTCACTGCAAGCCCCGCCTCCCGAGTTCACGCCATTCTCCTGCCTCAGCCTCCGGAGAAGCTGGGACTACAGGCGCCCGCCACCACGCCTGCCCAATTTTTTGTATTTGTAGTAGAGACGGGATTTCACCGTGTTAACCAGCATGGTCTCGATCTCCTGACCTCGTGATCCGCCCGCCTCAGCCTCCCAAAGCGCTGGGATTACAGGCGTGAGCCGGTGCACCTGGCCCAGTGAGTTTTCACGTTATAGTGAGGGCAGTGAGGAGTCACAGAACTATGTTGATGAAAGACGTAGTATGGCCTCAGTGATGTTTAGAAAGATCACTATAAGTGCTATTTGGAAAATTAATCAGGTCAGCAGGGGGTACAAAAATAAGAAAAGAGATTGGTGATAAAACTATTATAGTAATCCAGAAAAAGAAAGATAATAGCCTGTATTAGGCTGCTATCCATCCATAGGCTAATCAGATGCCTTGCATTTTATTTTCATAGCTGTATTGCTATATTTTTACACCTCTTTGGAGAACAGAATTTAGAATTTTGTTCATCATCTCTGTGTACTACACACCTATGAGGCCAGTTTTTAAGGTAAAGCTCCACTGGGCCTCAACTTCTTCCCTTTCACATCAATTATTACGGTCGCACTGTAGCTTGTAGTCACACTGGATATTGTTCCTACAGTCATCTTTCTGTACCATGTCCCACATCACTCCGCACCTGGATTTTGTGTGTGTGTGTGTGTGTGTGTAGTAAATAAACTTTATTTATCTCTTTCTCAGTGATGACACTGCCAACAGTCACGGCCTGGCATAAGATAGAGTTATGCATTGGCTATTTACAGTTTATGATAGTGTTTTTTCCTCCAAAAAATATAAGTACAATAGCTAAGTAAGCAATGAGGTACTGTCATTTGGGATTTATTACATGTCTTAGCTTAAAAAACTGGTCTTCAACAAATATTCAACAAATCAACCTGAATAAAATAGTCAATTAAATGCTCTAATTTATCAGAAAAAAATCACTAAATTTCACCTCAAAATGTATTGCACAAGTCTTTTTTTAAAAAACACCCTAAAACATGGCCGGGCGCAGTGGCTCACAATTTGGGAGGCTGAGGCAGGCAGATCACCTAAGGTCAGGAGTTCGAGACCAGCCTGACTGACATGGTGAAAACCCATCTCTACTAAAAATACAAAAATTAGCTGGGCATGGTGGCACACACCTGTAGTCCCAGCTACTCAGGAGACTGAGGCAGGAGAATCACTCGAACTCAGGAGGTGGAGGTTGCAGTGAGCCAAGATTTTGCCACTGCACTGCAGTCTGGGCAACAGAGTGAGACTCAGTCTCAAAAAAAAAAAAAAAAAAAAATTACCCTAAAATAAATAGGAAAGGTAAGCAGTTCTTGAAAAAGAATGGAAGAAAAGCATATTATGTAAGCCTATAAAGAAGGTTAAGGCATTCAAAATATCTTTTAAACAACATACAATTCTTCTAAACAGAAAACTGCAGGAAAAAACTATCCCCATTTCTCCACTGATAAGATCTGTTTTAAAAGGAGTCGGCAGTATATCTGTGGGCCAGATTTTTCTTGGTCTTTTGGCTACATGAAGGACCCTGAATGATAACTTCATTCTCAAAGAGCAGCAAGTGTGGACCGTTTTCCCAGCAGCAGTCATCCAATGTCACTCTTCTTTAAGATGAAGATCGGAGCCATGACACATGCTAACAAAGCACTGGCTGATGGTTGACTCGGAAGATACCACTATGAGGTGAAGTAAACATTAGCTGAGCATCTTCTCTTTCCAAAATTTTCTGAGTCTGATCATCAGGGAACTTCAATATAGTGGTTATAACTTTTGCCATGGTTTTAGTCTCACTATCCATTATGTGCTCAAAAAGCACTTTTTGCAAATACTGAAACCTGGTGGATTCTCCAAAGAGTGAGACATCAGTATGGTAGAAATTGCCACCTTTTTAAGGTGTCCCCACAGTTGTCGCATCCACATTCTTTTCATATTTCTTCTAACAGTCTTCTAAATAGTGAACCTGTTCTCTGAACTCTTGGTCTTTCAGTTTTGAATCACTGATTAAAGTCATCTTCTCACACCTGGTTTATTGTGCTGGTCTTCATTAAGTCTTACACACTGTTCCTAAAATTGTAGCTATGTGAAAGGGCTATTTCCATATCACTGTTCTTGACCCAAATAGTTTCACTATCCCCCTACTGGCTATACAGTCAAATCCAAAGTCCTTAAAAACCCCTTCAAAAGACCCAAGTATCTTTTTATCAGTTATCTTTAAAAAAAAAAAACTCTGGATATACATGATTAGTTTACACACTCATATCTAAATATTTCCACTTCAAGTTATATGCATATATACACATATGTGTATATGAGTGTATATATAATATATACATATAAATATATATACACATATACAGAAATTACGATATATACCTTAATTTTTCTACTACCAAAATTCCTTCTCCTCAGTTAACAAGATTAAATTTTCACTTTCTCTATGGGAAGCACCAGTTTATTCTAAAAGTATTCTCCTCTAAATTACTTATTATTTTAATCTTATCAATCAAAAGTAGTAGTTACCATTTATTTAGTGATTACTATGTCACAGAATCTATAATAACTTCCCATAACTCTGTATATAGAGAGTTATATAAATACATCCAACTTATGTTTATATAAGTAACTTAGGTTAATTTAGGTCAGTTTATATAAACTTAAGTTGGGTTTATTTATATAACTCTCTATATATAGAGTTATGGGAAGTTATTATAGATTCCGTGACATAGCAATCACTAAATAAATGGTAACTACTGTTTTTAATGATAAGATTAAAATAAACAATTGATTAAATAATGACTTTGATAATCTTATTTATTTAATAATTGATAAGATTAAAATAATTGATAAGATTAAAATTTATATAAATTTACTTAGGTTAATTTAACCCATTATTAAGTTATTTATATAGCTACAGTTATATGAATAAGCCCAACTTAGTTTTATATAATTTATATAACTACAGTTATATATAAATTTATATAACTACAGTTTTATATAAATTTATATAACTGCAGTTATAAAGTTTTATATCTACAGTTATATAAATTATATGTATGTAACCTGTCATTTATATAATTGTAACAATAAGAGAATACCACAATCAATGTCTGCAGCAACCTCAAGCAACAGATGCTAGTTGTAGTCCCATTTTACAGATGAGAAAACTAATGTTTAGAGAGAGATAAAATAAATTAGCCAAAGCTTTTCAGTTAGTAAGTGTCTGAGCAGATGTCTGAACCTAGGTATTCTGACTGTGGAGTCCATGCTGTTATTTGCTAATATCACTTCAAAACCAAAGGACTCTCTTTTTTTTTGTAATTTTTATATATTAATAACAATATTTTCAGACATTGTCTCAGTTTAATATTGCATAACTTAGTAAAATTAATTATTTCAAAATTTCTAATGTGATCATGATTATCTAGGCATAATCAAGTTTGAACTTAGTTGCAGGAAGATAGACAATATCTTGTAGTTTTTTTAGCTTGCTGTAAATTTCACATTGCTTAATGTGAAATAGTGTGCTTGGTAGTGAGACAAAAGTATTTGTTCAATCATTTATGTAAAATAACATATTTGAAAGATAAAATTGCTGTCACATGGATTGGCACATTTGCTAGTTTAGCTTGACTTGAATTGAGTGCAGATTAACTCATTAAGCAATTCTGAACCAGAAACTGTGCTTTCACTAGCACAGAAAAACAAAATCTTACTGTTGAAAAGTTCACACTCCGTTTGGAGGAAAATAGACAAAGGGTATGTGACAAATGCTGGGATCAAGGATCAAGATTCATGCACTATGCTGAGTGCAGAGACAGAAGAAACAGAAAACTGTTCATAATTTTATTAAACTCTGGCTCAGTGAGTTTTAAAATAATGATTTCCCCAAACAGTCACAAGAAACATGGAACACTGTGATGAAGGACACTTGCTAAATGCTGTGGGGAACACCAAGTAGTATTAGCCAGGGTCCTGCCCCCAAAAAGCTTGAACTCTAGTAGGAGAGGGAATGATGGAAAGTGTAAGATCTTAAAGTGCGAACCCAGAGGACAAAGAGATCTCTCTAAGTTGAAGTGATCAGTAAAGTGCTTTAAAAACATAAGATTCTTTGCCGTCACAAAGCACGTGGAGAATTTAAGAAAGCATTTCTTTCAAAAGATTTGATTGCTAGATCGAAGAAAGAAGTAAAACCATGGCAGCATCTTCAGTGGAGGTGGGACGAGTATAACTGGAGCACGGGACACTGAAGGGCCATGTCAGGAAATGGGGTTTTAAAAATGGCTTCTGGCCATTTTGTGGGAGGCACAAAGGACCACCATGGGTCTGTGAATTGACAAACAAATGGACACAGACTGGAAGGTCAAGGTTCTTCCCTGTGGGAATTCAAGTCAGAATTCTGACCACCAGACCTAGATATTTTCCTTGAAAGCTATTCAACTTTAATTCCTAGGGGCATTGTGATCCATCCATCATTGCTGAGGACCTCTGCGGGTCAAAGCCTTCTGAGTACACCCCTACCTCTGCTGTTCATTAGGGTAAATATGCCACTTGCCTCTGGAAATTGAGCGCCGCCACTTTCCTTCTGCTGTCTTGAGATCAGATTTTCCCCTTTGACATCAGCAAGTCCGTTTCATAGTAGCATTTCCAACAGTCACAGCTGGTCTACAGGGAAACTGGTCTACCAGAAAAGCCTGCGGGGCCTTTCAAGAAAACGTGCTCCTCTCACTAACGTATTGCTGTAGCCTTAGTGAAGGGGGTGCCTCTGAACTCTCTGAGGAAGTGCGTATGAAAACTGATAAATCTCAAAAATGTCTATCCCTTAATCCTTTAGATCGCTTTCCTTACTAAATTGCTGGAAAGTTCTGGGATTTCAGGCTCATTAAGTGTAGGCCACTACTGAATCCAAGTTTTAGTCAGCTATTGACAGACTATTAAGCTCTTCCAGCTGCATAAGTTACATATTAAATGAAAAATATGTTAAATACACTCATGAATATATTTAGCAGAGACACTGTATTATCTCCTTTCTCTAACTGTCTTTGATGCCATTTAAACATATATTTCCAGATTTATGTTGATACAAATTGGAAAACTCTGGCCATTATTTTAGAGTATAAATGATTTTTTCTTAGAATTTTTTTTTTTTTTTTTTTTTTTTTTTTTTTTTTTAGATGGAGTCTTGCTCTGTTTCCTGGGCTGGAGTGCAGTGGCGTGATCTCGGCTCACTGCAACCTCTGCCTTCCAGGTTCAAGTGATTCTCCTGCCTCAGCCTTCCGAGTAGCTAGGACTAGGTGCATGCCACCACACTTAGCTAATTTTTGTATTTTCAGTACAGATGGAGTTTCACCGGGCTGGTCTTGAACTCCTAATCTCAGGTGATCCACCTGCCTTGGCCTCCTAAGGTGTTGGCATTGCAGGCATGAGCCACTGTAATCTTAGTCAGATTTTGAATTTTTCCTCTAGGTTCAGGCTAAAATATAATCTAGTTATGAAAGTGTCAACTAAGGGTAGTTGAAGTGTCCTCAGTTAAATAAGTATCCCTTGAATGCAATTGCCAGTAGAAGTTTGCCACAGGGACCTCAAACTAGGAAAGAAAAGCACCTTCCAATACAGAAAGGCAGGCTGCTTCCACTGACAAAGGATGCTGACGTAATTTAAGGGTTGAGGATTCTCTGTTTCATTCACTCCTCTAGTCTCAGGATCCTGCTTCTTCCCAATTCACACTCTTCTGTTTTTCTTGAGTGACGCTGAAAAGCTAGGAATTAACTCACACTATAATTATGCAGTCTACACAATTAACATTTATGCTCATTTTTTGAGACTGATCCCTATAAGATATTCTATAGGGATACTATAAAAGCTCTTTGATTCTCTGTATATTGATATGAATTTTTTTTTAAACCTGTTAGTCATTCTCTTTTTGTAAGCACCCCAATGCACTCAGTTACAAGCATTCCACCTCACAGATCTTGTGGCCTTTGAAATAACGTCCAAATGCCATTATTAAAAGAATTGCAGGGCCGGGCACGGTGGCTCACACCTGTAATCCCAGCACTTTGGGAGGCTGAGGCAGGTGGATCACCTGAGGTCAGGAGTTTGAGACCAGAATGGCCAACATGGTGAAACCCTGTCTCTACTAAAAATACAAAAATTAGCTGAGTATGGTGGCAAGTGCCTGCTACTCGGGAGGCTTAGGCAGCAGAATCTTCTGAACCTGGGAGGCAGAGGTTGCAGTGAGCTGAGAGCACGCCACTGCACTCCAGCCTTGGTGACAGAAGGAGACAGTCTAAACAAAAACAAAAACAAACAAGCAAAACAATAACAACGACAACAAAAAAGAAGAATTGCATGTTTTCCAATTCATATCAACATAAATCATGCACTTGTCCTCCAAGGCACTGACTTTAGCAGGCATTTCATTACCACTAACCATATATCTGATTTGGATTAATTTGATTAATTATGATGCTACTGCATTTCATAGATTCTACTATTCCAGCACTTGATAAAACTATAGAATGGCCTACTAAAGACTTAGTTATAATGCCAGTAGGGAAACAAAAAGATGGAGCTCAACATACAGGATGCAAAAATAAGTGTGAATCAAAAACCAGTAGATAGTATTTGTTTAGTAGCCAGAATACATGGGCCAAGAAATCAAATGGCAATGGCAGAAGTGCCTCCTTTCACTGTTACACTGTCTAATTTATGAAAATTTTGCTTCTTGCTCTTAGAATATTAAGCTTTGTTGATTTGGAGGTCTTGGTTCTCTAGGAAGACAGAGTACCACCAAGGGACACAGCAATTCCACTGAACTGAAAGTTGAGATTGCCACTTGGCCATTATTACCACATTGTGACACCATCTATAGGCAAAGCTGACTGGGATGACTGATTCAAATTACGGTTACACAAAGAGGCAGGAACTCAGGTGATTCTCTGTGATAATACTTAGTGCTTTCATATCCTATGGTAAAAGTGAGTTAAAAACTATAGCAACAACGAAAAACAAAGGCAGAACTACTGAGTCATCCACTGCAGAAATAAAGATTTAGGTCACCTCACAAACAGAAGATCTCAACTATCTGAAATACTGACCAAGGTCAAAGGAAACATGGAATGGTTAGTGAGAGAAAGAAGTTATAAATATCAGCTATGACCTCATGACCATTACAAAAGCAGAAACCGTAGAAGAAATGAATACATTTGTGTGTATGAAATAATTTATTCCCATTTTTCTCCTTACTGTTAATATTTTATATAAAACTTATGGTTGCTATTAATTTAAAATTGAGTTATTAGGCAACAAAATATTCAGATGGAACTGTGGCTAACATCCAGAGATGAATACAAATGTTGATACTTTGTATCTCCTCATTTTAAGGAGAGACTTAGAGATTTGTTTATAACGAAGAAGTTGCATCTTGTTAAGTGGAAATAGAAAGTCATTTTTGTTGTATGGAAGTTCAAATGTGTAGAAGGATCTGAATGAATGCCAAGCAGTTGAAGAGGTGGAATGTGATTTTGTTTCTCAGCTTCAAACTCATGTTTCTATAGTTGGCTTTGTGATGCTGCAAACTTCATTTCTGCTTTGTCTTCTGGGGCTTGTTATACTATGTAAATAGGGGCTCTTGAGGTTGACTGGAAGGCTGAAGGAGGGAGAAAAATGTTGCATCTTTCTGACTGCTCTATATGCCTGCCTATCTCATTGCAACAATCACCCTTCACTCTGGCAATGAGTAGTAGTAGTGGGTTCTTATTTGCAATTTTTTCCATTCCTCAAAAGCAGCTTTACAATTCCTAAGGGGTACCAGCCCTTCATACCTGGCACCCACTCCTCAGGGTCTGGACCCCAGTTCTGCAGGGCCCCTCCTCCCAGATGCTAACCTCCATGGTTGTTTCCTGCAGTTACTTTCTCTGTGATACCATCATGTCCCCATTGAGTATTTTTAGTTGTCTAATAATTGGTTGAAAATGTATGTACTATCATCTCTGTTAAAATAACTGGTGCCATTTCTTTCTTAACTCAACACTGAAAAGATATAGTAAGGTTGTTCTGCAGTAGGAAGTTACTCAAATTTTAATCCTGTCCCTTGAAACTGAGCCTTAGAATTAGCCTAGGGATTTAATGAACGAGACTAAGTAATGGCCCAATATCAGCCCCATATCACCATCTTAAGCAACTTTACTGCTTTTTATTATTAGGCAATTCATGAAACCTTTAGTGTATGTGTTTGGGAGGGTGGGGCAGTGATCATATCTCTTAGAAATGTACCTGGACCATAAGAAGTACTTTTTTAAAGTATAAAAGAATACTTTTTAAAAAGTACTACATATTACTAGTAATACTAGTCATACTAAGTATGACTAGACATACCAAGTATGACTTGTATTACCTACTAGTTGGTGAGCTTGGACCAGTTAACAGTCAATACATCACAGATGATGAGTGCTTGGTTTCAAACCCAGACTACCTGGGTTTGAACCATACTTCCTCCACTTCCCAATTCTGTAACTACGGGTAACTTCACCTCTCTAGACCTTGTCTGTGAGATGAAGGTAATTACTGTAGCTAATGCATGAGGTTGTAGTAAGGATTAGAGGAAGTAATTTATTAAAAACCTTTAGAAATGTACCTGGACCATAAGAAGTACTCAGTGCATTTTGTTTCTCTTATTGTTGGTTAGCCATGAGAATCTGTGAATCTGGAAACTCACAATACTGTACTGCTAACACATATTGGTGAAGTTGTGTGCATTTCCCATTACAGTTTGATTGAGTTCATCTAACCTGTTAGCTGCAATCTGGCAAATCATCTTTCTTCATGGAACCAAATCCACGTGTGTTTAGGATAAAGCATGCGCTGTGAACCTTAATTAGTGTCAGTAGTTCACTCTTGGTCTGCAGAAAAGGCAGTTCTTTCATTTGGGGGACATGAACTTACTGTTTTGATTTATTCTGCATATGAAGCATTAGTAAATCAGTAGGGAAAGCATATGAAATACAGGAAGTAATTTGATTTCTTTAAAGTATTACATCTGGATGTGCGACATGAAATTCATAACATGACCCTGGTCTATTGCTGTCAAATTCCTTGCCAAAAATAAAGTCTAGAATGGCTGACCAATCTGGGATCAGAGGGCAAGGCCAAAAGTGTGGGCCAGGGTGCAAATTTGTCTAATGTTGCCAGCAGGGCCATCCTTGGGAAGGTCATGAAAGAAAATATTCCCTAGGGCTATCCCAAGAACATCTCTTTCCTCTGCTTCTCCACTCTTTGTAACCTACCTGCCCCATTTCCACTTTTCATCTCACAAAACTCAAGGAGCAAGTGTGTATCTCTCTTAGAAAATTGTCCTCTAAACCTGATGACTTGCTGATCACTCTGATATTGTGAACACCTCTATGTGACCTCACTGTGAACATTCTTATCATAAACTTCAGATTTTTGGAAATACAAATTTAAAAAATTGAGATGGCATTTTTCAATCATCAAATGTACAAACAATTGAAAAGATTTGTAACAACTAGAATCAGCAACCATGTGGGAAAATGGGCTGTCTTATACATTGCTGACAGGTATGTAGAGCAGCATGAATTTTTCAAAGGTTATATGTCAGTAAACAAAAATATTTAAATGTGCACAGTCTTACATTCAACACTTACACTTCTAAAATTTGTCCTAAAACAAACAAATGAAAAAGAACCAGTACTTAAGAGATTAACTCCAAGAATATTTGTTTTAAAACTTTTTGTGGCAGCAAAAATTGGGAAAATCTAATTTTCCGTAAATAAGAAGTATGCAAATATATTCTAGCCATGGAGATTTTGCAGTATTTTAGAACTATTAAAACAGAAGGGTTCCTGAGAGGAATATGAAAGTTAAGTGAAGAAAGTGAGCTGAAAACGAGAGCATATAGCATGCTACAATTTTATTTAAGGAGAAGGAGTATAAGAAAATAGCTGCATATGCTTTATTCCTTTGTGTATTTAAGTTTAGAAGCACAAAAAAAGGCTATATCCATGTGTGTCTTTAGTTTGGGGCCCAGATGGAAAGAGCTTTTAGAGTGAATATCAAATTTTTTATGAATTATTATGGTGTTAAGATTTATTACAATGGCCATGCTTTTATCTATAATTTTTAAATCCCACAAAATAAATAAATAATTTATCATAACAGATAGAAGAAATTAGGCTACAAACTTTTTAAATGTCCACATCTAATCAGGAGATAATTAATGTGGAATTTGAACCCAGGGCTATGTGGTCCCAAAACTATCCTAGTTGTTTCCCACACATTTCCTTGGGCCTTGTGAAATACACATTCAAGTGAACAGGTGGAATCAGCAATTTTTGGCTGAGAAAGCATTCCCAGTGTCTTTGGAAATTAAACCCCACAGGAAGCAGTTTGTTTCATGCGAGGTTTATCATACCTATTGATAAGAAAATACGCAGAACACACTAAACCTGGTCCTGGCTCTTCTGCAACATTTAACCACAATTAGAAACTTACAACAGTGTCCAAGAATATTGGCACAATACAATGGTATCATTTGGAGCAGCTAAAGGAAAACACTGCCCAGCACTAAGGAGATAAGAGGAAAAGGTACTGCTTTCTCACACTTCATTTCATTTTACAGGATCTTTTTCTTTTTCTTTTTTTTCTTTTTTGGCTTCATTTTGAGGAAAGAAAGAATGGTGCATTTGCAAGGCAGCTCAGCAGGTTGAGTCATGAGCTCTGGTAGGTGCAATACGTAAACTGCATCTAAATGCACATCTGTCCACCTTCTACATGTGGCGGTTAAAAGGAATGATAACCGGTGAAGTACTGTTTAGCTAGTGGTTTGTTTTTTAATGCAAATGCTGTCCCGTGGAAAAAGAGGAGCCTATGCAGAATGCATAAGCAGCCTGAGAAGTTGGTGAGAAAAGCAATAAACCTTGTGAAAAGTCCTGCAAGACAGCATACCCCTGGGGACCTCGTCTTTGGAGCATTACCATGCTTTGTGAATTAAATCCTCTGCACAGAGCAGCCGCCTGGTGCTTCAGAGATGATTACCATCATTCCTAGAGGCTGAGGCTTTCTGCATTATCAACCTAGCATCATGGGATCAACCTGTGGAAACCATGAGGCCTTTCTGAGCTCAGGGCCAGAAGAAGTAGGCATGCCCTTTGGGTGAGGGGTGAATGCTGGCATACCAAGGTATTCTCTACTTATGACGGTCATGGGCTAAATTACGCTTACATTGATTTGTATGGTCCAGAAAGCACACAGGGCTGGGAAGACATGAAGAAAAGGGGTTGTCACATAAATTATTCTAAAACCATGGTAACTAAATATCAAAGCACTAAATCAAGGGCAGCAGACATCCATGATGAAGTGTTCATGGAACCAGAGTCCAAAAATACAGAGAGGACTATGCAATCCATTGTGGAAACTGCTATACTGTGAATTCAGAATAAGAAAATGAAAGAGGCAAAATAAATCCATCAGGACTGAAGGCCCTCCGGCCCAAATGTAAAATATAAGAGATAGAATTTCATTTTCTCTGTTCCTTTAATCAAGCCAATTCACTTCCTTTTGAATCGTCATTTTATAAATTCATGTAGATATGGGATCAAAAGAAAACTGCAAAAGAAGAAAAGTCCCATCCCATAAAAATAAGCTATTGCAGTTTACTTTTTCCTTAAATAATCCAGATATAGTTTATGTTGTTAGTGAGGAAATGAAATTGTTAAAGCATTAGAAAGCACAGAAAAATATCAAACCCGGCCAAATATTTGCTTCACTTAATGACAATTTTTTTAGACGATGTCTAAATGTCTTTGTTCTTGTCTTTAAGATAAAACTCTAAATGTCAACAAACATGTGTTACAGTCAGGACTTCAATAATTAAGTAACTTTTGGCCCAGTGTCAAACATCATCTGTGTCCACAGTCACGTGTAATTAGATATAATTTTCATGGTTTTTCTTCCATCAAGCAACTCCTGCCCTTAAAATTATAACACATTCACACATCTCATTTTGTGTTTTAGATTAGTTTTGATTTGATTGAAAGTTCCTCATCCAACCTTTCCAACAGGGAGAATAGCCGGTGTGTCTCCCCTCCCCTCCCCTCCCCTCCCCTCCCCTCCCCTCCCCTCCCCTTCCCTTCCCACCTCACACAGGTACATGCACACAATGCAAAAAAGAAACCAGATCGTGAATACCCACTAGTGAATTGGTATTTGGGCAATGAAAGGAAAAACGTCCTAGAGCAGGTTTGCTCTTGAATGTATTCATCTTGCAGTCCATGGAGACAATAGGGAGGAAGCTGCTTCTAAGCGTGGCGGAAGGGCAACCCAGGGAAAGAGGCTCAAAGTGCTCTCAGGATAGCAGGTCGCACAAAGCTCCTTGTTGTCCCCCTTTGCTTGAGCTGCAAAATGATCAGCAGGATTATCTGCCTGTGTTCAGAGAACACCGCCATCCTCAGGGTTCAGACCTGAAGGTCTAATAACACTGAAGCGACCCTTCAAACTGGCTGCTTCCATGCAGAAAAGCACAGAGAAAGGCTAATAGGCCCAGGCACGTGGCAGAGATGCTCATTACGACACTAGCCAGAAAGCTGCCTTTATTTCAAAAGTTCTCTTTATCTCAGGGTCAAAACTCCCAGGGTATAAATGAAAAAAATATTCTTTTAAACATTGTTGCCTTTGTCTATGTAAGTGAATCACGACTTTTTCAAGTACAAAATTTTTAAATTAAAAAGAAAATCATGAATTCTTCTATGATACTAGTTATATTCTACATTGATTCATTGAGAGTATAATGACCAAATAACTACATACATCCAATAATATTTTTAAATAAGTGTTGTTAAAATTTATCACAAGAACATCTACATATATTTAATAAACTGGACAATGTTGTCATGATCTACTGTGTTTAGTCAGAGTACATATAATGTTCTGGTCTGTTTCAAGTGAAGATAATGAAATAGAAAAGCATATGTAGTAGATGAAATTCTGAACTTTTCTTCATTTTTTTTCCTTTACTGTATCCCTTAACTCCCTAGTCCTTGCTGTCATAGGATGCCAGCCGTCATCTTGAGGGAGAGAATGTTGGTGGGATGGAGACCGCTGTGAAATTCTTGGGTTCTACAATTTAGTGTTTGACCTTTTCACTATAGAAATACTTCAATACTTACAAAAAGTAGAGCATACGAAAATGACCCTCCTCGAGCCACCACCCAGATTTGGCAACTAGATACACTTACCAGTCTTGTATCTTTCATCCAACACTTTTTTTTCATCTCATTATTTTAAAGCAAATTCAAGATATATATTTCTTCTGGAAATATTTTTGTGGAATGTTTTTATTGTTGTTTTATTGGTTGGTTGGTCATATAAATACAATATTGTTATTGCACCTAACCAAGTTAACAATACTTTCTTAATATTTTCTAACACTCATTCTATATCCAGCTTGCCTAATATTGTCTCAAAATGTTTTTTATGCTGGTTTGTTTAATTCCGGGTCTAAACAAAACCTACATAGTGCATTTAGTGACCTCTTAAGTCTCTTTTAATTTCCAACAATCTTCCTCTTTTAAGTCATATATATATATGAACTGGGCCATTTGACTTGGAGCATTAGTTGCATTTTGGATGTGGCTGATTGCTTCTCTGAGGTATCTTTAACTGGTTCCTCTTTACCCCGTAACTTCTGTAAAGTGGTAGTTAGATTTAGAGACTCGAATAAGTTGAGCTTTTCTTTGCAAGCACAGTTGTACTTCTACTTACAACATACCAGATATCATGTATAAGTAATGAATCCTTTTTTATCATGCTAAGATTGATTTTTACATATCTGGAAGCAATAAGACAAGAATGCTTGAATAAAATGCATCAGAAAGGATAGTGTATTTGTTGTCCTCTTTGTTTGAATTGAGAAGGAGAGATATTAACAGAGGAAGCTAGAGTTTGCTGGACTGGCATAAAGCTGATTGAATCTTGCCCTCTTCCTAAGGCTGAAGTTACAACAGCCTCAAACATAAAAGCCCACATCAATTCAGATTCTGAGGGTAAAGGTGGTGTACACACTGCTTTCCACATTGAATTCTGAGAAGGCACATCATCCCAGACGCAACTATGATTACAAGACAAGTGACCTTCCCTGACTCAGCAGCAAAAAATTCTGGAAGCCAGCCTGAAGTTCACCCAACTGGAGTGTGGAAGTTAGCAAAGAATATCTGATCACTGCAGAGAGTACCTAGAAGTCTTCTGATAAGCAGTCTAGAACAAGTACTTAGAGGACAGAGGGTAGTGATCTCAGCAGATGTTCATATGGAAGAGTGATAACAGCTGAGAACCACGACTCTCTAATTTTACTTCCCAGCAGGTATTCAGTGCATACTAGTTCCTACTTAGAAGGATCATATTTGCCCAAACAAGGTGATACCCATAACGAGGTAAGTTTCCTGCTTTCTCAGTGAGGTATTTTGTTATTGTTGTTTTTGGTTTTGGTCTTTTTGTTTGTTTTTGAGACAGGGTCTGGCTCTGTCACCCAGGCTGGAGTGCAGTGGCACGATCTTGGCTCATTGCAGCCACAACCTCCTAGGCTCAAGGGATCTTCCCACCTCAGCCTCCATGGTAGCTGGGACTACAGTCCCGCACCATCAGGCCCAGCTAATTTTTGTATTTTTTGTAGAGATGGGGTTTCAACATGTGTTGAACTCTTGAGTTCAAATGATCCATCTGCCTCAGCCTCCCAAAGTTCTGGGATTACAGGCCTAAGCCACAGTGCCCAGTGAGATCATTTTTTTAAAAATGCATTCTGGTCAGTTTGAACATATAAATATAAATTTTTATGGATATAGAGAAAAGAACTACCAAATATTCACTTATAATAAAGATTAATTCATGAATTATACATGCACATGTATAATTTTCCATTCTCATATTTCACTAACCCATATATTCAATTCTTTATACACTGCCCTGGATGACCATCTGTGGAAGTCCTACTAGGTGCTGTCTACTCTGCACGTGATTTCTCATTTACCCCACAGAAGAGTTTTCCAAGAAAGGCATTATGAGCTCCCTTTCACAGTTGACTAAGGGTAGGCTGACAAAGGCTGAAAAGGGATTCCAATGTCACATGAAATAAGGGGTAGGAATGAGATTCCAGTTCTGACTCTCATCACAATATGCCATTTAATCTCAATAGGGACAAGGTTACCCACAAGGGGCTAAAAATTGTTTTAGGATAGCAGAGGAGGGGGAGTAGACATTATAGTAGTTTGTGGCCCTGCAAAGATTCACAATACATAAACAAATAGACAGTATATTTGTGGTATTAAAATGTCAAATTCTGGGCAGAAAGAGATTAGTAAGGAAACATGTCTGAAAAGCCTCTTCAGAGGACCAATAATGAAAGAAGACTGAGAAACATTGCACATGCCCAGAGACTTATCTGCTGACAACGCCCCATCGAGTAATGAACTCTGGTGGCACATTACCGTTTCTGAGGTCTAATATTGTGTTCCACCTCAAATCACTGTCACTTCCATCTAAGGTCCTTGAAATGTGCATATTTTGAATCTTGTGCAACAGGATATAGCAAGCTCCAAGTGGCACTGGAGCTTGTATCTCAAGTCCCTTCTGTAAAACTTTAAAATAGTTGTTTTTTTTCCAACTCTGCAATTAGTGTACATTTTTGGTCTCTTCGGCATAACCACTTATGCATTTTCATTTTAAAGATTTTTTTAAAGCTTACTTACTATAAGCATTAACTCACAGTCATGAGGTAATATCCCCAGGAAACTAAGATAAATCTGTGTTAAATGTATTTGAATATTTTTTTAATCAACTCTGTCAGGCAACCTCCGTAAACATCCTGATTGTTACTTTCAGGCTTATGTGTCTCTTCAAAATTAGTAATAGAAGAGCAGGGAGAGAGAGAGGGAGAGAGAGACACAGAGAGAGAGAACAAGGGGATGAGAGAGAGGGAGACAGTGAAGAGAGACACCCTCCGTAATATGAAGGAATTTGTGAGGAATGCAAAGTAGGATAAGTCCCATTTTTTCTGAGCATAAGTGTAAAGAAAAAAAATCTGCCTTGTATTTGGGCACATATAATGATGTCTTCTATCCACCAGTCATGTATAAAAATGGGCAAAGGAACGAAGAAAAGATAAAATATTAAATTTGAGCCATTTTTAAAGTCTGAACTGAAGAAGAATCACTAATTTTTCTCAGAAGTCACTAAATTAAGTATTTTGCTATTAGACAAAGTAGAGGCTTCATATATAAATTATGATACTATGGAAAAATGTTACATTTTTCACAAATGAGTACATGGTTGTAAAATCGTCACTATATATAGTGGAGTGATTACAATAAAGAAATTAATAATATTTGATTTTGTACCATAAAGGTAGATTGAGTTTCCCTTAAGCTCCAGACACTAGGCTAGGCACTAAGCATGGAAATATAGCAAGACAGACCTGTCCCTGGCAAAACTCCTCACATTAAGGTTTTCGTTTTGTTGTTGTTGTTGTTTTTAAGTTCTGAGGTATATGTCCAGGATGTGCAGGTTTGTTACAAATGTAAATGTGTGCCATGGTATTTGCTGTACCTAGGTATTAAGCCTAGCATGAATTGCATCTTGTCTTCCTGACACCATCTTAATACCAGATCCTGATTCTAGATTTATGCACTTGGCTGCCTTCAGGAATGTTTTCAGAAGTCTCAGTGTCCCCACTGCTCTTTCGTCTCATCCGAGTCTTATTCATTGTAGCCATGGCTGATTGGGGGGAGGTAGCAATGAATTACGCTAAGACTTCAATTAACACAATAAGTTAAATCATTCACTCTTTTTTTTTTTTTTTTTTCTGACATGGAGTCTCACACTGTCGCCCAGGTTGGAGTGCAGTGGCGCGATCTCGGCTCACTGCAAGCTCCACTTCCTGGGTTCACGCTATTCTCCTGCCTCAGCCTCCCAAGTAGCTGGGACTACAGGCACCTGCCACTGCACCTGGCTAATTTTTTGTATTTTAATTTTTTCTGAGCCTATCTTTTCTCTATTCTCTTGTAGTGTCATTGTTTCATACATCAAATATCCACATATATGAGGTTTTCCCTCTGAACTCCATTCCATTCAATTTCTGCCTATATTTCTTTGCAACAAACCATGGCATTTAAATTATTATCTCTATATAATAAAACTTTCTATCCAGTAAAGTCCTCAAATCTATTCTTCTTCAAGATGATTTGGGATCTATTTGATGCACTGCAGTTTCATAGAAAATGTTAAAAGCAGTCTATCAACCTTTTACGAAAACATTCAACACAATTGTTAAAACTATAGATATAATTACATACAGTAAAATGCACAGATCTTAAGTGTACATTTCAGTGAGTTTTGACAAATTTATTCACCCTGGTTATTATCATAAACAACACTCCAAATCTCCTTTTCACCTTAGAGACTTTCCTCATGGCCCTTTTTGGTTGTGTTTCTGGAAATTGCTGCTGCTTCAATTATAGGTTAATTGTTGAATGTCTCTGGAAATGTCAGGTTTCCACATTTTAAGATAGAAAGGAGACATATTGCTTGTGCTCCTTGGTATGTTAAAGGTTTGATTTTCAACAGCTGTTATACTCTCCATTCTCTTGCAGCCTTCAGAGGATTTATGACTTACTGGTAGAATGGCTGGGAAAGCACTTTATGCTTAGACCATATCTTTCTTCACCAAAGCTCAAAGGGTTGCCTTTCTGTAGTACTTTCCTTCTTCAAAGACTCCACAACCCGTTATTCTTCCCTTTCCCACCCCTGGGGCTGGCCATGATACCTCTTCTTGAAGGAGAGTCTTTTTGTGAAACTCTGGTTGGTCCTGAATAGCACATGTCTAAAATCCCTGCTGTCTGCACCCTCATTGTTCCACTTTTTGTAATTGAAAGAGGCTCTCAGTAAAATTCTTGGACATCTTTTGGCTTTTATTATACTTTTTATCTTTGCTAATAGCTAATTTATTTTTTTTTCTGCAAGACCCCCACACGTGGTGAGATGAACATGTCTTGAGTTCCAGAATAATTATTTGGGGTTTCAGTGTAGTAGATATAGATATTAATATGTGTATCAGGTTCATTTACATTTCTCTAGTTATGGTCCTATAAAAGCATTTTCCATTGAGCAATAGGGCATATACATATGTAAAATCTTTCTATTTATATGTATGAATATAACATATATAATATACATATATAACTGTTTCTTGGTATATTAAGGATTTAATTTTCAACAGCTGTTATACTGTCCATTCTCTTGCTACTGTTTATATATATGTATATTACAGTTATATATATATATTGGGGAGAAAAATAAGCTAGTAAGTAAGTAACAACAAAACTGTGTGTGTATGTGTGTGTGTATATATATATAAAACTGTGCGTGTATATATATACATATATACAGCATAGATATAAAACAGTATATAGTTTTTATATAGAGTTATCTATCTATCTATCTATCTATCTATCTATCTATCTATCTATGTATATATACAGACACCCACACCCACACACAGTTTTTCTTTCAGCTCAAATTTTAAAGACAGAAGGCTACGATATTCTTAAGGGAATGATTATAGATATATAGAGTGAATAAGGATGAATGACATAAACTCTAACGTTCACTTCCAGAGTGCCTATTTGCCTGACATGAGTGCAAATTTTAACACCTGAACTGGTATCTCAAAACACTTGCCCCAAGATGCACGTGTGCCTCCTCATAATGGATACCTCAAACAGAACAAATAAAACATCTTCTGGTGCAGAAAGAATACTTATTATGCTGCAAGTAGAGACCAGCTGTTATTATTGCTATTAGGGGAAGAAAAAAAAGTGGCATTTAAAGCCTGGAATGTACTACAGAGTATGGTGGTGGAACCTCGCTAAGATTTTCATCAACTAGGAGAAATGGGTATTTATCCTCTTTAGTACATATCAGGGATAGGATGAGATTAGTATTAATTTTAAGTCAGAGGATCACAAAGGTAGAGAAGAAGATATTCTAATATAGTGTATATAGCACAGAACTCAGGAATTTACTTAACAAAATTTGAAGGTAAATCTCATACAGGTAGTCAAGAGCCATACGTTGATAAAGAGATTGGTTACATCTCTGTGTATTGGCAGGGGGAATGATGGAAGGGCTGTGTGGGAGGACTGTGTTCAGATATTAAAGGGACTGATGATAGGCCTCTTTCTTTTAAGGATTACAAACAAAACACACAAAACACACAGAGCTAGAGCGGGAGTGACAGCATGTCAGAGAGAGAGAATGAGAGAGAGAAAAAAGAGAGAAAAAGAGAGACAGAAAGAGAGAGAGAGAGAAAGAGAGAAAGTTTGCCTTCTATTCCTATAATCTATCATTTTCCAGAATAATCTTCCTAAAGCCCACACTCAGATACCTATGATGGCTGCTGATTGAGAATGATGAGAGAAGTAGCAATTCCTCATCATCTAAGCCATTCCTGTATTCTCCTGTCCTGTTTTGCTAAAATAATTTTTTGATATTGGAGGAAAAAAATCAGATCTATAATGTATATTGAATCCCATGAAAAGATGTCACCAATGAGTTTAAACTGTGTCACCCTCATATTTCTTTTATTTCCATGTCAAATACACTTATATTTCAAACAGGGAACTTAAAAGAAGCAATCTACTGCCTGTAACACTGCACCAATTTTTAGCGGCTGGAAAATATTCTTCCTCTTCTCTTAGCCTGGATCCATTACTCACAGAATAAGTTGCCTATCTTAAAGCTGTCTTTTGCTGTAGAATAAAGCCACTTGTAGAAGAAAGCATTAACTTTCCTTTTTGCTGTTGCTTAATGTGCTATTCTAGAATGTTGCTTTCCCTTAATATGTCAGAATGATTATCACATCTCTTAATGTAAGTAGTTGAAGATACAGTGGAACCCAAATAGTTACTTGTCTAGTATCACCCTATTACCCCTCCCCAGAGAAGAAGAAAAATAACTTAGAGTAAATGTAGAAATGAAAAATATACATACGATTTGAATGATTCTATTCACATAAGTTAAATTAATTTACTCTCATTTTAATAAAGGAAAGTCGGGGAGAAAAATAAATTACTAACAACACAAATGAGTGAGACATCTCCTTTAAGAATTATGTCTTCTCACCACCTTGATGACATCACATCTAAGAATGAAGAAGCCCAGGCCACTCAGAAAGTGACTATGATTAGGTGGTCCAAGCTATGTGAAAAACTCCAGCTTAGAAAGAAATATGCTAATAGGCAAAAATGGAAAACAAGTTTAAAATGTTTAGTCCACCCAAACCACTCCTGTCTAGCAGAGATTCTCAAGGTTCAGTGTGTGGAACATTTTAAGAACTCAAATCAAAGCTTCTGTAACCTACTCATCATCCACTCAACCTACAGTGCATGTGATATCAGAAAGTCACAGGAGTCAGGAAGAACTGAGCAAAATGTATCCAGTTGCTTACAAGTTTGGGCTGTAAATGAGGTTTTACAGGAAATTGAAAATTCATATGTGATTCAATGAGCAGTGAACATATGATACACACAGTATGCTTATCTATGGGGGACCAAGAGCAAATTGGGTACAATGAACATGGTCTTGTTAAGTAGAAGTACAGTTTGTCCACCACCGAAAACAACTGCAAACTGCTCACTTGTTCCTAGGGTGTTTCTATTTATGCTTTTGTTTAGTGATTTGTAATTTTGCCAGCAACCATCTTCCCATTTGGGGATTATTGGCTGAGCTACAAAACAGCCTTTTAGGTTAGATTTTCCAACCAAGGAGAGGCTTTGTAAGACACTTCCACTGAAGCTCCTTTGCAAAGTCCTTGTGCCCCAACAAATTTTCCCTGTTGACTCTGGTCCCCTCAGATGCATCGTGAGAGATGGAAACACAGCCAAGGTCACATCAAATTAGCCTTTGCAGATGATATTATGGAGAACAATTCTGTCCTAATGGTAAGTAACTAAGTTGAAACTGTTCCTACAGAAGTGATTACGACTCAGAAAAATTATTTCCTGTATATTTTAATCAAATACTGTTGAAAATAATTGAACTTCTAGAATGTGTCAAGGACTATAAGGATTTAAAAGAGCAATAAAATATGTCTCTTGACTTCACAGGTCTTAAAATATAACAGAAAAAATGCAAAGTGTGAATTCTAAGGTACTGTAGACTTTAAGGTAGCTGAGAGGTTATTGTAATAGAGATGGTTACATAGATCCTGATGATGAAAAAGTAAGCGGGAATAGAAGCAGGGTAGATTTAGGGTCAATTTTAAGGAAGAGTTGAAACAGCATTTTAAAAGGATATAAATTGAAGAAAAGCAAACATTTTGGGAAGAGAGACAAAGATGAAAATGAGTATATTGGTTTTAGGGAGAATGGCTGTGGGTTTGAGATGACCAACATTTAGTGTTGTGTAAACAGTTGCATATGTAGAGATGTATACTTGAGATGTGGAGATATAAAATAATGTCAATCTGTGGAATGGCTTAAATATCATGCTAATGAGTCCAGATCTGCAGGTGTTTTGAGCAAACCAGTATTAGGAGGCAACTCTGGGGCAGAGTTATCACTACAGATGGTAGAATCAGAGGGCAGAGTTAGGAGGTATGATGGTATTCAGACAGAGATTCTCTGAGGGCCAACCAATAATGGAACAATTGCAAGAATAATATTAGAATAGATAGATTTTGAAAATATTATGGATAAGAAATAAGAAGGACTTCATAACTAAGTGGTTGTAACAAAATGGAAGAAAAAAAATCATTCATTGGAATTCCAGGAATCTAGAGGGCGCACTCTGACCTGGTGGAGCTACTCACCATGAACAAGAAGCAAGAGTGGGATGTAGATGCTGAATGTGGAGATGTTGCCAAGCCCAGGACATGGGCTGTCAAAGGGGCCTGATTGGAGGTGAGAGTGACAACAGGGTATGGAACCTGGTTGGTGCTGAATATGGTCTCTTTAATGTGATATTCCCAAATCCTCAGGAAAGTTACTATATTCACAGATTGTTGAAGTGAGTGGATATTTTTAGGTGGGTGATGGGGGACCAGTGGAGAATGAAACTAAGATAATATATGCAGAAGAAAAAAGAACATTGGAAAGGCCTGTGGAAGTATTCTCCGAAATTAGAACAAAGAGTTGGGAGATATTTAACTATGTGAGTTGGTAAGAAAGAGTTCAGATTAATTCAAGTCCATATGCTAGAGGTGAGGAAGTCCGATTTGACTTCTGAGTCATTTGGTGTGCGGGATAAGGAGCAAAAAGGCTATGAAGATAACTCAGGTTTTGAGATTAAGTTCCTGGGGCAAAGGTAGTTCATATGTTAATAAATTAGGAAAAAAAGAGAAAAAGGTGTTGGAGCAAGAAGAGGAATATATTCAATTTGAAGCACTGGCAAAACATTAAAAGATGTCCAGGAATTCCCATGTGGAACCCCTGTTAGGGGCTGGAAATAAAAACATGTACTTGGAAGTCATTAGCATGGCGGTGCCAAGTAACACTGAGTGAATGAAAGAAGAGCAGATGGCGAAGGACAGAATGTTGGAAGTCACCCAACAAATATTTATCGAACGAGTGACGTATATCAGGGACTCATCCCAGTGCCAAAAATACAGCAGTGAACAACACAGATGAAGTACCCCTTTTTTGTGAGGAATATGGCTGGTATGAAAGTGAGGTGAAGAAGATAACTTGATAAGAGAGAGTGAGAGAAGAGAGGAAGTAGAAATTCTTCATAAGAAGACATGGGTACAAAAAAGAGACAGAGGGAAATAGGGCAAGGCTTGGAGTCAAGCAGAACAGAGTTAAATTACATCTTCCTAACTTTGTAGAAACTCTGATCTGGATCAAGTTACCGAACTTCAGTTTTCTCATGTATATAAGGGGAATTATGATTATTTATTGTGAGGATTGAATAAATAAAATATGTTGAGTGCCTCACTCATTGTAAATAGTTTATTCATATTAGTCTTTTTTTTAAAAAAATAGCTTCTTCCCATCCTCATTGCTGAGAAACTTAAGAGAAAACAAACACCTATACATCTCTACAATGATAGGCATTGTGCTAGGGGTTTTTGAGGACACGTACCTTGCCTTTAAAAAGGCAGCTGTCTAGTAGGGAAGTCAGTACATGTAAACAAATGTTTGCAAAAAGGTATTCTAAAACAGGTAGCTGACAAAGTATGTTTGTTTTATAACAGGATGCAGGAAACACAATGGCTTCCTACTACTCACAGTATAAATTCTGAACTTCCTATTGTGGCTTATGAGAATGCAAAGTGATCTCATCTGCACCATTTCCCACCTTCCTGTGCCTCTCCCTGTGTGTGCTCTAGTGATACTGGTCTTCATGTGGTGACTTCAACACGTGACACTCCCTGTTGGAATGCTCTGTATCCTCCCCAGCTCACCATTCATTGCCTGATTAATTCAGATTTCAGATTCACTTTCTCAGCAAGTCATAACTTCCTGAACCAGATGAGACTATACAGTTGTATTCTCTTAGAACCTAATTCTTCTTTGTAATACCATTTACAGTTGTAGGTAAATCATTAATTGTATAATCAGGAGATAAACGTCTACATCCTATGCGTAATCAGCAGATGAATGTCTGAACGTAGGATATATGTTCAGGAACTGTCTGTGCTCCAATTAGCTTGATGCATGTCCTAAAAGTAGATGCTCAGTCTGCACCTGTTGCATCTGTGAATGCACCAGGTAGATGCTCAATAAATGATCATTGAACAAGTGAATGAAAACATAGGAGTAATACATTAGGATAATGCCACTGTAGACACAGTCTAGATTCTATCTCTAGTCCAAACCAGAAGGGCACATTAGAAAAATAAACATCCTTCCTTCACAATATTAACTCCCAAGGTCTAGGGTCATGCCACACAGGTAATCTTTTTGTAATAGTTTTGTATGTGTGTATCACCCATGAACTTTCCTACACATTAAAAATGCTTCATTATGTATTTAGATTGTGCTAATTCATAGACAGATGTTATTATAGAAGTGTACTTCCGTGTTACTGACTGCTTCATTATGTATTTAGATTGTGCTAACTCATAGACAGATGTTATTATAGAAGTGTACTTCCGTGTGGAAGGGGAACATCACACACCGGGGCCTATTATGGGGAGGGGGGAGGGGGGAGGGATTGCATTGGGAGTTATACCTGATATAAATGACGAGTTGATGGGTGCTGATGAGTTGATGGGTGCAGCACACCAACATGGCACAAGTATACATATGTAACAAACCTGCACGTTATGCACATGTACCCTAGAACTTAAAGTATAATAAAAAAAAAAAATTCAAAAAAAAAAAGAAATGTACTTCCGCGTTACTGACTTAATAGTTACTTTATTTGCAACAAAAAACTTATTCCCTAAAACTTTAAAGTTTCCTTCTTCTTGTATTGCAATTCAGAATTTCCAGTCTTAGCTTGCAGCCCAATCAGCTTTTGCTTTTCTGGATGGAAGAGACTGACCTTTGCCCTAGTGTCTTGCATGGGGTAAGTTTTTAGATTGAAGGCTTTTATATTTGAACTTGGCTGATTGGCTTACCTTTTCTTTGGGCTTTGCTCTTCCTTCTGCGTATTTGTGATGTCTTCTCAGAGTTAAAAATGCAATGAAACACGGTGTGTTTCTTGGTATTCACAGTGTCTGAGGGAAGGAGATTGATTTTACCTTAAACTAAAGTCTTCTTTAATGAGACCCTGGATTGGACCAATGTTCCACGCCTGATTATTGGAAATGGTTATTATACAGGTCACACTAAATAATTTTAAAGCACAAAATAAATAAGTGATTTTAAAATAGCTCATTAGAAAAAAATGTGCTACAAAGTTAAGTAATTGAATTTTTATAATCACTCCATAATGGAAAAACAATGTTTTCTAGAGGCAAATAGATGTGGGTCAGAAACTCAGGGTCCGCCACGCATTAGTTATGTGACTTAGGTTAAGGCACTTACATTTCCTGGGCCTCAGCTTCATCTTCTCCAAAAGTGGCCCACATATAGTCTGTGCCATTGCTGTGGGGATTAAGTGATGAATGAAGACAACAGAAGTGGGGACAATGTTTTAGAAAATAGTACTTCACGTTTTTTCTCCTCTTTCAAACGAGAGTATTGTCTGTTTCAAAATATTCTTTTCGTCCATCTGTTTTGTTCTTTCCTCTCTTTCTTGCTATTTTATTTCCACATTAGTTTGTAAAACTTTGTAAAGCTATCATAATTGGAAAAATATGGACTTTTACAAATTATCTTTGCAAAATATAAGTAACTGTGGCTTTATCTTCTAGAACAGTAATGTTTTTATACAACCTGCAGAGATGACTTCATGCCATAATAAGTTACACAAAAATCAAGTTTTTGATAATAAATTTCTGTTGAATCATAGAATTAGGAATGCCGAACAGAAGAGCTGGGCCATGGAAAAACAGGGTGAAATCAAAGTTCTGAAAGCATGTGAAAAAGAATGTTTTTATTTCTGTTGCCTTGGGACAAGTTGGGGATGATGGGTGTGATCTGAAGTTGAAAACAGGAATATCATTCATTTATCATAAATAATACCATTAACGGAAAAATATATTGAGCAAACAGTTTATCAGAGTTACTCAAGGATCGGCTTTCTTCCTCCTTGACCTTTGTCCTCCTACTGCTCAGGGCAGTGTCTGGCATTTACTAAGTACTCAATACAAGTTGATAAACTTGACTGAAATTTATGATATTTCTCTATTGTAAATCCTTTTTTATATTACTTTTTAAAGTTTTTAAAGTTAATTCGGCTGTTTTATTGAAAAAATTAGAATTATCAGAAGCTGAGGTTAGTTATATGTTTACGTAATCTTCCCAACTCATTACCAATTCCACAAGTGTTTAAGAATGAAAACATGAAGTTCACATCTGTGGAGAAAACATACTGTTAGTTCCACTTCCTTTGAGCACAGAGGAAATGCTTTCATTAATTAAGCTTCCAAACATCCTCCTCATTTTAAGCAAGGATAGATTTGGTACACTGATGGTTGATTTGGCAGACTGAAATTAGGTGTTTTCATGAACGGATCCAAATGCCAGGGAGGAACACAGTAGCTCCAAGTATGAGCATGTACCCAGGATCCCAGATTCACAGAAACCTCTCTGGACGACAGGACGATGGCAACCTGAGCAACAGCAGTCACAACACCAGCAACCATCTGCTACTCTAGATAACAATTACAGGCTCCTGCCTGTAATTCCAGCAACTTGAGAAGAAAATTACTTGGAGCAAGGAATTCAAGACCAGCCTGAGCAACACAGAGAGACCCTATCTGTACAAAAATTTAAAAACTTAGCTGGATGTGGTGGTGCGCCTGCAGTCGCAGTTACTCATGTGGCTGAGGCAACATGATTGATTGAGCCCAGGAGTTTGAGGCTGCAGTAAGCTGGGATCACACCACTGCATTCCAGCCTGGGTTACAGCAATACCTTGACTTTAAAAGAAAAATATAATAATTTCAGTTAACTAAATATCTACATAAAAAAGAATGAATTTTTAATTTCACCTCACATTATATTAAAAAATACATTGTTGCTGTATTGAAGAATTAAATGTGAAAAGGAAAATAATAGAAAGTTTGAAAAATAATACTTAGAAAACATTTAAAATTTCATGGTTTGCAAAGATTTCCTTGTTAGAAAAGAAAATATTATGAAAATAATGAGCTAAAAATGTCCAAATTAAGAAGTGAGGATAAGCTGAAGAATAAATCCAAAAATACCAAGAGGAAGAAAACATGTAAGAATTGAAATTAATGACTAAAAAATACCACAGAGAGTATCGGTAAGTCAAAAATTGGATTATTTTAAAAATCAAAACTGATAAACTACTAGCAGGAATGATAAAGACAAACATAAATCAGAAAGACTAAGAGGCATTTTCAAAAGAATGTTAGAAGAAAGCTATAGATACAGATGAAGCAGAGATTAAAAAGATAAATGGGGATATACTGTAAGCAATATTTTTTCAACAAATGCTAGACTTTGATGAAATAAACTATTTCCGTAAAACATGAATAACCAATTGTGACACAGGGAAAAATTAGGCCAAGATAGTTTTCTTGATGAGTTCTGCCACACATTCAAGAATCTTATGAATACTGTCTCATAATCAAGAAATAGATTATTCAAAAATTGGATAAGCTTTATTGTAAAAGTAGTAAGAGATATAGTAATTCTCAGATAATGCTGTGCATCTAATTCATCCTTGGTAACAAAATCAAAGATAAAATGAGAAAGGCATATAATTATCCAAGCTTACTTCTGAATATAATCACAAAAATTCCAAAGAAAATGTTAGAAAATAAAATGCAGAGACACTCTTATATTCTTAAGAAGTTAAATACAACATGCCTAAGTAGGTTTATTTCATAAATATAAAATCAATTTCACTATAATACAGTGTCTTAATTTTTCAAATTAATATTTCAAAAAAGGAAAATGATGTGATTATCTAAATAGATGCAAAAGGCAAACTAAGAATAGAAGGTAATTTCCTTAAAGTACCATGACAGAAATAGCTAGGACGTTTTGGTATCCTTATTCTCCTCTTATCCCAGCATAGAATTAGATGACCTCTGGAGCCTCTTTTGCAGCTAGATGTGACCACATGGCAGAATTCTGGCCATTCTAGTGAAAGAGGAAAAGATGTGCATTTTTCCAGGCTCTGACTATGAAAATCTCCATCAGGATTTATGCAATCTCCTCTCTGTCTGCCTACTAAATTGACAGGACTCTGAGGATTAAGAGCCACAAGATGGAAATTACTGAATAAGTGTGTGCAGCAAAATATTCACTACCATAGCTAGCAACAAGTACTGTCTGTGACAAGATCAAGAAATACATTTTGAAGTGTATTTTGTTTGAAGAGCAAACAAACCCCAAACCCCAAAACTAGCAGAACAAACCCCAAAGCTAGCAGAAGGCAAGGAATAACCAAGATCATAATGGTACTGAAGAAGATAGACATGAAAAGTCTTCCAAAAAAATCAAAGAATACAGGAGATAGTTTTTTGAAAAAAAAAAAAAAAAAAGCCACTGGCCACACTAATAAAGAAGAAAAGAGAGAAGAATCAAATAGACACAATTCGAAATGATAAAGGGGATATCACCACTGACCCCACAGAAATACCAACAACCATCAGAGAATACTATAAACACATCTATGCAAATGCACTAGGAAATCTAGAAGAAATGGATAAATTTCTGAGCACATACTCCCTCCCAAGACTGAACCAGGAAGAAATGGAATCCCTTAGTAGACCAATAACAAGTTCTGAAATTGAGGCAGTATTAAATAGCCTAAAAAAAAAAAAAAAAAAAAAAAAAAACAAACCCAAGACCAGAGAGATTTACAGCTGAATTCTACCAGAGGTACAAACAGGAACTGATACCCTTTCTTCTGAAACTATTCCAACCAATGGGAAAGAAAGGATTCTTCCTTAACTCATTCTATGACGCTAGCATCATCCTAATGCTGAAACCTGGCAGAGATACAACAACAAAAAAGAAACTTCATGCCAATATCCCTGATGAACATCAATGCAAAAATTTTCAATAAAATACTGGCAAACCAAATCTAGCAGCACATCAAAAAGGTTTCCACCACAATCATGTTGGCTTCATCCTTGGGATGCAAGGTTGGTTCAACATACGCAAGTCAGTAAGTGTAATTTATCACATAAACAGAACTAAAGAATAAAACCACATGATTATCTCAACAGATGCAGAAAAGACCTTTGATAAAATTCAGCATCTCTTTATGTTTAAAACTCTCAATAAACTAGGTATTGAAGGAACCTACCTCAAAATAATAAGAGCCATTTATGACAAACTCACAGCCAATATCATACTGAATGGGCAAAAGCTGGACGCATTCCCCTTGAAAACTGGCACAAGATAAGGATGTCCTCTCTCACTATTCCTATTCAAAATCGTATTGGAAGTTCTGGCTAGGGCAGTCAGGGAAGGGAAAGAAATAAAGGGTATTCAAATACCCAAGAGAGGAGGTCAAATTGTCTTTGTTTGCAGATGACATGATCCTATATCTAGAAAATCCCACTGTCTCAGCCAAAAAGCTTCTTAAGCTGACAAGCAAGTTCAGCAGTATCAGGATACAAAATCAATGTGCAAAAATCGCAAACATCCCATACAACAACAACAGACAAGCAGAGAGCCAAATCACAAATTAACTCCCATTCACAGTTGCTACAAAGAGAATAAAATATGTAGGAACGCAACTGACAAAGGAAGTGAAGGACCTCTTCAAGGAGAACTACAAACCACTGCTTAAGGAAGTTAAGAGAGGACACAAACAAATAGAAAAATATTCCAAGCTCATGGATAGGAAAAATTAATGTCATGAAAACGGCATTACTATCCAAAGTAATTTATAGATTCAGTCCTATTCTCATTGAATTACCATTGACATTCTTCATAGAATTACAAAAAACCTATTTTAAAATTCACATGGAACCAAAAAAGAGCCCCATATAGCCAAGACAATTCTTTTTTTTTTTAATAGGTTCTTTTTTTTTTTTTTTTATTTACTTTTTATTATTATTATACTTTGAGATCCAGGGTACACGTGCATAACGTGCAGGTTTGTTACATATGTATACTTGTGCCATGTTGCTGTGCTGCAACCATCAACTCATCAGCACCCATCAACTCGTCATTTACATCAGGTATAACTCCCAATGCAATCCCTCCCCCCTCCCCCCTCCCCATGATAGGCCCCGGTGTGTGATGTTCCCCTTCCTGAGTCCAAGTGATCTCATTGTTCAGTTCCCACCTATGAGTGAGAACATGCGGTGTTTGGTTTTCTGTTCTTGTGATAGTTTGCTAAGAATGATGGATTCCAGCTGCATCCATGTCCCTACAAAGGACACAAACTCATCCTTTTTTATGGCTGCATAGTATTCCATGGTGTATATGTGCCACATTTTCTTAATCCAGTCTGTCACTGATGGACATTTGGGTTGATTCCAAGTCTTTGCTATTGTGAATAGTGCTGCAATAAACATCTGTATGCATGTGTCTTTATAGCAGCATGATTTATAATCCTTTGGGTATATACCCAGTAATGGGATGGCTGGGTCATATGGTACATCTAGTTCTAGATCCTTGAGGAATCGCCATACTGTTTTCCAGAACCTACAAAGAACTCAAACAAATTTACAAGAAAAAAACAAACAACCCCATCAGAAAGTGGGCAAAGGATATGAACAGACATTTCTCAAAAGAAGACATTCATACAGCCAACAGACACATGAAAAAATGCTCATCATCACTGGCCATCAGAGAAATGCAAATCAAAACCACAATGAGATACCATCTCACACCAGTTAGAATGGTGATCATTCAAAAGTCAGGAAACAACAGGTGCTGGAGAGGATGTGGAGAAATAGGAACACTTTTACACTGTTGGTGGGATTGTAAATTAGTTCAACCATTATGGAAAACAGTATAGCCAAGACAATTCTAAGCAAAAAGAACAAAGCTGTAGGCATGCAACGCACTACCCAACTTCAAACTGTACTACAAGGCTACAGTAACCAAAACAGCATGGTATGGGTACAAAAACAGATACACAGATCAATGGAACAGAATAGAGAACTCAGTAATTTTCTGTATCTATGTATCTCTTGATGAACACTTGAGTGTTAATGGAATTTGAAGAGCCAAATTCTATCATCTAAAATCTAAATATATATATAGAAAATAAAAAGGGCTCAAACAGCTGATATACTCCCTGAAAGAGTAACCGGGCATGAAAATTGCTTACAACACTATCCCTTCACTGTATTAATTGACAAAGTGTGGAAGTTGCATGGAGACAGACTGATAAATCAATGAAACGGATTAGACTCCAGAAACAGAGTAATGCATATATGTAAATAGAGTCAAAATGGGAGACCATTAGCTATAGTGTAGAAATAACTGAATATCCACGTTAAAAATATGTTTTGAAAGGGTCCTTTATATCACACACATGTACATACACATGCATCCTAAATATAAGAAAGACTTTACATTGAAAGAAAAAAATATGAAAGCTAAAAAGTTCTAGGAGGAAATCTAAAACAGTTTGGAGTCTGGACTTAAAAAGCACAAATCATGAAGGAAGAAGAGCTTGATACCTTCAACTCTATAAAATATAAAAAATTCTGTTTATTGAAAGACTCCAAAAAGTGAATGTGTAAAGGAGCCACAGCTGAGAAAAGAAACTTTCAAAACATATGACTTGAAAAGGATGTGTGCTAAGGCCTTTAAAATATCCTATCAATCTGTAGAGAGTCAGCCTAATTAAAAATGGACAGAAGATACAAGCTATTTTCAGAGAAGAGAAAAGATGAGAAGAGAAAACATGAATAAGAATATAAATGTAAATGGTCCACTTACTATTCATCAGGGAGATTTTAATTTAAAAAGCAATAATTTTACATTTATCCAATTTGGCAAAAAATTTAAAGGACTGCCAAAGGATGTGAAGAAAGGGAACTGTCACTTCTGGAAAAAATAAAAATGTGTGTAGAAAATGATTTTAAAAACAATTTAATATTACATAATCAAGCTAAACATACACATAACCTATAACTTAGCAAGGCATACTCAGAGCTCATGAAAGCATGTAATAAAACACATGCACACGCACATACACACAAAATTGGAAACAGGCCAATATTCATGAATGGTAGCTGGACAAATAAATTGGGATTATTCATGCAGTGAAATACCCTACAGCTATGAAAATGAGTGGCTTGCAGCTATGAATGTCTACATAGCCAATTCACCACATTATGGTAAGCAAAAGGTGCAAGGAACTGAACACACAAAGCATATTCTATTGATTACATTTCAAAAAGCCAGAACTAGAAAATATATCATTTATAAATATACATGAAGTCTTTGCCCATGCCTATGTCCTGAATGGTACTACCTAGGTTTTCCTCTAGGATTTTTATGGTATTAGGTCTAACATTTAAGTCTCTAATCCATCTTGAATTAATTTTCGTATAAGGAGTAAGGAAAGAATCCAGTTTCAGCTTTCTACTTATGGCTAGCCAATTTTCCCAGCACCATTTATTAAATAGGGAATCCTTTCCCCATTTCTTGTTTCTCTCCGGTTTGTCAAAGATCAGATGGCTGTAGATGTGTGGTATTATTTCTGAGGACTCTGTTCTGTTCCATTGGTCTATATCTCTGTTTTGGTACCAGTACCATGCTGTTTTGGTTACTGTAGCCTTGTAGTATAGTTTGAAGTCAGGTAGCGTGATGCCTCCAGCTTTGTTCTTTTGACTTAGGATTGTCTTGGAGATGCGGGCTCTTTTTTGGTTCCATAGGAACTTTAAAGCAGTTTTTTCCAATTCTGTGAAGAAACTCATTGGTAGCTTGATGGGGATGGCATTGAATCTATAAATTACCTTGGGCAGTATGGCCATTTTCACGATATTGATTCTTCCTATCCATGAGCATGGTATGTTCTTCCATTTGTTTGTGTCCTCTTTGATTTCACTGAGCAGTGGTTTGTAGTTCTCCTTGAAGAGGTCCTTTACATCCCTTGTAAGTTGGATTCCTAGGTATTTTATTCTCTTTGAAGCAATTGTGAATGGAAGTTCATTCATGATTTGGCTCTGTGTTTGTCTGTTATTGGTGTATAAGAATGCTTGTGATTTTTGCACATTAATTTTGTATCCTGAGACTTTGCTGAAGTTGCTTATCAGCTTAAGGAGATTTTGGGCTGAGACAATGGGGTTTTCTAAATATACAATCATGTCATCTGCAAACAGGGACAATTTGACTTCTTCTTTTCCTAACTGAATACCCCTGATTTCTTTCTCTTGCCTAATTGCCCTAGCCAGAACTTCCAACACTATGTTGAATAGGAGTGGTGAGAGAGGGCATCCCTGTCTTGTGCCAGTTTTCAAAGGGAATTTTTCCAGTTTTTGCCCATTCAGTATGATATTGGCTGTGGGTTTGTCATAAATAGCTCTTATTATTTTGAGGTACGTTCCATCAATACCGAATTTATTGAGCGTTTTTAGCATGAAGGGCTGTTGAATTTTGTCAAAAGCCTTTTCTGCATCTATTGAGATAATCATGTGGTTCTTGTCTTTGGGCAAAGACTTCATGTCTAAAACACCAAAAGCAACGGCAGCAAAAGCTAAAATTGACAAATGGGATCTAATTAAACTAAAGAGCTTCTGCACAGCAAAAGAAACTACCATCAGAGTGAACAGGCAACCTACAGAATGGGAGAAAATTTTTGCAATCTACTCATCTGACAAAGGGCTAATATCCAGAACCTACAAAGAACTCCAACAAATTTACAAGAAAAAAACAAACAACCCCATCAAAAAGTGGGCAAAGGATATGAACAGACATTTCTCAAAAGAAGACATTCCTACAGCCAACAGACACATGAAAAAATGCTCATCATCACTGGCCATCAGAGAAATGCAAATCAAAACCACAATGAGATACCATCTCACACCAGTTAGAATGGCGATCATTCAAAAGTCAGGAAACAACAGGTGCTGGAGAGGATGTGGAGAAATAGGAACACTTTTACACTGTTGGTGGGATTGTAAACTAGTTCAACCATTATGGAAAACAGTATGGCGATTCCTCAAGGATCTAGAACTAGATGTACCATATGACCCAGCCATCCCATTACTGGGGATATACCCAAAGGATTATAAATTATGCTGCTATAAAGACACATGCACACGTATGTTTATTGCAGCACTATTCACAATAGCAAAGACTTGGAATCAACCCAAATGTCCATCAGTGACAGATTGGATTAAGAAAATGTGGCACATATACACCATGGAATACTATGCAGCCATAAAAAAGGATGAGTTTGCGTCCTTTGTAGGGACATGGATGCAGCTGGAAACCATCATTCTTAGCAAACTATCACAAGAACAGAAAACCAAACACCACATGTTCTCACTCATAGGTGGGAACTGAACAATGAGATCACTTGGACTCAGGAAGGGGAACATCACACACCGGGGCCTATCATGGGGAGGGGGGAGGGGGGAGGGATTGCATTGGGAGTTATACCTGATGTAAATGACGAGTTGATGGGTGCAGCAGACCAACATGGCACAAGTATACATATGTAACAAACCTGCACGTTATGCACATGTACCCTACAACTTAAAGTATAATAATAATAAATAAATTTTAAAAAAAAAGATATTACTGAAATAACTAAAATAGAAGACAGAGTGCTTAATAATTACCATGTCAAACATAAAAATAAAGTGTTAGGAGAGCTAAAAAAATAAAAATAAAAAAAAAAATAAATAAATAAATATACATGCGGTAAAAGGATAATGGAAATGAATGACATGATTAAAACTACAGAGGCAGTGAGGGAGGACGGGACTGCAGGAACGTTAGTTGGATTCCTAAACGACACAGGTAATGATCTAAAGCTGGATAATGGGCTCATAGGGTTTATAGTATTAATATTCTTTAAATTATACCTAGTTCCTTTTTGTGCTTTTCATATGATATATTTTAATATTTAGAATATTAATGCAAATAAAAGCCCAAAGTGTGTGGAACAAAAGCTATTACTCTATTGATATCTTCAGGAATTTTGGATTTTTAAACTAAACAAAATTCAAAAAATCTTCTGGACTAGATTTCATTTTATTTTACTTAAACTTCTATTTGGTTGATGTAACTTGACATGGAAAAAATAGTTACAAAATATGCTTGAGGCTCAAATTCACATTCAATAAGGCATACTTCTTGAATTCTTCCATAACCTCTGTTTTTAAAACCTCTGTTTTAAACCTCTGTTCTTGACAGATATTGTATAAAATATTATTGATTTTCTACATTATTCTCAAGCAACCTGTAATTTTTGTGCATTCAAATTTTCCCACTCTGCTTAAAATATTCCTACAAACCCTCACCTTTCCAAGATACATTAAATAAGGCCAGTCTCTCACTGTGGCCCAGCAGGGCAGAATTACTGGGGTTTGTGCAATTCTTTTCACATTGCATATATTTGAAATGCTACAGTAACCACTACAGCACTGGATGCCAGAGCTGTGCCAGTCCCACAGCTTATTGACTTACTTAATTTATTTTATGTCCAAAGGCCCCTGTCTCATTCCCAGCTCTTCATTTTCTCCAGAAACACTGTTATTCCCCATGCATTCCACTGCCCCTTTGTGTCTGCTATTTTGTTTCTTGGAATTCCCTGGCTTGGCATTTTGTCTGGTTAACTCATTCATTATTTCAAAGTTGCTGGGCTATCACCTCCTTCGTACCTATAACTCACAGGGGAGTCTCTGTACCTGCAGCAGCGGCGTGCTCTGGAGGTTTGCTCAGAATGCAAACTCTTGGGCCCAACCCCAGACCTACAGAGTCAGGTACTCCTGGGGCGGGTCCAGCGACCTGCTCTTTTCATCCCTTTGGGTGACTCTGACCCACACCAATATTTGAGAATGTCTAGAGTAGGGAAAGCATCTCTTCTTTGTGTTTCCATGTGACCAGCCTCTACTCACTGTGCCACTGTATCCTCACCATATTATGTTAAAACTCCATGTTTGCCTGTCTCTCTGTATGAGGCACAGACTCTTATTTACCTCTGTATTCACAGCTCCTGACTGTGGGAGTCACTCAGGAGATGTTTAGAAAACTGTAAGTTCTAAAATATTTTAAAGATGTTCGTCAGAGGCACAAACGAGACAGACCGGTATTTCAGAGCCCTGCAACCCATCTTCCTACCAGAGATTTATCCCACAGCCCCGCTGAGAAGTATAAGTCATCTTAGAAAAACCTTATTTGACAAGAAAAAAATAAGTCAATGTGTGTGTGAGCATGGGTTCTAAAACTAAGCCTGCTGATTTTCTGGCCATAAATGTAGCAAGAGACTGATAATTCTGAATTCAAGAGAAACTCATTCTAGTTAAAGGCCTTGGTGGTGACTGAGGGTATGGCAATCCTAATCCCATTTTTCTCTTCTACCAGTTCCCACGTCATAAGGATCTCTGGATCACAAATACACATCAAGGAAACTTCTGCACTAGAATCCAGAAGAGGAGGTGAAGTGGTCATTTTATAGATCTGGAGGTTGCTTGAATCATAGTAGATAATGGTTGAAACTAGATCACTAACCTGGAATCAGGAGGGTGGAGATGTAGAAATTATGACAAGGCAATGAGTCAAAGTCTGGACATGTCAGCACAAATCACGACTATTTATTTATTTATTTGTTTGTTTGTTTGTTTATTTATTTACTTATCTTGAAACAGAGTCTTACTCTGTTGCCCAGGCTGGAGTGCAGTGGCACGATCTCAGCTCACTGCAACCTCTACCTCCTGGGTTCAAGCGATTCTTGTGCCCCAGTCTCCTGGGCAACTGGGACTACAGGCATGCATCACCACACCTGGCTAATTTTTGTAGTTTCAGTAGAGACAGGGTTTCACCTTGTTGACCAGGCTGGTCTCAAACTGTTGGCCTCAAGCGATCTGCCCAAAGTGCTGGGATAACAGGCGTGAGCCACTGCATTCAGCCATAAATGATGAACATTTTAGAAACCAACTGTTACAGGTAGCTAGCAGGCATGAGGGGGCAGGAGAGGGCTCTCCTCCACCCACTAGACATATCAGTTAATGATTTGGCAATGATCACATTGACTGTCTAAAAGTTATACATTGGCAACCGGTGCCAGGGAAAGGCCATATCCTGATGGTCCACACCTGTTGCACTAAAGTGCTAATTGAATGCAGATACCAGGCAAAAGCAAATTCCCAGGTATGTGCATTAAGAGACAAAATGGCTGAGTATGAGCTTCCAGGGACACACCCCTGAAAAAGAGAAAGAAGTCTCAGATGGGCTTGTGTGTAACTTCTTTTTTTTTTTTTTTTTTGAGATGGAGTCTCGCTCTGTCGCCCAGGCTGGAGTGCAGTGGCCGGATCTCAGCTCACTGCAAGCTCCGCCTCTCAGGTTTATGCCATTCTCCTGCCTCAGCCTCCCGAGTAGCTGGGACTACAGGTGCCGCCACCATGCGTGGCTAGTTTTTTTTTTTTTTCTGTATTTTTTTTTTTTTTAGTAGAGACGAGGTTTCACTGTGTTAGCCAGGATGGTCTCGATCTCCTGACCTCGTGATCCGCCCGTCTTGGCCTCCCAAAGTGTTGGGATTACAGGCTTGAGCCACCGTGCCCGGCCGTGTGTAACTTCTTAAACACACTGTGTGTGCTCACTTCCCAGGGTTAAGGAGGGCACTGTGCATGTGGGCGGCCCACCCTAAGGGAAGAATCATGGGAAAGGGGCCAGCATATAAAGTCCTAGGATCAAGGTTAAACACCACACTGGACCTTCAGGTGCCCTCTTCAGTCTCTTCCAAGCATACTTTCCCTTGTTTCCTGTTCTAAAACCCTTTAAAATACACTTCCACTCCTGTTCTGAAACTTGCCTCAGCCTCTTTTTCTGCCTTATGCTTCTCAGGCGAATTCTTTCTTCTGAGGAGGCAAGAACTGAGTTTGCTGCAGACCCATATGGATTCACCACCAGTAACTCAGATACCGTCCACTGGTGACACAGCAAGGACTATGGAATTCAGCAGCAAGTGTGTGAAGATTCTTGCTTTTGGCCCATTCATGATTTTTAAAATAAATTTCTTTGACAGCAGAAAACTTGCCTATGTTAAAGGTTTCACAGGCAGGAAGTAAGAAGAGATGAGAATGTACATCAGATGGAAGTTTGGGTGAAGGGCAGGAAGAAGGTCAGGTCAGAGGGAGAGAGAATGGTTAAAGAAAAAATAAAGGGCTAAGGATGAATACTAACAGCTTTGAGTGTTAACCCCATACTATGATGCAAATCTAGTGTGTCTTGCAATATTAAAAATGTTGTCTTCTCAACAAGTGTGTTGAGATGGCAGACTCTAAAATCAGATTGCAATGCTACCTATTAAACCATAAGCTCATTAAAGACTATGATTGGTTTTCATGTCTAATATGGAAATATATATGCTCCTCATCTTCTTTGCTCAATACATATTTTATGAACACCTACTATGTACCAGGTACGAGGCACTAACATCCCCAAAGAGCTAGGCTGGATATAGCCGCTGTCCTGAAGTAGATCACAGACAAGTAGACAGGAGGATGAGTCCAGGCTTAGTTCATCCTCACATGTACTCACTCCTCACCTCACAACAGTGTCAAGGTCATGCAGATTTGAGCCTCCCATTCTCCTGCCTAGGCCACTGTTCCTCAAACCTGGTTAGATTGCAGTGAATCTAGGATTCACAATGTTTTAGACAAAATATCACATATTGTTGTCTTTTTCTTAAAAGCAATATTTTACACTAATTCAAATAACACCTCATATTAGCACCTTGTGTTTACTCATCATTTATTCATTCAACTAAAATTTATTGATAGCTTATTATGTACCCATTCCTGTGCCGAGCACCAAAGATATGATGACAAACAAGATGGGCACAGTTCCTGCACTGAGTCTCATGAGACTCCATTCCCCATAGACAGAGGGCAGGTTGTGAACAAACCAAAAGTACAGAGAAAAGAGGAAGAATATCTGCTTTATATATGAAAAGGATGGGTGAGTCAGAAAAGCTTCAGCAAAGAGATGATAGCTGATTGGAGTCATGAAGAATGAGTCTCTGTTTAGCAGCAGACAATGGGGACAGGGAGGAGCACAGGGAATTAATCTCGAGCTTGGAGGAAAGCAGTCCATCAGAGAGAAGAGTACCTCCAGAAAGGGCTGGTGGTTGTGGCTGGAAGATACGGTGCTTGACAGACAACAATAGTAGGTGAGAGACAAAAACAGAGGCCAGCTGAAAACGTCTTGTACCCCCTGCCAGGAGCTTGACTTATATCCTCAGGGCAAGCAAGCAAGAGTCATGGAAGGACCAAACAGAATATGACTGACTTAGTTAGGATTTTGGACACATCAAGGTGTGTTGTGTGATGGAGTTCTGAAGGCAGGTACTAGCCAGATACTGGAAGGTGATGTAGGGCAAAGCAAGAAGTTATTGGAGCTTTTCTGAGATTCTTGATGGCACAACATGGCTCCAACCTTACTTTTCTCTGGCTTCTCAGGTAAGGAAGGATAACCACTCAGAAGTGGGCACACTCCTAAGTGTTGATTGGCTTCTTGATAAAACCCTGATAAACCAAGACTGAACCACAGCCTAGGAAAGGAATAAACAGGGCAGGCTCATCAGTGTGGTGCTGCCTTGGACAGTGGAGAGGGCAGATGTGTCTCTCTGCACATCATTTGTATCTCCCTCTGTAATCACTTCATCCTCCTGTCTGTTTATCGCTTGCCCACATTTCATACACGTTGACAGCACATTTTACTCAGCTTGTGTCTATGATTTCCTCCACCTGACTGACAAGCACAGGTCCCATAGGTTCTCTCTGTTTTCAATACCAGTGGGTAGCCAATCAGTCTTTCAATTTATATGTGGAAGCTGCAAAATCCTGAGAATGAACATGCACTATCAACCTTTCAAAACCAGCTTTACCACTCCCAAAAGATATAGTAATTAAAAAAGAAAAAAACTTTGCAAAAGATACAACAAAGAAATAGGATTTCTTCTTTATATTCTCTTCTAAGAGAATTTTAAAATCTTTTCCTTTATAAGAAAAAACTACATTTCTGACAAGAAAGGAAGGGGAGAAGAAAGAGAAAGAAGGAAGAAAAAGAGAGAAAAGAAGACATTCTCTCCTTAGAGAGAAAGAAATCATGTTTGCTAACTCATCTATTCTTTGTCTAGTAAATATAGTGTAGTGAATATTTGAAATCATGAATTCAGTTTCCTGAGTTCTAAATACCCATTTCAAGTATTAATGAGAAGTTATTATGATACTTTCAAATTACTGAGTATAAAATTAGGGGAGAAGCCTAAGCTTTCAAAAGACTGTAAGGGAACCCAGAAGACTAATGAATGATTAATAAAAAGACAAATAAACAGGAAAAATAAATAAATGAGCCTCAGTTGACCCTGAAACTGAATTTTTATAAACCAAGCCACAGTATCCAAATGGAAGTCAGCTAGTTTCTCTCTCTTTTGTTTTTGATTTTGTTTTTTAAACATCAGCAATATTGTTAAGGACATGTCTTTTGTAGCTTATTTCATTTGTCCCTGAATTGGAGGTAGTAAGTTGGGAAGTAACAGAGGATTGTAGTAATGGGTCTAAGTGCAAAAGTGTTGTGGTTCTTCTTTTAAACAGTAACTGCCTAAGAGGGAGGAGGCTAGTAAAGACCTAATAGAATTACATTATATAAGATTATACATATACATGTATTTAAATAAAGTCCATTGTGTATATTTAAGGAATACAACATGATGTTATGAGATAATATATAAATCTTTTTGTTTTGTGGTGGAAGCAACTAAAATCCACTCATTTAGCACAAATCCCAATCCAATACGGTTTTATTGCCTGTGACCCTCACATTGTCTATTAGATCTCTAGACTTGTGTATCCTGCATATCCGCTACTCCAGGCCCCAGGCTGCTCTGTTGTTATTTTATTTTTCTTTTCTTTTTTCTTTCTTTCATTTTTTTTTTTTTTTTTTTTGAGACAGAGTCTTGCTCTTGTCCCCCAGGCTGGAGTGCAGTGGCGCGATCACGGCTCAGTGCAACTTCCGCCTCCCGGGTTCAAGCGATTCTCCTGCCTCGGCCTCTGAGTAGCTGGGATTACAGGCGCCCGCCACCACGCCCAGTTAATTTTTGTACTTTTAGTGGAGACGGGGTTTTGCCATTTTAGCCAAGCTGATCTCGAGCTACTGGCCTCAGGTACCCACCCGCCTCGGCCTCCCAAAGTGCTGGGATTACAGGCGTTAGTCACTGTGCCCGGCCGTCATTTCTTAGCAATATTTCTTTTTTATGTCTGCCTTTAAAGTTCGTTTTAACTTTATTGTTCTCCATAAATATGTTCAGAAATGGAAAGTTGATTTTCTGAAGCTCCACACTTCTCTAGAGATAAGGGAATTATTTTAACTGGCCCTTCTGTATCAGGTACCATAGAAATCAGATAAGTCCAGGATGCCACTTAGGTTAGGAGCTTTCCATGTCACAAAAGAACAAAGTATAACTATTACATCAACGTTTTTACTCAACAACTACCCCTGGTGAAAGTCCTGGGTTCTGCTTCTGTAGATTGCTGTTCTGGGGGCATGAATATGATACAGCACTGCAGAAGAGGTGGTTTCCAGCCTTTCCCCAGTCTCTGATGGTGTAACGCAGCAGCTATCCACACACTCGCTCTTATTATGCTTAAGGATATTTGGAATTACATATATCTCTTTGAATTTCTTTTCCACAATACGCACACTTAAAAATGTTCTCTATTTTATCTTAATGCTTTTCTTCTCAGTGAGTCTAAGAACACACAATGTCTCCACCATTCTCATTTGCCAAAATATAAGCACATTAAGGATGGTGAACTACCAACTATCAGGCACTGTTTAGAAGAAAGAAATGCTTTGGGGAAATTATTCTCTAGGTTTATCTACACAAAAACACTTAGAATAGTTTTACTATCAGTTTGAAATAACTTCGTGATATACAAAGCCGTTACCCAAAGAATGATGCTATCATTAAGTCAAGAATTAGTAGTTAATTACTGCAGGTTACCAGAAAGTATAAGTAATACTTGGAATTAAAAAATGTGTGGTCTTATTTGAACCCTAGTACTTAAGTATCTCAATCCTAGATTAATAAGAATCAGGCAAATGAAACCTTTTCATTCACAGGCAAAGACAAAATATTGAATATAATTTACTGGGTCTGGTCTAGTCAAGCAAGACTAGATAATATATAGTTCTAATAATACGTTTTCTAGCATTGAAACTTTTCAAGATGAATTACATAATAATTACAGAGTCCAGGACTTCTAATATATGGTACAATTCCTAAGGTATAATCTGTTCTAATTGGACATTAAGGGTGAACGTAAAAAGCAGAAAATATGAAATAGCTAATTTAAAACCACCACATTACACTTTCAGACTTCTAAAATATATCTGAGTTTTGCCTTTTCTGAAATAGGTAATTTTATTAATTTTGTCTCCTCTGAAGACATAACGTGTCAAAGAAAATACACTTCAAAGACGAAACTTATTTTGTTGAGGATTTTGGGGGGGGGTAAAATTTCCTATTTCAATTTTCATGATTTTCCCAAATGAAAGTAAACCTCCCTTTCTTCTCTTTAAGGACCCTGACCGAGATAAGTTTTTTAAAAACTACAGAGTAGTGGTTGTGAAAAAAATGTTGAAAGTAAGTCAGATCATATAAACCACACAGCAGTCCTTACATGGCTTTTTGCAAATTCTAACTCAATTTATAACTGCTAATATTTGCCTCCCAGACTTGTATTAGGTTTAAATAAAAGAATAGATATTATAGTGCTCAGAAAATGTACAATGTATTACACACGTTTTATCAGTATCATTTCATCAGCAATATTTACTATAAATTTGATGGTAATATACAAACAGTTCATTGGAGGGAGGAGGATGAGGGGAAAGGGGAAAATGGAATTCTCCATAAACTACTGAAAGCTGCAGGTCAGTCACTGGTCAATGAACTTTCTGAGAAACAGACATAAAATGACAGCAATATTCTGCCTGTAGTCCCAGCTACACGGGAGGCTGAGGCAGGAGAATGGCGTGAACCCGGAAGGCGGACCTTGCAGTGAGCCGAGATCGCGCCACTGCACTCCAGCCTGGGCGACAGAGCGAGACTCCGTCTCAAAAAGAAAAAAGAAAAAAAAAAAATGATAGCAATATTCTGCAACCTTGTTCTTGGTGGTAGCACAGCCGGTCAAAAATAACTTATTTGCCAGGTTTTTAACCTTTGCAGAAATTGAAGAATGTTCATTTAGCACTAAGGGCTCTAGAGCTCTAAAGACAAAAATCTGACCGTTTTATGCAATGGCATAAATGCACGTAGCTAATCTCAGTCATCCAATGAGATTTACTGTTGAGCACTTGGGGTCGATGGAGAGGAAAGAGGAAGGGATTAAACACAGAACCTCTGTCTATACGCATATACCTAATTTGTAATGAGAGCTGTTTAGTCAAAATGTCTTAAAAACGGTAGAGAAAATAAAGCAAACTTTTTTGTTGAGTTTGTTTGTTTTTCCTCTCAATATTGATTCAGCAGAATCATCTCTTCCCCATAGCGCATGAATACAGATGAGACTAGCTCAACTCAACTCCTGGAGGGGAGCATGTCATTAAGGCTTACACCAAAGTGTTTTTTTCTTTTTCTTTTTTTTGTTTTTGAGACGGAGTCTCGCTCTTGTCCGCCAGGCTGGAGTGCACACCCGGCTAATTTTTTGTATTTTTAGTAGAGACGGGGTTTTACTAGGTTTAACTAGGATGGTCTCGATCTCCTGACCTCGTGATCCACCCGCCTCAGCCTCCCAAAGTGCTGGGATTACTGGCGTGAGCCACCGCGCCCAGCCCCAAAGTGTTTTGTTTTAATCCAAGGTAACTGATTGGATTAGTGATAGACTTGTTTCCCAATAAAACCATAAAATGCAATGAAAGGTTAGCTGAAAATTCTAGGAAAAGGTAACTTAACCTGCTAGTATTTTGTTGGAGTTAAGAAGCATCTAGCTTCCAAAAGGGGAAATTTTTTCTGAATGACAGTAGATGACAGTAGAGCAAAGTTAGCAGGATGGAAGGCAGGAGAAAGAGAAGACGAACTGAATTCTGCAACAAGCCGTTGGGAGACCTGCCCTTACTCCTAGAATTTTCAGGTAAGGCCCCCTTTTGCTTAAGCTAGTTTGCATTGAATTTTCTTTTACTTTCAACTGAAATAGGTTTAAATCGTTGGAAAATGAAAAACTAGATGATGAAAACCAGAAAGTTATGAATAAACTAAATTCACAGATTTAACAGAAATAAAAAATTAATTAGTTTCCATCAAAATCCACTCACTTGCACTCAGGCAAAATTAAGTGGCCTTAAATTAGGCCAACTATGGTAAGTTAGAAAACTAATAAAATAAATAATATATCAGGAATCTGGATACACAGATGCCCAGGAAACAAGCAACAAGCAGATGAAGTCCAGATAGATGTAGGTACCAATGAGCAAGGCCAATCCAGAGTAGTATATCCATAAATACTTACTTAATAAATTGCAACTAAGGGTTAAACAAGTGATCAAGAATCAATTTATTTGCATGAATCAAAAAAAGGAATACTGTAAAAATTTAAAAATTATAGCATCAAAAACCAGAATAAAGGCTGCCATTAATTGTTTACTACACCAGTATCATCCTCTGTGGTTTACATACTGTATCTCATTTTATTTTTACTGTTTTTTAAATTTTTATTTTTCTTTAAGTTGCAGAACGTACAGGTTTGTTACATAGGTAAACATGTATCAGGGTGGTTTACTGCACCTATCCACCCATCACCTAGGTATTAACCACTGCATGTATTAGCTATTTGTCCTGATGCTCTCCATCCCCTCACCCCACCAACAGGCCCGGATGCGTGTTGTTCCCCGCTCTGTGTCCACGTGCTCTCATTGTTCAGCTCCCACTTATGCATGAGAACATGCAGTGTTTGGTTTTCTGTTCCTGCATTAGTTTGCTGTGGATGAAGGCTTCTAGCTTCAGTCATGTTTCTGCAAAGTACACATCATTCCTTTTAACCACTGAATAGTATTCCATGGTATATATGTACCACATTTTGTTTATCCAGCCTATCACTGATGGGCATTTGGGTAGATCCCATGTCTTTGGTGCTGTGACTAGTGCTGCAATAAACATACATGTGCATGTATCTTTAAAATAGAATGATTTATATTCCTTTGGGTATATACCCAGTAATGGGATTGGTGGATCAAACGGTATTTCTGGTTCTAGATCCTTGAAAAGTCACCACACTGTCTTCCACAATGGTTGACCTAATTTACATTCCCACAAACAGTGCCAAAGTGTTTCCGTTTGTCTACAGCCTCGCCAGCATCGGCTGTTTCTTCACTTTTTAATGATCGCCATTCAGACTGACGGAAGATGATACCTCATTGTGGTTTTTATTTGCATTTCTCTAATGATCAGTGATGTTGAGCTTTTTTCATATTTGTGGCCACATAAATGTCTTCTTTTGAGAAGTGTCTGTTCATGTCCTTTGCCCACTTTTTGATTTTTTTTTTGTCTTATAAATTAGTTTAAGTTCCATGTAGATCCTGGATTTTAGACCTTTGGCAGATGGGTAGATTGTAAAATTTTTCTCCCATTCTGTAGATTGCCTGTTCACTCTGATGATAATGTCTTTTCCTGTGCAGAAGCTCTTTAGTTTAATTAGATATGATTTGTCAATTTTAGCTTTTGTTGCAACTTCTTTTGGTGATTTCATCATAAAATCTTTGTCCATGCCTGTGCCCTGAATATTACTTTATCTCATTTTATTTTCACTATATCTCAGTGAGAAAAATGTTCTCATCTACATTTTTTTCTTAAATTTTTAAAATTTTTATTCGTTATTTCCATTGATTTTGGGGGGAACAGGCAATGTTTTGCTACATGAATGAATTCTTTAGTGGTGATTTATGAGATTTTGATGCACCTATCACCTAAGCGGTTTACACTGTACCCAATTTGTAGTCTTTTATTCCTCACCCACCTCCCACTCTTTCCCCCAAGTCCCCAAAGTTTAATGTATCATTCTGTGTCTTCACATCCTCACAGCTTAACTTCCACTTCTGAGTGAGAAAATATTATGTTTAGTTTTCTATTCCTGAGTTACTTCACTTAGAATAATGGTGTCCAATTCCATCCAGGTTTCTGTGAATGCCATTATTTTGTTCCTTTTCATGGCTGAGTAGTATTCCATTTCTTTAGAAAATTCACAATTTCTTTATCCACTCATTAACTGCGTTTGGGTTGGTTCTAGATTTTTGCAATTGTGAATTGTGCTGCCATAAACATGCATGTACAAGTATCTTTTTCATATAATTATTTCTTCTCCTCTGGGTAGATAACCTGTAGTGGGATTCCTGGATCAAATGATAGTTCTACTTTTAGTTTTTTGCTTTTTTTTTGTTTGAGACGGAGTCTTGCTCTGTCACCCAGGCTGGAGTGCAGTGGCATGATCTCGGCTCACTGCAAGCTCTGCCTCCCAGGTTCACGCCATTCTCCTGCCTCAGCCTCCCCAGTAGCTGGGACTACAGGTGCCTGCCACCACGCCTGGCTAATTTTTTGTATATTTAGTAGAGATGGGGTTTCACCATCTTAGCCAGGATGGTCTCGATCTCCTGACCTCGTGATCCGCCCACCTCGGCCTCCCAAAGTGCTGGGATTACAGGTGTGAGCCACCACGTCCAGCCCTACTTTTGGTTTTTAAGGAATCTCCACACCATTTTCCATACAGGTTGTAGTAGTTTACATTCCCACCCACAGTATAAAAGTGTTCCCTTTTCTCCACATCCCCACCAACATCTATTACTTTTTAATTTATTGATTATGGCTATAGTTGCAGGAGTAAAGTGGTATCACATTGTGGTTTTGATTTGCAATCCCCTGATTATTAGTGACGTTGAGCATTTTTTCATATGTTTGTTGTCCATTTGTATATCTTCTTTTGAAAATTGTCTGTTCATGTACCTAGCCTATTTTTTGATGGGATTGTTTTTTTCTTGCTAATTTGTTTGAGTTCCTTGTAGATTCTGGATATTAGTCCTATATTTTAAATACATAGAGCCATGCTATAAGAGTATAGGGTTTGAAGTCCATGCTTCATTTGCAGAAATGGTTTCCATGTTATTCTCACCTCTTTTAACTCCCTTGCTATATCAGAATTACAAATATAAGCCTTCAGCATACGAATTTGCAGTGCCTCTAATATGAATAGAGAATATGCTCCTATTACCCTCATGGCAATTGGCTTTGGCCAAGTGAATGTGGGTAGAAGTGATGGTGGGCCAGTTATAGACACAGGATCTAGGAGCCATCACGTCACTGCTTTCTCTCTTGCACTCCTGAGACTTACCATGGGAAAAACATGTCTTAGGTAGTAGAGACAAAGACCTGAAGTCAACCAGAAGGCTGGAGTTCAGCCCAGCCCAGACTAGCCCTGCCTAGATCAACCAAACTACATGTACAGCATAATAAAATAAATGTTTATAAGCCATTGATATTTTGAGATTATTTTTATTACAGAAAAAAGGACATTTATTCTGAAGGACATCAAATCATACCTACTAACGCAAGAAAGTGTCTTGATGTGGAGACTGCTAATCCAGAGCACAGCCAAGTTTGACTGACAGGTGGAATATAGAAAGTCTTTGCCCTTGTCTGAGAAGAGTGTTGGTCCTGACTGTATTACAGTGATTTGGGTTCCCATTGAGAGTCTTTTCAGCAAGAGTGTAGGCAAGTTACTGACAAGTCAGGTTCAGTGTGAAATCCAGACTCTGCTACTTGCTAATGATACTAATCCTTCAAAATCTTTTCTTTTCCACAAAATATGACAAATAACACATAATTCACTGGGTCCCTGTGAGGGGTCTGTCTATGCAATGTTTATTAAATGCCTAGTACAATGCCTAGCTCAAAGCTAGCACATAGCAAGCTGTCGCTATGCCTGGGATAGTTGTGTCTATCAATATCATTTCCTAAAATTATTCCCAAATAATTATTCTGACAAGGGAACTCTCCAGTTTAGTGAAGTATATAAAAAAAAAAAAAAAAAAAAAAAAAAAAAAACAGTCACAGCATACTTGTATTTGAGCTGGAAAATACATTTGGCAAACCTAAATTAATTCCAAGCTTTGGCTATTAGGCTAAAAAAGTGTATTTCTTCCATTTCTTTTATCACTCCTTTATATTTTGGCATCCCTACCAAGTCCCATTTCCACCATTTCCCACAAATATAAGGTGATTTCAAATGTTAAGAAAGAATTGAGAGTTTTTAATTTTAGCTGAGAATACTTTTATTCTTTACCTGTGGGGATATGTGAACTGGTGACTAGGAGTGTGCTTCCCTTAGAAAGAAAGATATAAAATCGGAGCAGTAGTTACTCATCTGGCAATGACAGTAAATATCCTCCTACCAGAAACTCAAGTTTCTCCTTGAAGATGTCAACTGCAAATGAATTTCAAAGATTTATTTTCTTATAGTTTTATCGATTCCTTGATTTGGTTTTGACACTAAAAAGCAAACAAGGTCAGAGGCTATATCTTCTTTGATTTTAATAAATGGCTTAGTAAAATGAGATGGTACATCACACAGATGAAATATCTGACAGCAGTCTTACAATAACAAAATACTACTTTGTGGGCCCAGGACAGCAGGTGGTTATCCCATCCTGGAAGAGCAGAGGAGGGGAGGTAGCACCAATTCTATCTCCCCCTCAGAGGGTTCAGTGTTGGGTCTGTTGTTCTTGAAGTAAAGATGCAAATTTAAGGGGTGGCAAGAACAACAGCAGTAGCATAACTTTGTGACAGCATGTTCCTTTGATGGGCGTCGTGATAAACTCTTTAATCATGAATCATTTAGTATATACGACTGGCCTATAAATTCAGTTGTAATCAATATAATTACATTGCCACTTGATCCCACATATATCTTACAACAAAGACTCTGTTTTTAAACACTTTAACATCTCTCCTTTTATTCAATTATTCTTTCAACTTTTTTCTTTCCAATCTAGCTTATTTTAAAATATTTAATTGACAAAGATTAAAGACATTTAAGGTGTCTGCAGTGGTGACTTGATATACATACACACTGTGTAATGATTGTCACAATTAATTTACATATAAATTACTACCCATACATTAGATTCCGAGAATGGGCTCACTTTATAACTGGAAGTTTGTATCCTTTGACCAATATCTCTCCATTTCCCCACCTGCTCAGCTCCTGGCAACCACTGTTCTACATCCTGCTCTTATGATTTCAGCTTTTTAAGATGCTACATACAAGTGAGAACTTACAGTATTTACTTTTCTGTTTCTAGTTTGTTTCACTTAGCATAGTGTCCTCCAGGTTCATCCATATTGTTGCAAATGTCAATGATATTCCATTGTATAAATGTTCCACAATATTTTGTATCCATTCATTCACTGATGGACGGCATAGGTTGTTTACCTATCTTGGTTATTGTGAGTAATGCTGCAATCAACATGGGGCTTAGAAATCTCAAGAAACTGGTTTATGTCCTTTTAATATGTACTGAAGTGGGGTTGCTGGATCAAATGGTAGTTCTACTTTTAATTTTCTGATGAACTTCCGTATCATTTTCAACAATGGCTACACGACTTTACAGTCCTACCAACTGGGTATAAGGATTCTCTTTTCTCTACACCCTTGCCAATACTTGTTATCTCTTGCTTTTTTCAATAGCAGTCATTAGAAAATGTGTGAGGTGGTATCTCATTGCGGTTTTGCTTTGCGTTTCTCTGAAATGCTCAAGCATCTTTCATAGATCTGTCAGCCATTTGCATGTCTTCTTTGAATGAAATGTCTATTCGATCATTTGTCCATTTTTAAAATACTGAGTTCTGTGAGTTCCTTATAGATTTTAGATACAAACTCTTTACCAGATACATGGTTTGCAAATATTTTCTCTTATTCTGTAGGTTGCTTTTACATTTTGTTGGTTGTTTTCTTTGCTGTGTAGACACTTTTTAAATGTGAGGTCTAAAAGCATAAAACTTGTAGAAAAATACATAGGGGTAAGGCTCCTTGACATTCATCTTGGCAATGATTTTTTGATATGACACAAAAGCACAGGTAACAAAAGCAAAAATAAACAAGTGGGACTACATCAACATATATTCATTAAGCTTCTTCTACATGCTAAGCAAGAGTCCTTGCTGTCATTAAATTTGCATTGTAAGAGGCATGGGGGAGACAGACAATAAATGGATAAACAATGAATATATTCAGATAAGAAATGCTATTGTGGGCCAGGTACAGTGGCTCACGTCTGTAATCTCAGCAGTTTGGGGGCCTAGGCAGGTGGATCACTTGAGGTCAGGAGTTTGGGACCAGCCTGGCCAACATGGTGAAACCCTGTCTCTACTAAAAATACAAATATTAGCTAGGTGTGGTGGTGTGTGCCTGTAATTCCAGCTACTAAGGAGGCTGAGGCAGGGGAATCCCTGGAACCCGGGAGGTGGAGGTTGCAGTGAGCAGAGACTGCACCACTGCACTCCAGCCTGGATGACAGAGCAAGACTTCGTCTCAAAAAGAAAAAAAAAAGAGAGAGAGAGAGAGAGAATTGCTGTTGGGGAAAATAAAGCAAAGAAAGAAGGAACAAGGAATGTAGCAGAGGGGTGATGCTCTTTTAAGGGGCAGTCATCTTGGTGAAGATTTTGTGGGTGACAGTTGAGGAGCATCTAGGGAAAATGTTGTCACCAGCCATGTAGCACAAGATCATCCCAGAGAAAATTGCATGTGGAAAGGACCTAAGGCAGGATCATCTATGGCATGTTCAAGAAACAGTGGGGAATCTAGAGTGAGCAAGAGTCATGGGAGCCAAGGTTAGAAGAGTGGTGGGAGGCAAATCACATAGCCATTATTAGGATTGAGTGGTGTGAGAGATCCTGGCATGCCTGTGGAAAAGCCATACCATGATCTGACTTGCATCCCAAAGGTTCAACCTGGCCTCTCTGCCAAAGACAGTGGGTAAGTGTTGAAGAAAGGAAACTCATCAGGAGGCTATTAGAATAATCTGGGGGAAAAGGGGAATTGTGACTGCTTGTATCACTGAAATTGCAAAAACTGCAGAATTTACTGATGGATTTCACATGGGACCTGATAATAGGAGAGTATTCAAAGGTTGCTCTAAGTTGTGGGGCTTAAGCAAGTGAAATGACTAAGTTAAATATGAAGCAGTATGTGTGTAGTATCAAGAGAGGGACTAAAAGCAAAAATGCCTAGACAGCAAGGATGGAGAAGGTATGGATGAAGGGATAAGGAGATGCAGAGCAGGACGAAGAGAGAGGAGACAGGCCCTGAAACCATGACTTATGAGTTTGAAGACAAGGTGGTAATAGTATGTGAGGCAATCTGTAAAAGTTCTGGATAAACCCTATTTATTTGGAACTCTGTGAATCCAAATAAAAAGCAACTTTAGAGATAGATATAAACCAGATGGTATTATTCTATTCCAAAGATCAATATAATAGAGTAGAAGTGAAGATTCCCGTTTATATTTTGCCATTCTCAAAAGTCCACAAAAGCCGGTGGTGGGCATGGTATGCATCTGCTTCGGGAATACCTGGTCCCACAGATGCTTGGCAGGGTGAAGGATGGGCATAGGTTAACATTAGGTTAACATGTGCCTTTAGGGCTCACAAGCATTTAGAACAACATTTTATTATAAACCATCACTGATCAAAAATATTTGTTCTCCTCTGTGGATACATATTTGATTTTTATAAATATGAAGTTGTTTGGAAGCCACTCTCCTGACAAGGCCATTTAAATCATGATGAGGAATGAGGGTCAGAAAATGAGATGCAGTCATAAAATAACAGAACTGCTTTCTTTGTGTGGCTCTGAAAGTACGTCCAAACATATCTTCAGCAACAAAATAACCAGAAATGTAGCCAGTTTCCCAAAATGATTTCTTTAAAAGATAACTCTATTATGGATACATTCATCAATGTGTTATTAAAGAAGCCTTACATCTTAGTCACAAGTTTAATAAGGTATTGCAGCAGAAGGGGAATATATTAATTAGTACAAGCTCCTCTTGATTTTATGTCTCAATTTATTTTGATAGTTCCTCGGGTGGTGTTTTTTAACTGAATAGAAGGGGTACTGATGAGTCTGTTAGCAACCAGGAAATGACTGAGGATTCAGGTACAATGTAGGGTTCTTACCCTAAAAGACTTAGAGAATAAAGAAGATGAAAACAGAAAAGATACAGTTCCAGTCAAACTAAGAATTTGTTTTTCACTCTTTATAAAAAGAATGTTTTCCTCGTGTATTTTATTTCCTTTTTATTTTCCTGGGAGAAAAGAGCATGAGAAAAACATATTACCTAAAATGAGCCTGAGAAGGAAAGAAAATAATAAAAACAAGTGATAGGTTACAAATGAGAAGAGTCCAGCAAATGAAATATCTATTAACAATGAAGATAAAGAGAATGTGTAGGAGCAGACAAAAAGGAAAGGTAGTAGAAGAAAGACATATAGACTCAATCACAGACAGGGTCTGAAAATTAAATGCCCTAACAAAAATAGGCTTGCAGACAGATAAAAAAGAGAATGGGAAGAGCAGATAGGAAGGGATAAGTAATGCAGCTTGTTCCTTCTCAGAGTACAATCTGGCTTTAGAGAGAAAAAGTCATTAATATAGCTTATTCACTCACACACTGTCAAGAAGAATCAACCAAAGAGGGCCCTTTGGTTAAATTTAGAGCAAAGCTGCTATTCGCACCATTGGCTGTGAACCTCATTATAAAGCCAACATGTGGAATAATCTCTGGGTTGAGAAACAGGAGACCCAGAATCTAATTCTAGATCTGTTGTGACTCACTAATGCCCATTAGGAAGCCTCTGGGCCTCACCCTCAGCATCTATAGAATGGAAGAATCAGGCTAAATGTCTTCTAAGTTTCCTCTGGATCCATTGTTTAATGACTTACACAAGTCTTCCATCAAATGTCTAGTATTTGACTCAAAAATGATAGAAGGATAAATTAGTCAACTTCAGACTTCTTGATTATCCTTTTTGATTTGTCTTCACTTTTTTTCCTAGGGAACAGCCTTGACAAGTTTTTAAAACATATGCTTGTTACATTATTAATTTGTCTACCTTTCAAATCTTACAATTTATTAAATCCAATCAGTCTGGCCATACCAATGAAGAAACTGTGACAATTTTTCCTTCTAGTTATGTAAAATAGCATCACAAGATGTACAGAATTAGCACTTACTAAAGCATTATCTATGTGATGTCAGAGTTCTCTATAACTGGAACTTCTTTCTTTTGAAGAATGCTGGTAATGGAATAGATCTGAGAAATTATCTAATGATTACATCATGAAAGAATTATCAAATAACGTTTAAAATTTTTTATAGTTTTTTTAAAAATTTCAACAGCTTTGGGGGAGCAAGTGGCTTCTGTTTACATGGATAAACTATAGTGGTGAATTCTGAGATTTTAGTGCATCTGTCCCCTGAGCAGTGTACACAATATCCAATATGCAGTCTTTTATCCTTCACTCCCTCTTGCCTTTGCCAAATCCCCAAAGTCTATTATAACCCTCTATATTTCTTTGTGTCTTCATAGGTTAACTCCCATTCATAAGAGAGAACATAAAATATTTAGTTTTCCATTCCTGAGTTACTTCACTTAGAATAATGGCCTTCAACTCCATCCAAGTTGCTGGAAAAGACATTATTCTGTTCCTTTTTATGGCTGAATAGTATGCCATGGTGTATATATACCACATTTTCTTTATCCATTTATTTGTTGATGGGCACCAATCAAAGGTTGGTTGTGCTGCTATAAACATGCATGTGCATATGCCTTTTTTGTAGAATGACTTCTTTTCCTTTGGGTAAGTTCCCAATAGTGGGAATGCTGAGTCAAATGATAGATCTACTTTTAGTTCTTTAAGGAATCTCCTTAATGTTTTTCATAGAGGTTGCACTAATTTACATTCCCATCAGCAGTGCAAAAGTATTCCTTTTTCACCACATTCATGCCAACGTCTATTGATTTTTGACTTTTTAATTATGGCTATCTTTGCAGAAACGACGTAGCATCTCATCATGGTTTTAATTGCCTGATAATTAGTGATGCTTACATTTTTTCATATGCTTCTTGGCCATTTATGTATTTTCCTTTGAGAAATATCTATTTATATCCCTTGTCCCCTTTTTGATGGAATTATTTTGGGGGGCAAAAGGGGGAGGCTGTGATTTGTTTGAGTTCCTTGTAGATTCTGGATACTAGTTATTTGTTGGATGCATGGATTGCAAATATTTTCTTCCATTCTGTGGGTTGCCTGTTTACTCTGCTGCTTATTTATTTTGCTGTGCTCAGAAGCTTTTTAGTTTAATTAGGTATCCTTTATTTCTTTCTGTTTTGTTGTATTTCCTTTTGGGGTCTTAGTGATTAATTCTTTGCTGAGGCTGATGTCTAGAAGACTTTTTCCAACATTATCTTCTAGAATTTTTATGGTTTCAGGTCTTATATTTAAGTCTTTCATCATGTTGATTTTTGTATAAGGTGAGAAAGGGACCAGTTTCATTGCTCTACATGTGGCTTGCCAGTTTTCCCAGCACAATTTCTTGAATAGAGTATCCTTTCTCAATTTATGTTTTTGTATGCTTTGTCAAAGATGAGTTGGTTTTAAGTATTCAACTTTATTTCTGAATTTTTTATTCTATTCCGTTGGTCTAAGTACCTATTTTAAAATCAGTACCATGCTGTTTTGTTAACTATAGCCTTGTGTTATAATTGAAGTATGGCAATGTGATGCCTCCAGATTTGATTCTCTTTTATTAGAATTGCTTTAGCTGTTTGGGCTCTTTTTCGGTTCCACAAGAATTTTAGGATTTTTTTTTCTAGCTCTGTGAAAAATGATACTGCTATTTTTATGGAAATTGCATTGAATCTGTAGATTTCTTTGGGCAATATGGTCATTTTTACATTATTAATTCTCCCCATCCATGATCATGAGACACATTTCTATTTGTTTGTGTCATCTATGAATTCTCTCAGCAGAATTTTTTAGTGTTCCTTGTAGAGATCTTTCACCTCTTTGGTTAAGTATATTCCTATATATTGTACTTTTTTGCAGTTGTTGTAAAATTTAAGTTATTGATTTGATTCTCAGATTGTCATTGATTGGTCATCATAGCATAGCAGTGCTACTGATTTTTGTACATTGCTTTTGGAACCTGAGACTTTACTGAATTTGTTTATCAGATCTAGGAATCTTTTGGATGAGTCTTTAGGGTTCTCTAACTATATGATCATATCAGTGGTGAAGAGCAAGTTTGACTTCCTTTTTTCCAATTTGGATGGCTTTTATTTCTTTCTCTTGCCTAATTGCTCTGGCTAGGACTTCCAGTACTATATTGAATAAGAGTGGTGAAAGTGAGTATCCTGGTCTTGTTCCAGTTCTCAGGGGGAATCCTTTCAACTTTTCTTCATTCAGTATGATCTTGGCTGTGGGTTTGTCACATATAGCTTTTATTATTTTGTGGTAAAACCCTTCTATACCTAGTTTATTGAAGGTTTTTATTATAAAGGGATGCTGGATTTTATTGGATGTTTTTTCTGCATCTATTGAGATGATCATGTAGTTTTTGTTTTTAATTCTGTTTATAAGATGCATTATACTTATTGATTTGCATATGTTAAACCATCCCTGAGATGAAGCCAACTTGATCAAGATGTATTATCTTTCTGATGTGCTGTTGGATTTGATTAGCTAGTATTTTTTTTTTTTTTTGAGAATTTTTGCATCTATGTTCATCAGGAATATTGGTCTGTAGTTTTCTTTTTTTGTTATGTCCTTTCCTGCTTTTGGTATTAAGGTGATACTGCCTTCATACAATGATTTAGAGAGGATTTCCTCTTTCTCAATGTTTTGGAATAATTTCGGTAGGATTGGTACCAATTATTCTTTGACTGTCTGATAGAATTTAGCTGTGAATCTATCTGGTCCTCATTTTTTTTATTGGCAATTTTAAAATTAATGATTCAATCTTGCTGCTTATTATCAGTTTGTTCAGGATTTCTATTTCTTCCTGATTCATGCTAGGAGGTTTCATGTTTCCAGGAATTTATCCATTTCTTCTAGATTTTTTATGTTCTGCACATAAAGGTATTCAGAGTAGTTTTGAATTATTGTATTTCTGTGGTGTCAGTTGTAATGTCTCTAGTTCTATTTCTAATTGATATTATTTGGATCTTCTCTCTTGTTTTTTTGGTTAATCTCACTAATGGTCTAACAATTTTTTAATATCTTCAAAGAATCAGCTTTTTGTTTCATTTATATTTTCCATGTTTTTGTTTCAATTTTAATATTTATTTAATATTGAAGTTTATTTATTTTCTTTTGCTGACTTTGTATTTAGTTCCTGTTTCTCTAATTCCTTGAGGTATGACATTAGATTGTCAATTTGGGTTACTTCAGACTTTCTGATGTAGGCATTTAACTCTATGAACTTTCCTATTTGCACTGCTTCTGCTGTATCCCAGAGGATTTAATAATTTGTGTCACTATTATTACTCATTTCAAAGATTTATAAATTTTCATCTTGATTTCATTGTTAACCAAAAATCATTCAGGAGCATATCATTTAATTTCCATGTATTTATATAATTTTGAAAGTTCCATTTGAAGTTGATTTCAAATTTTATTCCACTGTGGTTTGAGAAGACACTTGATATGATTTCGATTTTCTTAAATTTATTAAGACTTGTTTTGTGGCCTATCATGGGTCTATCTTGGACAGTGTTTCATTTGCTGATGAAAAGAATGTATATTCTGCAGTTGTTGGGTAGAATATTCTGTATATATCTGTTACATTTGTTTGGAGTGTAATTTAAGTCCACTGTTTCTCTGCTGAGTTTCTGTCTCAATGATCTTTATAGTGCTGTCAGTGGAGTATTGAAGCCCACTATTATTACTGTGCTGTTGTCTGTCTCATTTCTTAGACCTATCAGTAATTGTTCTATAAATCTTGGAGTTGCAGTGGTAGGTGCATATACATTTAGGATTATAATATGTTCCTGTTAGATTGATCCTTTCATCATTGTATAGTGATCTTCTGTCTTTTTTTTTTTTTTTTTTTTTACTTTTGTTACTTTTAAGTCTGTTTTGTCTGATACAAGAATAGCTATACCTGCTCATTTTTTATTTCCATTTACATGGAATCACATTTTCCACTCCTATACCTTGCATTTATAAGAATCCTTCCATGTTTGGCAAGTATCTTGAAAACAGTAGATATTTGGGTTGTGACTTTTTTTTTTATGCTTTAAGTTCTAGGGTACATGTGCACAACGTCTGGGTTTGTTACATATGTATGCATGTGCCATGTTGGTTTGCTGCACCCATTAACTCGTCATTTACATTAGGTATTTCTCCTAATGCTATCCCTCCCTCATCCCCCCACCTCATGACAGACCCCAGTGTATGATGGTCCCTGCCCTGTGTCCAAGTGTTCTTCTCATTGTTCAATTCCCAACTATGAGTGAGAACATATAATGTTTGGTTTTCTGTTCCTGTGATACTTTGCTCAGAATGATGGTTTCCAGCTTCATCCATGTCCCTACAAAGGACGGGAACTTATCCTTTTTTATGGCTGCATAACATTACATGGTATATATGTGCCATATTTTCTTAATCCAGTCTATCACTGATGGACATTTGGGTTGGTTCCAAGTCCTTGCTCTTGTGAATAGTGCGGCAGTAAACATATGTGTCCACATATCTTTATAGTAGCATGGTTTATAATCCTTTGGGTATGCACCAAATGTATATACCCAAACGGTATATACAATGTGTCAAATGGTATTTCTAGTTCTAGATCCTTGAGGAATCGTCACACTGTCTTCCACAATGGATTTGGAATAGTTTACATGCTTTTTATGCTCCCACCAACAGTGTAAAAGCGTTCCTATTTCTCCACATCTCCTCTCCAGCACCTGTTGTTTCCTGACTTTTGAATGATCGCCATTCTAACTGGTGTGAGATGATATCCCATTGTGGTTTTGATTTGCATTTCTCTGATGACCAGTGATGGTGAGCATTTTTTCATGTGTCTGTTGGCTGTGTAAATGTCTTCTTTTAATAAGTGTCTGTTCATATTCTTTGCCCACTTTTTGATGGGGTTGTTTGATTTTTTTCTTGTAAATTTGTTTAAGTTCTTTGCAGATTCTGGATATTAGCCCTTTGTCAGATGGGTAGATTGCAAAAATTTTCTCCCATTCTGTAGGTTGCCTGTTCACTCTGATGGTAGTTTCTTTTGCCATGCAGAAGCTCTTTAGTTTAATTAGATACCATTTGTCTATTTTGGCTTTTGTTGCCATTGCTTTTGGTGATTTAGTTATGAAGTCCTTGCCCATGCCTATGTCCTGAATGGTATTGACTAGGTTTTCTTCTAGGGTTTTTAGGGTTTTAGGTCTAACATTTAAGTCCTTAATCCATCTTGAATTAAGTTTTGTATAAGGTGTAAGGAAGGGATCCAGTTTCAGCTTTTTACATATGGCTAGCCAGTTTTCCCATCACCATTTATTAAATTGAGAATCCTTTCCCCATTTTTTATTTTTATCAAGTTTGTCAAAGATCAGATGGTTGTAGATGTGTGGTGTTATTTCTGAGGTCTCTGTTCTGTTCCATTGGTACTGGTATCTGTTTTGATACCAGTACCATGCCATTTTGGTTACTGTAGCCTTGTAGTATAGTTTGAAGTCAAGTAGCGTGATGCCTCCAGCATTGTTCTTTTTGCTGAGGATTGTCTTCGCAATGCAGACTCTCTTTTGGTTCCATATGAACTTTAAAGTAATTTTTTCCAATTCTGTGAAGAAAGTCATTGGTAGCTTGATGCGGATGGCATTGAATCCATCAATTACCTTGGGCCATATGGCCATTTTCACGATATTGATTCTTCCTAGCCATGAGCATGGAATGTGATTTTTAAATCCATTCTGCCATTATGTATCTAAGTGGAAAATTTATTCATTTTGGTGTAAATCAAGCTTTTGTTTCAAGATTTAGTCCTCCTTTTGGCATTTCTTATAGTGCTGGTTTGGTAGTGGCAAATTCTCTCAGCATTTTTTTGTCTGAAAAATGGTTTTATTTCTCCTTCATTTATGAAACTTAGTTTTTTTGGATACAAAATTCCTGACTGACAATTATTCTGTTTAAGGAAGCTGAAGATAGGACTTCAATCCCTTCTAGTTTATATGGTTTCTACTGAGAAGTCTGCTGTTAGTCTGATAGATTTTCCTTTACAAGTTATCTAATGCATCTGTCTCACAGCTCTTAGAATTATTTCCTTCATGTTGACTTTAGGTAGCCTGATGACTATGTGCCTTGAGAGTATCCTTTTGCAATGAATTTCCCAAGAGTTCCTTGAGCTTCCTGTATGCAGATATCTAAATCCTTAGCAAAGCCAAGGAAGTTTTCCTAAATTAATCTCTCAAATATGTTTTTCAAAATGTTAGCCTTCTCTTAACATTTTACATAATCTCATATTTTTTGGAGACTGTTCGTTTCTGTTGATTTTTCTTCATCTTTGTCTGATTGGGTTAATTCAAAACCTTTGTCTTCAAGTTCTGAAATTATTTCTTCTACTTCCTGTAGTCTACTATTGAAGCTTTCTACTGCATTTTGTAATTTTCTAAGTGCATTTGTCATTTCCAGAAGCTCTGATTGGGTTTTCTTTATGATATATATCTCACTAGAAAATTTTTCATTCATATCCTGAATTTTTTTTTAATTTCTTTATGTTGGTTTTCACTTTCCTCTGGTATCTCCTTGAATAGCTTAATAATCAGCCTTCTGAATTAGTTATCTAGTATTTCAAATATTTTATATTGGCTTGAATCAATCACTGGGGAGCTAGCATGATCTTTTGGGGGTGTCATAGGATCTTTTTTATTATATTACCAGAAGTTACTTTTCTGGTTCCTTCTCATTTGGGTAGACTATTGTAATGGTTCTTGATTTTATGTTTTAACATTATATTTCCCCCTTAAGGATGTGACTTTAATGTTTATTGTTTATTATAACTTAATTTTGTTCTTCATCCTCTTTAAGGGTGAAGATTCTGTATGAGTTCCTTGGTTATAGAGACTATTTGTATGATGGTTTTCTCAGGTGCTCATTGTAGTACCAATGTATGCAGTGTGTGAGCAAGTTCCTTGTCTCTTATGAGGTTGAAATGGCATAGGTCTCTTGAAGCTTATCTGATTTTCCCCGAGTGTGCACTATTTTATTTATTTATTCTTCCACAGTATTTTATTAACTGAGTTGATGGTTCTGGCTTCAGGTCAGTAGTTGAGGTGTCCTTGGGTAAGCACCGGTTTTAGCTAAAGCAGGTGGGTAAATGCAATATCCAATGGTGAACAGAGGTCTCACCCTTGACAGAAATGGCTGTGGGAGCTCTCAGTGAAATGCCCTGAGGTTTTATCAGTTGGGAAGGGTAGGAGTCACTTCAGCTCCCCTGCCAGGTCATCAGGAAAGCTATCCACCTCTCAGACTCATTTCTTCCCCAGTGTTCTGGCTATTCAGATTAGACAAGCACCTCTTTTCATCTGTAGAAATGTTGATGTTCCAAGTAAAGAGGAATTGTGACTCAGCCTCTCATGAAAGCCTGAACCTGGGGTGTACTCCTCCTGTGAGGATGCGGTCACCCTGAAGTATTTCCGGAAAGGTGTCTATAGGTGCAGCTATGCCAAGCTCCCATGGGATAAGCCCCAGCTATGTCTGTAGTGGTGGACAAGAGGGGAAAGAAGCCCGCTTCTCCAACGATGTTCACAAATACCAAAGCTACCTGGGTTTTGGAGAAGAGCTACTGACTTTCCCTGCTAAGCCTAGCACTGCAATTATGTCTTTGCTGAAAGAAACTTCCTACTAGTGGAAAGATCTAGGATTCAAGGCCTCCCATCTGGATTATTTTGTCTTGTGGGATGTTCCCTTGATGTGATGCTCTCCCCCTTCTCCTAAAAGTAGGAGTTCTTGACAGTCAAATTATAAGGATAATATTGGTCTTTTAGGCCTAGCTACCAGTTGGGCTGCCACACTCCAGGCTGGTACTGGGGAATGTCTGCAAAGGATCTGGTGATATGACCGGTCCTAAAATCTCCCAGCCCAGCACCAGCTCTGATGAGGGTGGCAGGAGAGTGATGTAGACTCTGTGAGATTCCTTGGTTATAGATAGCCTTAGTGTTCTTGAATGCTGGCTTTCTCAAATGCTGGTCTTAATAGTAGTGAACTGGTCATGTTGACAGACTAAGGACTTCCTGGTTAGCCAGTGTGTTACAGGCAATGGTGATAGATGACATCATACACCAGTTTTCTCCTTTATGGGCGCAGTGTTATTCTACCTAGAGGTGCTGTAATGAACTGTATTAGTTGGCTTCCAACCAGGAAGTGGCATTTGCAAAAGAGCACCAGCTGCAGTGGTAAAAGTGGGATTTGAGCTTTTCTATGCTGCCCAGGGGAAGTATTATGGTTTCTCAGGTGGAGGGTGTGGCCATAAATCTCCCCAAAATTTCTGTCCTTTGTGTTAAGCTGCCAGGGCAGGTGGAGGGGAACAGGCAAGTAGGGGCTGGGTCAGACAGCTCTGTGCTCTGACGCTCCATGTGTGGGCAAGCTGCGGCCCCTGTGGGGATCAGTGGTTCTCAGGCTACTGGAGTAAGGTTCCAGTGGGGAGTGTAACTGCCTCTGCTGCATAGAAGGCTTTGCACAGGGAGTGGAGAGTAGCGGGTGGTAGTTAGTCTCACCTAGATTCTACACAATTGGCAAGGCAGATCTCACTCCTGCATTACCCCATTAAAAGCACCCAACTAACTTCTAAGCAGCTGAGTTAAGAACTCCACCTGTCCCAGACCATAAGTTTTCCCTGTGGCAATAACAATTATACCGTTCAGGGCATGCCCCTTTCCATCTGCATGCAAGGCCAGGTGCCCAGTTCCTGCGCTGGTGGTTGCAGCACACTTCTGGCTCACCCCCCAGGTTCTGGCCAAGGGAGTTTGTCTCCATTTGATGTTATATTGCAAAATTCAATTGGAAGCTTCTTTCAACCTGTAACCTCTGCCTGAGCTAGTTGGCTGACTTCCCCAAGGTCTCCTGTGACATACAATAAGGAATGGCTTTTCTAGGTCGGCACTAAAGACTGGGAATGCCTGCCAGGCAATTTCCACTGCCGCTTCTTCTGTTACATTTCTCATCACTCCCTAAATCAGTTCCAGTTTGGGGTAGGGTTAAGGCCTTCTCAGATAGCCTGGATTTTCAGGTTCCCCTGTGGGGATGTGTATCCTGGAGGCAGTTTCTCCCACTCTCATACTCTGGGGGTTTACAATTTTTCACCTGTCTCATGGTGAAGGCTGCAGCCTGCCACTTCTTTCAAAGGGTCTGTAGATTCTTTCCATTTTTCTGTTAAGTTCGTGCATTGCTTCTCGGAAAAAATACATGGTATGAACCTCTACACATTATTCTTTCCTTCCAAGTGCCCATCAGGCTATTGATGAATTTCTTGGCAAAAATCTTATAAGCCAGAAGAGACTAGGGGCCTATTTTCATCATTCTTAAATAAAAGAAATTCTGGGGATGAAGCCAACTTTATTGCTTCATCCCTGGGAAGCAAGCTGGGTCAACATACACAAACCAATAAATGTAATGCATCACATAAACAGAACCAATGACAAAAACCACATGATTAACTCAATAGATGTAGAAAAGGCCTTCGACAAAATTCAACACCCTTCATGATAAAAACTCTCAATTAACTAGGTATTGATAGAGTGTATCTCAAAATAATAAGAGCGAGTTATGACAAACCCTCAGCTAATATCATTCTAAATGGGAAAAAACTGGAAGCATTCCCTCTGAAAACTGGCACAAGACAAGGATGCCCTCTCTCAACACTCTTATTAAGCATAGTATTGGAAGTTCTGGCCAGGGCAATCAGGCAAGAGACAGAAATAAAGGGTATTCAATTAGGAAAAAAGGAAGTCAAATTGTCTCTGTTTGCAGATGATATGATTGTATATCTGCAGAAAACCCCATCATCTCAGTTCAAAATATCCTTAAGCTGATAGCAACTTCAGCAAAGTCTCAGGATACAAAATTAACGTGCAAAAATCACAAGCATTTTTATACACCAATAACAGACAGAGAGCCAAATCATGAGTGAACTCCCATTCACAGTTGCTACAAAGAGAATAAAATACCTAGAAATACAACTTACAAGTGGTGTGAAAGACCTCTTCAAGGAGAACTACAAACCACTGCTCAAGGAAATAAGAGAGGACACAAACAAATGGAAAAATATTCCATGCTCATGGATAAGAATAATCAATATTGTGAAAATGGCCATTCTGCCCAAAGTAGTTTATAGATTCAATGCTATCCCCATCAAGCTATCTTTGACTTTCTTCACAGTATTGAAAAAACTACTTTAAATTTCATATAGAACCAAAAAAAGCCCACATAGTCAAAACTATCCTAAGCAAAAGAACAATGCTGGAGACATTACGCTACCTGACTTCAAACTACACTACAAGGCTGCAATAACCAAAACAGTACAGTACTGGTACCAAAACAGATATATAGACCAATGGAACAGAATAGAGACCTCAGAAATAATGCCATACATCTACAATCATCTGATCTTTGACAAACCTGACAAAAACAAGCAATGAGGAAAGGATTCTCTATTTAATAAATGGTGTTGGGAAAACTGGCTAGCCATATGCAGAAAGCTGAAACTAGATCTCTTCCTTATACCTTACACAAAAATTAACTCAAGATGGACTAAAGACTCAAAAGTAAGACCTAAAATCATAAAAACCCTAGGAGAAAACCTAGGCAATACCATTTAGGACATAGGCATGGGCAAAGACTTCATGACTAAAACACCAAAAGCAATGGCAGCAAAAGCCAAAATCGACAAATGGGATCTAAATAAACTGAAGAGCTTCTTCACAGAAAAAAAAAAAAAAAAAAAAAACTATCATCAGAGTGAACAGGCAACCTACAGAATGGGAGAAAATTTTTGCAATCTATACATCTGTCAAAGAGCTGGTATCCAGAATCTAAAAAAACCTAAACAAATTTACAAGAAAGAAACAAACAACCCCATCAAAACGTAGGTGAAGGATATGAACAGACACTTCTCAAAAGAAGACATTTATGTGGCCAACAATCATATGCAAAAAAACTCATCATCACCGGTCATTAGAGAAATGCAAATCAAAACCACAATGAGATAGCATCTCATACCAGTTAGAGCGGCAATCATTAAAAAATCAGGAAGCAACAGATGCTGGAGAGAATACGGAGAAATAGGATTGCTTTTACCCTGTTGGTGGGAGTGTAAATTAGTTCAACCATTGTGGAAGAAAATGTGGCTATCCCTCAAGGATCTAGAGCTAGAAATACCATTTGACCCAGCAATCCCGTTACTGGGTATATACCCAAAGGATTATAAATCATTCTACTATAAAGATACATGCACATGTATGTTTATTGTGGCACTGTTTACAATAGCAAAGACTTAGAACCAACCCAAATGCCCATCAATGATAGACTGGATAAAGAAAGTATGGCACATATACACCATGGAATACTATGCAGTCATAAAAAAGGATGAGTTTGTGTCCTTTGCAGGGACATGGATGAAGCTGGAAACCATCATTCTCAGGAAACTAACACAACAACAGAAAACCAAACACCACATGTTCTTATTCATAAGTGAGAGTTGAACAATGAGAACACATGGACACAGGTAGGGGAACATCACACACTGGGGCCTGTCAGGGGGTGGGGGACTAGGGGAGGGATAGCATTAGGAGAAATACATAATGTAGATGATGGGTTGATGAGTGGAGCAAACCATCATGGTACGTGTATATCTATGTAAAAACCTGCATGTTCTGCACATGCACCCCAGAACTTAAAGCATAATAATAATAATAATAATAATAAAAGAAATTCCAACCAAGAATCTTATGTCCTGTCAAACTAAGGTTCATATGTAAAAGGGAAATAAAATATTTTCCAGACAATCACTAAGGGAATTTATTACCACTAGACCGGCCTTACAAGATATTCTCAAGGGCATTCTAAGCATGGAAATGAAAGAACAATACTTGCTAACACACACACACACACACACACACACAAAACACTGTATTGAAATACATAGTCCAGAGATCCTATAAAACTAAATAATAGAAACTACAAAGCAACCAGCAAATGACTTCACAATAGGATCAAAACTTCACATATCAATATTAACCCAGAATGTAAATTGTCTAAATGCCCCACTTTAAAGACACCCCACTTTAAAGACAGAGTTGCAAATTGGATTAAAAAAATAAGACCATTTGTCTGGTATATTCAAGAGACCTATCTCATATGTAACAGCACCCATAAGCTCAAAGTAAAAGGTTGGAGAAAGATCTATCTTGCAAACAGAAAACAAAAAACAGCAGGGGTTGCTATTCTTATATAAGATAAAATAGACTCTAACCCAACAACAGTAAAAAAGACAAAGAAGGCAATTACATAATGATAAATGGCTCAATTCAACAAGAAGACATAAACAGGGCAACAAGGAAGAAGTGCTTCTAGACCTGCAATAAAACCTAGACAGCCATACAATAATAGTGAAGGGCTTCAATGCCCCATTCACAGTGTTAGACAATCAAGGCAGAACACTAATAGAAGTTTTGGACTTAAACTTGACACTTGATCAATTTCACCTAATGGACATCTACAGACCACTCCACCCATCAACCTCAGATTATGCATTCTTCTCATCTGAACACAGAACATATCATGAGATTGACCACATGCTCAACTATAAATCAAGTATCAATAAATTCAAAAAAATTGTAATCATACCAACCATACTCTTGGACCACAGTGAATAAACGTGGAAAGCAATGCTAAGATGATCTCTCCAAACTAAACGATTATATGGAAATTAAACAACTTGCTCTTAATGCCTTTTGAGTAAACAAAATTATGGTATAATAAAATTTAAAAACTCTTTGAAATGAATAAAGACAGAGACACAACATATCAAAATCTCTAGAATGAAGCCAAAGCAGTGTTAAAAGAAGAGTTTATAGTGCTAAATGCCTACATTAAGCAGGTAGAAAGATCTAGAATTAATCTAACATTATACCTAGAGGAACTAAAGAAAACAAGAACAAACTAACCCCAAATCCAGCAAGAAAAAAAATAGCTAAAATTAGAGCATAACTGAATAAAATTGTGAATCAAAAATTCATAGAAAAAATCAAGGAAACCAAATGTAAACCAAATGTTGGCTTTTTGAAAGAATAAACAAAATAAATTCAAACGCTAGTTAAATTAACAAAGAAAAAAAGAGAGGAGATCCAAAAAAGCACAACCAGAAATGGCAAAGGAGATTACAACTGATTGTATAGAAACACAAAAGATCCTCAGAAACTATTATAAACACCTCTATGCACACAAATGAAAAAACCTGGAGAAATGGATAAATTCTTGGAAACACACAACCTCCTAATAATGAATCAGGAAGAAACTGAAAACTTGAACAAACCAATATTAAGCTCTGGATTTGAATCAATAATTAAAAACCTAACAATCAAAAAAAAAAAAAAAAAAAAAAAAGAGAGAGAGAGAGATGGACCAGATTATTTCACAGCCAAATTTGGTTACACAACCAAATTCAAATGTACAGAGAAGAGCTGGTACCAATAATAATGAAACTACTCTAAAAAATTGAGGAAAAGGGACTGATCCTTAACTCATTTTGGAAACCAACATCACCTTGATATCTGAACCTGGTAAAGACACACCAAAAAAGAAAACTACAGGTCAATATCCTTGATGAGCATAGACACAAATGTTCTCAACAAAATACCAGTAAATCAAATCCAGCAATCACATCAAAAAATTCATTTACCATGATTGGGTGGGCTTTATCCCTGGGATGCAAGGTTGTTACAATATAGGTATATCAATAAATGTAATTTATCACATAAACAAAACTAAAAACAGAAACTATATGATCATTTCAATAGATGCAGAGGCTTTTGATAAAATCCATCATCACTTCATAATAACCCTCCCCCACCTAAGAAACTAGGCATTAACAGAAAATACCTCAAAATATTAAGAGCTATCGATGACAAACCCACAACCAACATAATTCTGAATGGACAAAAGCTGGAAGTATTCCTCTTAAGAACAGGATAAACAAAGTAATGCACACTCTAACCATGCCTACTCAACATGGTATTGGAAGCACTGGCCAAAGCCATCAGGCAAAAGAAATAAAAGGCATTCAAATAAAAAAAAAAAATACAAAGTCAAAGTATCTATCTTCACTGATGACATGATGCCTAGAAAACTTCAAAGACAGTGCCAAAAGGCTCCCAGACCTGATAAACAGCTCCAGTAAAGTTTCACAATACAAAATTAGTGTACAAAAATCAGTATCATTTCTATACACCAATAATGTTCAAGCTGAGAGCCAAATCAAGAGTGCAATCCCATTTACAATAGTTGCTAAAAAAAAAGAGAGAAAGAAAAAAAAGGAATACATTTAACCTAGGAGGTGAAGCTCTCTACAAGGAGAACTATAAAACACTGCTGAAAGTAATCAGAGATGACACAAACAAATGAAAAATCATTCCATGCTTACAGACTGGAAGAATTATATCATTAAAATGGCCATACTGTTCAAAGAAATCTACAGATTCAATGCTATTCCTATCAAACTACCAATATCATTTTTTCAAAAAATTGGAAAAACTATTTTGATTTATATGGAACCAAAAAGGAGCCATATTAGCCAAAACATTTATAAGCAAAAAGAACAGAGCAAGAAGCATCCCAAGACCCAGCTTCAAAATATTCTTAAAGCTACAGTAATCAAAACAACATGGTACTAGCACAAATATAGACACAAATACTGTCCAATGGAACAGAATAGAGAACACAGAAACTAAGCAATATACCTACAACTATCTGATCTTCAACAAAGTCAACAAAAATAAGCAATGTGAAAAGAACTCTCTGTTCAATAAATGGTACTTGGGTAATTAGCTAGCCATATGCAGAAGAATGAAAGCAGACCCCTGACTTTTACTATCTACAAAAATTAACTCGAAATGTATTAAAGATTTAAATTTAAGGCCCCAAACCATAAACATCTTAGAAGAAAACCCAGGAATTACCTTTCTGGACATCAGCCCTGGCAAAGAATTTATGACTAAGTCCTCAAAAACAATTTCAACTAAAACAAAAATTGATAAGTTGTACCTAGGGAAACTAAAGAGCTTTTGCACAGCAAAGGAAACTATCAGCAGACTTAAACGGCAACCTACAGAATGGGAAGAAATATTTGTAAACTATTTATTGGACAAAGTTCAAATATGCAGAATCTATGAGGAACTTAAACATGTCAACAAGCAAAAAGCATATAACTTCGTTAAAAAGTGAGCAAAGAACATGAACAGACACTTCTCAAAAAAGGATATACTAGCAGCCAATAAGCATATGAAAAAATGTTCCATACTAATTATTAAAAAAAGGAAAATCAAAACCACGAGATACCACCTCACACCAGTCAGAATAGCTATTATTAAAAAGACCAAAAAAAAAAAAAAAAAAAAAAAAAAACAGATGCTATCCATTCTGCCGAGAAAAGGGAATGCTTATACACTGTTTGTGGGAATGTAAATAGGTTCAGCCACTGTGGAAAGCAGTTTGAAAATTTATCAGAGAACTTATATCAGAACTACCATTTGATCTAGCAATCCCATTCCTGGGTATATACTCAAAGGGAAATACATTTTTTTTTTTAACCAAAAAGACACATGTGCTAACATGTTAATAACAGCACTATTCACAGTAGCAAAGACATGAAATCAACCTACATATCTATCAATGGTTGATTGGATAAATAAAATTTGGTAAATATATATCATGGAATGCCAGCTATAAAAAAATCAAAATTATGTTTTTTTTTTTTACAATAACATGAATACAGGTGGGGGCCATATCCTAAGTGAATTAACTTAGGAACAGATAATCAAATACCACATATTCTCACCTATATGTGGAGTTAAACTTTGGGTTCATAAATATACAAGAGGGGAACTATAGTCCTAGGGATTACTAGAGGAAGGGAGGGAGAGGCAAGCAGGCGCTGAAAAGCTGCCTATGGGGTGTTACGCTGAAAACCTGGGTGATGGGATCATTCATACCCCCAATGTCAGCATCATAAAATATAGTCATGTTACAAACCTGCATACATTCCCTCAAATCTAAAATAAAATTTGAAACTATTAAAACATACAAAATAAAAGATAAAAATATGATAAAGGAAAGTTTTTTGAAATTAAAACAATTGTGGTAAAATTTAGAAATTATTTTTTAAACGTCCTATCTAGACTTTTATCTGCTATAATAAAGGTATGAATTATTCCTCAAATACTTATACAATTAAGTTCTAGATGAAACTTTACATTTTTGAAGTGAAGAGGAAACAAGGCAACATGTATGCACCCTTGATTTGCAGACAAAATAAATGTACCCTTTAGAGTGTTATTGAAAACAAAAAAAAAGACAAAACAAACAAGAAAACCTACCTCGTTTTTTGTAACAAGTAGTCTATTAATTTTTAAAATAGCCAAAACACATTGGACCTCTTTGTACTTTCTGCTTAATTTTGCTGTGGACTTAAAACTTGTGTAAAAAAAAATAAGTCAATAACAACAATATTGGGCCAAAATGTCAGCCTTTATAAAAAATTATTTTTCAGGACTAAATTTTCTTCTTGTTGAAAAGTATACAAGTTAAAGAATGTAACTATTGGCAAAACCTTTGTTTCTTCCCTATTTAAATGAGGGTTAAGTTGCCTGCTTGAAGATTCCTCTTTTGTAGATCTCAGTCATATTATTCATTTGGTCTTTCTGTTCCCCTAGACAGGTCAAGGAGCTCGAATATGTTACGTGGATACAACAGAAGTACTACTTTCTGTTCTAACTTCAATATTTTTAATCTTCCTATAGAAAAAAAAGTCAACTTTAAATACAGATGCAATTGAGGTCAAACACCTCTCGCTTGATCAGTCCACTTTTTCCCAAACTGTCCATTAATTTTAAATATTTAAAACCTCAAGAATGAACTTCATTCAATGAAACTAAAATAAGGGCAGCCATTCAGGTCCAGTGCCAACCAGTTTGGGGGAGATTATTACATAGGTCAGGAAAAGGCATGACAGTGGAACACTTCAATGTATCAGTAGTCATAAGGATGTATAAGATTTAGAGCCATTTGCATAGCTAGCTCGACTTCCTCCCCACCAGTATTTCTGAACAGGGGATATAAAAACGTAAGTAATGTGGGAAAAGCATAAAAGAGTAACATAATATATATTTTTCAAAGTGACATATGTGGAAATAAGAATGCTGTTTCCATTGGTGCCCACGTCACTTAGGTACCATTGGACCCTAATTTTTCCAAGTCACAGTTTCTTTAACCCTTCAAAGGAAATAATAATTCCATCTTCAAGATTATAGTGAACCACAAAAGAGCTGTGATACTATAGTACTTAGCAAAGCATAGAAAAGAGCAAGTACTCATAAATGTTAGGGAAAGATAGCAGTACTTGGAATGACGATGTTAAAAGGAATGTTGGTAATCTTGGTATGGGCATTGTTTCTTTCTGTCATGGCAGTAATAGTAGCAGTGGAGGCTATAGGCACAGCAGCAGAAGTAGCCATAGTGGGAATATGCTCAGCAGTAATTATATGCTGATGGCACTGAAATTCCTGAAAAGCAAGGAAGGACCTAATTCCATCATGCTTTCTATCAGGGGTCAGCAAACTGCAGCCCGCTTCCCCATTTCGTATGGCCTGAAAGCTAAGAATATTTTTTTGGCATACCTCAGTGGTTCCATTTTAAGTAGTTATGTAGGTACTTGCATAATACAGTCAATTTTGCTGCTTGACCAAAAAATATTTACCATCTAACCCTTTAGAGAAAAAGTTTGCTGATCCCTGCCCCATATCCTTGATTATTGCAAGACATTCAGGATGTCTCTTACCTCTTGTGCAAATGCTTTTCAGATCTCCTGATCTGATCTAAGTTAACAATCTCTTTGTAATAGCCATATTCTCAGCAAAATCTCCTAAATTCTCCATGTATTCTTTGTTTCTTATCTCCTGAAGACATAGATTTCTCTGTTTTCTCTCCCACATAGCTGGTAACTTTAAGCCTGAAGTGAGGAATACAATCTTCCCTGTTTTTCATAACACTTTCATACTATTCTCCTTCTACCTAAAAATCCCAAGTTTGTTTGAAGTTCATACTATCAAATGAAGTATATTAATTATGGCCTTTAATTTTGATTTATTAGCAATCAATTCAGTATCTTACTGATTTAAAATAACGAAAATAATATTTCTCATTCACCTAACCTGTCCATGTCTGCTCAGTGGAAAACTCTACTCCATGTCACCATCATTTTGAGACCAGGTGGATAGAACCTGCATCTTGCCATTCACTGTGGTGCAGAGAAATAGACGTGGAGAATTCTATCTTGGCTCTTGAAAATGGCTTTCCAAGAGGTGACATCTCATGCTCACACTAATTGACCAAACTCACTCAAATGAACAGGCATACCTCCTTGGGGGCATTTCCTTCCAAATAACCTGAAAATGGAAAATGGAAACTACTTCAGAACTTCATGAATCACTCTCATTCTTTACCACCTACTATGTCTCTTTAGTTTGCAGTCCGCTGTGGATCTTGGGGCTATTGTCCCTAATTCCTCTAAATGTTAGCACATGAATCATGTCTCTCTCCCACGATTTTTGTCCCAAGACTCAGTGATGTTAATCTCCACATAGATTATCTTTCCAGCATCTGTCACTGAGTTGTTTGTGTCATCATTTCACCTCAGTTACCTATTCCCATGGTCATAACCTAGACCTTGGAATTACTATACCTGCAACCCACCCATAGTCTCAAGCAGCCATTCTCCTATTAACACCTCCCATTTTTTCATCCCAGACCTACTTATTTTTGAACTCTAACTTTCACCCAGCCACTGGGACTTCCAATCCATTAACATTACCAAATTTTCACTATTGATTTTCATCCCCTTGTGCTTTTATTTCTTCCTCTATTGTTCTCAAATTTCATAGCCCATCATTATAGTCACTCCTTTGCATGGTGTTTCAGCTCCTTTGTCCCTCTCTCCCCTCTTTTTACATATTTAGCAAAATGCAACTGGGATTAAATATTGGTCTCTGCCTACTCGACATCTGGACCCAAATTTCCAAATGGCCTTAGAAAAACACACAACCTTGCTGACTAGTATCACTTAAAATTCATGATCATACATTTCAAGTGGATTATTGGAATTTCCCAGAGATACAAAAATATTCCGCTAGTCAACACACTGTGCCACTTTCTCCTAGGTCCTTGCTACTCAATGTGTGGTCTAAGGGCCAGCAATAGAGGAATTGCTTTGAGCTTGTTATAAAAGCAGAATCACAAACTTCTCTCTGACTCAAAGTGTAAGAATCTGCATTTTAACAAGACACTCAGATAATTCTCATGTATATTAAAATCCTGGAATCTTTATTCTAAAAAAACTATCTCACATTGGCTGAAAGTGCTCAGTCTCCTTTGCAATTTCTGTTTACCTTCCTAACTTCTAACATTAGGATGTTTTAGGGCTCAGTCATCAGACCTGTTCTTCATCGACACTTAACACGTCATTTTAGATCATCCAGTCCCCTCCCTTTAAATACTTTCTAGAACTGCAATGGCCAAGTTTATAATTCCAGTCAAGTCTTCTCCCATATACTTATATTTTTGCATCCAGTTCTCATCTACTGTGTTTCTCCACGGGCACGTGTAATAGGTACCTCAAATTCAACATATCCACATATCCAAAACAAAATTATTCTTTTCTTGGTCCATCCCTCCTCAACCACCAATCTGCTTCTCCCAAAGACTACTCTATCTCAGTAAAGACAACTTCATTTTTAATGTTTGTCAAACCAAAATCTTGGCACAATCCTGATTTTTCTCTCTTTTGTGCCTTACCTCCTGTCCATCAAAAAGTCTAACTGGATGCATTTTCAACTATATTCAAAATCTGACCATGCCACACTTATCCATTGCTACTACCCCAGCTGTAACCATCATTATCCTTCACGTGACATATTAAAAGCCTCCTAACTGGTCTTCCTTCTTTCACCTTGACCCCTTGTCCACCTGGGTTCTCCATCTATGGATCCAACAAACCAAGTACTGACATGTGATGGAGAACCCGTGGATATGAGGGGCCAACTTTTATATTGAGGGTTTCACAGGGCCACCTGTGGGATTTGAACACCTGTGAGTTTTGGTATCTGCAAGGGTCCTGGAACCAATTCCCCATTGAATACAGAGAGATGACTGTACATATAAAAATCCAATTCTGTGTACGGACGCACAAATATATTTATAGTAAAATGGAAGATAATAAAACCACCCAAATGCTAATCATCATGTTCTATAAATGATAGACTTAGTATAATATTCTATCCTGCTTTTCCACCTTGCATTTTATCATAAGAATTTAATACAAAATAATTAAACAGTCATATAATGATTAAAATCATTAGAATCGATATTATTAGCACCATAATTTAGCCATTTGCTTACTAATAGAGCTATTCAAGCTACTATTTCTAAATTTTCACTATTTTAAAAATAGTGAAACCTCCTTGTACATAAGTCTTTACTTATATTTCTAATTATTTTAAAAGACAGATTCCAACAGGTTGAATTACTGGGTCAAGGAGAATATTCAAAAGACTCTTGATGAATATAATCAAATTAACCTTCATCAAATATGTGGTAATTAACATTCCTGTAAGTAGAATCTGAGAATTTAGATGCTATCACACTCTTGATAGTCCAAAATTCTTCATTCATTAAAACATAGATAAAAATATTTCATTTTTCATGAGAATATCTGTATTAGTAATGGATGTGATCAGTTTTCCATGTATTTGGAGACCAATTCTTAATGCTCATGTCTGCTCAGTACTCCTGACTCTCAGGAATTGGCCAGGGAGGCATGATTCCTGCCTCTGTAGTTAAAAAAAAAAAAAAAGAATTACTTCAAGTTTACTCATTAGAATTAGCCTCTTGCCAAGCAACCTTTCATTATTCTTTTTCTAACGTTGACCTGACCCAGCGCCGCCTTGCAATTGATCGAGCCATCATCTAATTAATGGGGTTTGTATTGATGGTAAATAAGCCACACTGTAATTTATAATGACTTTATTTCAGGATTATTTACCTATGGGAAAATGAGATTTTTTTCCTCTGTGAATTCAAAGAGTGTCTCCATCAGAATCTCCAAATAAACTCAAATAGATTTAGCACAGGAATGTTATATCTCAAGACTTCCCAAGACAACAGACCAAACCCACAATTTATACATAGAAATAATAAACGGTTACTTGTTTCAATGTGATTTTCATGTCACTGTTAAATCTTTCTTAACCAAAATAATTTATTGAACTTGCCTTACACAGTACCTTAAGTTTTACCATGATAGTGACTTTTTCGCTAATGAATTTCATTGCTTTCAGATGTGCATCTCTGTACCAGGAATCAGCATTCACACATGAGGCTCATTTAACTCATTGTCAGTCTTGGTCATTTTGATACATCTTTGATGAAAACTTACATCTGAAAAAACTGTAGTTTGTAAGGAAGGACATTTCAGAATATAAAGCATTATTCTAGTAGGTTTTAGTGAGATTCCAAAGTTGGGGATGGTAAGATGGAAGTATACCCTGGGATTAATAATGCATTGGGAAATAAATTGGCAATGCCTGCCTAAAGAGCTAAATTAAAAAATATTCTGGGACTAGACACAGCTCTTGTGGGAAATAATATAGTCAAGAAATGGTAACTTCTAGCACCAGCAGAGGAGGAAGGAGTAATATTACAGGTGCTATATATTTGACTACACTGTATATTTGACTACAGTTCTCAAACACGAACTTGCATTAGGATGCCCTAGAGGGTTTATAAAAACACAGATTGCTGGACCCCAACACCAGAGCTTCTGACTAGGTAGATCTTAGTGAGGCTTAATCTTGAGTATCTGCAAGTGGTGCTGACGCTGCTGGTCAGGGGCCGCACTTTAAGAACCATTGGTCTAGAGTGTTAGATGCCATCCCCCTACTGTTGAAGGCTGAAGGAATGTGGAGTTGAGAAATCAATTACCTTGATCTCTCTGCTGAAGATTGAACACATTTAACCTGTTTTTGAACCTATAAAACAGAAATCTCTGCATAATATAAATCTGTTACAGCATAGGCAGCTCTTAGAATAAATTCTTATGGAACTTATCAGACTAGGGTTGCCAGATTTAGCAAAAGAAAAGAAAAAAATCCAACAAAATATTTTTATTCTAAATATGCCCCATGTCATATTTATGTGAAATTCAAAGTTAACCAATAATTCTATATTTTACCTGGTAATGCTATATCTAATTAAACAGTGTGGAAACGCTTATAGAAAAGAAGAGTGCAACAAATCCACGTCCTAAACCAGAGATACAAAAGACTTAAACAAAGATTGTGGAAATACCATAGGACTAAATATGAGTACTCCGAATCCTCCTCCTCAAAACAGATGGTGCTCTGTAATACTAAGACTATGAAGGATAAATGTCCAAAACGGAGTAGAAAGAAACCAAATAAATGAAGTGAGCGGAACTACATCTGTGTCACACCTCTTTCACTCTCTCAACATGTGAACTTGTCCTATAATAGTCTTAAGCAATCCAAGCAGCAGAACAAGGAAACAGCTGGAAGCTGATAACATTTCCTACATCAGGCTGCATTAACTTATATGCAATAAGGAAAACTGAGTATCTTTAAAAATTGAATTTAATGCAGAGATTTGCTTTTAAGCCAATCTCTTAAGAAGAGATAAAAGGGGAAGGTAAATTTTTCCTGAAATTTATAACTAAAAGTGGTTTCTGCCCCCCACAGAACTGAAGAAGCAGAGGAGCGTTACACCCCGGCCCAGGATCACTGTCCCATGGAAAATGCTATTGTTGGATCCGAGCTACTTTATCTGGAACTAAGACACACAAAATGATAGTAGTTATTGCTACTGTTTCTACTGGTGATACCACTGACATTTTGTAAAGCACCTACAAAAGCAAGAAAAAAAAAATACATCTTTTCTCCTTCTTCTAACTTCACTGCCATATTTCCCATTGGCTGAAGGTGATGGAAAGTCAGCTGAAAAAGGAATGTTGAGAACATAACTTAGAAGGCCTCCAGTCCTTGTTTCAAGGGAAGCATATTAAAGGTTGAATATGAAGCTGAAAGACTATAGACACCATCTGGGAGAGCCCATTCCAGATGACTGGTTTTCATACTCATCATTCTTCCCATAGTTAAACTCCCAAACAACAACTTTAACAATGTCAGGTTTCCACACAACTAAAAGAAACAGATGGCTTTCATAAATACTAAGATAGACATTACTTCCTCTGAAAAGGGCACATATTAAGTCAAATAAGTGACTAGATAATATTAATTCCACTTCCAGTTTCATAAAAAGCCCACCTAGACATATTATTAGCTAAAAAGATGTTGTACCTCCTCTTACACAATATAGTAGAAAAAATGGAAAGGAAAATATAAATCCTACCTAACATATGTACATAACAAACAATGGGAAAATGTGAGCAGTCACCACAGTCTTCATTTCTGTAACTATCCATGAGAACATAGTTGATGTTATAGCTTCCTTAGTCTGTGATCTATCCAATGTTCCCCATGCCTCAGCAAACATGTCAGCTGATGATTAGTGTTCTTTACCTAATTATTTATTCCTGAATTTCTGATTACTTGTTTGTCCTACTATTATTGGATTTCTGTCATCTTCCACTAGTGTTTACTTCTGTGCAGAGAAGTACTAATACTACTAAGAGACAACCCAGAGAATCCCCCAGGTCTCTTAGTTTCTCCTGCCTCTATGGGCAACAGCATCTTATTTTCACTTTAATAAAAATAAATAAACCCCAGCCTGTACAGTAACCCCATATTTGACTCTTGACTTGATGGCATGAGGAACTCAAATAAGCAAGTAGCAGCCTCAACCTTAATTTTATGGAAAACAATGTTGTGATGTTTAAACGTTTTCCTCCTGGGCTCTAAAACTCCTAAATCAAAAAAACTCAAGATTCTGGAAATGGGAAGCAAACGTTTGTGAGTGGGTTGTTAGAGACATTAGTGACAGGAATCGCTTGTGTCCACTCTTTACTTCTAAACTGCTGTATCTTGCTGTGAGGGAAACAGCATGATCCACTCAACAAAGGTTCTAAGCATGTATCACGCTCTGTGGGAAAACTGCCCAAACTCACAAGGTGTTGTCTTTCAACTGATAGCAAGTGAATCATCAGACTGACTCTATCATTCTATGAGGCCACATGCTTTAGAAAAATATGCTACATCCTATAACCAAGAGCTGTATACAGCATGATTGCTGCCCCATGTGACCTACTTTCCCATGCAATTTTATCTGTGTTGAAGATCTTACTGAGCTCAATATCATATATGGTACTAAAATGCCAAAGTGCTGGTGCTACAATCAATTCTCTTACTATTGCCGACTGGCAACACCTTCTTTTTCCCTAATCCCACCTTCTGATCTGCAGTAATTCCCCACTGGAAGTACCTAACAGAAATCTGCCAAGGAAAAGAGGATGAAATGCAATAAGCAAATCTCTAGCCCCACTGATAAAGAAACGTCTATAAGAGGGACAAGTGTGAAGCTGAGAAATCAGCAAACACCATTCAACACAAAAAGGGTCCTCAGAGAATATTAGGATGGAAAATCGTAGTAATCATCACTCACCCCTTCTCCCAATGTCAAAGCTACTATTCACTATTTAAACTAATTCTTTCCTGGTCTAAAGCCCCAGCGCTTACTAAGAAGGAAATATCTAATTTATTGTTTGATGGCCAAAATAGAGTCTTACAGGATACTAAAAGAAAAATAATAATAGACAAAATACTACCATCATTAATCTAACAATTACTGAGCCTTTAATATGAGTCAGATTTTTTTTCTAATCATTTTCTCTATACTGTTTCATTGTACGCTCAATCTGATGAATAATCACTATTAGGATCCTCATCTCAAAGATGCAGAAAAAGGCAGAAAGAAGTTGGTTTGCCCAAGGCTACCCAGCTAGCAAATGCTGCAGCAGAGATGCAAACCCAATTTCTCTAGCTCCGTAGTTCATGCTCTCAATGCTATGATTATTCTTTCTTTCTGGCCTAATCTCGCTTTCACACCCAAGGCCTCTTATACTCTAATTGACATATTTTTTAAGAAGTAGGCCGGGCGCAGTGGCTCATGCCTGTAATCCCAGCACTTTGGGAGGCCGAGGCGGACGGATCACGATGTCAGGAGATCGAGACCATCCTGGCTAACACGGTGAAACCCCGTCTCTACTAAAAAATACAAAAAATTATCCAGGCCTGGTGGTGGGCACTTGTAATCCCAGTAACTCGCGAGGCTGAGGCAGGAGAATGGTGTGAACCCGGGAGGTGGAGCTTGCAGTGAGCCGAGATCGCGCCACTGCACTCTAGCCTGGGCGACAGAGCGAGACTCCGTCTCAAAAAAAAAAAAAAAAAAAAAAGCCCAGCATGGTGATGCATGCCTATAATTCCAGCTACTCAGGAGGCAGGAGAATCACTTGAATTCAGGAGGCAGAGATAGCAGTGAGCTGAGACCTTTCCACTGCACTCCAGCAGTGACAGAGCGAGACTCCATTCCCCGTCCACCCCCAACTCCGCAAAAAAAGCTTCTTTAAATGTGGTATTAGGCATCTGTAAATTACTTTACCTTCATCTTTCATTGTGTCTCAGATCTCAGTCTAACATCTATATTTCAGAAGAGAGAAAGGGAAAACTTACCAATACTTCTCGGGAAACTACACAACCTTAAGGTTATAGGGCTACAAAACCCAAAAGACATTATACAGATATTTTCTGAGGTCAGACACGATGGAAGCAATATATCAGGGAGTCCTAAGTAAGGATTTGACTCCTGATGCCCTCTCTAAAGTCTTGAACACAGTTTAATTAATCTTGGAGTTATGAATAATATTGAAGCCAATTAGAATAAGGTTATAGTTTCAAGGGCAGACCGGTAAAAATGAGTCTCTGGTTTTCACAGCAAACACCAGGAGAGCCTTTAGACATGAGAATTCCTGGTCATCCTGGCTGTATATATAATCACAAGTCTTGATTCTCAATGTCCTTAGCTAATAGAAATGGATATTGTAATGTGGACATTATTATCCTCTCATGAAAAAATTAACAATACATGTCCTGATTGTCCTTTATCCTAGTAATATGTCTGGCCCAAAATAAAAGATAAATGAGTCCCCTGATGAAATTAATAAAATGGAAACAATGACCCAAAGGATCGTTTCTCCAAGTGATGTTATTCCAACTTGTCATTCTTTTCCCTTTATGCACTTATCCCCATGCACAGCAAGGCTTCTTTACGCCTGCTATCAGGAAGAAGTTATTGAGTGTACTCCCTCTACTGTCACTTTGGTCCATTTCTCTACTACGCTTCATCAAATTCTTTCATGAATGGCTCCACCTTTCCTCGCCCCAAACCCTAACTTACACAGTTGATTTCTATGACATTATCTTGCAAAATGACTTTTAATGGGTCACCAAACCCTTAATTCACTCTTCTCTTTCTGGTTCTTACAATATAAAAAGGTCAGACTGAGAGAGGGTTCAGTCAGTCATTCATCTGCAAAATAAACTTCTACTTCTTGGCCGGTTAGCCAGGTGCTCATCTTCTTCTGTTCCATTCCCTAATGTGAGTACATATTTTGATTTTTTAATGAAACCTTAAGGTACACACTTCATACCTAACTGCATCCCCACAGCAGGTATCTCCTTAGTGTGACAGGCAAGAGCATTATGCTAAGTAGATAATCACAACAATTAACTGAAAAGGTTATAATTTCATCCTGTTTGGTACTGTTGGCCTGTCAAAAATAATTAGGTTAAAATAGATCTCAAGACTCCCTCTGCAAATTTAGGGGAGAAAATAGAAGAAGAAAGAAGGAAAAAGGTGACAGCTAAGAACTTTTTACTTGGCCAAATTAAATGTTCTGAAATTTCACTGCTGGCTGAAACACTAGAGAGCTATTTAATAGAAGAGTCCTTTCAACTCAGTTGGAGGTATTTGGTTTCTGTTTCAACGCTTCTCAATACAAATATTGAAAACGCATAAGGCAAAATTTCAAGGCACAGGTTGTGACCAAAAAGATAATCTCTCACCATTTACAAGGAAATGAGAAAAAATATATAGAAACAGCTTTCTTAACAGTTTTGACTTCTTTTTTTTTTTTTTTTTTATACTTTATGTTCTAGGGAACATGTGCACAATGTGCAAGTTTGTTACATACGTATACATGTGCCATGTTGGTGTGCTGCACCTATTAACTCGTCATTTACATTAGGTATATCTCCTAATGCTATCCCTCCCCCTCCCCCAACCCCACAACAGGCCCCGGTGTGTGATGTTCCCCTTCCTGTGTCCAAGTGATCTCATTGTTCAATTCCCACCTTTGAGTGAGAACACATGGTGTTTGGTTTGACTTCTACCTTCAATTTTGCTAGCACTCGGGCTTGTATTTGTGGTCTAAGTATTTGTGTTCTGGCATCTTGTCTCCACTCACGGCCTAATTAGCTGTGGGATTTGGAGAAACTCATTTATGTCTTTAGCCACCACTTCATTACTAAAAATTAAAAGCTCCAACTAAGATGGTAAAGTATTACCCAGATTTAACATTGTTTAATTAGATTAAATGTCTCCATACCAAAGATGAACAGACTTCAGTGACAAAAGTTTGATTCAGTCACAGCACTATCACTGCCATGAAAAGGGACATTTTCTGTTTGATGTCATTGCTTTTATTCCCTTCTGTTCCTACTGTATGTCTTGGAGGTGGGATGAGATGATTATTATCATCTAATGCTTGCCCTCAAAAGACTTTCAGTCCATCTGGTGAAGCTGAACCTGAACTAATGACATAATTAGAAAAACAATATAATAGAAGACGTGGGCTCAAAGGCCAATATAACATATTGTGGCTAGTCTAGGAAATACAAAATCACTGTGGTTTATATCATAGACTGCTTGGGAATTTCTTGTAATATTTTTTCAGACTCTAAAACAAACTATATGTATGTATTATATTCAAATAAAATTGGACCTTTCTATAGTGTGGAAGACCACAAAAATACAGGATGAACAGCATAGATGCAAACTGTATCAACAGCATCTCTTTTCATGGATAATTCTTGTTATTTTTATTTATTTATTTTATCTATTTATTTATTTATTTTTATTTTTATTTTTTTGAGACGGAGTCTCGCTCTGTCTCCCAGGCTGGAGCACAGTGGCATGATCTCGGCTCACTGCAAGCTCCACCTTCCGGGTTCACGCCATTCTCCTCAGCCTCCCGAGAAGCTGAGATTACAGGCGCCCGCCACCTCGCCCGGCTCATTTTTTGTGTTTTAGTAGAGACGGGGTTTCATCATGTTAGCCAGGATGGTCTCGATCTCCTGACCTCGTGATCCGTCCGTCTCGGTCTCCTAAAGTGCTGGGATTACAGGAGTGAGCCACCGCGCCCGGGCTCTTGTTATTTTTATACTGTCATAATTTATATTCTATTTTTTTCTGGAAAAAATTTTGAGGATGTCCTTTCTGCTTTTTAAATTTGCTTCTCCTCAAAAATTTTCCTATAAAAATTGTAAAATAAATTTCCTATTTTTAATTTCACTATATTTGTATGTTTGACCTGCTTTTGTTAGCCTATTTTTCATGCTTGCTACCAAAGCTTTGTTTAACACTGTTACATTCCAGTGCACCAAATTGTTCCACACAATGTATCATTTATTCATATGCTCTCTCCTGGAAACTGGGAACCCCATGGGCACAAAGATTTCTACAATACTTGTCTTAAAACTCCCACTTCTTTACAGTGTTTGTCACATAGTAAATATTAATAGCGGATATTATTGGTTTCCTACTTAGTAACTATCCTTCCCCCTTTGCTCTTTCTATTGGAACCCAGATTTCATTCAAGCACCCACCATTTTCCACATAGCCATATGCTGCAGAAGAGGTGAGCCCTCACCCCAGTCGCCGAGAGTGAATCACATTCTAAAAGAAGAAATGGTCTCATTCTTTCTGCCAGTGATTGAGGTCAAGTGATGATACTTGGAAAGGAAAATCTGTTCACACAATACAAATTCCCATAGTTTGGTATTTCTAAGGTTGTTCCATGCAATGATGCCATTACGGGCTCAGGTTCCTTTTATCTTTCTTCTCTGCCACTTTCAACAGGTTGACTTTATCCCCTGCCTGGATCTGCTTCTTTTTAAGATGGCAAACTGCTAGTTCCTAGATGTCACCTTCAGATAAAAAAATGCAGAGCAGAAATTTTTGCTAAGTTGTTAGGAAAAAGTTTTTTTAGTGTTATTGTAAATGATTTATCTTGCCAATAGAAATAGACATCATGCCAATAAAAATAGATTTTAAAAAACTGTCTCCTCTGCAGCATTACCCTATTCTTTATATGTGACATCAGGAACATTGGCTGCCGTGTGAGAGGCCTACGTAGACCCAGCTTGAGAACAAAGTCAGCATGTTGGGGAGGACAGAATAGAGCCATAGAACAATCCCTGTTTCGTTAACCAGTCTTGGCACCTGCTCTACCACACAACTTATAGAAACTAAATTTTCCTTTTTCTGTTTCATTGTCTAAAATTTTGTCCTACTAAATGTTGAAGTCCCACAAGAAATATAATAATAATCTCTCAATAATAAATGAATTATTTCAATCGTGAAAGAACTACTGGACCTTAGAAAGGAGCTGAAACATTTTGTCTAAACCAGGGTTTCTCAAATTCTGGCACTATTGACATTTTTGACCCAGATAATCCTTTGTCATAAGTGGGTGGTACTGTGCATTGTACAATGTTTACCAGTGGCCTCTACCCACTAGATGCCAGTGGCACTCTACCACTCAAATACAGCAATCAAAAATGTCTCCAGAAATTGCCAAGCATCCTCTGGAAGGTCAGCTTGCCTCAGATGAAAACTACTGGTCCAAACCTATCATTGTCTAGATAAATAAACTTAGGTTCAAAGAATAAAGTGACTTTCTCAACATCACACAGCTATAAAGTAGTAGAAGGGAATGAAAATCCACGTGACGGCCGGGCGCGGAGGCTCAAGCCTGTAATCCCAGTATTTTGGGAGGCTGAGATGGGCGGATCACGAGGTCAGGAGATTGAGACCATCCTGGCTAACACGGTGAAACCCCGTCTCTACTAAAAAATACAAAAAACTAGCCGGGCGAGGTGGCAGGCACCTGTAGTCCCAGCTACTCGGGCAGGAGAATGGCGTAAACCTGGGAGGCGAAGCTTGCAGTGAGCTGAGATCCAGCCACTGCACTCCAGCCTAGGCGACAGAGCGAGACTCTGTCTCAAAAAAAAAAAAAAAGAAAATCCACGTGTATGAATTTTCAACACGTGTTCATCATGAAACTGCTCCTCATCTGTGGGCCACTGTGTTTGATTAATTAATAGATCAAGCAACAATATATAAATGAAATAATGGAAATGTATTAGTACTAGGTTTGGCTGTGAGTAATCAAAATTAAAAATAAGAGTGTCTCAAACAAGATGTTTCTTTCTCGCATAAACCCAGGCTTTGTAGGAAGCCTTTATTACCACCATCCTGACTTCTCATAACTCCTTATTTTACCAATCTAAAAATATAGCTTCTGCTTCAAAGTCTAAAATAGTCCATTTAGTTCTGGCCATCATATCCTCATTTGAGTCAGGAGGAAGAAGGAAAAGAAGCAAGAAAAGTGTTTGTGACATCCCACCTCTAAGGACGTATCACATTTACCATGTCATTTCCACCTCCTCCATGAATCAGAATCTAGCTCCAGGGAATGACAGGGACAGTAGATTTTATTTGGGGCAGCTATCTTTCCAGCTAACAGCAATGGTTCTATAATTGCCGAATAAAGGGAGGTAATATATTAGGAGACAATGAGCGTCTCAACTAGAGGAAAAATGGGGAAGATAGAAAAACAGAGAACAGAGCAGAAGAAAGCAAAGAGGAAAAGAAATTAAAAAATATATAAATGTTAACCGTCTGGCACTTAGTAGGTCCTGAATAAAGATGAGTTATCTTTCCTCTTTCAATCCTCCTACTTCTCCTGAAGAAGTTGTTATTTAAGCCCTAACACTAGCTATTCTGTCCGTGAGATGAGTTAACTATTTAAAACTTATAGTGAAACCTAAATTCAACTTAATACATTAAAATTCAATACAATGTTTCTGGTGTTTTTATTCAAACAGAGGAGTAGGGGTTCCATTCCCTCATCTTAATTCTGGAAAGACTTCCATGTGAAACTTGATTATTAGTAGTATTATTATTATTTTCATTCTGAAGCTGTATCCTACTGTTTTCTGACATTAATTCATCATGTCAGCTGGGCTTACAGACTTTACTTCTAAGCTAGTTACCCTGGAAAGCTTCAGGAACACAACATACTATCATTGTTTTTGTCTCATGCTCATTTCACAGCAGATGGAGTAAGAAATATGTTGCCTGACAGATGGTTATTAAAGAAGTTCGTTGGTCAGCTTTTTGTTTACAAGGCTGAAGATGCACTAGAAGTTTACATTCAAGGAGTTGCCTTAACAGTTTACATTGTCTTCAACTAAAACTTGAGGCTGAATTACTTTTTAACTTCAAATTTTAAAACAAATAATCCCATTTAAATTCCTGAAAACTATATGTCAAGAAAAAATGATTTGTTCTTTTTTCTATTTATTCAAAAAGCTTTCAGAGAGTATCAGGCATTGTTCTAAATGCTCGGGGTATTGTGTGTTATTGAATATTGGTAGAATATTATATTCTATCAAATGAAAGGTAGAGGTAAGACTTTCCGATCTACTTCATCTACTGTAGAATGTGCTGCTTGACATGCCAGTCTGAGGTCTGCATATTCCCTCTGCACTCCCAGAGCAATCTTCCATATCGTTGTACATCTTCCTATAAAGAATACAATTGCTGGTTCCCTTGACTATGCTCCCCTTAGTTTGCAAACTCTTTGAATAGGAAGGGTCATCTTAGTCATCTCTCAATACTCTGTACCTAGCACTCACCAAAGTCGGTTTTACAAATAAACAAAAAATTATAAACAATTTTGTCTTTTATTTAATTCAACAAAAATGTAAGCAATTGGAACATACATTAAAGTTATTCAAAATATAGAAATGATAATGTAGTTTAGAAAAGCCATGGAAAGATTCAAGAGAAAAAAAAAAGCATTGAGAATATTTTTCCAAAAAGCCATTAACTCTGTCTCACCAGAAACTATTCTTACTACTCTAATTAGTTGCAACTAGTGTGGTAATGTCAAATATCAAAGGCGGAGGAAACTCTAAGATAGTTAATTTCACCTCCACCTAGCGACATTATATTACATTTGCAACTTTTAATGGTTGATTCTTGAAAAGTTACCATTTCTAAAGAAATGCCTATGTAAGAAATATCTGCTTGAGTGGCTAATGCTTTCTCTTTACTCTCTGGATAGCTGTCCTGGGATGGATGAATACACAGTGACTGACAGGCTGGCAGTTCTGCAGCTGCAGATGTCACTGTGAGCTAGAGTTGATCAGCTGAGACTTTGCTGTGACTGGGTAGGATATAAATTCGAAAAGATCAAGTGATAAGTTACTTTGTTTTATAACAAAAACCATATTGAAACCAGGTAAAATATTTATGCAAATTTAGCACTTTTTTAGTCATTAAGTTTGAATCTGGGAACTGTCTTAAAATGGTTTTAAAACTTAGTGCTTTTACGCCTACACACCAACAACAGTCAAGCTGAGAGCCAAGTCAGGAACAAATTCCCCTTCACAATTGCCACAAGAAGAATAAAATACCTAGGAATACAGCTAACTAAGGAGGTGAAGGATCTCTATAAGGAGAACTACAAAACGTTGCTCATGGATAGAAAGAATCAATATTATTAAAATTGCCATACTGCTCAAAGCAATTTATAGCTTCAATGCTACCATTGAGATTCTTCACAGAACTAGCAAAACTATTTTAAAATTCATATGGAATCAAAAAGAGCCCGAACAGACAATAGTCAGAATGGCTATTATTAAAATATCAAAAAATAACTGGTACCGGTGAGGTTTTGGAGAAAAAAGTACACTTATACACTGATGGTGGGAGTGTAAATTTGTTCAATCGTTGTGGAAGACAGTATGGCAATTCCTCAAAGACCTGAATAGAGAAATACCATTCAACCCAGGAATCTATTACTGGGTATATACCCAAAATAATATAAATCATTCTATTATAAAGAGGCATGCATATGTTCATTGCGGCACTATTCACAATACAAAGGCATGGAATCAACCTAAATGCCCATCAATGATGGATTGGATAAGGAAAATGTGGTACATATACACCATGGAACACTATGCAGCCATAAAAAGAATGAGATCATGTTCTTCGCAGGGACATGGATGGAGCTGGAGGCTGTTATTCTTCCTAAACTAATGCAGAAAGAGAAAACAAAGTATGGCATGTTTTCACTTCTAAGTGAAAGCTCAATGGTAAGAACATATAGACATGTAGAGGGGAGCAACACACACTAGGGCTTATTGGAAGGTGGAGGGTGGGAGGAGGGAGAGATCAGGAAAAATAACTAATGTGTACTAGGCTTAATAAGTGATGGGTGATGAAGTAACCTGTACAACAAACCCCCCATAACACAAATTTACCTATGTAACAAACCTGCACATATACCCCTGAACTCTAAAAAAAAAAGTTGTACAGCTATCCTTTTTCTCTTGAATCCTAGATTGTGATTTATTCTATTTCTCACAAAATATTATTTAAAATGCCCAAATTGAGGAAACTGTATTGTACAATGTGATTACACTAATGGATTTTAGAGGGCTTCATAGGCAAGCGATAGACCATTAGAACAAGCCAATACAAATGTGTGCCTCCTTTCCCTCTCTCTGTAATATTCTCTGCTACTTTACTTGTAATTGGCTAGTAAGATATACTTCGTACTTTTGCCTGTTTAACCTTAAGTAAACTTCTGAAGACAATTATTTTGGCACTATTCTGTGAAATATTGTCTACCCAAATAACAAACAAACACTTCTATTCATTGATTTAGTCTTTCTATTTTCTTTTCTACCTGTCATCCTTCTATTCAATGGCATTTGTGACACCTACTCTATGCACATCCCTGTCCTTGGTCATGGGAAAAGCAAAGCAAATAGATATTCTTTGTGGGTCAATGTTATCAGTATGCTAACTAAAATATTTCCTGTTGCCTCAAAATTGGTGATTAGAAACTAATAGTAAAGACAAAGAGACATAAGTACTCGCTATTCTAAAGAGAAACCCAAACAAACAACCAGTGGGGGATGCCATCTTTAGAACATTTTGAAATGTCATTAAATAAGCTCTGCTACTCCATCTCAGTTACTGCCTGTATCATAGGTCATTTTTTTAAATTGAAAAACTAGGAGATCCAGACAGATGATAAAATCACTGTAGTTATGAGTTATTGGCTATCTGGATCAGCTGGATCTTCACCCTGTCCTTTCCAAAGGAGTAATGAAAGGGAACTTCCTTACCACCAAGGGACATGAGGAAAGTTTCAAGAAATTTCATTTGTAGACATTGGTGCTGCCTTCAAGGAGGATAACTGGCATCTAATTTCCTGATTTAATATTTGTTTGTGCAGCAGACTTGCCAACTTGCCTTCAATGCCTCTGGAAGCAGCAGAGGAGGAAAAACAGAAAGAAGCTGGCAGGGCAGAGATAAGATTGGACCCTTTGGTCTAGCAAATATGTGTGAGTTTCCAACATGACAAGAAGACATTGTGTGGGACAGTACAGAGTGAATTGTGTGGCAAGTATCATACCTAAGAGGAAGGGCACAGGGCCCTCAGGATCAAGAGGCTGTGAGGTATTCTTCAGGAGTAGAGCACGTTTAGAAATGTCAAGTCAGAGTCTCACATGCCAGAGAGTGGTGGAGGAAAGAGGGCTCCTCACAGGGTTCCCTGAAGAACAGGGTTCCCTGAAGGTTGGTACAAAAGGAATTGCGGTTTTGGACCGTGAATTTTAATCATTATAACAAGGCTCAAACACGTCTTTATTAATCAAAATAGGAACCATTCCAACCCATATTTTTGTCAACAAGAGTTTGTTTATTCCTGCAGCATACAGATCTGTGCTTCGGAGTTTGACCAACTTTCAGCATCCTGCTGCTTGTGGAAGATTTTTTCCCGGCAAAAAGTTGTTGAGATGCTTGAAGATGTGGTAGTCATTTGGTGAGAGGTCAGGTCAAGCGAATACAGCAAATGAAGCAAAACTTCCTAACCCAATTCGTTCATCTTTCGGTGTGCAGTTGGATGTTCTCATGGAGAAGAATTGGGCCCTTTTTGTTGTCCAATGCAGGCTGCAGGCATTGCAGTTTTCAGTGCATGCCATCGATTCGATTCGCATTTCTCAGATGTGATGTTTTTGCTGGGATTCAGAAAGCTGTAATTGATCAGAAGAGCAGCAGACCACCAAACAGTGACCATGAACTTTTTTTGGTGCAAGTTTGGTTTCAGGAAGTGCTTTGGAGACTCTCCTCAGTCCAACCACTGCACTGGTCGTCGTATAAAATCCACTTTTCGTCTCATGTAACAATCTGATAGAGAAATGGTTTGTTGTTGTTGCATAGAATAAGAGAAGATGACACTTAAAATCTGATTTTTTAATTTTTTGCTCAGCTCATGACTCATGAGGCACCCACCTACCAAGCTTTTTCTCCTTTTCAATGTGCTTCAAATGCCAAATAACCGTAGAATGTTCAATGTTGGGTTGTTCAGCAACTTCTGGTGTAGTCATAAGAGGATCAGCTTCCATGATTGCTCTCAATTGGCCATGGTCAACCTTCAATGGCCATCCACTAGGCTCCTCATCTTCAAGGCTCTAGTCTTCCTTGCAAAACTCCTTGAACCACCACTGCACTCTGGGCCAAATGCATTGTTGATGTTATGAGTTGTCTCTGTAACATCATTTTGAACTTGAATTAAAAAAAATCACTCAAATTTCCTTCTTGTCTAACATCTTTTCTATAAGTCTAAAATAAACAGCAATTAATAAGTCATTGCCAAAAATAAAGCAAGAATCGTCCATTGAAATAATGTTTAAGGTAACCACATTCATTTAAGAATGTATTGCAATATCAAACAGCAAATTCCAACTATGCAGAAACCTCAATTACCTTGGCACCAATGTAATATATGCCCCACAGGTGAGCTAACATTAGAATATCTGCCACAAAAGAAGCATTTTCTGGCAAATTAGGTTTAGCCAGAAACAGTAGCCTCTAAAAGACCAAACAGATGGCCAGTCACCTAACAAGCACTGCTGTTTCTTCTATTCCTTCTTCCAGATCACTAATTCCAGAGGAGAGAAGCATAGGTGAAAATAAAGAAATAATGAAAGCAGGAAAGGACTCCCTACATTCTAAACGGTAAACTGGGAAAACTAGTGTATAAGCAAATCATACCTCATTCCCACTGAGGCCTCTCAGTCTACAAGGCATTCTGCAATGAATTCCACTGCAGACAGGAGGAAAGGAAGACTGCAATTTTAGATATCTGGACTGGATTTTAATTTTATAATACTAAGCCATTTAAAAAAATTATTTATTTTTTACTTTAAATCAATAGTCTGTTCATATGTTGGAAAAATCCAAACAATGACAAGATATCCTATTTCATTTCTTTGATTTCCCTGTAGGTAATAACATTTGTTAAATTCTTGTGGAGTTATTTCTTATATAAAAGTAAAAGATTATTGTGTCTTTTATAAGATATTTCTGTGTCTATTCTTTCTTATACGAAAGTTATATTTAATATGACATCCACTGCTCTTAATCTTGCTTTTTTCCTTAGCATTTTTAATGCAGATCTTTCTATGTCTATACATCTTTAAAATGAATTTTCATTCATTTTAACTTTTATATAATGGTACATGGGGCGGATTATGAAATTTATTAACCACACATGAACTTTTTAAGACCTGTAAATTATTTTAAAAGTATAGGATCTACCCAATATTATTTCATATTTAACAAAGCATGATTGTAGATCATAATTTGAAAAAAATCAAGTTTATATCCTACCAAATTCTGGTTGTTTAAGAAAGAGTTTCTCTACTAAACTGTGTATGTTCAGCCCCAAACATTGTGCTGAGCTTCATATATACAAAAGGTCATTTAGCTATCTCACAAGGGTCTCCAACTGAGCAAATTAAAAATTGAACTAATTATCTTTTCACAATAACATGTGCATATTTATTGTACAATTCCTCTTCAAAATAGAACAGGGTCACTGCTGATGCCTACTGAAGCAGAATATCATAGTTCCCTCCAGTTCCCCCCATAAAGCTAAAGAACAGTGCAGATAGGCTGGCTGACTTTAAGGCAAGTTAGAGGGCCCCAGTACTAGCAATGTGTTTTGTATCTCTCTTAAAATTCTTCTCTGTGAAGGGGTGAGTCATCTCTGACATGGAACCCAGAAATCTAAGTCTTCAATCTACCTAGCCCGACCTACCCCAATTCCCCTGGGCAGGTTCCTAAAAGATAACTACACAAAGGAGGAGCCAACTAAGTTAAAAAAAAAAAACTTTTAAATACTTGGAGATATTTCCTACAAAACTAGTGTTGGCAACTAGTAACGTAGGCTGAACAATGTAGAGAAATGCTTTTGCCTAGGTCCTGGGAAGATTTCATTAATCCACAGTTACAGCAGCCCATGAGCCTCCCACTTCCATTTTCCCAGGACCTGTTCCTCCCTTGGACTCTGAGGATGAAAAATGTCCATTCAGGGAAGGCCATGCTGAGATAGTTCAAGCCAGTCAAAGAAATCAATATCTGTTTTAATGCTTAGAATACGGCAGAGCAATTTTCCAGCAGAAGTAGCACTGACCCCTCCCATAACTTGCAAAGAGGACAGAAAAATTTCTGAGGAACCAGTCTTATTTTACTCTTAACTGTATTCACATGTCAAAGCACCAAGACTTTATGTTATAGGTGGGTTTTCTACATCTGCCAGAAACTACTTTGTGTTGTCAATGTTAAAATAGATGTTGGAGGAAAGATGAGGAGTATTAATGTAGAGAGAGTTTGTGTAATAAAAATGACCTCTGAGACAAAGTAAATGGGTTTTAATTAAGCGAAACAAGTCACAGCTGACGTATAACTTTGGAATATCCTAAAACTGAGAATGGCACACCATCACTTCTGTGCTGTTCTTGCCAAAAATTCACAACCTTATTCTAATCATGGAAAAACATTAGACAAACCCAAATTGAGAGACATTCTTCAAAATAACTGAGCAATACTTTTTTAAAATGGCAATGTCACGAAAGACCAGAAAAGACTGAAGAACTCAGATTAGCAGAGACTAACCACTAAATGCAATGAAATGCAGTTTAGGATCCTGGATTGCATCCTAGAACTGAAAACATTAGTGAGAAAAGTGGGAAAGTTTTAATATAAAATGTAATTTGGTTAATAGAATTGTACAAACGTTAATTTTCTGATGTTGATTGTTGCATTATTGTTATGTAAAGCATTGACATTAGGGGAATTTGGGTAAGTGATATAAATGACTCTCTTAATTTTCATCTCTTCTATAAATCTAAAATTAATAAAATAAAAACATTTAAGAGTAATACAATGAGATACATCTTATATATATTACATATGTACATACATATTCTCTCTCTACATATACATACTCTTTCTCTCTTTCTCGCTCTCATGTACACTTACACACATGACATAGTGAAAACCCTTCTGCTACAAATCACATTAAAAAAGCAGAAAATAACAGTATCTTCACAAAGAGGAAGCTAACGAAAGTACAGTAAGTATGATAAACATGAATTGTACTGTTGTCATAACTTTTCCAAGAGAATTTACTGATATCCATCACTGAGAGTAGTAGTTCTCAAGCCTCAGTGTGCATCAGAACTTGGAGACCTTCTTAAAACACACATGGCTAGACTCCACTGTCAGAATTTATAACTCAGTAGGTTTGGGTTAGGGTCCAGAAAGTTACATTTCTAGCAAGTTCTCTGATGATGTAGATGCTGCTGGTACAGAGAAACCACATTGAGAACCACTGAGAACTGGTGGACTAGCGGATAAAGCTGAGGCCATCTAGTCTCTCACACCCACTACTACACCAGCACAAATCTCGTAAAGGTGATTTTACTTGAGCTATCAGTAGCCTTTCCCACATATGATTGCTTTGTCCTGAAATATTTGCTGAGATTCTAGAAAACCCCTCTCCTGAGTTTTATTTTTTTCTAATTTCACTGACCATGACTCTTCACTGTCCTTTGTTTGTTCCTCCTCATATTGCAAGCACTAAACGCTAAAATTAGTCAAGGCTCAGTCTTTGAATCATTGCTCTGCCTACACTCATTCTTTGTGTGCTCCAAGCCAATTTCAAGGCCAAATAACATCATATGCTAAAACTCATACATTTATACCTCCAAATCAGACTTTTCCCATGAACTTCCTTACTCATATATACATCTGCCTCCCTCATTATTACCACTTAAATCTATAAAACTTAAATGCACTTCTTGTTCTTCTCCCCATAACATGCTTATTTTGCAATCCTCCCTATTTCAGAAAGCAACAGTTCATTTCTTTTTAGTTTTTCAGAAAAAAAAATGGTTCCAGTTGCTCTTCTTTGACTGCATTCTGCAACTACCTGATCTGCCAGATACAGTTATTGCTCTTCTTCACCTAGCATGAAATGATCCTTTTATATAGTAGGTAGGATTATGTCACATCTTAGCCCAAATCCTACCAAAGCCAATATTCTTTCAACATTTAAAAGAATCTCCCAGATCTGCCCCATGCCTCAGTAACACAAGTTATCACTCTCTCTCCAATTCCATTTTACCCTTCTTAGTTTTCCTCAAACATTATCCAACATGCTCCTCCTTTTTCTATCTTGCCTGAAACATTCTTCTCCGATTTCCTTAATCTTTCAGGACTCTGTTCAAATATTACTCTAATAGGCCTTTTATGCCTTCTTTGTATAAAATTGTCAATGTTTAATATTCCTTGTCTCTCTTACCTGGTTTTGTTTTTCTCCACATCATTTCCTGAAAACTCACATACTATGCAATTAATTGTACACTGTATTTTTTTCTTTACAGACAAATAGACAAGTAGAATGTAAGCACATAATGGAAGGTATTTTGTCCATGCCATTCACTATTTTATTCTTTTACCTTAAACATTAGTTCACAGCATATAGTAGCTGATCAATAAATATTTGTTGAATTAATGATATTACTCAGAATGAAACTCAGAGATTTAAAAAAATCTCAAAGATAGGCTAATAAATGTAGAATATAAAATGAGTAGGTCTAATATTTATCTAATTGAAGTTCTTAAAAAAACAGAATAAGCAGAGTAAGAGAAAAGCAGTATTTAGGCAAAAAATGGTTGAAAATTTTACAGAATTTCTGTAGGGCATGAATCTTCAGAATTAAGGTGTATAATGAATAGCAAACATGACAGATAGAATGTAATCTACACTTTAAAAGATTGTCATGAAACCAGACAGCACTAAAGACAAAGAAAAGATCTTCAAGGCCGCTAGAGAAAAAAGTCAGAATAACTACAGAGGAAAGAGAGACCACAGTAAATCTTTTGACATGAAAATGGAGGCCAGAAAACAGTGACATATTAAAATGAAAGTACTGAGAAAAAAACAGTGGTAATCCTGGAGTTGTATAACACAGTCTTTCAAAAACAATTGATAAATGAAAAAATTTTCTGACAAAAAATATATATTACCCATTAACTCTCACTAAAGGATAAGCTTCAGAAGGAAGAAAAAGTAGATGGAAGAAGAAACAATGAGCAAAAAAATAGGTACATATATTGGTGACAAAAATGTATAAAATAATAATAATAATGTCTAACAAGATAGAACGATGTAGAAATTAATTACTAAAAACATGACACATAAGAATAAACAGCTAAAGTAAACCAATGTTGTATTGTTCACAATGATGCTTGTAAACAATCATCTGAATGATTCTGTCTGCTGGTATTATATTAATAATGTAATAGTTATTTTTAAAAACCCTACACTTAAGAGATCTCATAAAGGAAACTAGTATTTAGAGAAAATATTATAAAAGTAATAAATTAAAAACTATTAATAGAAACAAGCTCTTAGCGTTTTGGCTAAATTTTATTTTTTACCTTTTATTTTATTGTTTTATTGTTAACTATAATCTTCATGCTGTACACCAAATCTCTAGAGTTATGCATCCTACATAACTGCAGTTTTGCATCTTTTGATCTATATCTTTCCACATCCCTCAGTGCCCTCCATAACCACTGTTTTACTCTCTGTTTCTATGAATTTGATATTTTTTTTAGATTCCACATATAAGTGAGACCATGTAATATATATACATTTCTGTATCTGGTGTATTCTATGCAATCCATGTAGCCTTGCATTTGAAGGAGCAAGCACCTTTTTCAGTCCTTACAGACTGGTTTGGGCATGTTAAAGACTTCTCTTGTTAAAATCAGCCAAGCGTGGTGGTGTACACCTCTAATCCCAGCTACTCAGGAAGCTGAGGCAGGAAAACTACTTGAGCCTGGGAGGCGGAGGTTGCAGTGAGCTGAGATCGTGCCACTGCACTCCAGCCTGGGTGACAGAGTGAGATTCCATGTCAAAACACCAAAAAAATCTTGTTAGATTTCCAGGGTGATGGGATTGTCTCTAGGATCACAGTTGAATGAGATTGAAAATGAACTATGTGGCTGTTGCAGTGGGGCCCATGGTTGATGAGCCTATGACCAGGGGCTTTAGTGGGCATGAATTCTGTCTGCACCCTTAGTAAACCAGACTGTCTCCAGGACCTCCAGGACCTTGGTCTATAGGCGAGTGCTGGGATGCACATCTACTTAAGCATTCCTAGATAGAAAGTCCATTATTAGGTGCATAGATGGGTGTGGCAACTGGGTGGCTCCCTGAGCTGGTAGTACTGCCCAGGTTCATAGCTAAGAAGGACTGGAATTGAGTTGCAGGGCCACTGCAGAGTCCACAGCGAGAACTGATTAGACAAAGTCTATTTTGTCTGAGGTAAGTATAACCATCTCTGCTGTATTTTGTTTACCATTTGCATAGAGTATCTTTTCCATCCCTTCACTTTTAGTACACATGTGTCCTAATATTTAAGGGGAGCCTCCTGTTGAGAGCATATAGTTGAATCTTACTATCTGTTCAACCATGTAATGTCTTTTGACTGGTGAGTTTAATTTATTTAAATTAAAAGTAATTACTGATAGGAAAGCATTTACTATTTCCATTTTGTTAATTATTTTCTATCTTTTTAAATAGTTTTTTTTCTGCTTCTCCTTTTCTCTCTTACTGTCCTCCTGGACTGGACATTTCAAATGACCTTTCTTCAAGTTTATTGATTCCTTTTTCTGCTTGATCAACTCTGCCTTTGAAGCTCTCTATTGAATTTTTCCATTTAATTATGGTACTCTTCTGCTCTAGAATTTCTGTTTGTTTTATGTAATAGTTTCTATACCTTTGTTGATATTCTTATTTTCATTATGTATTGTTTTCCTTATATCACTTAATTTTCTAACTGTGTTCTTATGTAGCTTTGTAACCTTTATGATTATTTTTAATTATTGCTCAGGCAACTTGTAGATCTATATTTTTTGTCCAGGTCAGTTAATGAAGACTTTTTTTTTCCCTTTTGGTGTAATATAGTTTCCCAATTCTTCACATTTCTAGTAGCTCTGTGTTGATCTTGGCACATTTGAAGAAGCAACCACTTCTTCCAGTCTTAATGGACTCTTTTCAGTAGAAAAAAAAAAAAAGACTATCATCAGTCAGCCCAGCTAGAGAGTCTGGGAATCTCTGCAGTGTTTTCAGTGGATGTGCATGGGATGCTCCACTCCTCCCCTAACGAAGGTTGTGTGCATTCTCCCAATCTCAGAGAGAAATGCAAGTCTCTGTAAACCTCCGATCCCCTTTCTCTATGGCAGTGAACTATGTCAGATGTAGGGTGCAATCTCTACTTCTATCCCATCTTTCTAAAGGAAAAGATTCTAAGTTGTTTGCCTTCTTCTATCCTATGAGGCTGTGATGGCTGGTGAGAGCTGCCTGTCCTTTTTCCCTTGGGCAGTTCACTGAAATGCCAGAACATCTGGTGAAATCATCACTTCTCCCCCTGTCTCCATAAAGAGACGTCTCATGATCGTGTACCCTCAATCTCAGTCCCAAAGAATCATGCTGGCTGCTGAGAGCTGACTGCCCCCTTTCCCTAGGAGAGTGCACTGGGATACTGGGGGGCTGGGTGCAAGTTCCACTTCTCTGTCTTTCTCCTGAAGAAGTCTCAAGATTGTGCACCTCCTCTCAGTCCCACAACATCTACAAGCTGCTTGACCATGTGTTTTAAGTATAATCCCAGCTGGAACAACAGAAATTCCCAGGAAAAACACATGATCTTTTCAGTCTTTGTAGAAATCACATTAATGACTCACCTGGGCATACAGCATTTCAGTAATTACAACCACCTAATAGAATTTTGCAGCGTTGCTAAAGGCATGTCGAAATTGGCAAAATTTCAGGCTCAACAGTCTTTTCATGTAATTCTTACGAAAGCTATGGAGAAAGGAGAATGAAAAGCATCTAATACAAAGCTTTTCTTCTCTTTCATTTCTTCCTCTTTTTAGTTACCTCTCATACTAGCTAAGAGTAACTAGGAAGTAACTAGGAAAAGCAACTTAGGAACTTACAGCTGCAGCGGTTCAAAACCAACTGCACTCTATTTAAAGTAGACGTGAGTCCAAGTGCCACACTCCACACACCCAGGCATGACAGCAGGATAGTTGTTCATCAATCTCATGCTGGTCTAAGGAAGCAAGACTCTGGTGCATGATACATGTGTATCAAGTCTCTCATGAACCTATTTCTGGAGATATGTGTCTACTTACAAGAGCAAGAGGCCCACAGTCATGTGTTCCAGCACTCATTCATGCATTCAATAAGCTTATTTAGTGCCATCAGTATGCAAGTCACCTTGTATAACCTGGATGATTTAGAACATTAACTTATTAAGAGCTGCTCCTTAGATCAATTCTATGTGTAGAAAAAGGCAATAATAATTAACATATCATGATTTAAAGAATGCTACAAGGCCTCATCTATTCAAAACTATAACTTCTCATGGCTTAGTGTGGCTTTCTTTACTCCTCTTTTTTTTTTAATCTCATGTTCTTGTGTTAGAAATATTTTCTTTGCTTAGGCAACAAAAAACAAAAAGATTTATTTCATTATTCAATAAGAATTATTATTATATGTATACAGTGGGCCTCCTGTATTCAGGGTTTCCTTATCCATAGATTCGACCGACTACAGACTGAAAAGATTATTAAAAAATAAAAATAATTTCAAATTGCAAAAATGCAAATTAAAAACAATACAGCATAATAAGATTCTAAATAGGCCGGGCCGGTAGCTCACGCCTGTAATCCCAGTACTTTGGGAGGCCGAGGCGGGGGTGGATTACGAGGTCAGGAGATGGAGATCATCCTGGATAGCATGGTGAGACCCCGTCTCTACTGAAAATACAAAAAAAATTAGGTGGGCATGGTGGCGGGCACCTGTAGTCCCAGCTACTGGGGAGGCTGAGGCAGAAGAATAGCGTGAACCCGGGAGGTGGAGCTTGCAGTGAGCGGAGATGGCGCCACTGCACTCCAGCCTGGGCGACAGAGTGAGATTCCATCTAAAAAAAAAAAACAAAAAAACAAACAAACAAAAAAGATTCTAAATAGCATTTACATTGTATTAGGTATTATCAGTAATCTAAGGATGATTTAAAGTATGTGAGAGAATGTACACATGATACATGCAAATGCTGTGCCATTTTATATAAAGAACTTGAGCATCCACAAATTTTTGTTTCCTGAAACCAAGCCCCCGTGGATACTGAGGAATGACTGTAATAATAACAACCTTATGGCATCTACCCTGTCTTAGCTCTGTGACTCCATGTTTGGATCCTTTATATGCCCATATATCTTTTTAACTTCTTTTCAGTTTTGCAAAAAATTGCAGTGCAACAAAAGAGCCCTAACAGATACAAGTGAGGATCAGTTTATCAGATCAGTTCATTATTTTCTAAGACCGTGCAGATCCCAGAAGTATCAGACACAAGGCAGCTCATTTTACAGCATGGCCACCCTAAGAAAATTAGTTTGGTGAGGGGAAGGTTTAGAATGGAGTGGCCGCCATCAGGAAAAATAGACAAGATCAGGAATTGACTACATTTTGGGATTCACTCATTCAACCAATATTTATTTAGCACTACCCTATGCCCGGCCTGTGATAAAGGTGCTAGTGATACATCAATGAAGATAACAGACATGGCCACTGATCTCATCTTTGTGAGACAGACCTCATGAAGTTCAAGCAAACACATACATAATAAAATCAATATTGTAATTACTGCTGTGAAAGAAATAAAGCAGATGCAATAGTACTAAGATACATTAATAGTTATCTAGCCAGAGAGTGACATTGAACAAGAATAAGTTTTACAAATTCATAAAAAGCAAGACAATACAATAATAGGTCATAGCATTGAGGGAAGAGGAGGTAAGGAAAACAAGAAATGAAGGAAACAAAGTTACTTGATGCCACTTAAAAGTGACTTTGGTCCTCAAAAGTATAGCCCCTAGCTCTATGGGCTAGGACTCAAAGAAATCTTATGGACACAGTGGTTGGGAATCTATAAGATTGCATCTCTGAGAATTATCCCAATAGCCCAGTAAGGGCTGGGGATAAAAATATGAAGAATTGCATGATGGATGGGGAAGGCCAACAGCAACCTCATAAACTGTGGACAGTGAGCTGAATTAAATCTGTAAGTACATCTCCATGCTCTGATGCTTCAAATGCTGAAAGATGAATGAAATCAGGTTATACCATTCATTACTGCCAAATAATTATCTATTCCAGAATATGTTTACTTGGTAATTTATACAGCCTAAGAAGATTCTGGATTGTTAAATGTTTAGAGTGTGAAGAGATCGTGTGTAGCAATTTTAAAGATTACTAGGTTAAGAAAGTAGCATTTTCACATAGTTGGGATCTGTTACAAACTGTAAGAAAATCATCCTTGCACCCTGCTCCCCATACTGCCACTCCCTGTCAAGGAGAGGATCGTAGTAGAATAAAGTTAGGCTCACTGTCCTAAAGGATCAAGTTGCCCAGTGATGTAGCAAGAAACTACCTTAGCAATAACCAAGTCACATAATGATCATGCAGTCAAAAATTATGACACTAAATTTGGATATGAGGTTTGAGTGACACAGGCTTATTTCTATGCTACTCCCAAACCTGAAAAAAGAACAAAATGCAGGAAATTCTCACTCTGACACCTTCTGACCAAGAAATTCTTATCTCTGCCTAATAAGGTTGAGGTTCCTGTGCTTTATCAGCATCTCTCTTAAAATATCAGGGAGATATTGGAAGACTACCAGGCATTAATAGATTGCATGTGTATTCTCTGGCATTGCTTATTTGTTGACTGAATCACCAAGCACTTGAAAATAAGTTTAGTGAAGACACTGTCATCACTCTCTCAAGACAGTGAAATAGGGCAAGTGTATTCCAGTTCAGCTCAGTATAGTAAATATGAAATTTCATTTTAGAAGACTGCTCCCTTAATCAGAGTCTAGTGCTTAGATTCTTTTCAAGAAGCCATGGAGCATAAACCTTGCCCAGGATGTCCTTAAATGTTTTGTCTCCAAAGAAGCACCATTATGGAAAATCCAAATCATCAAAAGAGAGACAACTTTGTCATTCAGAGAGAAACAGTGAGGTCCACAGGGGATGCAAAAAAAAAAAAATGTTCAAGATATTTGATGTATGACAGTATGTCAATTAAAGGTAGGAATGGACTCTACCCTCAAACCTCAGGCAGATATTTCCAGGGCTTTATTGCATGGGATATCAATTCCTGAGGCTTAAATAATCTCATCTTGGTGGAATTCCATACTAGAAAGAACAGCTCTATGATGTGGTAGATCCCAGGTTAACTCTTAGTAATATGTATGACTTACTTATTTTCTCATTCATTCCATAGATATATACTGGAGTCAGCATAGATGTGCTAGTGACACAGTAAACAAGACAGACATAGCCCCTACCTTAATAGACCTCTGTCTAGTTAAGAGGGGTGGTGGCTGTTTTTAAATAAGAAAGAAGTATGTAAATACAAACAGTTGTAAAACACAATGAAGAAAATACATGGTGATGTGTGAGCATTAAGGAGAATCTGATTTAGCCTGGGGGTCAGTGAGGCTTCCTCTGAGATTGGGAGGATGAGGAGTTAAATAAGCAATTCTGGGAATGTGAGAGAGGAGAGAACCATCTTTACAAAAAAAAAGCTGCATATTTTTCATATCATTGACAAATATCACAGTTTAGTAAGCATATGGAGACAAAATTCTCTTTTATATTGCTGAAATGTGTAAATTGGGAAATGCTCATAAAAACTTTATTATTTTATTATTATAAAAAATTATTTTATTATTGGAAAAATAAAATAATTACAAATCCACATAGTTTTTGATCTATTAATTTAGCATCTATGACTGCAACCTTTTAATGCATTCATGTAATATGGCAAAACGTAGTTATAACAAAATTTGGGTGGTGATAATTCAAAAAGATTAGAAACATTTAATCTTTATCAATGGGGGAGGCTAGATCATGAACGCATACAAAGAAATCAATAACACAAAGCATCATGTGGTCATAAAAAGAAAGAATAAGTGTTATATGAACCAATATGTCATTTTCTCTTGTATAGACACTGTAGGGTCCTGCCCAGAACCTCTTCACTGGGCTAGTAAGCATAATCCCGAGCTATGATGAGTGTCATCTGCTAACTAGGTTTGCACCCTTCCCTTGAGAATTACCCTCAAACGAGCACTTCCACCTCAGTGAGAGATGTCTGTGATATTACACAATCTCTAACGGTTTAAAGGATGGTCTGCAGGCAATATCTGACTAATTTCAGCTAATAAAAGCCAGATCCCTTGCCGAAAGGCAGGACAGTCTGTGATGCGATTATTCTTCAGAGCATTGTGTGGAAACAGGCTGGATGAAGCTTAACTGAAGCCAGACTTGCACCAGCCCCTGTCTTCTACTCCTTCTCTATCTTCTATCCCTCACTCTCTTATGGGTTTTCCACCTGAGAGCACTCACTTGAACACAAACCCCCATCTTGGGATCTGCTTCTGAAGAACCTGACCTAGGAGGTTTGTATTTTTTATTTATTTTTTACAATCTCTCAGTCCATGAAATATACAGAACCAAATTTTGTCAGAAGAACAAAAGTAATTGAGGAATAGGAAAAAACAGTGTGAGCTGTAGACAGAAAGATCCATCTGCTTTTTCAAAAGAGTTTCAAAAAACACCCTGTTTGAAAGCTGAAAAATCAGTCCTAATCCTTAAATGTCCACATCAAAAAAAAAGAAAAAAGAAAAAAATCCCTACTATCTCAAAACTCTCACCAATCTTCTGCAGCAGTTCTTGGCAAGTTGATCCCTGCCCTTAGGGAAAGTAGATTCTTAAAACCTCTCACAGCAGAAATCTATGGCCACACACAGACTCCATAAGACGAAACACAACTGGAATAGTTGGGAAAAACAACCCAAACTGAAACAAAACAAAAGCAAATAGAAAACCTGGTCCCGGGAACAATATCCATAGAATATACTCAAAATCAAATAGTCAGAGATACAATGCATACTTGTTTCCATCAATTCTGTTCTCATTACCATCCCATTGTTTAGTCCTCTTCTATCGACCCTTGTAAGCCTGCAAGTTATATTTTTGGAATGGTTATTTCAAGCTTTGCATAAACATTCATGATATATTTTTGCCCATTGGAAACCTATGACAAATGATCATTTCAACAGTGCTGAGCTGCCTTTCAGTTTGCATTAAACCAGTGGGGTTGAGCCACCATATGTATAGTTCATATTTTTTGTTGGAAATATGAAAATTATAAACTGTACCTAAGGGTATTCAGTGGTCTGCTCCCTTATCTGTGGCTGAGAAGCCTATTTTGTGAAAGTCCAGAAATATCCTCTCATAGCCATTTAATGTTGTGGGTCTCTAAACAATGGTGATTGATTTTGTTTGGTCTGGCAAACACAAATTATCCCATAATCATTTTAGCCTGCCAGCCATGCTTACATTGACTTGTTTGTGTTTCAGAGAAGAAAATGCAGTAACTGTCATGAAAAATGGAAAGGGTTAGAGGCAAATAAAAGATTTATCTGTGCTGAGGAAAAATGCAGCTACTTTAATTTTCTACACCAAGTGAGTTTCATTTGATATCAAAGAGAAGTGAATTTGAAAATAGAAGCGAGCACTTCAGTTTCGAGTAAACCGATCCTTTAGGCATCCATTACGAGTTTTGAGTCACTGGCTTGCTCTATGCCCAAAAAAAAAAAAATAGCAAATCCTAAATGGGATGAAAGTTTCTGCAGTTTTTGTCCTGAAAACACTGCTCCTTGTAATGATATCACAGAAATCTAGTAATGAGTTTCACACACACGTACAAACACACGTGCACACACACACACACACATCCTCATAAACTCCTTGAAAACTAACAAGTAAAATGGACATTAAATAAATATTTGAAAGAGGGGAAAAAGGAAAGAAAAAAGGAAAGAGGGCAAAGAAAAAGGAAATAAGGAAAGAGAAAGTGGAGAAAGTAATGCCTTTCATTTAAATATCTGATGCCTGTCTCATTCTATATCATATTCCAATACAGTATAGTGGAAAACCAGAGCTTTCTTCTGCTAGTATCCTTTTCTAGGCATCCATATTCTTAACTGAAAATGAGCAGGCAGGACTACTTCTTCTCTTAGAACACCCCTGGTGTTGACTTCCTATGATTCTGAGGTAATTTCTACAACAGCAGGCATTTGATAAATGCCCTACAGTACCAGCTAGAAGGTTGATCAAATCAATAGGGTACAAAGTTCCCAGGGAACTGTGCATAGTCTGAAAAGTAATAGTCATTGAAATGTTCCAACAAAAAAGAGAAAAGTGTCAAGTCAGCAATTTGGAAATACCCTTTTGGGTAAAATAAGAAACAATTATATTCTATCAGGCATTTCTGAGCAGTTCACCTTGACAGCCTTTGCCATTTCAGTTTTGTCTCTCAAGCATACACCGCCCACATTAGCCCTAATTGCTCTTCCCTTTGGATACTCTAAGTTCTTCTGACTTGACTGGGAAAGTTTTATTGCAAAGTGTCATCTACTTTCACAATATTTTTCTTTGCTTGACTCATCCTTCATTTAGTAATTGACAACAATAATATAGACAAATGCACAATGTTCTTATTAATGACTACTTTACACAAAAACAAAATAAAAATAATAATACATGCCTATTTCTTTTGTTATACGGTGTTGTTGAGGATGTTTCAGGAACCAAATAGGAGTAGGTACCTGTGTTTCCAGTGTTTATCGTTATGGGAAATTTATGTAAGTATTAGTTTCAGGATAATTATCATAATAACATGTAGGACAGTAAACACTATTTGATTTTCATTCAGGCCTATGTATACATTCAAATTAATTCAACATCTATTAAGTACTTTATATTATTAGGCCACTCATCAAAATTCTGGAATTTTATGGAAGGTATGTGGAGGATAATAAAATGAATGCATAGTGTTCAAGTTTTAAAGATATAATGTTCCATATTTAACTTCTCAAAGATAAGTCATATTCAGCATCTATTTTAGTCCTTTTAGCAACCTTCTGTGGTAAGCAGTGCATGCATTTTTTTCTTTTAATAAACATAGAAAAAACTAGATAAATCATGACTTTTCCAAGTTGCTGAAAATCTGTGGAATAATCAGTATTAAAACACTATGCTTCTTATTAAAAGCGAAAGCTTCTCATACACTAGATTAAATCAATTTGCTACCAGGCTTGGGTTCAAGGAGGCAAGCACAACACAAAAGTATTAAGGAGAATAAAATACTTCATATATGTGTCAGATGAAACATCTGATTTAATGATTCACCAAACAGTCATTGGGAAAATAATATGTCAAGCACCATGTTAGGCATTGGAAATAAGTAATTAATAAGATGTAATCTCTATCCTACAGAATCTTGCAGGTTGTTTCTAGTATGAAAGGCAGAATAAACCATAAATCATAAAATAAGACAAAAATTTTCATAGTAATATTTCAAAAATAAAGTTATTTCTAGCCTTATTGAAGTCACTAGTACTGGATTTGCCCTCTGTCATAATAAAACAGGGCAAAATGCATAAAACAACTGTTTTTAAAAACCTCATACATCAGCGCTATAGAGCTGCAATCCCTGAGACCAAGGACACAAATGAGATGAACCCTATGGCTTCAGCTTTCTGACAAGGAGGCACCTTCTAGTGCAGCAATGTGGAACCTACGCAGATATTGGAAGTCACACTGAGTTGAAAAAACAGATGTTGGAATTCAGGTTGGTGAATACAGCTAATAACTGTGAGGCAGAATACCGGAAAAAAGAATGTGCATGTAGAGTAAAAATTTTATCTTAAATCTTTGCCTAAACATCAAGCTGCACATACCTAAACAAAACTCCACAAGTCTGAGAATGGATTAACTGTAAGAGGGTTACAAACTAAACAATTCCCAGAGATCACACATTGCTAGAAGAAATGTGAGTTCTTACTTGCCAGAGTACAGAGGTCTCAGTGAAGACCCAGAACATTCAGTAGGAACCCTAGTAGCCCTAGTATGTGTCACACCTTATTAGTAAGATTAAACAAGCCCTAGAGTAAAGTCTGCTCCAGACCTTACCTCACAGTTTTAAAATATGTGAAGGGATCTAATTGATATACAAGGAACTTAACTGTTTGCCAACATAAAATTTAACAATGTTTAAAGAAATACGACAAAATTTAGACATTCAACATTGTAATATTCACAATATTCAGCACCAAATCAAAAAAAATTTAGATATGCAAGAAACCATGAAAATTTGGCCCATAATCAGAGGAAAAAGAAAGTCAATCAGGGAAAAAAATGACAATGGAAACAGAACTATAAAGAATAAAGATAATGGAATTACTAATTACTAGACAATGACTTTATTATTATTATTATTATTATTTTGAGATGGAGTCTCGCTCTTTCACCCAGCCTGGAGTGTAGTGGTGTGATCTTGGCTAACTGCAGCCTCCACCTCCCAGGTTCAAGCCATCCTCTCACCTCAGCCTCCTGAGTAACTGAGACTACAAGTGCACCACCATGCTGGGCTAATTTTTGTATTTTTAGTGGAGATGGGTTTCCATCATGTTGGACAGTCCAGTCTCAAACTCCTGACCTCAGGTGATCTGCCCACCTTGGCCTCCCAAAGTGCTGGTATTACAAGTGTCAGTCACCATACCCAGCCTAAACAAGAACTTTAAAAAAGATTTTATAAATACATACAAAAATTTAAAGGAAAATAGAAACATAATAAATATTTTCTTCTGTTATGTGTGTTGTCTTTTATACTCTCTTGATAATATGCTTTGATGCATAAAAGTTTTTATTTTTCATGAGGTTCAATTTACATATTTTTTTTCTTCCATTGCTCATGTGTTTGGCATCATATCTAGGAATTCATTGTCAACCCAAGGTCATGAAGATTTATTCCTATGTTTTCTTGTAATGGTTTTATAATCGTAGCTTAACATTTAGGTCACTGATCCATTTTGAGTTATTTTTTGTGTATGATGTAAGGGTAGAGGCCCAGCTCCATTCTGTTGCTTGTGGAAATCCAGTTGTCCCAGAACTAACTGTTGAAGTGACTATTTTTTTCTCCATTTAATGGACTTGGCACCTATGTCAAGAATCAACTGACCATAGATTTATTGGTTTAGTTTTGTCATCTCAATTCTATTCAATTGGTCACATATCTATTCTTATGAAAGTGCCACATTGCTTGAATTACTGTAGCTTTATAGTAAGTTTTGAATCAGGAACTTTGAGTCTTTCAGCTTTATTCTAGTTTTTCAAGACTGTTTTGGCAATTCAGGGGCATTTGCAATTCCATATGAATTTGAAGATCAGCTTTTCTAATTCTGGAAAAAATACCATTGAAATTTTGGTAGAGATTGCATTGAATCTGTATCTTTCTTTGAAGAGTATTGACATTTTAACAATATTTAAACTTCCTATCCATAAACATGGTATGCCATTCCATCTGTTTAGGTCTTCAACTTCTGTCAGCAATGTTTCTTAGTTTTCAAGAAACAAGATTTTCACCTTCTTGGTTTATTGTTTTAGATGCTATTGTAAGGGGAATTTCTTTATAAATTTTCATGTCATCTGTTAATGTTGATAGGTTTACTTCTTTCTTTTCAACATAGATGCTGTTTATTTATTTTTCTCATCTAACTTTTCTGACAAAAAATTCAGTACAATGCTGAATAGCAGCGGTAAAAACAGGCCTCTTAGTTTCTGTTCCTGATCTTAAATAAAAAATATTCAGTCTTTCACTATTGAATGTGATGTTAGCTTTAGGTTATTCAGATGTGCTCTTTATCATATTGAGGGAGTGCCCTTCTATTTTTAATTGTTATTATGAAAGGGTATTGAATTTTGTCAAATGCCTTTCCCGCATCAATTGAGATAACTGAGTACTCTTTCCTTCTTTATTGTTATTAGTGTTATTGCATTTACTGTTATTAACGTGATGTATTATATTAACTAGCTTTCTTATGTTGGGCTAGCTTGCATTCCTTCATGAGCTAAATCCCATAAGATAATCATGTATAATACTTTTATTAAATGTTTGATTTGGTTTGCTAGCATTTTGTTGGTGAGTTTTGTGTCTATGTTCATAAAAGATATTGATTTGTAATTTTCTTGCCATTTCTTTTTGTGGTTGTGGTATTAGTATAATTCTGACCTCATTGAATGAGTTAGAAAGTGTATCCTCCTCTAAAAAAAAAAAAAAGAAAGAAAGAGTTTCCTCCTTTTATTTTTTAAAAGAATTTGAGAAGGATTGATGTAAATTCTTATTTCATTATGTGGTAGACTTCATTAGTGACCCTTGTTTTGAAATCTCTTTCTAGCGATTTTTTAAATTATTGATTTAATTTCTTTGCTTGTTATAGACCCATTGAAACTTTCTATTTCTTACATCTTCCTTTCTATTTCTTCTTGAGTCTGTTTAGGCAATTGGTGTGTTTTTAGGAATCTGTTTGTTTCATATAAGTTATCTAACTCATTGGTGTCCAATTGTTTTAGTATTATCTTATAATCCTTTTTATTTCTACAAGGTCATTAGGAATGCATTCACTCTCTTCTCTGATTTTAGTTATTTGCAACAACTCTTTCACGCTCTCTCTGTTTTTTTATTAGTCAGTCTAGCTAAAGGTTTATCAATTTTGTGGATCTTTTAAAAGAATGATGCTATGATTTTATTGATTTTCTCTATTGTTTTTCTATTCTGTATTTTATTTATCACTACCCTGCCCTTCATTCTGCTAGACTTAGGTTTACTTTGCTCTTCTTTCTCTAGCTCCTCAAAATGTAAAGTAAGTTACTGATTTGAGATCCTTCTTTTTTAGAGAATAATTCTAATCCTAATTTAGAGAGAAATTGTGACTAAAAGCATGATACTGTTAATTAATGTGTCTGCTCAATCCAAGTTTCTAATGGAGTCAGGCATTTTATTCATTATTTTTTAATAAACCTTCAAATTTACTCAAGAGGAGTAAGTGAAGTGGCTGAACCCTCTACTTTCATTTAATGTATTCTATACCTAGCTTTCATCCCTGTGGGATAATTTATCTGTGTTATTCCGAAGATAATATAATCTATAAAATAATCTCTAACAAGATCACTGTGCATCTATAATTGTGAACCAAAAAAAAACATGTCAAATATATCTTTTATATCTTTGACATTCAAGATGTTTACATGTTTTACATATATCCATTTTCCTAATCAGTCTATTTCCTTTGTGAAAAATAGTCCAGTCAAATGCTTCCCTCATATGGAATGTGACACCACTGACATTATTTTTGCCCTCTGCTATATCAATGCTAAATAAAATATAACCATGAATTTTGGAAACAGTGTGGTTTGTTTAATTGAAGGAGCAATTATGAGATTCTGAATCTTATCTAAAAAATACAGCACTCGTGAGCATACAATTGATAACCATTTCTGAAGTTATTTTGAATTCAAATGTTAGTTTGTTTACTGATTATTAAAAATGTGAATTTGATATTTTATCAGATTTGAGATAAAAAGTGTTATTGAAGAAAGTGTTTGGAAACAGGATATAGTTTTAATTTGTGAATTTCATATTTTATCAGGTTCAAGATCTAAAAATGTTATTGAAGAAAGTGGAAAACAGAATATAGTTTTAATTTAATCACTTAAGTTAAGATTTAAAATTCAAATGTGATTTTTTAGAAGCTGCCATATAAAGTTTGAGTATCTGTTGACTAAAAATGATGTGTGAAATACAAACCATTGTCTTTTTATATTGCTTTTTATAATAAAATACAATAACCTTCTTTTTAGACATCTGAGACAATTTCCTGATCCTACTCATTTCAGAATAAAATGTTTTCATTCATTGACTTACTCTGCAAGCACTTTTTTTTTTTTCCATTGACTTTGTACTAGACAATTTGCTAAATGCTTGGGAAGCAAATATATGTAAGATACATTTCAGCTAGAAGTCATTAGAATGATAGATACAAAACAAAGGTCTAGGCACCCACAGAAACAGAATAACCAATACTAAATATCAGCATACTAAGTGAAAGTCAGATTTTGATACTTCAAAGCTCTAGCTGCTGAAAAGAGACTTGGAAACTAGAATGAAAGGACACTGCAGTCTTTTACAAAGCATTGCTTCTGGGGAAGAATTGTGTAACTAGATAGGGGTGGTACCCCTTAAAGACATAGAAGTGAAGAGAAAGTAGAAAGAAAGAAAAAGACTACAAAACTGAAGTTGTATAGCGAAGAAAGTAAAACAAGTAAGATGAACAATCCCGTCTACTCTCTACCATAACCAAATTTATGTTATCTATTAAATTAAATACTTCAAATTTAACAAATAGTATCCCACCTAAAATGATAGAGGAGGACATATTTGATTTAAAACCCTATTAATAAAATCCCTAGGAATAAAAAATACCTAAACAAACTCAATGCAAGTAAACTGTAAAAAAATTAAGCTATAACATATTTGGTGGATATTATTTCCTAAAAATACAACTATGAAGCAGAAAAAAATTATAGCATGGAACTCAAAACTGAACTAAATATTAATTATATTAATATATTCCCAAATATTCCTCAAATATTTGGGAATATATTTTACAAAATAAAGAAAAAGAAAACTAGCATCAGAAAATCTTAAACCAAAAAAAAAAAAGTTACATACAAAAAGAAGTAAATTTCACGAGATTGTTGAAACTCTAAAGAGAAATTAGGAAAAAAAGACAAAATCATAAGAAGAAAGACTAGTAAAAATAGATGTGAATAATGATTTAATAAGGTGAATTGAAGTAAAACAGAAACACACAAGACAATGAGAAAGAAGAGAGTAAACAAATATAGAGGATCACAAAAAAGTTGTTAAAATTGAAAGCAAACAGAAAAGATTACACATACATATATTTACTCTTCTTAAAAGTGTACCAGGAGCAAAGAAAAAAATTAAAACATAATTCAGGGAGACTTTCCAGAAATAAGAACAAATGTAAATTATTATATCAAAATGTCCTACCATTTACCTGTCAATTTTGACCTGAAAAAATTAACTCTTAGATATTCAAGTCAAATTAAAAAGTTAACAGGACAACCAGAAAAAATGATCTAATTACTTATAATAGTAATAGAAGAAGGCTATTACTTCACTTCAAAAGAGCAATAATTAAAAGCAATTTTCAAAAAACTCCAAAGAGAAAGCATAAGACAAAAGATTTTATATCTAGCCAAGCCATTTTTTAAATATAAAAATTATATTAAATACTTTCGATTTTGAAAAATATCACATTTCTGAGGAACGTATAAGAGGATAAATTTTAGTTTTTCAAAAGATAATGGGAAATTTCAGGAAACAAACAGATGTTGAGAATTTAATATACTTAATTTTAGATCTAAGTCTGAAACAAAGATGAAGACATGGGAAGAAAGAATAGTATGTAAAGGCTGTATTTTGAAATAGTAAAAAGAATGGTTGTAAAATACAGAAGAAGTAAGAAGAAAGAAAAAGTAGAATAAGTCAATTTATTGTTATAAAGGAAATAGGTGGAAGCAAAGGATACTATTTAACACTGACATGCTAGGTAATAAAATAGAAAGTAAAATTATAAAAATTGAGAGCATTATAAAAAAAGTATTTGTTAAGCAAAAATAGAAGCTTTCAACTTAAATAGTTACATACAAAAGGTCCATTGAATAGAAAAATAAATATAGTAAATTCATTGTAATTAATATATTAATTATAAAATAAAATAACTGACAAAGAAATCTGAGGAAATTCATCATCACTGGAGCTATTTCATAAGAAATTCTAAAGGGAGTTCTTCAATCTGAAAGAAAAGAACACCAGTGTGAAAAAAGACAACATTCAAAGATATAAAACTAACTCAAAAAAGTAGATTCACAGATAAATTTGGAATACTCTAATACTAATTGTGGCATGTAATCCACTGATATCTTTAGTATGGAGACTAAAAGGCAAATCTATAGAAAAGAATAATAACTATAGCAACCTCTTAAGACAGGGAATATAAAAAGCTGTAAATTGAGACAACAGAAAGTCAAAATGTTGAGAGGATGAGGTTAAAGTGTAGAGAATTTTAGTTTTTCCTTTGTTTGTTTCTTTTTTGTGTGATCAAAATTATCATATATTTAAAGTAACTTATAATTTCTGTAAAATGTTTCTGTAAGCCTCGTAGCAGCCACAAAACAACAACCTGTAACAGATACGCTAAACACAAAAAGCAATGAATTAAAACATAATACCAGAAAAAAAAATCACATAACCACAAATGAAGACAGTAAGGAAAAACAAAAGAGAAGAAGCAGAAGCAGAAGCAGAAGCAGAAGCAGAAGGAGAAGAAGGAGAAGAAGAAACAAGAGAAGAGTTACAAAACAACTCAAAAAATAAAAATAAAAAAACAGCAATAGTAAGCCCTACCTGCTAATAACATTAAATGTAAATGGCCAAAATTCACTACTTGAAAGATATAGAGTTACTGAATAAATTAAGAAAAGAAAACAAGGCCCAACTATTATACGCTGCCTACAAGTAACTCACTTTTCTTATAAAGACAGAAACTGAAAGTGAAGAGATGAAAAAAGGTATTCCGTAAAAATAGAGACCCCAAAAGAGAAGGAATAGCAGTGCTTATGCCAAATAAAATAGACTTCAAGTCAAGTACTATAAAGAAAGACAAAAAAGTCACTATATAATGATAAAGGGGTCAGTTCTGGAGGATATAACAACTGTAAATATATGTGCACCCAAAAACAAAGCACCCAAAATTAGAGGAAACATTCATAGATCTAAAGACTGAGATAGACTGCATTATAATAATAGTTGGGGACTTCAACACCCCCTTACAGTAATAAACAAATCATCCAGAGATATAAAAACAAATAAACATAGGAGTTAAATGATACTCTAGATCAAATGAATCTAGCTGATTTTACAGAACATTTCATCTAACTGCCTCAGAATACACACTCTTCTCATGAGCACATAAAACATTTACCAGAATACTGTATTTGTTAAGACACAAAAACGTCTGAACACATTTTTAAGAAGTTGAAATAATTAAAGTATTTTTTTTCTGACCACAATGGCAAATTAAAACTCAACAACAAGAGGAACTTAGGACACTAGACAAATACAAGGAAATTAAGCAACATGCTTCTGAATGATCAATGGATGAAACAAAAAATTGAGTTGGAAATTTTAAAACGTTTTGAAACAAATACAAACAGAAGCAACACTCCAAAACGCATGGAATACAGCCAATGCAGTACTAAAATGTAATTTTATAGTAGTAAGTGCATAAAGAAGACAAGTAGAAAGATTTCAAATTAAAAAAAAAAAAAAAAACCTAACGGTGCACATAACCTAACCACGCACCTCAAGGAAGAAGAAAAGCAAGAAGAAACCAAATCCAAAATAAGTGGAAGGAAATAAGCAATAAAGATCAGAGCCGGAATAAATAAAACTGAGACTAAAAGATATGACAAAAATCAACAAAATTAAAAGTTCTGTTTTTGAAAAGGTAAAAATAATTGACAATCCTTTCTAAACTAAGAAAAAGAGAGGGAAGACCAAAATGAATAAAATCAGAAATTAAAAAGAATATGTAACAACAGATACCACAGAAATATAAGACTACTAGAGACTATTAAAAACAACTCTATGTCAACAAATTGGAAAACCTCTAGGTTGAATAAATTCCTGGACACATACAACCTACCAAGACTGAACCAGGAATAAATAAAAAACATAAGTAAGTAACAAGACCAAAACTGTAATAAACAGTCTGTCCAAAAAGAAAAGCCCAGGACCTAATGGCTTCAGAAACAAATCCAACAAACATTTCAATAAGAATTAATACAAATTTTATTCAAACTATTCCAAAAAAAATGAAGAGGGGACAGTATTTCAACATGTATTGTACAAGACCAACCTTATTCTGATATCAAAATAGAACTTAAGAAAAAAAAAAAAAGGCCAGGCATGGTAGCTCACACCTGTAATCCCAACACTTTGGGAGGCCAAGGTGGGAGGATCACCTGAGGTCAGCAGTTTGAGACCAGCCTGGCCAACATGGTGAAACCTCGTCCCTACTAGAAAAATACAAAAATTAGCTGGGTGTGGTGGCAGGCACCTGTAGTCCCAGCTACTCAGGAGGCTGAAGCAGGAGAATCGCTTGAACCCAGGAGGTGGAGGTTGCAGTGAGACGAGATTGCACCACTACACTCCAGCCTGGGCAACAGAGTGAGGCTCCATCAAAAAAAAGAAAAAGAAAAAGAAAAGAAAAAGAAAACTACAGGCCAATATTCCTGATGGACATAGATGTAAAAATCTTCAACAAAATAATAGCAAGTCAATCACAAAAACATATTAAAAAGATCAATCACCATGATCAAGTAGAGAGTCAAGGATAATTCAACATGTGTAAATCCATAAACATGATACATCACATTAACAGAATCAAGGACAAGAACCATGTAATCATTTCAATAGATGCTGAAAAATCATTCAACAAAATTCAACATTTTTATGATAAAAACTTTCAATGAACTGAGTATGAAAGAAACATAACTCAATATAATAAAGGGTATATAGGATAAACTTACAGCTTACATCACACTGAACAGGAAAAAAAATGAAAGCTGTTTCTCTAAGATTTGGAACAAGATAAAGATGCCCACTTTCATCATTTTTATTCAATACACTGGGAGTCCTAGCCAAAGCAATTAGGCAAGAGACAGAAATAAAGGATTTCCAAACTGGAAAAGGAAAAAATCAAATTATCCTTGTTTGCAGACAAGATAATTTTACAATAAGAAAAATCTGAAGAGTACACCCATGCCAGGTGCGGTGGCTCACACCTGTAATCCCAACACTTTGGGAGGCCAACGCAGGTGGATAACGAGGTCAAGAGATCGAGACCATCCTGGCTAACAGGATGAAACACCATCTCTACTAAAAGTACCAAAAAAAATAGCCGGGCATGGTGGCGGGCACCTGTAGTCCCAGCTACTCAGGAGGAGGCTGAGGCAGAATGGTGTGAACCTGGGAGGCGGAGCTTGCAGTCAGCTGAGACCGTGCCACTGCACTGCAGCCTAGGCAACAGAGCGAGACTCCGTCAAAAAAAAAAAAAAAAAAAAATGCACCCAAAAATTGTTTGACCCAAAATAAATCTAATAAAGCTGTAGAACACAAAATCAACATACAAGAATCAGTAGCATTTTTGTACTCCAATAGCAAACAATCTGAAAAGGAAATTAAGAAAGCAATCTCATTTAAAATAGCTACAAGAAATATAATATATCTAAGAATAAATTTAGCCAAAGATGTGAAAGATCTACAGAGAGAAAACTATAAAAAGTTGGTTTAAAAAATTGAAGAGGACCCAAAAAAATGAAAAGATAGTCCATGTTCATAGATTCAGATAATACTACCAAAATGATCTCCAAATTCAATGGAATTCCTATCAAAATACAAATGATGTACCTCACAGAAATAGAAAAAATAATTTCTAAAATTTTTATGGAACAACAAAAAATCCTGAATAGACAAAGCGCTCCTGAGCAAAAGGAACAAAGCTGAAAACATCATACTATCTGACTTCAAAATACATTATAACACTATAGTAAACAAAAGAGCATGGTACTGGCATAAAAACAGACACGCAGACCAATGGAACAGAATCGGGAACATAGATATATGTCCACATATCTACAGCTACCTTATTTTCAACAAAAGTGCTATGTTAGTTCATTCTTGCATTGCTATAAAGGAATACCTGAGGCTGGTTAATTTATAAAGAAAAAAGGTTTATTTTGGTTCACACTTCCACAGGCTGTATGAGAAGTATGGTGCTGGTATCTGTTCTTGCTGATGCCTCAGGAAGCTTGCAATTATGGCAGAAAGTGAAATGAAGCCAGAGTATCACATGCTGAGAAAAGCAACAAGAGAAAGAGAAGGGAGAGGTTCTAGACTCCTTTAAACAACTAGATCTTGTGATTAGTGATGACTCACTCATTAACAAGAGGATGCCACTAAACCACTCCTTATGGATCCACCTCCATGATCCAACACCTCCCACTAGGCTCCACCTCCAATATTGGAGATCACATTTCAACATGATATTTGGAGGGACACACATCTAAACCATATCACACACTAAGAACATACATTTGGGGAAACAGCAGTCTCGTCAAAAAATGTTGCTGAGAAAACTGATTAACCATAAGCAGAAGAATCTGCAAGACCCATTTTCTCCCTTTAAACAAATGCTGAATCCAAATGGATTAAAGTCTTAAATGTAAGCTGTAAAACTATGAAACTACTAGAAAAAAAAAATGAGAAAATGTTTCAGGACATTGATCTTGGCAAAATATTTTTGAGCAAAACCTCAAAAGTACAGGTAACCAAAGCCAAAACAGACAAACAGGATTACATCAAACTAAAAAGTTTCTGCACAGCAAATGAAACAATTAAGAAAGTGAAGAGAAACGCTACAAAATGGGAGAAAAATATTTACAAACTTTTCATCTGATGAAGTATTAATAACCAGAATATATAAGCCACTCAAGCAACTCAAGGGCAAAAATAACAAATACAGTTGACCCTTGAAAAACACAGGTTTGAACTGCATGGATCCCCTTATACTGGAATTTTAAAAAATAAATATATTGAAAAATACTGTGGAGATTTGTGACAATTTGAGAGAAACTCATACTCAACCATATAGCATAGAAATACCAAAAATATTTTTAAAGGTATTTCATGAACGCAAAAAATATGCATAGATACTAGTCTATTTGATTCAGTGAGACACGAGTAATCTCTGCATGAGTAATTTGTCTCTCCAGGAAATTGTGTATCACAGTAAAAAGTAATCTCCCATGGTTCTTGTTTATTTTTCATTGTGTTTAGTGCAATACCTCAAACCTTGCATAACACCATGGGACCTATATAAAGTGCCACTAGTGATCCTGGAAGTGCTCCCAAGAAGCAGAGAAAAGTCATGATTTTAAAAGAAAAAGTTGAATTGTGTGATATGTACCATAGATTTAGATTTGCAGCTGTGGTTGCTTGTCATTTCAAAGCATTCATATTTTAAACAGACAACATAAACTTACAGTATCAATAAATACAGTGTATTACTATAAATGTATTTTCTTTTTCTTATGATTTTCTTGATAACATATTATTTTCTCTAGCTCACCTTATTGAAAGAATATAGTATATAATACATATAACAGACAAAATATGTTAACTGTTTATATTACCACTAAAGCTTCTGGTCAACAGTAGGCTATCAGTAGTTATGTTTCTGGGAAGCCAAAATTTATACACAGATTTTTGACTACACAGGGGTCATTGCTTCTAACCCTCATGTTGTTCAATGATCAATTGTAATCTGATGAGCAAAAGATCTGAATAAACATTTATCAAAAGGAGAGATGCAGATGACCAATAGGTATATGAAAAAAACTCTCAACATCATTAACCATGAGGGAAATGAAAATAAAAAACACAACTGAGATATTATCTCAACTCAGTTAAAATGGCTTTTATAAAAAATACAAAAAATAATGGATGCTGGTGAGGATGTGAAAAAAGAGAAATACTCATACACTGTTAGTGGGAATGTAAATTAGTACACACACTATGGAAAACAGTATAAAATGTCCTCAAAAACTGAAAATAAAAAGACCATATAATTCAGCAATCCCACTGCTGGGCATATATCAAAAAGAAAATAAATTAGTATATGAAAAGATATCTGCACTCCCATATTTATTACAGCACTGCTCACAATAGCAAAGATGTAGAAGCAGCCTGTGTCCATCAAAAGATAAATGGATGAATAAAGTGTGATGACATATACATAATGTATTATTATTCAGCCATAAAATGGAATGGCATCCTGTCATTTGCAACTACAAGGATGAAACTGGAAGCTGTTATGTTAAGTGAAATGTTCAGTGCAGAAAGACAAATATCATGGGTTCTATCCACATGTGAGAGATGAAAAAAAGTGAATCTCATGAAAGTTGACAGTTGATTGGTGGTCACCAGAGGTTGAGAAGTATGAGGTGGGGTGAAGAAAAGAAATGAGTTGATGGGTACAAAAATGCAATTAGATAGAAGGAATAAGATCTAATGTTTGATAGTAAAGCAGAGCGACTATAGTTAACAATAATTTGTTGTGTAGATCAAAATTATTAGAGAAAATAAATTGTAATGATTTCACTATAAAGAAGGGGTAAATGTTTGGAGTGAAGACTGTCCCAGTTGCCCAGGTTTCATCATTATATATTGTATGCCTGTATCAAAATCTTACCAAATACCCCCCAAATATATATATCCATTATACATCAATAACAAATAAATAAAATAGAGTTGACATCAAATATATCAGTCATATAAATAAATATGACTACACCTAACCAACCGATTAAAATGATTTTCAAATTGACTTTCTAAAGAAAACCTACCTGCTAATTACAATAAACATACTTTAAATAGTGATGTAGTAAAAGTCTTCAAAACATGGAAAAAAGATGGCTCATGATAAGTGAAACAAAAATGCTGGAATTGTTCTGACATACTCTGATAAAAAGGGAATAAAAGTTTCAGATAGGTGAACATGTTGAAATGCATGTGTTATGTATGGTTGGAAGACCCACCAGGTGATTACGTTATTGGGAAGAACTAAGTACATTTATTTACCAAGACCATAAATAATGCACTGGTGAGAGGAAGTTGGAGTCACATAAGAATCTGAAATTAGATGTGTAAATCTCTAATTATATTTTCATTTATTTCAAGTCTTGCTTTTTCAGAAACCAGACATATCCCGGAAAGTGATGGTATAGGATGACACCTTCAATCAAACAGTGGTTCTAGTTATTGTCATCGCCATGTTAGATGTAGTAACTTTGCAACAGCAGATTAACACAGCCTAATATACATGGTGTAAAGACATTATTTGGGGAATAAATTCTTTTCTATGTCAATCGGGAAAGGGAAATCAAAGGCAATGTGTATTATTTTACAACAGAAAATAATGTGTATTTTTTATTTTCTCTGCTAGGGCTATTCTACCTGTAATATGGTTCAAACAAATCTGGGTCATCTGGACATCCCATACAACATCACATTGATGACTTTACGTTGATCAAGCTAGATAGCATGAAGTTGCTAGCATGCCGAAGGCCTTTGTAAAACACGTGAGCTCCAGGGCCTGGGAAATAAATCCTATGAAAATTAAGGGATTTATGGAGAGTCTTTGGTCCTGGAGGCAGTAGAGTTCACACTTGGTAATACTGCTCTAGCTCATGTGTTTACTGACAAAATTTTTCAGCTTTGACTGGGGACTAGAGCACAAACTGGCTCTGGAGACTGTCTGAAATAGCATGCATACTTGTGGAATGGGACATACAGTACAGCAGACCATGTGGTGTAGGATGTATCACTGCTAAGAAAAGATGTAGTTTGAAGTTTGTGGCAAGGCACAGTGAGAGAATCATAATACCTCTGTTCTTCTAATGTAAATACATCGCATCTTTAGAAGACAAACACATTTTGAACAACAATCTATGGCATAATATTAGGTCCTTACAGAAACATAACACCTGATCATGGTTCATACAGCACTATTTCTTGAAAGCAACCACCTACTTGGCAGCAAGCTAACTATGCCAGATTCTCTTGATTCTGGAAAGGACAGCAATTTTTCCTCATGGATATAGGTACCAGTTCTGGGTACATTTTTGTTTTTCTTTTCCAAATAGCTTCAGCCAGTACCATTTTTCAAACGATTATATAATTTTTTATCTACCAGCACGAAATTTGATTTAATATCACAACAGTCCAGGGGATCCTCTTTATAACAGAGGAAGGGTAAGAGTGAGACCGTAACCATGGGGTCCCCTGGTCATATTACGTACCTGCACCATCTAAATTTGCTGATCTGATAAAGCATTAGATGGTGAGCTGAATGCATAGCTGAAATACCTACATAGCTTGAAGGGAATGCATGAAAAAAATGGTGCCTTCTACCAGGATGCAGTATAGGTGTTAATTCAAACATATCAATATAGCACTGTGTCCTCAATAGGAAGAGTACATGGAGTTCAAAAAACAAAGAATAGGAAAAAGAATAAGCCCAATAACACACATTTATATTCTCAATAACACACTGAGACATTGTGCACGTCTTGTTTCAAAACATTCAGAACCCCTTGTTTCTGAAACTAGAGGCAGAAGGCGGAATCACTATTTTACAAACAGAAAATGGCTTGGATTATCAGGAGGAGCTGGGGGCTGCTAATACACCACAAAAGTCGGGCGAAAAATGGATAAAATCCAGGTGATCTACTTGGGTAACTTCTGGTACTGTTTTGCTCAATTGTGATGGTAAATGGAGGGCATAGCACTCTTGGTCTTATATGGGAGCTCAGGTGGGCCTGCCTATTGAGACAGAGTTTCAGATCCCTCACATGTGAGTCTGTAGGTCAAAATATCAAGAAACCATCGAAGCCAGAAGAAGTTCTAGCTGAGGGTGAAGAGAGTCTAGACTAGGTTGTGAAGAAATAAAACAGTGGCTATTAACTGTAGACCTGAGACTCTCTCGTATGTTTCCCATCAGAAAGAGAAGTTCACTAGTCTCCTAACGAAACAGGTCCCTGGATGTATATGAAGATGTGGAGCTAAACTACACAAAAGATGGCATGTAGCAGACAAAAAGATGTGTCTCCCAGACCCACCTTTAAAGAAAGAGGGGCTGCTTAACTGAAGGAAATGCCATTGGCAGTCTCCAGCTCCTAGCTCTTTCAGGGTCTGCTTCAGATGCAGAGTGCTACCTCACCAAGGTCATAGAGTCCCCAGAGTAGCCCAGATGTAGTAACTGAACAAGGTGGGGGTATAAAAGCCTAGCCATATTTGCCTGTCATAGGACAAACAAACTTTGTCTCACTCTCTTCTGAGAACCAAGCCTGTGACACTTGAGTATTTCCAAAAGCAAACAACAGAATATTTACTAACCAATGCCTTTCTTCTCTAACACCAATGCTCATGGAGGAAGCCTAGAGATATTCTCATACGTTGGCCTTATCCCACTGAAATTTTACAAAGTATAGCACTTTCATGTGAGGAGAACTGTTACAAATTAAATTAATGGGACTCTATGGTACATATAAGGCTTTATTTTAATGAGTTGAATTTATAATGGAGTTGATTTTTATTATCTCCCAGGGTGATTTTATAATTGATACAATCACCTTTCTCCAAAAACTTCCTCTCTTAGCTACTGAATTCCATCTTGCTTGTTTTCTTTCTTAGTTTCCCTATGCTATTATAATAGGGGGCTAATAAGTGCCCCATGTTATGATAATGAGAAACAGTGTCTTCCCATATAAAAGAAATGCTTTAACAGATTTCTTTCCTGCAAATGAGTTGGAGAACCCTTCCTTCACCAAGTCAACCTAGGGACACAAATTCATGCCAGTATTTTCAGAGAGAACTCTGAGCTGGACATAAGGATCCCCATGTTCTTGTTCTGGTTATGTGTGGTCTCCAATTAAGTTAGTCTGTCTGACCCATAGTAGTCATACTTTTTCCATGGAGATAGTCTCTGTCCTATATCATCATGTTATTGTTATAGAATCTGAAAAGTTCTTATGAGAAAGTACATTGAAAAGTTAATAATACCTTACATTGTAGAATGATTTTATTACCCGAGACATATCTTTGAAATTGCCTGAGATATTAAACTCATTCTTTAAATTTAGCTAAAATAATGTTTTGAATTCATTTGATTCTAATCAATAGAACTGTTGATAAAGCTGCAAATAGGGAAGAATTAAACATGTAATAATGAGGTATAAAAGAGTGAAGCAATATTGTGGGAATCAGCTCATATTCATACTAAAATGTTTTGGATTGTTTAAAAACAGCAAAATAGAATAGTGAAAATAAAGCCTTGTCCGAAATAAAATAATATCCAAAAAAATCACCGTCTGATAAATCCAAAGTTAGCCTGAACTGCTCCATTGCATTATAATGAAAAAAATAAATAAATCAACAAGCTTTGAAAAGACAGAGAAATCATTAGATATAAATAACACAGGATTACTCCAAACAAATTATATTCTACAAACTTTATGGCTGTGCAACACTCATTTCTGAAATAATAAAGAAAATGCATCATGAACTGCATATTGGGATCTTACTAAAGTACTTGATTGCCATGGCTCATAAAATTTTACTGGTAAAAAATTAGTAAAATTAGTTTTATATGAGCAGAGGAATTTGGCCTGAAACCTTAGAACAAAATTAAGGAAGTCAGAGTGGAGGATAAATAGGGATGTGCTCAGTGACTCCCAGTTTCTGGTCTGTAGAGTGGCTTCATAAACTCTCCTGGGCCTTCATTAATGGACATACATACACAAATATGCCTAGGGCCTGCCTCAGGCCTCCTAATAGAGAATCTCAGTAGTAGAACTGGAGAATCTATATTTTGAACAAGATATCTCAGGTGACACTGATTTGTCGCCATGTTTGTGGATTACTAGCATGACCAAGTATACTGAAAAGGGAATACCTTAGCTCAACCAATAGCCAGAATGCCAAGTTCATTTAGAATGTATATGCAAGAGTGTTATCTGGGAGAAAGAGGCAACATAATTATTCTGAGACACTAAGCAAGATTGCATTGCCAAACCAAATCCAGAGAACATTGGACCCAACTGCATTCTCTGCCTGCCAATAAACACATCCTCTGCAGATTCATACTGCATGTCAGCCTCTAGGTGTGCCAGTTCCATCACAAGAATGCATTCTCTCTATACTTATTCCGTCAGAATTATGATCCTAATCTGGCACTTACAAAAATTTTCTTAGAGAAAATAAGTGTTACATGGCTAAAAATGTTGGATGACTAAGTGAATGTGGGGAACTTGGGTTAACAAAGTTAAATGGGTTTCTTTACTGTAGGGCTTTTAAAAAGTCGTGTATATTAATATGTACTATGGACTTCAAATATAAGCTATGAAACACAGTGCTTCAACACACTTTTATAAAAGTGTTTCACTCTTGTATATCTCATGATCACGTCCATGAAACACATTTAAATTTCACAGGATATATCTCTTGGGTCTAGTAATCTGTGGAACACACTTTTGGAATCACTTTTATGTGCACTCAAAATCCCAGTTTCTTTTTGTTTGTTTGTTTTAAATTTACTTACTTTTTATTTCAATACGTTTTAGGGGAACAGGTGAGGTTTGGTTACATGAATAAGTTCTTTAGTGGTGATTTCTAAGATTTTGGTGCTCCCATCACCCATCACCTGAGCAGTGTACACTGTACCTAATGTGTACACTGTACCCAATGGGTACTCTTTTATCCCTCACCCCCCTCCCACCTTTCCCCACGTCCCCAAAGTCCATTGTATTATTGTTATGTATTTGGGTCCTGATAGCTTAGCACCTGCTTATGATGTGCTGTTACCTTAAGCTTGCTCGTATTTTGTCTAGGATTTTTGCATCAATGTTCAGGGAGATTGGTCTGTAGTTTTCTTTTGTTGTTATATCCTTTCCTGGCTTCGGTATCAGCGCAATACTGGCTCCCTCGAACAAGTTAGGGAGGATGCCCTCTTTCTCAGTTTTTTTTGGGAATAGTTTCAGTAGGATTGGTACCAATTCTCTGAAGGTCTGATAGAATTCTTCTGCGAATCCATCAGGCTCTGGGCTTTTGTTGTTGGTGGTGGTGGTAACTTTTTAAATTACTGATTAAATTTCACTTCTTGTTATTGGTCTATTTAGGATTTCTATTTCATTCTGATTCAAACTAGGAGGGTTTAATGTTTCCAGAAATTTATCCATTTCCTCTAGATTTTTCTATTTTGGGCACACCGAGGCGTGCATAGTGTCTCTAATAATCTTTTGTATTTCTATAGCGTCTTGATTGTAACATCTCCATTTCCATTTCTAATTGAGCTTATTTGAACCCATTCTCTTCTTTTCCTGGTTAATATAGCTAATGGTCTATCAAGTTTTTGTTTCTTTTCAAAGAAACATTTGTTTTGTTTTATTGATCTTTGTATTTTTGGTTTCAATTCATTTAGTTTTGCTCTGATCTTTGCTATTTCTTTACTTCTGCTATATTTGGGTTTCGTTTGCTTTTCTTTCTCTACTCCCTTGAGGTGTGATGTTAGGTTGTCAACTTGTGATCTTTCAGGCTTTTTGCAAATGCAAGTATTTAGTGCTACAGCCTTTTCTCTTAGCACTGCTTTTGCTGTATCCCAGAGGGTTGGACAACTTGTGTCACTATTATCATTCATTTTGAATAATTTTAAAATTTTAATCTTGATTTTATTGTTGACACAAAAATTATTCACGATCAAATTGTTTAAATTCTATGTACTTTTAGACTTTGGAGGATTCCTTTTGGAGTTTATTTCCAGTTTTATTCCTCTGTGATGTAAGATGATACTTGATATAATATTGATTTTTAAAAAATTTATTGGGACTTGTTTTGCGGCCTCTCACATGGTCTAATTTGGAGACTGTTCCATGTGTTGATGAGAAGAATGTATATTCCATATTTCTTGGATAGAATTTTATGTAAACATCTGTTAATCCATTTGTTCTAGAGTGAAGTTTAAGTCCAGTGATTCTTTGTTGACTTTCTGTCTTGATTATCAGTTTATTGGTGTCAGTGCAGTGCTGAAACACCACACAAATATTGTGCTGCTATCTATCTCTTTCCTTAGGACTGGTAGTAGCTATTTTATGAATCTGGGAACTCTGGAGTTGGGTGCATATATATTTAGAATTGTGATATCTTCTTGATGAATTTATTCTTTTATCACTTAATAATGACCTTCTTTGCCTTTTTTTACTGTTCTTGCTTTAAATTAAGTTTTACCTGCTGTAAGTACAGCTACTCATGTTCCCTTTTGGTTTCTATTTGTGTTCAATATCTTTTTCCACCTCTTTACCCTGAGTCTATGGGAATCCTTGTGCATTACGTGAGTCTTTTGAAGACAGCAAATAGATGTTTGTGATTTTTTTTTTTTTGTTTATCCATTCTGCCAATCTGTATCTTTTAAGTAGAACATTCACAGCGTTTACATTCAATGTTAATAATGAGGTGTGAGGTAGTGTTCCAGCCATGATGTTGACTGTTAGCTAGATATTTTGCTTTCTTCATTATGTTATCGTGTTACAGGCCCTGTGAGTTTCAGGATGTCAAGAGGTTCTATTCTAGTGCATGTTGTGCTTGCATTTTAAGCTTTAGAACTCCTTTCAACATTTCTTGTAGGACTGGTCTGGTAGTGACAAATTAGCTCAGCATGTACTTGTCTGAAAAAGACTTTATTCTCCTTATTTATGAAACTTAGTTTAGCTGGATATAAAATTAATGGCTGGGAGAGAAGTAGAGCATATGGCAGAATACAAGACTCTAATGATTGCCCCCACTCCCTGCCAAAAGGACACCAATTTAATTATCTACACACACACAGACACACACAGCACTTTAGTAAGACCCCCAAATCAGGCAAGCACTCACAGTACTTGGTTTTAATTTCATATTGCTAAAAGACACTAAATAGGTAGGAAAAACAGTCTCACCACCACAATCCCTTCCCGACTCCCTGGCGGCAGCAGCATGGGGCAGAGAGCACTTCTATGCGCTGGGGAGGGGGAGAGCCAGCAATTGTGAAAGATTGAATTCAGTACTGCCCTTGTTAGAGCAGAAAGCAAAACCAGAAGAAACTCTGCTGACACCTGCCTGTGGAGGATGCCTTTAAATCAGCTGTAGCCAGAGGGGAATCACTGATCCCAATGATCAGAACTTGAACTTGAGTTCCCGCACGCCTTGCTACCATGGCTATAGTGCTCCAGGGCTCCAAATCAATGTGAAAGGCAGTCTAGGCCATAAGGACTGCAACACCTGGGCTAGTCTTGGGTCTGAAATGGACCCAGAGATAGTAGCCTGGGGTGGGGAGACACAGACCTATTGAGTCACCAGCTGGGGCAGCTAAGGGTATGCTTGCATAACCCTTCCCATAACCCCAGGCCACACAGCTCAGGCTTCAAAAGAGGCCCCTTTCTTCCATTTGAGGAGACAAAAAAAGTGAGGAGGGCTTTGTCTCGCATCTTGGATACCAACTCAGCCATAGCAAGATAGGGCATCATTCAAAGTCATGAGGGTCTCTTTCCAGGACCTAGCTCCCAGGCATTTCTAGACATACCCTGGGCCAGAAAGGAATTCATTGTCTTGAAGGGACAATCCAGCCCTAGGAATGGAAGAACCCAGTTTTAGCTGAATTTATCTCCTGCTAACTAAAGAGCCCTAGAGCCCTGAATAACCAGCAGTGATACCCAGGTTCTACATCGAGGGCTTTGAGTGACATATGGACTTGCTGGCCACAGGTGAGACTCAGCATATTCCCAGTGGTGGTGGCTATGGGGTGAGACTCCTTCTGCTTGACTAAAGTAGAGGGAAAAGTAAAGGGGACTTTGCCCTGCACTTTAGTTATAGTTTGGCCACATGGGAGTAGGGTAGTAAGCATGATCTTGGTGTCTCCAATTCTAGGACTTGACTCTTAAAAAGCATTTTGGGATCTTCCCTGGGTCAGAGGGGAGACCACTCCCTTAAGGGTGAGTCCTAGGCCAGGCAGCATTCACAACAAGGTGACTGAAGAGGCTTTTGGGCCTCAAGGGAACATCGGCGGTAGTCTGGCAATACTCTCTGTGAGCCTGAGGTGGTCTTGGCCACTGGGTGAGGCTACTCTGCCTTTGGAAAGAGGACGAAAGAGTGGGAAAGACTGTATCTTGTGGTGAGTGCCAGCTCAGCCTCAGTATAATAGAACACTAGGTGAACTTCTACAGTTCTTGACTACAGACCTGGGCTCCCAGATGGCACCTCTGGACCCACACAGTTCTGGGGAGCTCACCACCTTGAAGGGAAAAACACAGGCTTGGCTAGCTTTGCCACTTGTTGATTGTAATGCCCCAGCCAGAGAGTGGTTGCATCAGGACTTGGGTGAGACTCAGCACTGTACTGACCTAAGGTCTCCTTCAGCACAGTCCTAGGGGTTGTAGCTACAGGGGTTACTTGTGTCACTCCACTCCCAGCTCCAGGTCGCTTATTCCATTTGTTTGGAATAAAGTAAGGGAAAAAAAAACCAAAAAACAAAAAAACAAAAAAACAAGAGTCTGCCTGGTAATCCAGAGAATTCTTCCCAATCTTGTTCAAAACTATTAAGGTGGCAACCCTATGCATCTGAAAGAACCACAGTGCTACTGGGCTTGGTGTCCTCCATAAAGCAGATACAGCTTAGATTGCAACATCCAATTCCTTTTGAATATCTGGAAATTCTTCCCAAAAAGGATGGGTACAAACAAGCCCAGACTGCAAAGACTACAATAAATACCTAACTCTTCAATGCCCAGCCACTGAAGAACATCTGCTAGCATCTGTACCATCCAGGAAAACATGACCTCACCAAATTAACTAAGTAAGGCACTAGAGATCAATCATGAAGAAACAAAGATATGTGATCTCTCAGATAATTCAAAATAGTTGTTTCGAGGAAACTCAAAGAAATTCACAAAAGCACAGAGAAGGAATTCAGAATTCTATCAGACAAATTTAACAAAGAAATTGAAATAAAAAGAATCAAGCAGAAATTCTGAAGTTGAAAAATGCAATTGGCATACTAAAGAATGCAACAGAGTCTTTTAATAGCACAATTGATCAAACAGAAGAAAGAATTAGCTTGAATACAAGCTATTTGAAAATACATAGAGTAGACAAAAGAAAAAAGAACAAATAACAAGGAAGTACACTTACAGGATCTAGAAAATAGCCTAAAAAGGGAAGATATATCAGTTATGGGCCTTATAAGGGAGGTAGAGAGATAGGGGTAGAAAGTTTACTCAGGGAAATAGTAATAGAGAGTTTCCCACACCTAGTAAAAGATATGAATATCCAAGTACTAGAAGGATATAGAACACAAAACAAAGAAAACTACCTCAAAGCATTTAATAATAAAACTCCCAAAAGTCAAGAGTCAAGAAAGGATCCTAAAAGCAGCAAGGAAAAAGAAACAAATAACATAAAATGGTGCTACAATACATCTGACAGCAGACTTTTCAGTGGAAACGTTATAGGCCAGGAGAGGATGTCATGACATGCTAAAAGTCCTGAATAAAAAAATCTTTTATCCTAGAATAGTGTATCTGGTAAAATTATTCTTCAAACATAAAGAAGAAATACTTTGCCAGACAAACAAAAGGTGAGGGATTTCATCAACACCAGATCTGTCCGACAAAGAATGCTAAAGGGAGTATTTCAATCAGTAAGAAAAGGATGTTGATGAGCAATAAGTAATCACCTGAAGGCACAAAACTCGCTGGTAACAGTAAGTACACAGAAAAACATAGAATATTGTAACACTGCAACTGTGGTGTGTAAACTACTATTATCTTATCTAGAAAGACTTTAAAATAAACTAATAAAAAATGGTAACTACAACTTTTCAAGACATAGACAATACAATAAGATATAAATAGTAACAACAAAAAGTTAAAAAGTGGAGGAATGAAGTTAAGGCATAGAGTATTACTTTTCTTTGGTTGTTTGTTTTGTTTATGTAAACAGTGTTCAATTGTTATCAGCTTAAAATAACGGATCATATGATAGTATTTGCAAGCCTCATGGTAACCTAAAAAAAATAAAATACCATGGATACACAAAAAGTAACAAAGGAAGGAACTAAATCATATCACCAGAGAAAATCACCTTCACTAAAAGGAAAAGATAAAAGACATAAAGAAAGAAGAAAAGACCACAAAATGACCAGAAAATAAATAATAAAATAGCAAAAGCAATCTTTACTTATCAATAGTAACATTGAACGTAAACTCACTAAACTCGCTAATCAAAAGACATAGGGTGATTAAATGAATATAAAAAACAATATGCATTGATCCATTGCCTACAAGAAACACACTTCACCTATAAAGACAAACATAAACTGAAAATGAAGGGATGGCAAAAGGTATTCCATGCCAATGGAATCTACAAAAGAACAGGAGTTGCTATATTTGTATCACAAAAAATAGATTTAAAGACAAAACTATAAGAAGAGACAAAAAAAGGTCACCATATAATAATGAAGTGGTCAATTCAGCAAGAGGATATAATGATAGTAAATATATATATGCACCCAACACTGGATCACCCAGACATATAAAACAAATACTAGTAGATCTAAAGAGAGACATAAACCTCAATACAATAATATATAGTGACTTAAACATCCCACTTTCAGCATTGGATAGGTCATTCAGACAAAAAAAAAATCAACAAAGAAACATCAGACTTAATCTGCACTATAGACCAAATAAATCTAATAGATATTCACAGAAGATTGTATCCTACAGCTTAACAATACACATACTATTCCTCAGTACATGCATACTTCTTAAGTGTAGACCATATGTCAAGTTACAAAACAAGTCTTAAGGCATTCAAAAAAAAATGAAATAATATAAAGCTTATTCTCTGATCACAATAGAATAAAACTAGAAATTAATAACAAGAGGAATTTTGGAAACTATACAAATACATGGAAATTAAACAATATAGTCCTGAATAACCAGTGGGTCAATAAAACAAATTAAGAAGCAATTTAAAATTTCTTGAAACAAAAGATAATAAAAACATGATATGAGTTAACCAAAAACATAAAAAAATCTTCACAATGAAAAACATAAAACACTGATGAAATAAAGAGGACACCAAAAAATGAAAATATATTCCATGTTCATGGATTGAAGGAATCAATATCATTAAAATGTCCATACTACCCAAAGCAATCTACAGATGCAATGCAATGCCTATCAGAATACCAGTAACATTCTTCACAAAAATAAAAATAAAAATTCTAAAATGTATATGGTACTACAAAAGACCCAGAATAGCCAAAGTTATCCAAAGCAACAAGAACAAAATGGAAGGGATCACATTACCTGACTTCAAATTATACCACAGAGTTACAGTAACCAAAACAACATGAAACTGGCATAAAAACAGATACATATACCAATGGAACAGAATAGAGAACGGGGAAACGAATCCACACACCTACAGTAAACTCATTTTTAACAAAGTTGCCAATAATGTATACTGGGGCAAAGACAGTCTCTTCAATAAATGATGCTAGGAAAGCTGAATATCCACATGAAGAAAGATAAAATTAGACTCTATCTCTTGCCATTTACAAAAATCAAATCAAAATTGATTAAGGACTTAAATGGACAAATGGGATCATTTCAAGTTAAAAATCTTCTGCATAGCAGAGGAAACAATGAACAAAGTACATAGATAAATCACAGAATTGGAGAAAATATCTGCAAACTATCCATCTGACAAGGAATTAATAACCAAAATACATAAGGAGCTTGAGCAACTGAATAGGAAAATATCTAATAATCTGATTTAAGAATGGGCAAAATGTTTGAATAGACATTTTTTTTTTTTTTTTTTTGAGACGGAGTCTCGCTCTGTCGCCCAGGCTGGAGTGCAGTGGCCGGATCTCAGCTCACTGCAAGCTCCGCCTCCCGGGTTCCCGCCATTCTCCTGCCTCAGGCTCCCGAGTAGCTGGGACTGCAGGCGCCGCCACCTCGCCCAGCTAATTTTTTGTGTTTTTAGTAGAGACGGGGTTTCGCCGTGTTAGCCAGGATGGTCTCGATCTCCTGACCTTGTGATCCGCCCGTCTCGGCCTCCCAAAGTGCTGGGATTACAGGCTTGAGCCACCGCGCCCGGCCTGAATAGACATTTTTCAAAAGGAGACATACAAATGGCAAATGAACATATGAAAAGGTGCTCAACATCATTGAGAAATGCAAATCAAAACTGCAATGAGATATCATCTCACCCAGTTAAAATGGCTTTTATTAAAAAGACAGGCAATAATAAGTGCTGATGTGGAGGATGTGGAGAAAAATGAACCCCCATACACTGTTTGGAATGTAAATTAGTACAACCACTGTGGATAACAGTTTGAAGTTTCCTCAGAAAACTAAAAATAGAGCTCTATACAATTCAGCGACTCCACTTCTGGCTATATACCCAAAAGAAAGGAATCAATATATCAAAGCAATATCTGCACTCTCATATTTGTTGCAGCTCTATTCACAATAGCCAAGATTTGGAAGCAACCTAAGTGTACATCAGCAGATGAATGGATAAAGAAAATGTGGTATTTCCGCATGTTCCCACTCATAGGTGGGAACTGAACAATGAGATCACTTGGACACAGGAAGGGGAACATCACACACCGGGTCCTATTGTGGGGAGGGGGGAGGGGGGAGGGATAGCATTAGGAGATATACCTAATGTAAATGACGAGTTAATGGGTGCAGCACACCAACATGGCACATGTATACATATGTATCAAACCTGCACGTTGTGTACATGTACCCTAGAACTTAAAGTATAATAAAACCCGAAAAGATAAGATAACCCCCCCCTCAAAAAAAGAAGAAAATGTGGTATTTATACACAGTGGAGTACTATTCAGCCATAAAAGCAGAATGGAATTCAGTCATTTGCAACAACATGTATGGAAGTGCAGGTCATTATATTAAGTGAAATAATCCAGGCACAGAAAAACAAACATCACATGTTCTCACGTATTTGTGAGATCTAAAACTAATAATAATTGAACCCATGGAGAGAGAGTAGAAGTATGGTTACCAGATGCTGGGAAGGGTAGGGGAGGTAGTGGTGGGGAGGTTGGAATGGTTAAGGGGTACAAAAAATAGAATGAATGAATAAGGCTTAGTATTTGATAACATAACAGGGTGACTACAGTCAATACAGATTTAATTGTACATTTCAAAATAATGAAAAAATATAATTGTATTGTTTGTAACACAAAGAATAAATGCTTGAGAGATGGATATCCCATCTTCCAAAATGTGATTATTATGGATTGCATGCCTGTATCAAAACATTTCATGTCCTCCATAAAAATATACATCTACTATGCACTCACAAAATTAAATAGAAATTTTTTTAATTGAAAAAATTCTTGACTGACAGTTATTCTCTTTAAGGAGGCTAAAGATAGGATCCCATTCCTTTCTGGCTTTGGAGGTTTCTGCTGAGAAGTCCGCTGTTAGTTCAACAGACTTTCCTTTTTAGGTTACCTGATGCTTTGTTCTCACAGCTCTTAGAATTCTTCCCTTCACATTGACTTTAGATTGTCCAATGAACATACGCCTAGGTGATACCCTTTTTGCACTGAATCTCCCAGGAGTTCTTTGAGCTTATTGTATTTGGATATCTAAATCTCTAGCAAGGTCAGGGACGTTTTCCTCAATTGTTCTCTCAAATAAGTTTTCCAGGGCTGGATTTGGTGGTTCATGCCTGCAATCCCAGCACTTTGGGAGGCTGAGGCAGGTGGACCACGTGAGCCCAGGAGTTCAAGACCACCCTGGGCAACATGGTGAAACCCTATCTCTACAAAAAATTATAAAAAATTAGCAAGGTGTGATGGCACGTGTCGGTAGTTACCGCTACTCAGCAGACTGAGATGGGAGGATCACTGGAGCCCTGGAGGTCAAGGATGCAGTAAGCTGTGATTGCGCTACTGCACTCCAGCCTAGGTAACAGACTGAGACTGTCTCAAGAAAAATAAGTTTTCCACACTTTGTGCTTCTTCTTCTCTCTTAGGAATGCCAGTGATTCTTGAGTTTGGCCATTTTGCATAATCCCAAATTTCTTGGAGACTTTATACATTTCTTTTATTTTTTTCTGTATGTTTGTATGATTGCATTAATTCAAAAGCTTTGTCTTCAAGCTATGAAATTCTGTCTTCTATTTGGTCTATTCTAGTTTTAAAAGTTTCAACTGCATTTTGTAATTTCCTAAATATATCTTTCTTTTCCATAAGTTCTAGTTGTTTTTTCTTTAAAAATGTCTCTTTAAAAAATTTTTCATGTATGTCCTGAATTGTTGCTTTTAAATTTCTTTATGCTGATTTTCACCTTTCCATTGTATCTGCGTGAGTAACTTAATAATAAAACTTTTGCTTTCTTTATCTGATATTTCAAAGATTTCATCCTGGTTTAGATTCATTTCTGGAGAGCTAGTGTGATTTTTTGGTGTGTTATGGAACCTCTATTTATATTGCCAGAATTATTTTTCTTGTTCCTTTTCATTTGGGTAGACTGAGTCTTCTAATTATTTTTGAGTTTATTTTTGATTTGACTTTTTAAAAAATTCAACCTTTAGGATGTGACTTTAATTATTTCAGTTCATTGTAATTAAATTTGGCTCTGACTTCTTTAGGGTGTGAAGACTGTTTGAGTTTCTTTGTTATAAAGAGACTTTGTATGATGGCTTCTCAGATTATGGTTGTAGTAGCAAAATGGTAGGTGTGCAAGCATTTTCACTGTCTTTTGTGGGGTGAAATGGAAGCGGTCCTTTAAAGATTATCTCATTCCCCAGTGGTGTGCACTTTTTATTTTACCTTTTCCTCTAGTATTTTATTTATTGGGTGGGATAGTTCACATTTCAGGCCAGTAAGAAAGGTGCCCATGCGAAAAAACTGGCTGTGTCTAAAGCAGGTGGGTAAATGAAATATCCAATGGTGGACAGAGATCCTAGCCTTGACAGAGGTGGCTGGGGAGCTCTTAGTGAAATGCACTGAGGTCTTTTCATGGGGAAGAGAAGGAGCCACATCAACTCCCCTCCTAGGGCAGGAGGAAAGTGATCCACCTCCCAGTCACACTCCCGACCCAGTGTTCCAGCTATTCAGGTCAGACAGGCTCCTCCTTTCGTTTGCAGGAATATAGACATTGCATGTAGAGAGAGAATTTGATTCTACCTCTTGTGCAAGTGCGAACCTGGAGTGCACTCCTCCTGTGCAGATGCCATCACCCTGAAGTATTCCAGAAAAGCTGCCTACAGGTGTACTCATGCCAAGGACCCATGGAGGAAGCCCCAGCTGTGTCTGTAGTGGTCGATGAGGAGAAAAGAAATCTCTTTCTCTAAGACTCTTCTCAAGAACCAGGGCTGCCTGACTGTTGAGTAGAACTGCAGACTTTCCCCCATTGAGCCCAGAACTGTACCTATGCCTCTACTGCAAGAAACTTCTCACAAGCAGAAAGTTCTGAGACTCAAGGCCACCATCTGGATTCTTTTGTCCCATGGGGTGATTCTTTAATGGGATGTACCTCCCCACCTGTACCCCAGGAGTAGGAGTCCCTGAGAGATTACTGTGAATACTGCTGCTTCTCTGGGTCTAGTCACCCAACTGGACTGCCACACGCTACGCTGGTGCTGGGAAATGTCTGCATGGGATCCAGTGATGTGACCTATTCTCAAGACTTCCAGCAGTGGGTACCAGCATCAGTTCTGATAGGGGTAGCAGAGGAGTGAGGTAGACTCTGTGAGATTCCTTGATTACAAATTAGGTTTAATGTCTTCTCAAATGCCAGTTGTAGTAGTAATGAACTGGTCATGTGGACACACTCAGGACCAACTGCTTAGCCAGGGTGATGTGGGCAATGGTGATAGATGAGGTCACACAAGTTATCTCCTTCCTGGGCACTGTGTTATTCAGCCTGCAGATGCTGTCATGGGTTGTCAGTTGGCCTCCAGCCAGGAGGTGGCACATGCAAAATAGCACTGGCTGCAGTAGTAGCAATGGGATTTCTGTTTGTCTTATGTTCCCCAGGGGAGGTACTCTGGTGTATCAGGCAGTGAGCAGGGACATAGACCTCCCAAAAGCTTCCCTCCCTTGTGTTAAGCTACCAGGGTGGGTGGAGGGACAAAGCCAGGTGGAGGCTGGGTCTGGAAAGTCCGTGCTGTGGCTCTCCACATGAAAGTGCAAGCAGCAGCCCCAGTGAGGAGCAGAAGACAGTTCTCTGGCCACTGGGGTAATGTTCCAGGGAGGCACACAGCTGCTGCTGCTGTACAGAACAGTCCACAAGGGAGTGGGTATTAGCGGGAGCAATAAGCCCCACCCAGCTCCCATACACTTGGTAAGCCAGGTCTCCCACTTGCAGTGTTCCACTAGCAGAAGCTAGCTAGGTTCCAGTCAGTCTGCGCTCAGGACTCAAAACAGTCCTAGGCTGTAAGTCTTGTCCACAGAGACAGAAACCACTGAGGCTTTCAGGACCCTCCCCTCCCAGGCTGCCCATGAAGCAGGGTCGCCCAGCTCCTCACTTAAAATTACATCTCAAATCTCACTTGGGACATTCTCACAATCTGTGACCACCCTGAGTTAGCTGGCAGAGTTTCACAAGGCTCCTTGTTAGGTAGCATTAGCGATGGCTTCTCTCCTTCCCTGCTGGAGACTGGGAGTGCACACACAGCAGGTCCTGATGCTGCTCCTTTTCATATACTCCCCACCATGTACTAAATCAGCTCCAGAGCTGGGTAAGGTTAAGGCCTTTCTCACTGGCCTGGATTGCCAGGTTCCCTGGTGGAAGTTATATCCCACAGGTAGCTTATCTACTTCTCAAACAGTTTGATAGTTTCTTAACAAGCTAGACATACACCAACCATATATATCACTCATTCCATTTCTGAGTTTTTACCCAAGCAGGTAGGAATGAGAAGTAGGAATTGCAAAAGGCACAAGGAAACTTCTGTGAGTAAATTACATTCATCATCATTGTTGTTTTAATGGTTTCCTGTGTGTACATATGTCAAAACTTGTGCCATTATACAATTTAAACATGTAGTTTTTTGTATATTGATTATACCTCAGTAAAGCTCTTTAGGAAAAGGAGAGTATGTTTATCTTATATTGAACTCAGGAGGGGAAATAAGTCTCCTCTGAGAGTTAGTAATTATAGCTTGTCCTCATGTAGATTTGACTTGCAAAATTCCACTAACTAATGCCTCTGGAGGCCCCAAGATGAGAAATGAGTATAAATTTACCCCGCTAGAAATCCTGTTAAGAGCTAAAACAAATTTATCTTAAGGGAGACACTCTGAATTTTAACCTTGTTGTATTCCTACAATAAAGTCATGAAATTTAAATTTAAGTTTGTAATACAGTATTCCCAAATATTCAAGAAAGTAGAAAACCATGGGTGAAAGGTGGAATTCTCCACAGGAACCTCCCCAGGACATAAGTATTGATTTATCATATACAAAATATAAATTTCATTAAAATACGTAAAGACATTAAAATATAGAATTTAAAAAATAAGTAAGGTAAATTTCAACGAGAAACAAATTCCACATTTAAAAATAAAGATCGTATTCACTGAAGTTATACAAGAAAGAAACAAACAGTGAATAAGATTAAGTTAAAAAGAAAATCAGTGATCTGAAACGTAGATCTACAGAAATTACATGAAATATGTCACAAAGAGCTAGACATTTAATGATTAAAAAGAGATTAAGAGATTTGGAAGATATAATAAGTTCCAATATGCTTCTAATCACCGTTTTAATAAGCAATACTCATGAGACAGTGAGAGAGAAATTATGCAAATAAAAATTGCTGAAACTTTTCTATAACTGGTAAAAATTATGAGTGTTTGGATTCAGAAGTTCATCAGTTCCTAAAGAGAATAAATAAATCCAAGAAACACTGATGAATCAGGTAGTTGTACAGCATAGACAATAATTTTAATAAAAATTTTCAATATTTTATGTTTAAATTTTTACGTACCATTTTCAGGGGATTTTTTTCTCTATGCATTAACCCACTGAACACTTCTATGAGAAAATTTATTGCCACTTAAAACACTTAAGAATTTATTTTAAAATGCTCAGAAATGTGGTATGGCAAAAATAAAAACAAAGCCATATTCAGGAAACTTCGGGTTCAAAAGCTCAGCTGTGCCACTTGTCAGCAATATGCCGTTGTTCCCTATGTAAGCAAGAAGCAAACATTGTCTGGAAGCAAGAGATATCGATTTTTGTTTCAATTCTACCTGTAATTTATAATTCCATTATTACTAAACTAACCATCATTCCATACTTAATTATCCTTTTGAAAAAATGCACTTAAATTACTTCGCCTGTCATCCAGGGGTGTTAAAAGGCAAAATAATAATGGAAGATAAATGTTACAATGGTTTGGAAAAATATGACACAAAATTGACACTTATTATTTAAGGCTATTTTTGAGTTGAGTGTTCCGTTTTAACTAGCTATCACCCTTAGAGTCAGAACTTTATGTCTTTGCTGCTGTTTCATAAGTACAAAGCATGCCATAGTAGATAAGGATTCAAGAGACTGCTTAGAGGGCATACTTTGTAGCTTACTAGAAAAATGCCCTGAGTCAAGTCAGAGAATCTCCAAATAGAAAGGGATGATAAATGTCATATGTGGGCTTCCATGCGTATTTATTAATAAGCAATTGAATCTCCTTTACCACAGCCTTGTCAATGGGTGGTTCAACTTATGATTGAATATGTCTTGTGATGACAAATGGAGTACTGCCTAAGAAAGTCAATTCTGAGTGTCAAAAAGTTATTCCTTATCCTGGCACACTCAACCTTAATGACACTTATTTTCCCCAAAAAGAGAGTGGAGTGATAATAATAGCAACCATTTATTAACTACCTACTATATGTCAAGCATGGAATTAGGCACTTTCCATAGTTAAATTCTAATCATCACAAATTCCTGCAAGATAAGTGTAACTATCCTCCTTTGACATTATAAGGAAACTGAGATTCGAATTTAAGTGTCTTTGCCTAAGGCCACACACTAATCATTAGAAAAATCTAACTCTTGCTTCCAGTCTGCTAAGATTGCTGTAAAAAAAAAAAAAAAATTAAATTAAATCTTACAAGAAAAAGAGATTTGTAAATTGAATTTTAAAAAAATATAAGCTGCTCTTATAATTACTGTAAATGTTTACCTGGTAGGACCGGTGTTCAATTTCATAAAGCCTAGCCCACTTATTAGCATGACAGAGATGCTCAATAACAGTTCATTTACTTATCTTAAATACAGAATGGTGCACTGCTAGACATATTCAGTAATGCTGAGGTCTACCAAATCTTAATTCCAATGAAGAAATTAAGAAACAAGAAAGGCAGTATTTCTATAAAAATAAGACAGTTTAATTGAATCCAAATGTTCTTTCAGAATAATTCTGATTATACTGATTTTGGCTGTATTTTTGAGGATTTATGTTATATTTTCTATTCTTACTGGAAATTGTTAAAAGTTTAGGAAAGATGATTTACACCTGTAGTCCCAGCTACTCAGGAAACTGAGACAGGAGAATTACCTGAGCCCAGGAGTTTGAGACCAAAAGTTAAGAAAAGAGTTCAGAAAAATTTCCAACCTTAACAGAATGGCACACAATCATGGAAGACTGTCATAATGTCTGAGGCTTTAGGCTTTTAAAATATGAGAAAGTGTCAGGAAGGCAGTTTTTCAAGATTTCAACTTAAAAATATCCTTACCATAATCTTACCTATGTGCTATAGGGTTTACTTAATGTCTCTTCCAAGAAAGTCATGAAATTGTAAAAAACAAAGGCATAAAATTTAAAGTTTCTCAGATAAAACACCAAGAAGAGGATAAAATAAAGAATTATCACTGTGCCTTTATCTTTCCCCTGGAATCCACATGCACCTCCAAACGCGAAGGTGGGATGGGGGCTTCCTAAAGCCAGCAGGGGCTCCCGCAAAGTGCCCTCAGGTCCTCCCCTCCATGGGTACCCAGGCACTGACCTCAGGGGGGCCTCCATCTTGCATTCACTTCTTAAACTTCTTTGCCCATAACTTCCTCCTTGATTCTCACAAACCTGATTCCAGCTTCCTTTGCTAAATTCACACTCTGTGTCTGTCTGGATTCAGTGGTCAATTTATTAAACTAACTTAAAATTAACTTAATTTTTAAGTTCCAGGGTACATGTGCAGGTTGTTACATAGTTAAATGTGTGCCATGGTTGTTTGCTGTGCCTATCATTCCACCACCTAGGAGTCAAGCCTGGCATACATTAGCTATTTTTCCTGATGCTTTCCCCATACTTCCTGTCCTGCCACAACACCCCCCACCCAATGTGTGTTGTTCCCCTCCCTGTGTCTACGTGTTCTCATTGTTCAGCTCCCACTTCTAAGTGAGAACCTGTGGTGACATGAATGGAGCTGGAAGCCATTATCCTCAGCAAGCTAACGCAGGAACAGAAAATCATCAGTTCATTTCAACGAATATTTGTTTAAGCTCTACTATTCCCCAGACTCTGCTAGACCATGATAAAATGGTGACAAAACACACAAGCTCTTGACTCTCAGAGTTCCCAGTCTGGTGGGAAATGATCGCATCAATGAAAGAAAGGTAGAAGTCGAATAAGCATTTCAAAAGAGAAAGTCATGGTACCAGAAGTGCCTAAAACAGAGAATTGACCAGTCACAGAGGTCAGGAAAAGTTTTCCTGGAGAAATGACACATGTGTTGAGATCTGAAGTAAAGTTAGGAGTTATGTCAAAGAAAATCAAAATCTGTAACAACTGAAAAAATACCAGAAAAATTTATTTATGCTTCTGTTGAGTTTCTTGTTTATATGCTTTATTAGTATAATTGTTCCCTGCTACTTCTGTAACAAGTTACCATACACTTACTGGTTTACAGCATCACTGATTTAATCTCTTACAATTCTGGAGGCCAGATTTCTGAAATGGGTTCCACCGGACTGAAATCAAGGGGTCAGCAGGGCCTGCCTTCTCTGGAGCACCTAGAGGACAATCCTTTTCCTTTCTTTTCCCGGCATCTGGAGGCTGCCCTCATCCTCGGCTCATGCCTTACATCACATTGTCATTTCTTGCCCTGCTTCCATTGTTACAATGCCTCCTGCCTCTCCTGGAGTAAAATCTCCCTGTCTCCCCCTTATAAGGTACTTACTATGCCATTCAGGGCCAACACAGATAACCCAGGATCATCTGTCCATCTCAAGATCTTTAACTGTATCGTATGTGCAATATCCTTTTTGCTATCTAGAGTCACAGTCACAGATTCCGGGGATTGGGATGAGGATATCTTGGGATGGTGGAGGAATTACCCAGCCCACCACAATCAATAATTCTATCTTCCCACAGTTTTTTTTTAAAAAACAAAACAAAAGAAAACAAAAAAAGCTTCAGCATAAACTCACTGCCTAAGTGAATACACTGCTGCATTCCCTAGGAACCCTTCAGGACAGAGGCACTCCATCTTAATAAAGAATTTGGCCCAACTTCCTCTTGGCCCAAAGCAGCTGCTGTTGCCCAGATTATACCTGGCATCACCACCACCACCACCACTGCAGGGGACAGATCACACTCAATGACTGCTCCATGCAGTATAGCAACGCCTCCCCCCACCTCCATTCAGGACAAGTTGGAAAGGCCATCCCTTTACCCCTGCTCCCCAGAGGCCTCTGCTGGGTCTGTTCAGCTTCCCCCTCTATCCAGTCCTGCCTTGTTTGCTCCCTCACAGGTGCTGCTCCTAAGACCTCTTCCAAATAAACCTCCTGTATGTACATTTTTGCCTCAGAGTCTGTTCCCAAAACCTGATTATTGGCAGGAATCATACAGAATTTTAGTTTCAGATGTTTACCAATGATTGTTTTTGATTTTTTTTTTCCTTGATTTAAAAATACAAAATGAAAACATTAACTTGACTGAGATATCTGATCATTCTTTCTTCTCTGGTCCTGTCCTCTTAGAATTATTTTTCTTTTTATTGACATACTTCAAAAGTGTTTTAAATTTTTTTTAATGCCAGATCTGAGCTTTATATGGCAGAGAATGTTTTAACAGACCCTTACACTAAAATAATAGTTTGGCTGGATATGAGACCTAAGCTCAAAGTGCATTTCTTAACCACTTTGAAAATATTATTCCATTATCTCCTTGCATAGTGATTGAAGTCTGATGTCTAAATGATGTTCATCTTTTATAGTTAACCTATTCTTTCTCTTTAAAGCTTTTGTAATTCTCTCTTATCTTCGGTGTTCATAAACTAGAATGCATCTGAGTGTAGTTCTTTCCTTATCTCTCTTTGCTTTGTTTTGTGCACCGTGAGCCCTTTCACCAAGAGCCAATCATCACTTTCTTCTAGAAAAGATATTATTTTTGAACTCTGTCCTTCCCTTTTCATTTATTTTGCCCCTCTCATTCTGGGCATCCTGCCACCCACGGATTGTACATCTTCCACCTTACATGTCCCTCTAAATTTTACATTATATTTCATCTACTATTTTCTTATTCTGCTGCCTACAAGAAGACTGAGTCAACTAAAAAAACTTCCAAAACACTGGTTTGTTCTTTAGCTGACTTGATTATTTCATTTATCCGATAATGTATTTTCTATCACTGTTACTTTATATTTCATATCCAATGTTTCCAACTGATATATATATTTTATATATATATAAAATTTTTGTTTTTATTTCAATAGCTTTTGGTGTACAGTTGGTTTTTGGTTACATGGATAAGTTCTTTAGTGGTTATTTCTGAGATTTAAATGCACCCATCACCAGAGCAGTGTACACTATATTCAAAATGTAGTCTTTAATCCCTCACCCCTCTCCCAAAAATCCCCCTGCGAGTCTCCAAGGACCATCATTCTTATGCCTTTGCATCCTCATAGCTTAGCTCCCACTAAGTGAGAACATACAATATTTGGTGTTTCATTCCTGAGTTACTTCACTTAAAATAATGGCCTCCAGTTCTATCTCAGTTGCTGCAAAATAAATTATTTTGTTTCTTTTTATGGCTGAGTAGTATACCATGCTGTATATATACCACATTTTCTTTGTCCACTCACTGATTGATAGACACTTATGTTGGTTCCATATGTTTGTAATTGCAAATTGTGCTACTATAAACATGTGTGTAAACGTGTCTTTTTCATATAACAACTTATTTTCCTTTGGGTAGATAGTAGTGGGATTGCTGGGTTGAATGGTAATTCTACTTCTAGTTCTCTAAGGAATCTCCAAACTGTTTTCTATAGTGGTGGTACTAATTTACATTCCCACCAACCCGACTGATATGCTTTTTAAAAGTTCTTCATTTTGCTTCATAGTACCAATATGTTCTTTTGAAGATAATTAGTGTGTTTATTTCATATTATTAATCTATATAGGTGAGTTACCTTTCTTCATCTGGCATATGTTATTTATTATTCTTTTCTTTCTTTTACAGTGATTGTACTTCTCAGATATTAATTTAATTCTGCTTGATAACTTACGCAGCCCTGGGACTATTGGCTACCTTTTTAAGGTACAGTGTATTTAGACATGTTTGAAAGCCTAGGCCCTAGTTTGCATTTCTCCTTTGAGTTTAAAAAAGTAGAAGAAAATCTGCCCCAGGCAAGAATGCTAATTACACACATTTGTTTGCTGCCATGACACCAAACAATTCACCTCCTTAAGCTCTTTCAAAGAAGGAGCACTGGCAGAATGTCACCTCCTTAGAGTACAATCCTCTAGTCTTGATTGTGAAGAAAAGAGAGAAGGAGTCAAGGCTCAGGGCCTACCAGTCTGGCACTCACCTCATGTGCTCAGCTCTTCATCTCAACCTGATTTGTGTACTATCCTGAGAGTCACAATAGACACTGCATTGTCTGGTCAGCAGAAAGGGAACAAAGGAATAGGCCAGGTATATTTGGATTGGCAGCAACCCCAGATGATACACAGTACTTAACATTCATACAATTAGAACAAAATATGTTCTGTCTAGTGAAAAGACGAAAAGAATTAAAAAGTACAGAAAATAAAAAATACAAAATAAGATAGCAAATGTAACACATAATATTTAAGAAATCAGAAAAAAAAAAATAGGGTAAATTGCCCATCAAAAGACATTGATTCCCAGAGGGCATTAAACAAACAATAAAAAAAAAGAACCAAAAATATGTCTTCTGAAATATGTCAAAAGAATGGAAGGTGATGAGAAAATGGAAAATAATGAAAAAATATATCTGAAAATTATGTTAAAAAACTAATTTTAATATCTGACAATAAATAATTCAAAACAAAAAAAGTTACAAGGCTGAACAAGTACATTATATATAAATAAGGAAAGATTATTCCTGAAATAAAATTCATTATGAATATGATACATTGAACAATATAGTCTCAAATCACATCAAGCAATAACTGAAAAATTCAGAAGAAACTAAATCAATAAAAATATTATTGTAACACATTCTCCTTGGAACATAATAGGTGAAGCAGGCAAAAATAGCAAGAAGGCAGACAATCTGGATACCAGAATATTCATACTTAGAATAATTTGAATACTATTTTTTTATAATTTATTGACTTCTCAAAGAAATTACTCATCCACTAGGTAACAAAAGGAACTGTTAATAAATTTCAAAGAATAAACACCATATCTACTATATCCTCTGTTCCTATATTATTAACATAAAAATTAATAGTGGTGAAAAAGAAAAAAGATAAAAGATAAAAATTCTCAATGTCTCAAAACTAAATAAAATATTGTTTAATAATATGGGCTTCAACAATAAATTACAAAACACTTAAAAGTAATCACTAAAAGAACACTAAGTCAAAATGTATATAACTCAACTAAAGCAGTATTTGGAAGAAAGTTTATAGTTTTCAGTATATTTACTGGGAAATGGAAATGATTGGAAACAAATGGGCTTAGTATTAACATTTTAAAGCAGGAAAAATGAACAAAAATATACCCAAAATTAAAGTAGGAAATTATCGGGGGAACCCTCCCCCAGTATCTCAACATAGGTTTTTTCTATTTTCCATAAGTGTCAGCCAACTGAGAAATAAAGAGAAAGAGTACAAAGAGAGGAATTTTACAGCTAGGCCACTAGGGGTGACATCACATATCGGTAGGATCATGATGCCCACCCAAGCCTCAAAACCAGCAGTTTTTTATTAAGGGTATCAAAAGGGGAGAGGGTGTATGAACAGGGAGTAGGTCACAAAGATCACATGCTTCACAGGGCAAAAAGTGGAACAAAGATCACATGCTTCTGAGGAAACAGGACAAACGGCAAACGGCAGAACTCCTGATTAGGGTCTATGTTCAGCAGTGCACATATTGTCTTGATAAACATCTTAACAGAAAACAGGGTTCAAGAGCAGGTCTGACCAAAACTTTACCAGGATGGAGTTTCCCAATCCTAGTAAACCTGAGGGTACTGCAGGAGACCAGGGCATATCGCAGTCCTTATCTCAACCGCATAGGGCAGACATTTCCAGAGTGGCCATTTATAGACCTCCCCCCAGGAATGAATTCCTTTCCCAGAGTATTAATATCAATATTCCTTGCTAGGAAAAGAATTTAGTGATATCTTCCCTACTTGCACATCCGTTTATAGGCTCTCTGCAAGAAGAAAAATATGACTCTTTTTGCCTGACCCCACAAGCAGTGAGACCTTATGGTTATCTTCCCTTGTTCCCTAAAAATCGCTGTTATTCTGTTCTTTTTCAAGGTGCACTTACTTCATATTGTTCAAACACACATGTTTTACAATCAATTTGTTCAGTTAACACAATTATCACAGTGGTCCTGAGGTGACGTACGTCCTCAGCTTACGAAGATAACAGGATTAAGAGATTAAAGACAGACATAAGAAATTATAAAAGTATTATTTGGGAACTGATAAATATCCATATTAAAACAAAATCTTCACAGTTTATGTTCCTCTGCCATGGCTCCAGCTGGTCCCTCCATTCAGGGTCCCTGACTTCCCGCAACAAGAAATAAATAATGGAAAACATAGAAATCAATGACTAAGAGAACAGAAGATGCATGAGATCAACAAAACTAAAGTGATTTATTTGAAGGGATTAATAGCATCTGGAAGATCTCTGAAAAGAGAATTCAAGAAAAAAAAAAGTGAATATGTAAACAAAAAATGAAAACAGAAAGATATAAAAATTACTTCATAAAGATTAGTTTCAAAAATGAAACACTGTTGTATGCAGCTGCGTGCTAAAAATATGGAAACATATGAACACTAATTCTAAACTAATTTATGTGCATAGACCCCCGAATCATGAAATTGCTTACTGATACTAATTATTAGCTAATTAAAGCTAAAACTGGTTAAAAATTAATACATCAGGATCAAATAGAATGCATTTCAGGAATGCAAAAGTGCTTTGACATTAGAAAATCTATCAATGTGAATAAGATCATTAATTCAACATATACAGTGATAGTATTTGATGAAATTTCAATACTTTAAAAGTTCAAAGCAAGCTGGGAATACAATAGGTGTTCTTTAACTTAAAAAGATCATATAACAAAAAATTTACATCAAATATTATACTTAAAGGTGAACTTTAGATGGGTTTTTATTCATATTCAAAAAAAAAAAACAAGGATAGCTCCTATCTAGCTAATGCTCCAGATGGTTCTATAAATGTAGTAATTGCAATTAGACAAGCAAAAGAAAGTAATACTCATAAGAATAGAATAGGAAAAAATAAAATATCCATTTTTTCTGCAGAAAATCTGATTATCTGCACAAATAAATCAACAGAATCAGTAAAACATTAGAACTCACAGAAGGGTTTGGTAATGTTTTCAGACTTAAAGTATGAAAATTACTGTTTTTTCTGCACTATTTTTAATCAACTAGAAAATAAGATAACATTCATAATCACCAACAATGATAAATTATCTAGAAATAAACTCAATAAAAATACATTAGGTTCATATGGAAATCTTCTCTGACTACCAAATATATGAGGGGGTCTCATACATGAGTGAAATTTTATTCTCCTGTATGGAACAACTTAAAATCATGAAGATGACAATTCTCTTCAAATTTATCTAAAATTCAATGTGCTCCTAAGAAAAATTTCTATTTTCTATGAACTTGACAACATATTCTAAAAGTAACATAGAAAAATAAAAGTTAATGAAATCTAAGTTGACCAAGAGAAAACAGAGAGGGAATGTGTCCCATCTGATGGTTAAATGAGACTATAAAGCAAAGTAATAAAAAGCACATCGCAGTTGCAAGAAAAAAAAAAAAAGACAAACATAGTCCCATGGAAAAGAAGGCCTCAGAAACAAATCCTTGTATATATGGGAACATGACTCAATGTAAAGATTATTTCCTCAAAAGAAAACTGACTCATTGTATGGAGAAAAATAAAAACAGATTCTTACTTCACACCAATGATGGAATGTGGAAAATTAGAGATGGGAGAATAGCTTGAGCCCAGGAGTTCGAGACCAGCCTGGATGACATAATGAGACCCCATTCTCTACTAAAAAAAAAAAAAGGAATTTTTTTCATTTTACTTTTGAAACAATGAAGTAGCAATATTTAAGAACATTTTAAAATGGAAAAATAAGTATAATGCCACCACACTAACAAAATCTCATTTACTTTAGTGTATTCTTCTCTAGCGCAAGTCCTTTTATCAATATCATCTGTCTCACTGACATCATCACCTATGGATCTTATTGTAAACTGTCATGAACAACATTATGTGATGTTTCTGTCCGTATAAATTTTCTAAAGCAGATTCTCTTTGTCGGGCATAGTAACTGTTAGAGAGAAGGTCACTTTATACATGGACTAGAGAATCTAGAGAGACCTAGCCTGCCTTTGCTGTGACACAGCATCTGAAATCTCTGTTCTACCACTGAAATACTGTTCCCAAAGAGCAGTTGTTTTCAATTCCAACCAATCCCTCCACCAGTTTTATTCTAGTCCCTTTTGGTTCCTCAAGGTCAAAATTATACTTTTCAGAAATTCCAAAGGAAAATGACCATTTGGTACAGTAGGAAGAGATAAAAGGGAGAGAGGAGAGAGGAAAAAAGTGAATAAAGTAAGAGAATAAAGCTAAATCTGTACAGTCTTCAGTGGCTAAGTCAGAATTATTGGTCAGAAGTTCAAAAGTATTATGAATAAGCTAGATGTTTGGTGACTTCATGATTTTCTAAAGGCTACCTGTGCAAATGGCAGCAGGTTCTATTGCCAGGAGAGGATGTGTATTTGCTAAAAATGAAACAAAAATAAAAATAATTTCTAGGACTAAGATCTTATCTATGGAGAGAACAAATTTTCTATAGAGAGATTCAGCAAATCTGCCCCAGCGCATCTGAGATCACACTGAAAAACAAATGAGCAATGCCTCCCCTTGTGTTCTACTGACATCCTAATCAGACCTCCCCAAAGGCAGCTTATCACAACAGCTCCTAGTGCTTGCACCTACCTCCCCCACCCCCACCAGAGAGCAGACTCTTTTCCATCCTAAACGAGTTGGGAAGAACTCCAAGCTCTTTACAGAGTTTGGATGCAGCCAGTAGTTCTCTACCCTGGTTGCACATCGCTGTCACTGGGAGGCTGGAGGGAAGGGAGTAGGTCTGTAAAAATTAATTAGGCTTGGGGCACGCATCATGAGTTAAATCACAAGGACTAAAGATGGGGCTCAGACATCTAGACTTAAAAAGTTCTCCAGGTAATCCTAATGTGCAGCCAGGTTTGAGAATCACTGAGTTACGCTGAAGGCAATGAAACTGCTCAACAGACAGGAGTGGGAAGAAGGATCCCTCAGGCTGGTGAAAAGCTGCAGCCTGTACCACAGCCACACACCTAATTTCATAAGGCTTGTATCATTCTCTTCTTGTGCAGATTGTCTTCCACAAGATCAGATTTTCCAAAATCAGCCTTTTTGGTAATTCATTCTCTTCATTGATTAAACTCCCATTCTGCCTTCTGGCAAAAATCCTGATCTAATCAATGATTTTCTGGAGGCTACCTGTGAAAACAGAAGGCAGGTTCTATGGCCAGGAGAGGATATGTATTTGCTAAAAATGAAACAAAAATAAAAAGAAATTCTAGGACTAAGATTTCATCTATGGAGAGAGAATAAATTTGCTATAGACAGATTTAGCAAACCTGCTTAGATTTTGTCACTTTAAGGAATTCTCACTCATTTCAAGTCATGTGTAAGTCCGTTCAGGTTACTTGCCCTCTTTGCTCTCCCTAGGTGAGGTTTATGTCTGGGGAAAAGACGAGCTAGAGAAGTGAGAAAATAGGCACCAGGACCTATGCCCTACTGTGCTGGGGTTCTTTAAGAGGCAAAATTGTACTATTTTATATTTCAGTTAAAAAGTCTCCCTCCCACTGAAATGTTGTGTACTGTTGGCCTACAGTCCCATGTCTCTCCAAGACTACATCCTCTGGCATAATAGTGAGCGTCCCTTCCTCTCCTTTCTCCTCTGCTCCCCAGTTCTTCTCCCCATCTTTCTTCCTCCCCTCTTCTTCCTCCTTTTCTTGTTCCTCTTCCTCTTTCTTTATCCTCCTCCTTCTCCTCCTTTCTCTTCTTTCTCTCTCTGTCACTCTCTCTCCTCCACGCCTCCGTCCCCTTTTATGAGTGCTAGGAAACCTAGGAAAATTCCAGCTGTTGTCTTGAATGAACAGAAACTTCTGCCCCAAATTATCTCCCCCCATCATTCACACCTTTACTTTGCTGTCTGTAGCAAATATGAAAGATGACCTCCTTCTAGAATTTTAGATAGTAATAGGACCAGACCGTCATTCTATTGCACTCCATTTTGGCATAGAGGAGTTTATCATGAAATTGCTATCCCACTTGACTTCAGTGTAAAGGGTGAGGCACAGGCCTTCTCTACACTTGAGTTCTACACTTAAAAAGCATGCTCTAGAATCTCCCCCAGAACTTGGCTCAGAGTTACAAGGATGGAAAGAAGAGCTCCTAACTTTTTATTTCACTCTCTTGTTTCTCCTCTGACATCTCCTACTCTCCATAATTTAAATGATTCTGTCTAGTGGGGTGGGAAAGTAGAAGAACTTCCCTTGAAATTGCTTCACCCAAAACATTCCTGGGTATAACTGAGATTAACCCTTTGAATGTAAAAAACAAGAATGTGGTAAATGAAATAGAGATGGATGGAGAATCTCATACATTAACTAATGTCAAAATCGCATTCTGCTACACACTTAATACTTGAATTAACGTTTTTACAACTCTTACAAATAGGTATCTTTATCCTAGATAAGAAAATTAAGGTCAATATCTAATATGTAGAATGTTTTCATCAGGAAGTGATAAATACCAAGTTTTGTTTAGTGCCTTTTTCTCATAAAATTCAATGTTGTCCCCTCATTCCCTCGAAACAAGCTCTGTGGGCCTCCCGAAGAACTGCCAAATTGGATTTTCCGGGAAGCAATAAAAAGGGCTTTAACAAATACATTAGGCAATTTTGTTGCACACTAAACTGTGAGAACCACTGCCAAGTAATCTATTACTTGAGGGTTGTTCATATTTTTCTAGCTAGCAGTCAGCTTGAATCCATTCTCAGTAGCAGTTGAAAGGAGATGGCCTCTTTTCTGAAGAACTGGTGATAATGTAGTAAATAGAAAGTTAAGATGCTTTTTTCATTTATGTTTTGCAAGAAAACTCAGTGTTTATATCTAAGATATTATTCACAGTTAAAAGTAATGGAAGTGACTAATAGGACACTAAAAAATTAAGCTATTAAATCGCTGATTGGCACTAGGACTATGCTAAGAATTATATTAGGTATGACTTCTCACAAGAACCCTGTGGCATATATAGTATTAATTGTCTTATAGATGAGAAAGGTAATGTTTATATAGAATATAGCCTAATATCATATCATGCATTTATTTATTTATTTATTTATTTATTTATTTTTTGTTTTGAGACGGAGTCTCGCTCTGTCGCCCAGGCTGGAGTGCAGTGGCCGGATCTCTGCTCACTGCAAGCTCCACCTCCCGGGTTCACACCATTCTCCTGCCTCAGCCTCCTGGATAGCTGGGACTACAGGCGCCCACCACCACGCCCAGCTAGTTTTTTTGTGTGTGTGTATTTTTTTTTTTTTTTTCAGTAGAGACGGGGTTTCACCGTGTTAGCCAGGATGGTCTCGATCTCCTGACCTTGTGATCCACCCCTCTCGGCCTCCCAAAGTGCTGGGATTACAGGCTTGAGCCACCGCGCCCGGCCATATCATGCATTTAATAATTGAACAGTTATTAAAATTCAGTTCCAACATCTTTATACATTTTCTGGTTACATTTTCTTGAGAGTCAGACTTCCTTTTTCTGAGATCAGTCTCAGATATTAAAAAAAGAAAAGAAAAAGAAATAAAGAAGGAAGGAAGGAAAGAAGGAAGGCAGAGAGGAAGGAAGGGAGAAAGAAAGGAAAATCTTTAACAGTTGTATAGAATGTATGTGTATTAAGTACCAGAGTATAGTGCAATTTAAAATCTTTCCAGAAGCTGACTGTTCTTCCCTTGATGCCATCTCCTCCTAGAGCATGACTTTATTTGCTTGTTATATTCACAAATGTCCATTTTGTATTTATAAATTCTTTTTGATTACGATGAAGCCTCCCTGGAAAAAAAGGTTAAAAAATATACAGCTTCTCAAACTGTGGACCACATGGCCCAAGAATGAGAATTGGCATGTTGGGTTCAAACACTGAATTTCAGTGTGACAGGCTAGGATTTTCTCTCAGTTTGTTTGTTTTCATGAAGAAGGGAAATAAAGAATATTTACCCAGTATGCAGCATGTGTGAAAAGTCTGTTTCTGTTACAAAGCGGAATAATTTAAAAGTGCATGCTCTTTTCTGCGAAGTCCAGCCTATATATAAATCAATAGAGCAGAAATGTAGTAAGAGAGGTAAATTAGATTTTGTAAAAAGGTCAAGCTCCATTGGTCTGACCAGAAATATTATATCGGCATCTATGAATGCCATTGTTTGGGGGCTTGGTTTGCTCAGATATTGATGAAATTCAATAATACATTGTTTTTATCTATCCCAAAGATAAATTCTATATTGGCCCTTCATTGACATCACCCAGAAGTCACTGCACCAATCAACCATTTCTGCAGCTTCATCCTACATTCTCTTCAGATTTGATCCAGCCAGGATTTATGGATATCAATCAATGCTTCCTGTATAGATACTATAGACCACAGTTCTATGATACTGAGTCTTCTCCCTAATCATTATTTTATTAAGAATAATGAAAGTGTATAAGGTAATCAAATAAAATGACTGATTTTTTTCTTCATTCCAAAAGGTATCAGAATTCATACATCCACATTAAAGATTCCCTTTCCGAGCAGGGAATAAATAATATTATCGATCCACAAAATGTTGTAGAAGCCTCTTTTGGAAATGGATTTAGAACTATTTCTAAACCACACATGGAACTTATCTTAATGTTGTATAGTCACACCATTTAGATCCAAATTTGTTTATTCACCTTGTACTACCTCTGAAATCACAAAGAATGACTGCCAATGTGGTTACTCCAGTGGAACTCTGAGGACAATTCCAGAATCAGAGCTCCTCTCCTCTAACTGCTGGGAGCAACTGGTCATAAGCACATGGCTAGGAAGCTAAAGTTTGGAAATGAACAGTGTTCATCTGGAAGTAGTATTTCTTTTCATCGCCATTTACAAAAAATAAAAAATAAAAATGAAGAGCCCAGTTTGGCTTTAAAGGCGAATTAGCTCCAGACTAGCTAGAATGATTCCCAAATAAAATCTAGAAATAAGACATTTTTATGAAATACAAACCGCAACCAGAATGGAAAATGAGAAGGGCATTGGTTCACAATTTATTTTCGAACCCTTTCTATCTATGTATGAGGTGCGTGGAAGGCACACACTAAATATACAGAAAATCAGTGAGAAAACAGGGGCAGGGAAATGAGTTTCCATGAGTCAATGTTCAAGGCAAGTTCAATTTATGTTGTTAAATGAATGAATAAATGTATGAATGATATTTTTATTTTTCAAATACATTGAATGCATTAAAACTTACACTTCCAGAATGGGAGATGAAAGAATTGAGCCAGTTTTGCTTTTATCAGTCAAAAAGAAGCAAGAATACAAAGGCTTATGGTAAGAGGGACACCTGACTGAGGTATGGGGACTGTAAGTGCCCTTTGTAGGCCTCCAGGGCATCCTTACAATAGGACAAATATGGGTTCTGGTTCCAGCAGACTTGGATCTTGCCTCAGTTCTGCCACTCACTGACTGCGAAGTCCTTTAACCTCTATAGGCTTTAGTTTCCTCACCTGTAGTATAGATAGAATGAAGCTTCCCCTGTAAGGCTGTTGAAAATATTTTAAAAGGTAATGTAATGGGCAATAATGTATTACATACTGGCACTGCCATGTAATACATGTCCCAACAGATTATTTCACCCAATAGACAGGAGGAACGTGGGCCCTAAATCCCAAACAGGGAGCTTCAGACATATCTAGTCTTGTTCTAGCAATGCTGACAGTGAGAGGAAATATGGTTTAAAATTCGAAAAAAAACTATTTAAGGTAATGAATAGAAAAACACAAAGATTTGTTCATTATAGTTCTGCACACTGTACCTCAGCCTTCATACCATTATAGTCTTAAAAGATGCAATTAGGACAAATTAATGAAAGAAAACTTAGAAAAGTGTCCTTGAGGAAGATTCGTGTAATTCCCTCCTTCACATTCTACACCTTTGTGTTCAAACATCCCCCACCATGAAATCTTAAAAACCCTGTCTAAAATAGCTCCCTTCTGCCTCCTAAACCTGCCTTCATTTTCTTCATAGCTCCTATCTCTACGTGACCGTATTTTCTACTTTTGTTTGTTTTGTCTGTCTCCCACTCCAGAATATAAGCTTCTGAGGACATATAGTAGTCACTCAATTATTTGCTGAATAAATGTTAATAAGCCGAAAAGTAAATTCCAAAGAATTATGAATGATTATTAAAGGAATATGGATAGTTTTTGAAATATATCTCTAAGTTTCAAAGTGAAGCCACGTAAATAGGTTTAAAAGACCCATAGGCTGAGAGAGAGGAAACTCAAATGAGCTCAAGTCCTGTCACTAGCTTAACTGAATGGTTTGGAAAAACGTTCCTTTTGAGCTTCATTTTATAACCCACAAAATGAAGATATTTCACTAAATAATTCTTTAGGAGTCTCTTACTGCTGTTGTTTTCTTATGTTGAAATTCCATGACTGGCAGAAGGAAGGGATGGCAGGGATGTGCAGACTGCAGACAGGAGCAAGTATGTTTGCCAAACAGGACACTACATTGAAGCTCACAGCTGGCTTTTTCCTGAGTGGCTCGGCTTTTAGGCACTGCCTTCCATAGACAGAAAATGCTTCTGGGTATCAGGATCCCCATACAAGCCCAGCTGTAGTTTGAAATAGTGATGTTGGCCACATCACCTAAGTACCTTCTATTCTTACTATTTTTTCTATCTTTTCTGTAAGGCATAGCTTCTTGCATATGAAGTCAAAGCTCTGTCTGCAGAGACCATGCTATATCTGCCTATATATAGCAACCAACAAATGGATATTAAATGTACAATCCATGTAACCTAGATTTCAGTTTTCTCTGGTGTCTCGTGTATTTTATGATCAGCATACTTATTAAGCACTCTCAAACTACTTTATTAGTTCTCTCTCACCTTTCAGAAGCTTCTCATTGCCTTTCCTTAGCAAATTTATTTTCCTGTCTGCGTCCAGGACTCTGCAATTGGATCCAAATGTGTTTCATTTGTTTCTAACTAAAATGCCATGCATTTTCACATGACTTTTGCCACCTCTTAATATCAGCTCGTTTCTTTCCTCCGTCACCTTCCTCTTTCAATATGCACTTTCTTCCACTTTAATTTCTCTCCCACGGAACTCACTGATTAGCTGATGAGGCTTCAGGTTTCACTGGCTGTGTATAACTTGTTCATTCCCCAGCCGCTTGGCATGGAATTACTCTCGATCAGAGCAGTTGTGCACTCAACGAGCCACAGACAGTGGAAGACTTCAGCAGGCAGTCAACAGATCGTGCATGCTGTCAAATTAATGTGCTTGAACAAGTGCGGAGAGCCACGTATTTCCTCACGTGGTGTTATTCCAGTATGTATGTAGCATGCCTTACGTATCCTTTTTTTTTTTTCTATTGGATATTTGAAGAGCTTATGGTAGAATTTCTTAGCACTACTTGTATGTAGTTTCTCTGTCAGTCTTCCTATAGTTGCTAATCTTTGTCTCTAAAAAATCAAGGCCCTTATAAGATACACATAAAACAGAGTCTGGAGTCAGAGGATAGACAGATAAACAAGAAGTGACCTGAGGAGTTTTCTAGCTCAGATACCTGGTTTGTCAGCTAAGGAAACCAAGCACAGCAAGGAAGCAGAGGTACAGCTATTTAGCCAAGGTACCTCTCGAATCAGTACCTTAATTATTCCCAGTAGTAGCTACATCAAAAATTCAATCAAAGAGATATTGGATAGTTGAGCTGAGAGAACTCAGTAAGCTTTTGACAAAACAAGGGTTCAAATTTATATGAAGCTGGCAGATTTGTAGGCTACTAGTGCATCACAAGCAAAAGAACCCTGTGTGTGAAAGGTAAAAGAATGAAGATAGATGTGCAGTATTCCTGCTGATGATTAAAAAGGAAGAGATTTGCATGGGACCTGCTGTTAGCATCTCAACTGGACCTGGGTTGGGTTCAGGTTGGAACCAATCTGCCAGCAGTGCTGTTAATGGTCATTGCTGAGGTTTCTGAGAAACACTTGGTCAGAGAGTTCTCATCGTTGAGCTTAATTTCTTTCCTTTTCCAAAAAGTTTTTATTATATAAAATATGTAAATATGCACACTTGCATATCTGTGTTGATTTTACACACTGGGAATATGGAATTCTCTTCTGCAGTTTGGCTTTTTTCACTCAGCAAATATACACCTGCTATCTTGCCAGATGACGTACATCTAGCTCCTCTTTATTCTTTGCAATGGCCGCATAGTATTCCAGGGTTTATATAACCATAATCAATATAGTCACTTTCTAAACAGTCTTTTCTAATAATATAAATAATGCATGCTCTTATTAACAAAAATAATTTGAATAAAGAAACAGAAGTGAAAGAATCTTCCTTTCTGTCAACCATGTTCATACTCCTTTCTCTCAACCATGCTCATATCTCATACTGAGATAACTATGCCAAGACAGTTTTCAGTTGTTTTAATCTTCATGTTTATGACTTTAGATAAAATACTTATCTTAGCCATCTATTTGTATTTACCAACTTGAGAGTATCCAATTACCTTCTATTCTTATAATTTTGTCTATCTTTTCTGTAAGGCATAACTTCTTGCATATATAAGCCATGTTCTGTTATCAAGAATTAGGAATTTAGTCTAGGTAATCTTCCTTTGCTTCCCTTCTCATGCTCAATGCACTCCTTATTTTCTGTGTTAGTATATTTATATTTTCAATGTTCATAATGTTTAAATTTTAATGTATCTATAACTTAATCTCATACTTTAGGATGTGGTGAAAACTCATTTAGAAGATCAACATTTTTATTACTATGACTTTGAAATTTTATGCCATAACAATTTACTGAAGAAAATGTTTTTAAGTAATTTTATTCAAACTATATAAAATTTTCTTTCTCATTTATATTACTTCCTTTGGGACATAGTCAACTGCCACTGCTCCTTGTATCTAATGTCATCCGTTCCCCAGAATTAATTTTTCTTTCTTTTTTTCCTGAAGCTCTAAAGTACACATTTTCATATAAAATGTCTAGCAGAAAATTTTTTTATATTCTTATATGTTCAGCATCGTTTTTATACTTTGCTCTTAAGTTTGTTTGAGGACATTCATAGAAATAGAATTCTAGGTTCAAATGTTTTCTAATCAATTTTAAAGATATTAGAATATTGTATTCTTGTATTCAACCTGTTATCAGTCTGATTCTTAATGCATTGTAAATAACATGATCTTCTTTATTCTTTACTTTCTGAAATGATGAGTAGTCAAAATTTGTATACTTGTTTTGTCATAGTTAGATTCCGGTTAAAGGACATATTCTGTTCTCTAACAGCCTTTAATCTTTGATGGCCTGTGCCTGAAGTAATTTTCACACTGGAGAGATTACAAAGTAGCAATTTTCTAAATTGTTCATTCCTTCCATTTAAAGAAGCTATTTTTTTCTTCTCTCTCTCTCTCTCTCTGTCTCGCTCTCTCACATACACACAGTATATATCGATATCTAAGATATGCATATACATATACATGTATATCTTAACTATCAACAAGTGCTCATGAAATTATTTTTATTCAATATGTTACCATCTGATTTCTGATTCCAGTACTGGGGAAGTAATTTGTTTTGGACTAACCCTTTTACAGATAACAACTAAAAACAAGGGGAGAAATATGATAATAACTCTTTGGAATCTCTGCAGGCAGAAATTACAGATCTGATTCTTGATAGCTAAGAACCACAATGAATGAGACCCAAGTTCATTCAGCTTTTCCCCAGATGGCATCCCTAGACACAGGGCATTGAAAACCTAAACTTCAAGAAAAGAGCCCCAGTGTTGTTGGTCTGAAGAATCCAAGAAAGTATTTAAGATGACCAGAGTTGCACAAAATTGAGCAGAAAATCCCCAAAATGGGGAAATCTCAAAGACCTCAAAGTCTCCATATAAACTCTCCTCAAATCTTTGGCCATGTTTTAAAGAAACCAGAGACACCAAAGAAAAAATGAGTGAAAGTCTGAGACAGCTGAGGTTTCAACAGATGGACACACAATTTGAAGTTTAAGTCTTATCAAATTAGAGGGGCTTGACAAATACTTTGAGCTTTTCATTGAAACTTTTTAAGGTCCATATCTTAGAATTAAAGATTACATAAAAGGTACACTGAGAGGTATTTAGGTAAATATTTTAAAAACTATTTTTATGTTCTTAATTCTTTAAAAACAAATTGACTCATGACAGCAAAAATAACAACGTATTTTGGAGTTATAACATGTAGAAGTAAACTTCATGATAACAATAGCACAAAAGATAAGAGAAGATGCAAACTGAGTTATTTGGTTGTAAATGAGGCTTAATTATAAATGGCATAATATTATATTACTATTTTTAAAAATATTTTCCCATTGCAATTCAAAATTAAAATCAATTTGGTATGTAGTTTTATTTTTTCTGTTACTTCCTGAGATTTTAATATCAATGTTGTACTTTCCTTGTGTAAATACTGTTTTATACTCTGGAAATATCTATTTAGCATTGAGATTACCTAGTCTGAAATTTTGGTAAAATTTTCCTATGAAACAATCTGGGTCTGAAGCAGTTTTGGAGGGTAGATTTTATTGTTGCTATTGTTTGCTTCTTCTTTTTGTTTTCATGGAAATTTGCATATTTAAGGCTTTAATCCATACGGGGGTCAATTTTTAAAACTTGTATATATGTAGCAAAATCTTATTTTAATCCAGGTTTTCAAATTTGTTTATATGACACACAATTTTAATTTCCTCTTTTCCTTCTTATTTTATATTCTGTTTATATGTGCATTTTCCTTTTATTCAACATGACATTAGTTTTTGGGTTATCTACTTTTTAAAATTTTTTTTCCAAATGACTAATACTTTGACTAGTTCTTCTGTTATTTTTATTATTTCTTCTTGTGCATTAACTAATTTTCTTTTACAAGTTTTTGAATTGAATATAGTTTTTTATTCATTATATGAGTGAAATTTATTATTAATATAAGTATAAAAAGCTATGAAATTTTATCTGATAATTGATTCAATTGCATCCTATAAATTTTGACATACTATGCTTTTATTTTCATTTTTTATTGCATATATGTTTTGTATTTTCTCTATTATCCAAGAATGTTTTGATAGACGGGTAATTTTGTTTTATAATTTATTTTGTTTTCTTTTTTTCAGTTTGTTTTGTGTCTAGTATATTATGTTTTACAAAATATTTTATGTGTACTTAAAAAGAAGGGGTGTTTTCTATCAAAGAGTGTACATTTGGTATATGTCCATAGGTATTCTAGTAAACTAGCCCCTAGGATAAAAGAAAAGAAAAGCCCTAATTATAGCATTTTGCCAATTTCTGTTGGGCACTATGGCCAGTTTCAGATGACTACCATATACTGTCAACTGAATATGGAATTGGGAAAAGATGTGTAGAATCAGTTTTCACCTGCCATACTGTATGGGCCAGTTCAAACACAGCAGACATAACTCATTGACCTTGTGTTTAGGCTTTCAATAGGCTTACTTATTTTTTATTTTACCTGATCTGTCTTGAACTTAGAATTAGTTCTTAAAATTTCCTATTATTATTTTTATTTGTTTTAGTCAGTTTCTGCTTATATAGCTCCTGTAGTTTCTGCTTTATGAAGGCAAATGCCATATTACATGATGCATCGTATTCATAGCTGTTCTAGCATTACTTTGCATTGTTATCTTAAGTAGTATAACTATGCTCTTCTTTATCTCTTATACTGCTTTTGGGCCTGAATTTTATATTGTCTGATATCAGGATTGCAATCCCTATTTCTTTATTGTTTCCATTTATATGGTACACATTTAGCCGTGCCTTTATTTTCTCACATTTCTGAATCACTTTGTTTTAGGCATGCCTTTTGTTTATAGCATAGAGCTGAAGTTTTTCGTTATTGTTGTTGTTTCTTTTTTTGTTTATTTTTTGCTAAGCCAATTTGAAAATTGTTTCCTTTAAGTAGTTAAAGCATTTGTATTTATATTATTATGTGACTAAAAAGTTTGGTCTCAACCTGGATGGTATTAAGTTATATTTACAGTGGGTATTAGGTTACATTAACTACTTTTTTATATGCTTTTAGTGAGGAAAACCTAAGTTTTACTTCTTGGTTTATCAGCTTTAAGTAATATCCTTTCACTTCTGCTTATAATTATCATTCAATGTAGCAATCACTAAGAGATGATCCTATGTGCCCTTTTCTTCCTTCCATTCTGATTTTTAAATTGAATTATTTCTGTTTTATTTTCTGAATACATTACATTTACTTCCTCTTCTTCCACTCATGTATCTGCTTTTGAATTAACCTTACACGTATATTAAATATATCTAATGCTCATTACCATTCCTTTTGATGAGACTGTCCTAGTTATCTCTTGGTTTGATGAAGTTTGACCTGCAGTATATTCTTCAAAAATAAATCTGGAGTGAAGTATTTCCTGGGTTCCTCCAGGTTAAGACAGTTTTTCTATAGCCCTGATTCTTAAGCAACAGAGAATTCCCTCTGGAGCACAGTGGCTGTGGTTTTTGGGGACTTGTGCTTCCTCAGAACCTCACACGGTGCCCGACACAAAGTAGGCAATCAACAACTATGAGTTAAATTAAAGAACAATGTTGTCTATAAGTTTAATCAATGGTAAGATCCACTCTGCAATGTATGTTGTCATCCATATAAAGGATCCTGGAAAATATAAGGCTGTACATGACATTTTTAGTTTAATCATATTGTGATTAGAGCATGTGTCCTCAGCCATCCAGGCAATTAAACAACTGTGTCATTGTCACTTAGAATCACAATGCAACAGTTATACTTTGTCCTTGAAAAGGGTCTAAATACGTATGTGTCCTTGATCAATTCATAGTATACCTTCCACCTAAAAGAAGGATTTTTCTCTACAGTGTATCCCCTCCGTTAAAGTAAAGATAAAACATCACTGAATATATCTACGGGAGAGATTTTCAGCTCATGACAATTGGATCTTCATTTCTCACCAGTCAGGGACTAAGATCTGTGCTCAGCTTCCAGCTACACTGCTTTGGAGACTATTTTCAAGGGAACATGTATTACTCAAAAAGAACAAGAAAATTTGAGAGCAAGTGCTGTAGAATAAACATAGTGGGTCAGAAGCATATCCAGGATGGAGAGAGCACAGCACATAAGGATCTGACTTTTCAATTAACTGTAAATTAGAGAGAAATCTACAGCAATGTAACAAGAAAAGAAACAAATACCTAGCTTACTCAGATGACTGGCACAAAAATCAGACGAGGGTAGTTCTAGCAGGAGACATTTCGTAAATTCCAGCCTCCAGCTTGGCTGATTGAGGAAATAAAACCGCTGGTACACAATCTCCTCTGTGAAAGGCAAAAGGGAGAGGACATAATATTTATTAAGCATCAGTGGTATACCACGTATTGCATTGGAACATTCGTACACATTTTATTTCTTAATGCTCATGACAACCTTGTGAAGTAAGTGGTACCATGAGTCCCTTTTTTAAAATAAAGAAGCCGAAGTAACCAAACATTAATTTACTTTCCCAAGGTCACAGACCTAACAATTGTTGGCAAAGCTGAGACTTACATTCAGCTCTGAAAAAAAGCCCTTACTTTTGTCTGGCTTACATTTCCACATTTTTACTTTTTTTTCTTACTCCTTCACTGTTTCTTAATTTCAGAAAGACCAGGAAGACCAATAAAATTAGGCGGTTAAAGATGAGGATGAAGACTGTTAACATAGATATTCATGGGCTAGAGAAGCTCTGATTGCTCCAGAGGAAGGAGACTGGACCACCTCCTTCTGAGTCACCAGATGGCCATCACACCAAAGCCAGAGCAGAGTCTTCTTCAGGTGCAGGATTGATAGTGGTCTCTTTTCCATAATGAGCCAGCGCATTTTAAATTATGGAATTGTAGAGATTTTTATGTCTCTATATTTTTCAACATTTTACCAGCAAGACACTTTGTTCAAGGTAAAGATTACAAGGAAAAATATTCAGTACAGCATAGGACTTGAGATCAGAGGCCCTGGAACCATATCCCACCACTTACTAGCTAGGTTACCCTGAGCAAGTTACTTAACCTACCACTGTCCTGCTTTCCTTGTCTGCAAATTGCAGAAAATCATACTACGTAGTTGTAGAGTTGTGAAGATTAAATTAAACTAAATCAGTTAATACCTATGAAGTAGGCAGGGCAGAGCTTGACACGTACTAAGGCATTCATTGGTTGAAGGAAAGTTGGCTATGCTTGGAATCCTGAATGATGACAATTCCTTTACAGAATCCTTTAAGACTCCGCAAAGCACAATCGTAAAGCATTGTTTTCAACTCTCTCACTTCCAGCTGAAGTAACTGGAGTTAAGAAGATAAAAGTTACTTAGCCATGGCCACATAGCTAATTACTAACAAGCTACAATTACTAACAAGCTGAACCCAGATCAGCTTACTTCATATAAAGAGTTCCCCTCTACTTTTTCTTTTTTTTTTTTCTTTTGAGACAGGGTCTCACTCTGTCACTCAGACTAGACTGCAGTGACAAAAAAAAAAAAAAAACTTACTGCAACCCCAACCTCCTTCACTCAAGTGATCCTCCTGCCTCAGCCTGCCATGTAGCTGGGACCACAGGCACACGCCACCATGCTTGGCCAATGTTTTTTTTTTTGTATTTTTGGTAGAGACAGGTCTCACTTTATTTTCCAGGCTAGTCTCAAACTCCTGAGCTCAAGCAATCCTCCTGCCTTGACCTCCCAAAGTGCTGGGATTGCAGGTGTGAGCCACTGCACTCAGCCCACATTTTATTTATCTGCATACTATTGTTTTGTCTTCCAGGATACACTTTCTAAATAAATATGGTATGTGTATATCATATATATGTGTGTGTGTCTATATATGCATTTAGTATGTACATATCCCATACAGAGAAGGCTTATACTATTTTACTTATTAATTCCATATGTTAATAATTTATAAAAATAGAATTCCAATAAATACGTGGCTGGTAAGCCAGAAAAGCCTAATAAGTTATTGCCGTAAATATGCTGTAAACCTACTTGACCCCTCATTCCTGCCAGGGTATTTATCCCCTTTTATTGCATATATCAAACTCTGGCACCTGAATCCAGAGTTTCCTTAAGTGGTCAGACATAACACAGAAACAGAATAATGAACTCTTTATCCATCTTCATGCATCCAAAACCAAAAGAAGAGCTTTCTAACACATTTAGTAAAGTTCAGGGGCACTAGGACCAGGCAGTTTTACAGGTGAAGTTTATCAGGCTATAAAACAATAAAATAATCTCTCCTGTATTAAAAACCATTGCAGAAACTACAAAAATATAAGATGTATTAAAAATGAGATGAAAGTAAAGAAAATGTGTTAACTAATTTCAATTATTATACTTATTACTTATTACATCTTGTAAATATTATTTATAATCTTAAATTTTATTATATACTCAAGTAATCTTTGATGTCCTTTAAAAACGTTTTGTATTTTTCTCATAGATGTCCTGCATAAATTTGTAATATTTATTCTGAGAAACGGTGTATTTTTGTTGCAATGTTTAATGAGACTGTTAAAAATGAAAATTCTAACATAAAGTACTCTTACGTATAATTCACCATAGAAAAAGTAAAATTCATGTTCCAACATCAGAAAATTTATTGGCATCATATTAAGAGAGTAAAAAGGAAAAATCATATCTTCTCAATGCACACAGGAAAAAGTATTCAATAAAATGCAACAGCCATTTATAATAAAACTCTAAACTCTGAGTAAATTAAGAATGGCAAAGCAGTGTTTTCACCTGATAAAGGACATCAAAAGTCTCTACTTGATATTTGTATAACAGTGAAACTTCAAAATGTTCCCATTCAGACTAGGAAATAAAGATGCCCCCTGCCCTTTCTATTCTGTTTTCCATTTTAGAATCAATATTACACCAATGATTCTGACCAATGCCATAAGTCAAAAGAAAGCAAAATAACGATGTCAAGATTTAAAAATTAGGACAAAAATATCAATTTGTACAAATTTATGATTATTACTAGAACAAATTCAAGAGAATATACAGATAAACTGTTGACATTAACATTTAACAAGATTGCTACAAACCAATAATATCCTTATATATTAATAGTGGTAAAATATAACCAATTACATATAATTGATAATAACCAAGTGTCAAAAACATAACATTAAACAAAAACCCTAGGTTATAGAGTAACACATGTAATAATCTATAATTTTTAAAAGGTTTATATTATTTGGGGGCATATAGATAAGTAGATAAAAGTATAAAAGTGGCTGGGTGCAGTGGCTCACACCTGTAATCCCAGCACTTTGGGAGGCTGGGGTAGGTGGACCATCTGAGGTCTGGAGTTTGAGACCCGCCTGGCCAACATGATAAAACCCTGCCTCTACTAAAAATACAAAAAATTAGCTGGACGTGATGGCAGGTGCCTGTAATCCCAGCTACTCCAGAGGCTGAGGCAGGAGAATCACTTGAACCCAGGAGGCAGAGGTTTCAGTAAGTCGAGATCGCATCACTGCACTCCAGCCTGGGCAACAAGAACGAAACTCCATCTTAAAAAAAAAAAAAAAAGTGTAAAAGCGTGCATGAATACCATACCCAAAAAATCAGTCAAGGATCATCTGTAGGAAAGGAGAATGGGAAGGAAATGGGTGCAGAGAGAGAAATACAGGAGGAAACTGTTTTAGTAAAACGTTCTTTAAAAAGATTGGATAAAGTTACGTGGGGTAAACGGAGCCATTATGTTTGTCTCTATACTTCTCATATATCCATAATATTTTAGATTCTTTTACTGTTGAAGAAAAAAGTAAAGAAGTGCTATAAGGGAAAATGTATGTTAAAAATTTTAAGTGGTATTAGCCTTTCAACACAGGTGTACATACAGATTACAAGTTCCTGCTGGAGTGGGGGAAACTTTATCTTACCCTCCTCAGGCAAGAACAATCTGCAGCTTTAGAAAATGGCATAAGACATCCTTGAAAAAGAAGACGATCATGTCCTTTGCAGGAACACAGATGGAGGTGGAGGTCATTATCCTAAACAACATTATCCTTATCCCAGTGTAGGGACAGAAAACCAGATACTGCATGTTCTCACTTCTAAGTGGAAGCTAAATGATAAGAGTACATGGACACAAACAGGGGAACACCAGACACAGGGGCTTACTTGAAATTGGAGAGTAGGGAGAGGGAAAGGATCAGAAAAAATAACTTTCAGGTAGTAGGGTTAGTACCAGGATGATGAAATAATCTATACACCAAACCCCCGTGACATGAGTTTACCTAGATAACAAACCTGCACATCTACCCCTGAACCTAAAAAAAAAAAAAAAAAAAAAAAGTTAAAGAAAAGAAAATGGCATAAAGTACAGAGGTGTCCACACCTTTGCCCGTAATTCATCTTTCAAAGCTGCCAGAGAAACCCACAGGCCAGCACACCCGCCAGAGCAGGTGAGATCTGTGTGTCTGGGGCCCCTTTCCCCTCTGACCATGGATTATTGCTTTTCTTCCTTCCCCAGAGGAAACCAGCAGATCAATGGATACACTGCTGGATGGAGACAAATGACTTCATTGCTTAGAAAATAAATGACTTTCACTAAATGTTCTTTGCTTCTCTAGTTTCGCGTTGTTGTCATTCTTCCTGTCCTCAGAATTTGTCGGTGTCATTAAACACTGTAAGTTTCTGAATATTTAGAGAAGATGGAGTACATGCCCACTATCTCCCACTGTTTAATAGAAATACTGCAGACAAATCCATTTAGTCTGTACTGTGATCCATCATGGAGACACAGAGTTATCTTTCCACAGTCTTTCCTATGTGACCTTATACACAAAATATCTCTGCCCTTGGGGTATAGGACAGCCCAAACAAGGTCCCTCGAGACAGACAGAATGTAATATGTGGCATTATACTCAACAGTATTCAGAAAGCATCCACTGGATAAAACACGCTAGACAAGCAGGATCAGAGAAGTACATCTGAGCAACCTAATGCTGAGACGCAAGATTTCAAGACTCTATCAGCAAGACCCACATCAGGATGATTAAGCGGTGATCAATGGATACAGTTCTTTTGCCACTCACATTGCAATGGTTTCTAAACTTGCCCTACAGTATCGTTCAAATCAATCATTCGTTGACACCTCCAGTCAAAGTTGAAAAAAAAATCAATTTCTGCCATGTTGGTTAAGTTCCATCTCACCTCTTGGCACCTATAGATACTCAGGCACTTAGGTGGAATGGGGAGGGCTCTCATTTAGTCTTGGCTGTTGGCATCACCAGTGCTCCTGCTGCCACTGAGGATCCTGCTCCTGGCATATTCTATTAGCTGTTGGGCCCTGATGCTCTGGGCTGACTTGGGGATGGCTTCACTGTGGTCTTTCTTGCTGATTACAGACTAGGCAACCCTGAAGTCCATCCTTTTATTTCATATCCCATTGCACTATGCAGCCATCCAATTTTCCATTAGATTTCCCAGGAAATGTCCCTCTTTCCTTCTTGGATTTAGCCACTTCTAGCCCCTGATTTTCTTTCTTCCTCACCATGGGTCTCCACTGCCCAAATGAAAGAAGTGTTAATGAAGAGGAAGGGTGCTTAATAGGTGCCTAGAACATTCTGTTGTTCATCCTGAAACACATAAGCATATGGAAATTGAGCATCTGTATATTTCAGGTGCCTACTTCACATGATGGGAGGTTTTAATTAAATCTATGGTTAATAAATCACTGTTTTTGGAACACTTAGAACAACCTTTCAGCATAATCCTTTGGACAGCCTTGCAGCTGCCTCAGAAGTCAAGGCATAGCCAAGTGGGCTCTAACTTCCCACGTTCTCCCTTTGAACCAGAGAAGTTTTTCTTAGTTTACATAATTTATATAAATTTCAGTTAATGAAAAGAATATATTTTGTTTCCCTTTGTTGAATAGATGTGCAGATTTGCAGACTACTCTCGATGAACTGATCTCCATGCGTTCATAACTGATTTCCATGGATGTCCAAAGGAGGTGTGTGTTGTTAAAACATCAGCCAGGCACTATAACATCTATAAATCTGTGTAAGGTTTGACTCCTAGCCTTTACCACACCTGCAAGTTTCTGTGCTAGTACTGACTGTAGGGCATATTTTCAACTATAGCATTTTCTCTTTAGAGACACTGCCAAATTTACTTGAATAGAAATTGAGTCATGGAAGACTATCCAATGCACCTTTTTAAAGTAGTGAATTGAGGGTTCTTTTTTAAGGGTAAATATAGCCCCACTTTCACATACACTGTAATCAGAAACCAAACACTACTGGGAGAAAATGTAAAAACATAAGAGACTGTGACATCACATGTACCTCCACATAGCTGTCTCAGGTAAAGTCATAAGAGCAAAGATTTGCTGGAGGTCTGTTGCAGCCAACTGCATTACCATCTTCTTCTGTTAAATTTGGTCTGCTTTTACCTGATCCCTGACTTGATACCTATTTTCTATGAAACATTGTGAAGAAGAAAAAATTCCCAGCAGCAAATCCAGCCAGTTTCACTGGCTCGTAAAGAAATTCCCGTTTCTATAGCTGCGTTTTATGAGTGAAAGCACTTTCTCTCTGAGAATTCTAATTCTCTCCTTTGTCAGAGATATTGGAAGTTGATTTCCATAGATTTGCAGTAGACAGTGATTTGTAGGTTGCTCTATAGAAAAGCCCTTTGGGGGTTTTCTAATAAAGGTAGTACAACAAATGCTGAAACCACGCCAGAAGATCAGGCATAACAATTTACTATCATCCATGTGCCCTTAGAGAAGACCTAAAGAGATTAGAAGACATCTGGAAAGGGAGGCCCAAGGATGCTAGATATTACAGCTTCTGGACATCTGAAAATTAGAATATAACCATGTTCATTTTTGTATTGTGCTGATAACGTTATCTGATTTCTATGGATATCTGGTTTATCTGCCTCTGGAAAGAGAGCAGCTGTCTAGCCTGTGGCTCCAAAGCGGACATGCTCCAAGTACTGAGTAATGAAGGAAGATCAGTCAATTTGTAGTGTCTCTGAAATGCTGCTTCAAGGCCACTTCCGTTTTCTGCCTTTAAAGACATAACTAATTGGTGAGATCCAACAAATAAGAGAGTGGTTATGCGGGCACCTTAAGACCTGCTAAATGAGGAGACCCTACTCCTCTCCTTGAAGGAAATCTTATTTAATTTGTAAAATAAAATTCTAAGGCTCTCCAAGCATATGAATGGACTTTCTTCTCTGCCAGGTAATTTTTAACATTTAACCTGAAAGACTGTTTCAGGCCATGACAGGAAGTGGGTGTCGGACATGTCTCGTTATTCCTCTCCAGAGTTAACATCAACGAAGACCTTTAAGTCTGATAAGAAGCATTTATAATCTATTCTCTTTGAAGCCTGCTAATCTGCATGATTAAACTTTGGTCTCTAAAACCTCTTATCGTGTACCCAGATATTCTCGTTCAATTAATCCCAGGTATTTAGATAAACTCAACCAATTGTCAACCAGAAAACTTTAAATCTACCTGTAACCTGAAAGCCCCCACATCGAGTTGCCCTGCCTTTCTGGACCGAACCAATGTATTTCTTAAATGCATTTGATTGATGTCTCATGTCTCCCTAAAATTTATAAAATCAAACTGCACCCTGACCACCTTGGCCACATGTTCTCTGGATCTCGTGTGGGCTGTGTCAAGGACCATGGTCACTCATATTTGGGTCAGAAGAAATCCCTTCAAATATTTACAGAGTTTTACCCTTTTCGTTGACAAAATCCTTTTAATTGGAACCTCTGAATATTTCCAAATATCATGAGAAAAATACTAGTTGAAACATGTTGTGTGTTGTTTTGTTTTGTTTTTCATAGTCCTATCATTCCCTAAAAATTACATTGCTTAGCAGTATTTGAAGTTTTATCATATATAGGAAAGGTATTTGTTTGAATATCCAAAATTCATTCTGTCACTTAGAATTATATCCACCTGCATCTGAGAGAAACCTCACAGCACTAACTACATTGAATAGGGGTTTCTGTTTCTAATGTGACAAGTAGTTGGGACATAAGCAGGTTACACAGGTGCAGTGGTTTCACAAGGCTACCAGGAACTCGTGTTCTTCTATCTTTCTTTTCTACCATTGTGTTAGGATGCCTTTCATCCTGTAGTGACGAGACGGTTAATCCACCTGCATTTGTGTTCCAGGAAGGAAATTAGAGACATGTGTGAAAGGTGAAATGTATGTGACAGCCAGGTCATTATTTTACTCAGGAAAACAGTAGCTCTTATGGAATTTCCACTCAGCCAATACGTCTTAGATGACAATATTAGGATGCAGCACCATCCCCAGTTGCAAGGAATTCTGAAGAGGAAAGTTTTTGGTTTTAAACTGGACATATTGCCATCCTCACAATATCATAAAATTTGGGGTAAGAAATAAGATTCTAAATGTTGGGTAAGAAAGTAGCAGTATCTAATACAGTCTGCCCTTTGAGCTACATACATGCCCTTTCAAAGGAGACAGTCTCAAAATCTCATCCAGTTTCTTAATCCTGTTCAAAGTCCAGATTTCTGGGTGATGTAAACTCCTCTCTGCCTGGATAAAATGAAGTTCCTATGGTCTCTTGATGTTTAAGATTAAAAGACAAGTTATCACCTCATATCTGATATGCAATGGTGGAAAAGGAGACATATAGCAATAACATGTATTTCCATTTGGAGAAAGGGATGATGGGAAACAAATATTCCTGTTGCACAGAAATACTGAGCACTCTAAGATGTGCTTAGGTTTTTTTTTTTTTTTTTTTTGACAGAGTCTTGCTCTGTTGCCCAGGTTGGAGTACAGTGGCGTGATCTCGGGTCACTGCAAGCTCCGCCTCCCGGGTTCACGCCATTCTCCTGCCTCAGCCTCCCAAGTAGCTGGGACGACAGGTGCCCACCACTACGCCCAGCTAATTTTGTGTATTTTTAGTAGAGACGGGGTTTCACCGTGTTAGCCAGGATGGTCTGGATCTCCTGACCTCGTGATCTGCCTGCCTCGACCTCCCAAAGAGCTAGGATTACAGGCCTGAGCCACCGCACCTGGCGGATGTGCTTAGGTATTCTAACAGGATTCCAATCTGCTGTTTGGAATCTCATTCATTCATTGTCTAACACTGTCTTGGTTCTGGCCTCTAGGAAGGATACTTTTAGTCTGTTAAACTCCAAGGCAACATTTAAAATAGGAATTAGAGAATCCCAACCTCTTAACCCCAGGGATTTCAATGCTTTTGTGACTTTATTGCAGATTGAATTTAGAGGTCTAGGGTTGAACATAGGCAAGCCTGGATTTTTATGTGGTTTTACCAAAAACTTAATAAATTGCATGTTATGTGCAGGTAAAATCTTGCACAGACCCTCTCTTTTAACCCAAACACTCCTGTCTTTTGTCAACTAACTTGTGAATTCTGCCTGTCCCCCTAGCCCTTCACTTGGTAACCAGTACTTACCATGAGGCAGTGCAAAATATGCTCCATTCAGAAAGCATCCTCTTTGCCTGTCAGCTTATGTCCTGGCAGAAATTAAAGATGTTTGTGGCTGGAGCCACAACCTAATTTCTCGCCAAGGCCCACTAGCTCATAACAGTGCTTATAATGGCTTATGTTTAACGTACAGGCTTAATATTATGGAGCTCTTAGTCAGTTTATGCTTCAAGCCACAAGCAGAAATCACCTCACTTAGCAAGGCTGTGTTTTCTTCCTATGTGAAACATCTTCATGGAAAAGGTTACTAGTGTCCAATATCTGGATGGTCATCACCCATAGCCTACCTCCTACACTCAGTTGTATGTTCTACAACTACTTGACCCCTATCTAACATCAAATTCTGTATTAGTTAAAATTGCATATAAGAGAAACTTGACAACAGTAATTTAACCAAATTGTCTCTCAGGATACAAGAGTTTGAAATGGTATGCATGATCATGATGTCATCAGAAAAATCAATCTTCTGTTACTGTTCTGTTCAGCCATCTTCAGCAGGTAGCTTTCATCCTCCTGATACAAAGTAGTTTGTTTTATACAACTGAGCCATAAAGGAGTTGGAGAGGTATTTTTAACTTTGTATATTGTCACTTCTAAATCATGTTGGTTCTTTTAGTAGGGAAAAAGGGACAATGGGTATTTATCATTCAGCCAACACTGTTTTCCACTGTTTCTGAACCCACAGCTGGCATAACACATTTGGTGAAGTGGATGGAGATAGTTTGTCTTGTGAACTCTGGCCAAGTTCCATGTGGTCATTTGAGTTCAAGTCAAGTGTGCTAGGAATAGGTTGTCTAATTCGCTGTACTACATATTCTGGGTGTGGGGGTGAAGATTATGGAACCATGATGACATTCAATTTACTCTCTTAATATTCTCATGAAGTCAGCAATTGACAGATGAATGCTGTATAACAAAAATCCATGGCATAAAACTACCACCATTTACCCTAATCCTATGATTGTAGATTGTCTGAGATTTGCATGATCTAGCTTGGACTCAGCCAGTCTTGGCTCCATGCTGAAAGGTCCATGTCTATTCCACGTGCCTGTCATCCTACTTGGACCAGTGAACTAGCCAATACCTGTCCTCAGCAAAGAGACAGAAACACAAAAGGGCACACCCAAACATCCAAGAATATTTTGAGCCTCTACCAGTATCACATCTACTAAAATTCTATTAGTTAAAAGAAGTCACATGGCCAAGCCCAAATTTACTTTGCTTCCTTAGGGTAATACTTCAAAGACACATAGCAAAGGGTGTAAATACAGAGAGGGTAAATAAATGAGGCCAATAATTGAATTTACCATAAGAAAGCTTGATACTAAAATCTAATCATAGCACTTATTCCCCATTTGAAGCAGGAGGAACAATTTTCATATATTCTATAATAGAACACAACTTCTAGGCAAAAAGATTTATTTGTAAGGATGCATGATATCTTTCTTCTATCTTTGTAAAAGAAGTTGCTGGTCACAATTGGTTAAATTTATGTGCTTCTGACAAGAAAAAACTTACTTCATGGTGGTTTATGTCAGGAAACTTCAGATTAAGAGGAATCTAATCAGAGCTTCTGGTCATTTTGTAAATACTTTTGAAAAACTGTGGTTTATATTTTTGTATTATTAATTTTTATATTTTATATTATTTATATTATATGCAATTATATATTTATATTTTATATTTTTAGATTTTTTTTATATTTTTATTTTATGTTTTTATATTTTAAAAATAAATTTAGGGATTTTATTTATGTCACAGAATGCTAATACTGGAAGTATTAAGGTTGGTGCAAAAGTAATTGCGGTTTTTGTCATTAAAAGCAATGGCTGGCCAGGCACTTTGAAAGGCTGAGGTGGGCGAATCACTAGGTCAGGAGTTCGAGACCAGCCTGACCAAAATGACGAAACCCCGTCTCTACTAAAAATACAAAAAAAAAAAAAAAAAAAAAAAAAAGCCTGATGTGGTGTCACACGCCTCTAATCACAGCTACTCAGGAGGCTGAGGCAAGAGAATGACTTGAACCCGAAAGACAGAGGTTGCAGTGAGCCGAGATGGCGCCACTGCACTCCAGCCTGAGTGACTGAGCGAGACTCCATCTCAAAACAAAACAAAACAAAAAAACCAAAAAGGCCAAACAGCAATTGCTTTTGCACCAACATAATATTCATACTCAGTGAGCTCATTTATTCCAAACTCCAATCAAGTCTAGAAATTATTTTTTCTGTCACATCCCTTATAGATGGACTGTCCATGTGACATCCAGTGTGGGACAGTCACAGCTTCAGGAGGCAGCTTATTCCATTGTCCCATGAGTCTGGTTGAAAAAGTTAACTTAGGGTCGTCCTCCCTTTGTCCTTAATTTTAGAGACCTAGAAAATGCTCGGCCAATTCTATTTTAAAATAATCTGTATATTAACTTCCAAAAGTTTCCATGACAAGTTACCACAAACAGGGTGGTTTAAAACAATGGAAACTTATTTCTCAGACTTGGATGAGAGATTTACAAATTTTAAAGGCTAGAACCTGAAATCAAGGTTTCAGCAGAGCTGTGCATCCTCTGAAGGCTCTAGGGAAGGAAACTTCATGCTTCTTTGGAGCTTCCGTTGGATCCCTGCAATCCTTGGTATTCCTTGCTTAGAGCTTCATCTTTTCAATCTCTGCTTCTGTCTTCAAATGGACTTCCTCCCTCTGCGTGGCTCTAGGTGTCTTCCCCTTTTCTTATAAGGATGACAGTTGTTGGATTTAGTGCCTACCCTCATCCAGTATGACCTCATCTTAACTAATTACGTCTTCAAAGACTATTTCCAAATATAATCACATTTTGAGATTCCAGATGTACATGAATTTAGGGGGAACACTGTTCAACATACTAAAAGGACCATTTCAAATATTTGAAGAGCGGTACCATGCTCCTGCCTTGGTCTCTTTTTTAGGTCTAATACCCTGAGCACCCTCAAATCTTTTTAAATTATATTACTCCCAGGCCTTCACCACCTAGGTCAACTTCCTTCAGTTTTATTTAAAAGTATCCATAAACTGACACTGTGAATCAGAAATGGGTAATTTTATTTATTTTGAGCATAACTACTACTAAAATAAACTTACAAAAAAGTTTATTTGTAAACTTCCATACCCAAGAATCAGAATGTGATTTTGTCCAAATAATAATTTAGCCTGCTGAGCAAAATGCCTGCCCCCTGGATCTTGTACCTGGTGATCCAAGATGGGAAAGATATTACATTAGAAATCATCTGCACTGTCCTGATGCTGACTTTTATACTCCATTGGGTGCTTTTTAGATTGTATTTTACTACCTATGTCAAAGACCAATACTGGTCAAGACTTATTACCCACCAATGAGCTGTAAAGAGACTGCTGAAAAGGGCATTGGAGGCCAGTGAAAGTATAGATCACAGTCTGCTAGGGCAAAAACACCCCTGGCCCAGGACTTTATTAACGTTAGACTTTCATTACTGCCCTTTCAGCTGTGCTTCAGAGCCTCCCATTGCAGCCGAGGCTTTGGAGTGTCAAGGGCTGCAGAAGAATGAGAATATTGAAAACATGCCTCCTTCTATTCTAAAACTCCAAAGCAGGGACCACATCTCAATTAATTCAACCCAAAGATTATATATCTGGGCATGGGGCCCTGTTCTAAACACTGTAGAAGAATTAATCATTCACAATATTTATTTAACTTCTCCCATATATTAGACAAGGTATTGTCCCTGGGTTGACAGCCTAAAGGTGGATGAAACAAAAAGTGATAATGTAAGTAAGATGTGGTGTAAATACAGCTTAGTACACGACTGCTCAGCCTCTGGAGCTATACAGACTTGGATTCAAATCTTGGGCCTGTTTCTGATTAAATAAATGTGACCTTGGTCAAGTTACCATTCTCTCAAAGCCTCGAATTCTTCATCTGGAAAATGAAAATAATAAATCTATGTAATTTTTGATAAAAAATATTTGTACATATTTGGGGATATATGTGATATTTTATTATATACATAACCATTTGACCCAGCAATCCAGTAATGACTGGGCATATACCCAAAGGATTATAAATCGTTCTACTATAAAGACACATGCACACATATGATTATTGCAGCACTGTTCACAAAGCAAAGACTTGGAACCAACCCAAATGCTCATAAGTGATAGACTGAATAAAGAAAATGTAGCACATATACACCATGGAATACAGCCATAAAAAAGGATGAGTTCATGTCCTTTGCAGGGACATGGATGAAGCTGGAAATCATCATTCTCAGCAAACAAACACAAGAACAGGAAAATAAACACCACATGTTCTCATTCACAAGTAGGAGTTGAACAATAAGAATACATGGACACAGGGAGGAAAACGTCATACACCAAGCCCTGTCAGGGGACTGGGGGCTAGGGGAGAGATAGCATTAGGAGAAATACCTAACGTAGATGACGGGTTGATGGGTACAGCAAACCACCATGGCACATGTATACCTATGTAACAAACCTGCATGTTCTGCACATGTATCCCAGAACTTAAAGTATAGTAAAAGAAAAAAAATTAAAAAGATAAATATACACTTACCATGTGACCCAGCAATCCCACATCTAGGTATCTGTCCTAGAGAAATAAAAATGTATGTATACACACACACGCGTGCACACACACACGACGGTATAATGATTAAGTCCGGGTATTTTGGGTATCCATCACTGTAAATAGTTATGATTTCTGTATGTTGAGAACATTTCAAGTCCTCTGTTCTAGCTATTTTATTTATGTATTTATTTATTTACTTTTCGAAACAGGGTCTCCAGGCTGGAGTGCAGTGGCATGATCTTGGCTCACTGCAACTTCCGCCTTCCCAGCTCAAGCGATCCTCCTGCCTCAACCTTCTGAGAAGCTAGGACTACAGCTGCACACTATCACACCCAGCTAATTTTGTTCTAGCTATTTTAAAATATGCAATACATTTTTGTCAACTATAGTTGCCGTACTCTGCTGTCAAATATTATAACTTATTCCTTCTATCTAACTGTGTTTTACACTGTTGTTTTGAGGACTAAATGAAAAAATACATGCGATGTATTTAGCAGAATATCTGACACACAATTAAGTTTTGTTTTTTATTGTAATAGTGAAAAACAAAGCTAAACAGTTTTTTAAAGGAAAAGAAAGCTGAAGGATGCACACTACCTGATCGCAACAGTTACTATGATGGTGCATTAACCAGAACAGCATGGAATTGGCATGGGATATATATTGATATGGTTTGGCTCTGTGTCCTCACCCAAATCTCATGTTGAATTGAAGTTGCAGTCAATTGGATTTGCAACCACAGTGTTAGGGGTGCAGCCTGGTGGGAGACGATTGGATCATGGGGGTGGTTTCTAATGGCTTAGCACCATCCCTTCAGTGCTCTCTCATGATAGAGTTCTCAAGAGATCTGGCTGTTTAAAAATGTGTGTACCCTTCCTCTTCAGTCTCTATTCCTCCTGCTCCAGCTTTGTAAGACATGCCCTTTGCCTTCTGCCATGATTGTAAGTTTTGTGAGGCCTCCCCATCCATGCTTCCTGTACAGCCTGCAGAACTGTGAGTCAATTAAACCTCTTTTCTTTGCAAGTTACTCAGTCTCAGGTAGTTCTTCATTAAAAAAATGCAAGAATGGACTAAGACATATACAAAGGATACGAAGGCTGGTGGTATAGAATAGATAGACTAGATACCCAAATGTAGACATAAACAGAAGTTCAACTGATTTTTGACAAAGGTTCTAAAGTAATCCAATGGGAAAAGATTAGTATTTTCATTTAGTGGTGCTAGACAGGTGGACATATATAAGAAAAAACAGAGCAAAACAAACCACCTCCTCAAAAAGCATTTTATGCCACATACAAAAATTAACTCAAAATATACCATAGACCTAAAGTTAAGAGCTGAAACTTTAAAAATCAAAAAAGAAACCACAGGAGAAAAATCTTGTGACCCTGCATTGCGCAAAAATTCCTTATCACAGGAAGGAGCAACCCATAAAAAGACAACTGAAAAATCGAACTTTCATTACAATGGTGAACGTTTCTCTTCAAAAAAGACTGCCAAAAATGTGAAACTTTTACAAGTTGGGAGAATATATTTACATAACATATGTCTGATAAAAATTTGTATCTAGCATATGTAAAGATATTTTAAAACTAAATAAGAAGAAATATAATTTGATTTAAAACTAATAAGCAAAATATTTAATAGATGTTTCAACAAAAATGTCAAAGGAACGGCAAGTTAACACGTTAAAAAGTAACTTGTGCGGGCCAGGTGCAGTGCTCACACCTGTAATCCTGGCACTTTGGTAGGCGAAGCTGGGATAATCACTTGAGCCCCTAGTTCAAGACCATCCTGGCAACAGAGTGGGATCCTGTCTCTACAAAACAATTTAAAAATTAGCTGGGAATGATGGTACAAACCTGTTATTACAGCTAATCTAGAGGCTGAGGTGGGAGGATGCCTTGAGCTCAGGAGGTGGAGGCTGCGGTGAGTCATGATCATATCATTGCACTCCAGCTTGCATGACAGAGTGAGACTCTGCCGAAACAATAATAATGATAATCTGCATGCTTGGTCATTAGGGAAAAAATTATCACAGCCACAATAAAATCCTACTGCACATACATTAGAATTACTGAAATTCAAGACTAAAAGTACAAAGCATTGACAATAATGTGGAGTAACTCTTAACAGTCACATATTACTGGGAAGGTAAAATGGTATAGCCACTTTAGAAAATAGTTTGTCTTTTTCTTATAAAGTTAAAAAGTTAAACACATACTCATCATATAGCCCAGTATTCCGCTCTTAGGTATTTACTCAAAAGAGATGAAAACACAAATGTTTACACAAAAACCTGCACATGAATGCTCATTGTTTCTTTATACTCACTGAAAACTGCAACAACTCAAATGTCCATCATGTTGTGAATGAATGAAGGATTGTAGTGGATCCATGTAATGCATTAGCAGTCAGTAACAAACAGAAACAAACTACTAATTCATGTAAGAATATGGATGAATCTCAAAAGCATTGTGCTAAGTGCAAGAAGTCAGACAAAGAACACCACATATTATGTGATTTCATTTTATGACATTCTACAAAAGGAAAATCTATAGAGACAGAAAATAAATCAGTGGTTGCCAGGCGCTGCTGTTGTAGGAAAGAAATTGACTGCAAGGGACTTGGGAGATAGTTTAAGGGGACTGGAATGTTCTATATCTTGCTTGTGATGTTGGTTACATGACTACCTACTTTTATTGTCTGTAAAGTATAACTGAATATAGTTTATCACAGTAACACAAAGCACATTATAAAGTCATGCTTTATTTATCATCAAAAGAAGCAGGAAAATAAAGATTCACACAATAATCAGAATATTAAAATAAATCTTATCTAAGGGTAAAGTAGACCTCAACCTTCTTTTAAAGAGGAAGACAATCAAGTCCAGAAAATAATACTGATTACTAATGGGTTACATACAATTTGACCTTTATTGTCCAGGAGGGCTTTTAAACCTAGCATAGTTGTCATAGAAGTGTAGCACGAACCTCAAGCAATTGAATAAAACACACAGCATTCCTATCACTCCCCCATACAATGATGCATTTGTTGTAGATTAGCAACTGGAAAAGAAATGTAGAGGGGACATGTATCAAATGCACTGGAAGAGGAATTCCTAACTTAGTCCCAAGAGACTTCCTTTAAGGAGTGATTCCAGGAGCTACTGTGCAAAGTGACAGCATGGCAACACGGGAAATCAATTCTGCAAATCTAGATGGCTTGGAGAACACAGCAGAATGGATCAATTATATGAGAAATAACGATACTTGATTGGGTAGCATGAAGTGAGTAGAAAAACACATATGGTATCATATAAATATGACTTTGAAGAGAAAGGTGTGGACATTGGTCCTGTTCTGAATCCATAAGGGGATATTTTTGTCAACTTACAGACCCCTTCTTTTAAGAGATCAAAACTGTCACTTGGCTAGCCTAATAGTAGGGAGCCACTTGGTGTGTTTTTCTTAATTGAGAAAGTGAAATAAATTGTTTGAGATGTGTGAGTATTTACTTATCCTTTTTTAAGTGGGGTTGCTGAGGATAAAGTAGGCATCAAAGGGTTGAAATCTAGACTTGGCTCTACCAGCTTTATCTGTAAGAACTTCTGAGCCTCATCTTTATTCTTTTTGTTAAAAAAAAAAAAAGGTAATTCTGTGTGTGGAATGGTGGTACTAAAGACACATATAATGATTAACTGCTTATTTGGTCTTATATAAATGATAAATTGGGATGCTGATGAAGAGCTGTCTCTCTCTATATAAATACTTATAACCTATTCTCTTTGAGAAAGATAGGAGATATCCCAGAGAGTTCATATTTGAATTGATCTCTGGTTTAGTACAAATGAGGAATGACTCCAAATAGGCTATTAAAAATTAATATTTGTGTCCAGGGAATTCTCCGGTGAGCACTGAGGTTAAAAGGTAATGGATGTACAAAAGGAGGAAATACAGTCCTGTAACTAAAGATCAATATGAGATGGTGGCTTTCATCTATAAATACCATGTCCAAGGGGGTAATTACAAACTGAGCGTATAAGGTTAAAGACAATCAAATGTCTTTTTAGTCACATTCATGCAATAAAATGACCAAAGAAATCAGAGATAAGCTCTGTGGAGCCTTTGCTGTAATGCCGATGGATGGCATAGACAAAATCAAACTGCTCACTCTCAAATGGCTTCTGTTCTTCCATCAAAGGAAAAAAAGAAGATAGAATGAAGATTCGTAAGGAAGACAGGATTTCAAGATGGTGAAGGGTTCTTTTCATCTGGCAGGCACAACCCTTTAAAGGTATAGAAAGTAGGTTGGTGCTGTGGCTCACATCACCTCAACTCAAGGTAACTCAGTACATCGAAACCAGAAATCTCTCATCTACGTTTCCAAATTCTGAAATTCTGAATTTGATTTCCTTATCTTAGGTCCAGTGCCCAACCTGGGACAAACCACCGTAATTAAAGAGGGACCCACAGGGAATTAAGAGGGCTGTTGTGAGAGAGCAGAAGGGGCACTTTTTTGTGGGTAGATGGGTATAATTGTCAAGGAGAGTCTTTGTGTCTTCAAAAGTGTAGCAAAACATCCTGTACATTGGTGCTTCCCAAGCTTTAATATTTCCATGAATCTTCTGGGAGGCTTACACTGATTGGAAGTCAGTAGGTGGTGTGAGACCTGAGAATTTGCATTTCTAGCAAGCCCCCAAATGATGTCGACATTGTAGATATACAGATTACACTAACCCCTTCCCAAAATTGTTTCCCTTCCTGTTTACACATCTCAATGATTATTATCCTGGGCACAGTGATGCACAACTCAGGGCTTCCTTCAAGATGAAACTTGTCATGAGAAATGAAACTAGCCGACAGCCTCCAGCCATGAGTGCTTTTGGGATGTGCTTTAGCTTTCAAACGAAGACTATGTATTGCCTAAGCAGCTCCTAGCCACTGAGTGAGCATGGTGATGGTACACAGCTTGTCATTTCTGGCCAGCACATGATCCTTGTATTACACAAGGGACTTGAGTGATGATGATGTGCATAAAGGTAAGCCTCCTGAGAAAAGGAGGAGGATAGAGAGGGAAAAATAAAAATAAAGAAAGGTTTAGCATTGGGAATAAAGAATGACCAGCTCATCAGATAAAATGCTAAGTTGAAGGTATGAAACAGAGAACAGTAGCACTGCAAAACGGAAAGAATGGTTGCAAAGAGGGATGTCTTTCCTAAAGAAGGAAAGAATCAAAACATGAAGTTGATATCTGTGTTCAAAGATTTCAGAATTGCCTCAAGGAAGATGGCTTTCAGTTTTCTGTACTGCTTTAGAGAACAAGACCATGTTTCTGCTGGAAAATAAATTCCATTTCAATATAAGAAAAAGATTTTAACAATGGAGCTACCCCCATCATTATATGATTTATGCAAGAGTAAGTTCTCCATTGTCAAAAGTATCCAAGCAGGGACTGTTGGAATGGGAACTTGGTTAAGGGCATGACCAGAGTAATGATAGCTCACTGGCACCAGGAGACCAGAAAGTCCTTAAGGCAACATATAGGCTACTCAGGTGAGGTCCAAGCTCCTGACATTAGGAGGAGTTTGGTAAGTCATTATTTTATTTCCAAGGTCTAGCTGTGCTGTTTGCCTCCTATCATGACAGATGTTGGGGTCATCGATGTGAGTAAAACTCACAAGGATTCCTGCCTTCAGGAAGTGTAAATATTAGTAGAGGAAGATAGACAATAAAATAATTATGAAATGAGTGTATACTTATAAACCAAGATACAGACTATAAAGAAAAGAAAGTGATTTCTTTAAGTGTTCTGGGCTAAAAATGATCAATTTCCTGAGAATGTGACACCTGAGCTAAAATGTCAGTATGTGAGGGAGTAGAATTAGAGAGAGAGAGAGAGAGAGAGAGTGTGTGTGTGTGTGTGTGTGTGTGTGTGTGTGTGTGTGTTTGACTCAAAAAAGTGTATCCCACAGGCCGAGCACGGTGGCTCATGCCTGTAATCCCAGCAGTTTGGGAGGCTGAGGTGGGCGGATCAGTTGAGGTCAGGAGTTCAAGACCAGCCTGGCCAACATGGTGAAACCCCGTCTCTACTAAAAAATACAAAAATTAGCCAGGCGTGGTGGTGGACACCTGTAATCCCAGCTACTTGGGAGGCTGAGGTGGGAGACTTGCTTGACCCCTGGAGGTGGAGGTTGCAGTGAGATCAGATTGTACCGTTGTACCCCAGCCTGGGCAACAAAAGGAGACTCTATCTCGAAAAAATAGATAGATAGATAGATAGATAGATAGATAGATAGATAGATAGATAGACAGATATAGATATAGATATAGATATAGATATAGATATAATATATTTTTTAGAAAACTAATGTAAAAGAGTTTACTGAAGGGACTACTTCAGAAGTGTGGCCAGGCATACCAACAAGGAATGAATTAGCAGCAGTGGGAGCCTTAAGGACCAACATAAGGAGCTCTTCCTGGATCCCAGGGAGAGATGCAGAAGAAGCGGGAGAAGGCTTGACTGATGGGAACTGTTGCCGTAAGAAGGGAACACAGCACTCAAACCCTAAGTGAGCCCAAGTGATGTCACCTGCAGAAGTCAGCATACCAGAGCCCAGAACAGAGGTGATACAGTTAGAGAGAAGATTTTGATAATAACCAGCATGAGGGGAATAGTTGTGCAGATAAGGGTGAAGGGTAGGCTGGAGTCAAAATGTGAAGGAATTTTAAACTATGTTATGGAATCTGGACTTTATCAAGAACAACAGAAACCAGAATATCAGGGCTAACCAGAAGATCAGGAAAGTGCCTGGGATCAGGAGGTCTCAGCTAGTTGTCAGGATCCCTGCTTTAGAAATTGGGGACTTTAGTCCTGTGATTCCTGTAGGGGTAGGAGATTAGACTGTAATGAATTGGTAAAGAACTTTCACTTTTGATCGATAGTGCCTGCCTGGAATGCTTTGTTGAGAAAGATCTCAAGTACTATCCAATTTTAGCAGGACAGTACTGCAATTGATGAGAGATGGGCAATCTCATCAGTAGGTCTTTAAAAAGAGTGGGTAGATTATCTGTTTCATATCCTAAGACACATAAAGAGTGCAAAATCTGATAAATTAAAGATCATAAATTTCAAACTTTTTTTTATCATCGTGGCCTGATAATTTTGGAATTAAATGCACTCTAGAAATTCTGAGACTTCTAACAATTTAAAAGATGAGGCAATTGTGCTGAAAACTTCGTTGATTTAAGAGGCTCTTCAAAATTGAACATACCAAGGAAACAAGAGCTGGAAACGTGAAAAAATTCGTCCTCTGTATTTAAGAAGATTTAAAAATCATGTTTTGATATGAAACTCTTTCTGGTTGGCACTTTTTTATATCTTGCTTATGGGAAAATAAAAATAACTTTACTGAATAAGTTGATAATCAGCTTTGAAAATTAGAAAAGAAGCAAAAACTTCCTATGAAGCCCATTTGTTTGTTATACGGAACATGAATGGGAAAGAATATGGCATTTCATGGGGTTTGCTTTGCACACAGAAGATCCCTTCTGATGTGAAGAGAGGAAATAAGGTATAAATAGTTTTCCTTTGAGTGTGAAGTTAATAAATTTGTTTACATTTTTAATGCAACTATTAGTATTATTAATTAGCATTTATTGAGCATTTACTACATTCTATTAATTCTGCCAAGCATTTACATACATTTTCTCATTGACTTCTCATACTTAGTGGCATGCTGTTAAACCAGCTCTTCAAAATAAAATATATGTAAATATATTTACTTGTATTATAAATATTTATATATTATTATAAATATTTCACTTATATTATAAAATAAAATAAATCTCTAAGTTATAGCATTTTTTCTGATTTTTATTATTTAAATACTCCCATGAACAGTTTAGCAGCCATCTCAAAAAATTCTTGAATATCAAGTAATTGTCTCTCATAAGTCAATACAAGCTTGCTCCAACACAACACTGCTTAGGAAACTGTATTTGTTAGAAACTGCTGTTACAAAGACAGCTAAAGTACAGTGGCTCAAATGAGTTTATTTTTCTCCACACAATCATCTGAGTCTGGGTAGGGAGTCTCTACTTCTTACAGTTATCCCTAAACTCAGGCTGGGGGGTTGGTTCTGCCATCCTCAATGCATAGCTTTACACCAGCTGTAACAGCAGACTTTCCAGACAGTGGAAGACAGAGGATGGAGAAAGGACAGGATAATCATCCTTTAGGAGATGGTCAGAGCTGCCCATATCCTTTCTACTCACATTTCTAACTTAATCACATGGCTACGTCTATCAGCAAGAGAGGCTAGAAAATGTTGCTTGTAGCAGCCACTTGCCCAGCTCAAACTTGGTACCTGGATTATGACACAGGGTGCTAGTGGTTAATGTGTTGGGAAGGGAAAACTTTGTCTACAATAACAAAACCCCCTCCTCAAACTGTGTCTGAGAAAGAGACCATTTTCCTCCTGGGATTCAATGAGAAGTTTCACATTCTATCCACATTTCACGTATCTCAGTGCCAATATATTTCTGCCTACCTATCTCAAGTTCTGTGCAGCTTTTCCCACATCATGGCAAACTTTACTTCTAACCTCTCCTATTCACTCATCTCTTGAAGTCTGTTTTTTTAAGACTGTCATTTCACTACCAGTTAACCCCCAAGAAAACAAGTCAAATGCAACACTTGCCCGGGGTGCCTATATTTCTTTAGGGCAGACTTGTATTTACAACAGCTGTGTTGTTGCACTAAGAATTAGACCACATGCCACTTGTGTCATATGTGCAGTTAGCAACCAATGCCTTTGGATATATTATTCTTTTATCCTGTGTCTTTGTATTTTTAATGATCACTAAGCACATCGTATCTGTAATTTTCATGTTGGTTTTTGGGTAACATTGCCTTTATAACTACTATTTTTAATAGAAAAATAAACAGTGCAATGCACTGCCATGTGTCCTTTCTTCAGCTTTAGCAATTTTCAACATTCTGTTGTGCTGTTATTAATTGTTGAATGTTTATCTTGTTTTTAATGTCTTACAATTACAAATGTGTTGTGACAAATGGTGTTTAAAACATATTCTGTATTTAGATCATCTCCTTGGCACAGATAGTTAGAAGCAGAATTTCTGAGAGTAGTCCATCCCACCTTTATGTACTCCATCTATCATTGAGTTAAGCAAGGGTCTATTGGTTCTATTTACACTCATACTTTTACCTACTAGGGACAAGCTTTACTCTGCTTTGTTGCTTTACGGATAAGGAATGACCCAGGTGGGCTCCAAAGCTCAGGGTTAAGGTCGGCTTTCTACTGTGAACAATTCTTTCAGGACCAACTTCTGAATGTCACAGAGACCGTTGCTGTGATTGTAGAGAAACATGAGGCACATTGATCAGAGCCATGGTCAAAGTTGCAAATAAGTTGTTTGTGTATTTTAACCAAAGAGTAGTTTGAACACAGGCATTTTTTTTTCTTCCTCCCCCAAGCCCTTCTTGACAACACAACAAATGATAATCTGAAATCAAACATGACACTCTACCTGCAGGACCCAACTCTAACAGATGGAGCTGCGTTTAAATAGCTTCATGATGCCAGTTCCAATAAAGGAAAAGTACACAAAAGCACAAGTCTAACGGGAAAAGGAAAAGTGCTCTGAATTTGAAAAGGAGTCAAGTAAGCATAACGGTGACGAAAATTATCAGACCCCTCAGCAGCACAGAGCAACATTCCCTGGGAGATGGGCTGGAAAAGCCATTGCTGTGGATGCTAGCCAACTCAACATGGATGGGTGGCATAAAGTTTGGGGATGCTAAGGAGCTTTCATTTAGCTGAGATGGGGCTTGAAGGAAACCTGCCAGACTTTTGATCTGTGTTGTGCTGGTGGGTGAGCAACAGCTGCTTTTGTTATCTGAGAACGAAGCATCCTGGGGCTGTGGGACTGCTCTAGGCTTAATGATTTGGGGGTTTTATTAAATAAAAGCACTCAGATGACATTCTAGTGGAAGATGAGGCATCAAAAGGCTCAAGAAATAAAAACAACCTTTACCTTGAATATTTTCAGTTCAGTTCCAATGGGGTTGCAGTTGTATCAAGTAGAAAGACTTACAAAATACCTCACAATAATTTTTTGGGGAAAAGCCTTTTGTCCTTAGCCTGATTTGAATTGGTTCCAACACCATCTGGAAAGAGTGTTAAATTTGGTCTCTTGGATCATATATGGCAAAACAAAAAACAAAAAAAAAAACCACCTTGCTTTAGTGTTTGTAGCCTTTTTAACCCTCATCTTTTAGGAAATGATCATAATATTCCACGTCACCATGGCCATCTGGAACTCTAATAGGGATACCTGGGCGTTTCATTAGTTTACAGTTGGCTTTATCCAAATATAGCTTTGGTTGTACTACAGAGTCCTCCCATAGCTTTGTCACAGTCTTCAAACCCATTGACACATTGAATTCACCAGCATTCATAGGTGAATATTATTGCCCAGCTCTGTGGGAATTTCTTGGGTTGCAAAGATAAATAAGACAGTCACTAAACTCAAAGAGCTCATAGGAAGTACAAAAGACAGACATTAAACAAATCAGAACACAACAATGTGCAAAGAAAGGCAAGTTGCATAACCATTAGGAGAGGCATGAAGGTGCAATCCATCTGGGGTTACGGTGAAAGCTGCACAAGAGGTTCTGAAGAGAGTCACCAAATGGTCTTTAAAAGAAAGGAAGTCAATAAACAGCTAGTATTTATGGAGCTCACAAAATGTGCCAGCTCTTAAACCAGGCAGTTTAATTTACTTTACTTAAGTTAATACAACTCTGTCATGTATTCACTATTATAAATCTTAATGTACAGACAAGAAAACTAACAGAAAGGTAATAAACTGAAGGTCACACAGCTAGAAAGGATCAGATCACAGACATGATTTTAAGTTTGTCTGACTTCAAAACCCATTCTTCTTATTAGACACCACACTGATTTTGAACAAAGGAAGGCTCCAGAGGTGTGTACCCAGACAGAGGAGTACAGTCAGCACTATCAACTTTTCCCATCTGTTCCTTCACCTCTGCCTCCCAGGCCAGGCAGTATCCTGACATTTTTTTCTGTCTTCTCAGTCATTCAATAATAGCAAACTAATGATGTTCCCTTCCTCCACCTTTCCAAACTCATTTTTCTTGGAAGAGATCCTAACACAAATCACAAAAACACTGATTCCTATTAAAACAAATCCAAAAAGTAAACCACAACAACCACCCTCCAAAAACATCTGAAGGATTCCTAGTTTCCTCTAGCATTGAGAGGGCTTTGCTACATCCATGATCAGGGCAGCTTGGGACCAGAGCGTGGTTTGTGACTTTTTGAAGAGCCCATTGCTGGTTTGGATTAGTTAAAAGAACACCTGTACTAGTCTGGTCACATTTAGGTACATGAACCTTTTCTGAAGAATAGAATGAGCTTAGATGTTAGCCATCTGTAGTAGATACATTAAATACAACATCCACCTCCCCACCAGCCAGAAGCCAAGAGGATAGAAATTTTGACTAGATACCAGGTTTCCAACCCTGAGGCCACAGCTATTGACTAGCTATTGATCAGCTAAAGTAAGCCCATCTATATTTCAGAATTTCTTATGCAACTTTATTTTGAAGGGATTATCAAAAGAATTTTATTTGACCGTAACACATAAAAATGCACCTTGGTTTGGTTGCCGTTCAAGCCTGATAACTTGAACTAAAGGAGCCCTGTAGGTTTGTTTGTTCACTTTCCAAATTCTCGTTGTGGTGAAATACTCATAACATACAATTTACTATTTAACTGTTTTTCAGTGTATAGTACAGTGGTATTAAAAACATTTTCATAATGATTTACAACCATCACCACTATCAATCCCTAAAATGCTTTTCATCTTGTAAAAATGAAGCTCTATACTCATTAAAAAATAACTTCCCATTGCCCCCACCCCCATCCTCTGGCAACCACCATTCTATTCTCTGTTTTTATAAGTTTAAGCACTCTAAATATCTCAATAAATAGAATCATAGAGCATTTGTCTTTCTGTGACTCGCTTATTTTACTTAGCCTAATGTCTTCAAGGTTCATCCATGTTATAACCTATTGCAGAACTTTCTTTTGAAGGATGAATAATATTCCATTGTATGGATATTCCACATTTTGTTTATCCATTCATCCATAGATGGACACTTGGATAGCTTCTACATTTTAGCTATTGTGAATGATGCTGAACACAGGTATATGAATATCTCTTCAAGACCCTACTTTCAATTCTTTTGGGTGTATACCCAAAAGTAAAATTGCTGAATCATATGGTAATTCTATTTTGAATTTTTCAGGAACCACCAAACTACTTTCTACTCTGTTTGTACCCCTAACATTTACATTCCACTAACAGTGCTTAACATTTCGAATTTCTCAACATCTTGGCCAACACTTGTTATTTCATATATGTGTGTGTGTGTGTGTGTGTGTATATATATATATATATAGTCATCTTAATGGATGTGAGGTGGTATCTCATTATAGTTTTGCTTTCCCTAAGGATTAGTAATGTTGAGCATCTTTTCATCAGCTTATTGACCATGTGCTTATCTAATTTGGAGAAATGTCTATTGAAGTATTTTACCCATTTATGGATAGAGTTACTTGTTTGTTGTTGTTGTTGTCTTAGGAGTACTCAGTATATTCTGGTTATTAATCCCTTATTAGATATATGACTTGCAAATATTTTATCCCACTCTATGATTCACCATTTTACTCTGTCAATAGTGTCTTTTGATGCACAAAACTTTTACATTCTTGTGAAGTCCAATTTGTCTATTTTTTCTTTTGTTGCCTGTGCCTTTAGTGTGATATCTAAGAAATTGTCAAATCCAATGTCATGAAATATTTGCTCTTTTTACTTCTAAGAGTTTTATTGTTTTAGATCTAACATGTAGGTCTTGGTGATTTTGAGTTAATTTTTGAATATGCTATTAAGTAAGGGCCCAATTTAATAATTCTTTTGCATGTGGATATCCAGTTTCCTCAGCATCATTTTGTGAAAAGACTGTTCTTTCCCCATTAAATTGTGTTAGCACCCTTGCCACAAATTATTTGACCATACATGTTAGGGTTAATTTCTAGGCTCTCTATTTAATTTCATTGGTTAATTTGTCTACCTTTATGATAGTACCATGCTTTTCTGATTACTGTAGCTTTGTAGTAAGTCTTAAAATCAGGAAGTATGAGTCTTTCAGCTCTGCTCTTTATCAAAATTGTTTCAGCTATTCAGAAACTGATATAGTTTGGATATTTGTTCCCCACAATGTCGTGCTGAAGTGTAATCCCCAGTATTAGAGATGAGGCCTGGTGGGAAGTGTCTGGGTCATGGGGGCAGATCCCTCATGGCTTGGTGCTGTCCTTACCATAGTGAGTGAGGTCTCACAGGATCTGATCATTTAAATGTGTGTGACACTCCCTGTCTCTCTCTCTTTCTCCTGCTCTGCCAAATGAAATACTTGCTCCTGCTTCACCTTCTGATAAGAGTAAAATTTCCTCAAGCCTTCCCCAAAAGACAAGCAGATGCTGGTCCTATGCTTTCTATATGGTCTGCAGATGGTATGCCAATTAACCTTCTTTTCTTTTTTTTTTAAATTTATTTATTATTATTATACTTTAAGTTGTAGGGTACATGTGCATAACATGCAGGTTTGTTACATATGTATACTTGTGCCATGTTAGTCTGCTGCACCCATCAACTCGTCATTTCCATCAGGTATAACTCCCAATGCACTCCCTCCCCCCTCCCCCCTCCCCATGATAGGCCCCGGTGTGTGATGTTCCCCTTCCTGAGTCCAAGTGATCTCGTTGTTCAGTTCCCACCTATGAGTGAGAACATGCGGTGTTTGGTTTTCTGTTCTTGTGATAGTTTGCTAAGAATGATGGTTTCCAGCTGCATCCATGTCCCTACAAAGGACGCAAACTCATCCTTTTTTATGGCTGCATAGTATTCCATGGTGTATATGTGCCACATTTTCTTAATCCAATCTGTCACTGATGGACATTTGGGTTGATTCCAAGTCTTTGCTATTGTGAATAGTGCTGCAATAAACATACGTGTGCATGTGTCTTTATAGCAGCATAATTTATAATCCTTTGGGTATATCCCCAGTAATGGGATGGCTGGGTCATATGGTACATCTAGTTCTAGATCCTTGAGGAATCGCCATACTGTTTTCCATAATGGTTGAACTAGTTTACAATCCCACCAACAGTGTAAAAGTGTTCCTATTTCTCCACATCCTCTCCAGCACCTGTTGTTTCCTGACTTTTGAATGATCGCCATTCTAACTGGTGTGAGATGGTATCTCATTGTGGTTTTGATTTGCATTTCTCTGATGGCCAGTGATGATGAGCATTTTTTCATATGTCTGTTGGCTGTATGAATGTCTTCTTTTGAGAAATGTCTGTTCATATCCTTTGCCCACTTTTTGATGGGGTTGTTTGTTTTTTTCTTGTAAATTTGTTTGAGTTCTTTGTAGGTTCTGGATATTAGCCCTTTGTCAGATGAGTAGATTGCAAAAATTTTCTCCCATTCTGTAGGTTGCCTGTTCACTCTGATGGTAGTTTCTTTTGCTGTGCAGAAGCTCTTTAGTTTAATTAGATCACATTTGTCAATTTTAGCTTTTGCTGCCGTTGCTTTTGGTGTTTTAGACATGAAGTCTTTGCCCATGCCTATGTCCTGAATGGTACTACCTAGGTTTTCCTCTAGGATTTTTATGGTATTAGGTCTAACATTTAAGTCTCTAATCCATCTTGAATTAATTTTCGTATAAGGAGTAAGGAAAGGATCCAGTTTCAGCTTTCTACTTATGGCTAGCCAATTTTCCCAGCACCATTTATTAAATAGGGAATCCTTTCCCCATTTCTTGTTTCTCTCAGGTTTGTCAAAGATCAGATGGCTGTAGATGTGTGGTATTATTTCTGAGGACTCTGTTCTGTTCCATTGGTCTATATCTCTGTTTTGGTACCAGTACCATGCTGTTTTGGTTACTGTAGCCTTGTAGTATAGTTTGAAGTCAGGTAGCGTGATGCCTCCAGCTTTGTTCTTTTGACTTAGGATTGTCTTGGAGATGCGGGCTCTTTTTTGGTTCCATAGGAACTTTAAAGCAGTTTTTTCCAATTCTGTGAAGAAACTCATTGGTAGCTTGATGGGGATGGCATTGAATCTATAAATAACCTTGGGCAGTATGGCCATTTTCACGATATTGATTCTTCCTATCCATGAGCATGGTATGTTCTTCCATTTGTTTGTGTCCTCTTTTATTTCACTGAGCAGTGGTTTGTAGTTCTCCTTGAAGAGGTCCTTTACATCCCTTGTCAGTTGGATTCCTAGGTATTTTATTCTCTTTGAAGCAATTGTGAATGGAAGTTCATTAATGATTTGGCTCTGTGTTTGTCTGTTATTGGTGTATAAGAATGCTTGTGATTTTTGCACATTAATTTTGTATCCTGAGACTTTGCTGAATTTGCTTATCAGCTTAAGGAGATTTTGGGCTGAGACAATGGGGTTTTCTAAATATACAATCATGTCATCTGCAAACAGGGACAATTTGACTTCTTCTTTTCCTAACTGAATACCCCTGATTTCTTTCTCTTGCCTAATTGCCCTAGCCAGAACTTCCAACACTATGTTGAATAGGAGTGGTGAGAGAGGGCATCCCTGTCTTGTGCCAGTTTTCAAAGGGAATTTTTCCAGTTTTTGCCCATTCAGTATGATATTGGCTGTGGGTTTCTCATAAATAGCTCTTATTATTTTGAGGTACGTTCCATCAATACCGAATTTATTGAGTGTTTTTAGCATGAAGGGCTGTTGAATTTTGTCAAAAGCCTTTTCTGCATCTATTGAGATAATCATGTGGTTCTTGTCTTTGGTTCTGTTTATATGCTGGATTATGTTTATTGATTTGCGAATGTTGAACCAGCCTTGCATCCCAGGGATGAAGCCCACTTGATCATGGTGGATAAGCTTTTTGATGTGTTGTTGAATCCGGTTTGCCAGTATTTTATTGAGGATTTTTGCATCGATGTTCATCAGGGATATTGGTCTAAAATTCTCTTTTTTTGTTGTGTCTCTGCCAGGCTTTGGTATCAGGATGATGTTGGCCTCATAAAATGAGTTAGGGAGGATTCCCTCTTTTTCTATTGATTGGAATAGTTTCAGAAGGAATGGTACCAACTCCTCCTTATACCTCTGGTAGAATTCAGCTGTGAATCCATCTGGTCCTGGACTTTTTTTGGTTGGTAGGCTATTAATTATTGCCTCAATTTCAGAGCCTACTATTGGTCTATTCAGGGATTCAACTTCTTCCTGGTTTAGTCTTGGAAGAGTGTAAGTGTCCAGGAAATTATCCATTTCTTCTAGGTTTTCCAGTTTATTTGCGTAGAGGTGTTTATAGTATTCTCTGATGGTAGTTTGTACTTCTGTGGGGTCGGTGGTGATATCCCCTTTATCATTTTTAATTGCGTCGATTTGATTCTTCTCTCTTTTCTTCTTTATTAGTCTTGCTAGTGGTCTGTCAATTTTGTTGATCTTTTCAAAAAACCAACTCCTGGATTCATTGATTTTTTGGAGGGTTTTTTGTGTCTCTATCTCCTTCAGTTCTGCTCTGATCTTAGTTATTTCTTGCCTTCTGCTAGCTTTGGAATGTGTTTGCTCTTGCTTCTCTAGTTCTTTTAATTGCGATGTTAGAGTGTCAATTTTTGATCTTTCCTGCTTTCTCTTGTGGGCATTTAGTGCTATAAATTTCCCTCTACACACTGCTTTAAATGTGTCCCAGAGATTCTGGTATGTTGTATCTTTGTTCTCATTGGTTTCAAAGAACATCTTTATTTCTGCCTTCATTTCGTTATGTACCCAGTAGTCATTCAGGAGCAGGTTGTTCAGTTTCCATGTAGTTGAGCGGTTTTGATTGAGTTTCTTAGTCCTGAGTTCTAGTTTGATTGCACTGTGGTCTGAGAGACAGTTTGTTATAATTTCTGTTCTTGTACATTTGCTGAGGAGTGCTTTACTTCCAATTATATGGTCAATTTTGGAGTAAGTACGATGTGGTGCTGAGAAGAATGTATATTCTGTTGATTTGGGGTGGAGAGTTCTATAGATGTCTATTAGGTCTGCTTGCTGTAGAGATGAGTTCAATTCCTGGATATCCTTGTTAACTTTCTGTCTTGTTGATCTGTCTAATGTTGACAGTGGAGTGTTGAAGTCTCCCATTATTATTGTATGGGAGTCTAAGTCTCTTTGTAAGTCTCTAAGGACTTGCTTTATGAATCTGGGTGCTCCTGTATTGGGTGCATATATATTTAGGATAGTTAGCTCTTCCTGTTGAATTGATCCCTGGACCATTATGTAATGGCCTTCTTTGTCTCTTTTGATCTTTGATGGTTTAAAGTCTGTTTTATCAGAGACTAGGATTGCAACCCCTGCTTTTTTTTGTTCTCCATTTGCTTGGTAAATCTTCCTCCATCCCTTTATTTTGAGCCTATGTATGTCTCTGCGTGTGAGATGGGTCTTCTGAATACAGCAGACTGATGGGTCTTGACTCTTTATCCAGTTTGCCAGTCTGTGTCTTTTCATTGGAGCATTTAGTCCATTTACATTTAAGGTTAAGATTGTTATGTGTGAACTTGATCCTGCCATTATGATATTAACCGGTTATTTTGCTCGTTAGTTGATGCAGTTTCTTCCTAGCCTCGATGGTCTTTACATTTTGGCATGTTTTTGCAATGGCTGGTACCGGTTGTTCCTTTCCATGTTGAGTGCTTCCTTCAGGGTCTCTTGTAAGGCAGGCCTGGTGGTGACAAAATCTCTAAGCATTTGCTTATCTGTAAAGGATTTTATTTCTCCTTCACTTATGAAACTTAGTTTGGCTGGATATGAAATTCTGGGTTGAAAATTCTTTTCTTTAAGAATGTTGAATATTGGCCCCCACTCTCTTCTGGCTTGGAGAGTTTCTGCCGAGAGATCTGCTGTGAGTCTGATGGGCTTCCCTTTGTGGGTAACCCGACCTTTCTCTCTGGCTGCCCTTAAGATTTTTTCCTTCATTTCAACTTTGGTGAATCTGGCAATTATGTGTCTTGGAGTTGCTCTTCTCGAGGAGTATCTTTGTGGCGTTCTCTGTATTTCCTGGATTTGAATGTTGGCCTGCCGTACTAGGTTGGGGAAGTTCTCTTGGATGATATCCTGAAGAGTGTTTTCCAACTTGGTTCCATTTTCCCCCTCACTTTCAGGCACCCCAATCAGACGTAGATTTGGTCTTTTTACATAATCCCATACTTCTTGCAGGCTTTGTTCATTTCTTTTTCTTCTTTTTTCTTTTGGTTTCTCTTCTCGCTTCATTTCATTCATTTGATCCTCAATCGCTGATACTCTTTCTTCCAGTTGATCGAGTCGGTTACTGAAGCTTATGCATTTGTCACGTATTTCTCGTGTCATGGTTTTCATCTCTTTCATTTCGTTTATGACCTTCTCTGCATTAATTACTCTAGCCGTCAATTCTTCCACTTTTTTTTCAAGATTTTTAGTTTCTTTGCGCTGGGTACGTAATTCCTCCTTTAGCTCTGAGAAATTTGATGGACTGAAGCCTTCTTCTCTCATCTCGTCAAAGTCATTGTCCGTCCAGCTTTGATCCGTTGCTGGCGATGAGCTGCGCTCCTTTGCCGGGGGAGATGTGCTCTTATTTTTTGAATTTCCAGCTTTTCTGCCCTGCTTTTTCCGCATCTTTGTGGTTTTATCTGCCTCTGGTCTTTGATGATGGTGATGTACTGATGGGGTTTTGGTGTAGGTGTCCTTCCTGTTTGATAGTTTTCCTTCTAACAGTCAGGACCCTCAGCTGTAGGTCTGTTGGAGATTGCTTGAGGTCCACTCCAGACCCTGTTTGCCTGGGTATCAGCAGCAGAGGCTGCAGAAGATAGAATATTGCTGAACAGCGAGTGTACCTGTCTGATTCTTGCTTTGGAAGCTTCCTCTCAGGGGTGTACTCCACCCTGTGAGGTGTGGCGTGTCAGACTGCCCCTAGTGGGGGATGTCTCCCAGTTAGGCTACTCAGGGGTCAGGAACCCACTTGAGCAGGCAGTCTGTCCGTTCTCAGATCTCAGCCTCCGTGTTGGGAGATCCACTGCTCTCTTCAAAGCTGTCAGACAGAGTCGTTTGCGTCTGCAGAGGTTTCTGCTGCTTTGTTGTTGTTGTTGTTGTTGTTGTGTAGCTGTGCCCTGTCCCCAGAGGTGGAGTCTCAGTTGAAAATGCAGAAATCACCGGTCTTCTGTGTCGCTGGCGCTGGGAGTTGGAGACTGGAGCTGTTCCTATTCGGCCATCTTGCTCCGCCCTCCGGGACAGAATTATTTCTATACCTCTAGACTGAGAAGCAGCTGGTCCAGCCTCTGGAGGGGGTCAGCCTGCTGGGATGAGTCGCTGAAGCTGGAGCTGAAATGCAGACCCCAGGCGGGAGGCAAAGTCCCGCTCCTAACCCAGGGGAACAGAGTGACTCACGCGCTTGGCTTCCGCCTCTGGGCGCTGTGCCTAACCTTCTTTTCTTTATAAATTACCCAGTCTCATGTATTTCCTTATAGCAATGCAAGAACTATCTAATACAGGGTTCCTTGAGATTTCATATTAACTTTGGAATAGATTTTTCCAGTTCTGCCCCCCAAAATTTGGGAGTGCAATAGGTATTGTATTATATTTTCTCTTCTGTCTATTGTCCATTCCTATGTTTTACCATTTTCTTTTCTTTTTTATTTCTTTTTTTCTTATTGTAGCTCAACTATTTTGCTTAATACCTTTTGTTACATATATTACAAATATTATTCACATTCTGATGTTTGACTATTGACTTTGTTTATGACTGTCATTGGAATACAAAGATTTTAAATTTCAATGCAGTCAAATGTATTGATCATTTTACTTTGGCTTTTTGGGTCCTTTTGAAAGAAAGGCTATGAAAACAATGACAATTGGTTGAAAATTAGATATTTTAGCAGTCTAGAACAAATTAGAAATACAAAGTGATAAAATAGGAAGAATGAAAGCAAACACACTCATATCATGAAAGTAATGAACTAGCATACCTGAATCACCAACATGCTCTAGGGCTAAATGAAATTCCATCAAAAAAATATACAAAAGATCAATGAAACAAGAAGCTTCTTCTTTGAAAAAATAAACAAAATAGATAGACCATTAGATAGATTAACCAAGAAAAGAAGAGAGAAGATTCAAATAAGCTCAATTATAAATGAAACTGGAGACATTTCAACTGACACTATAGAAATGTAAACATCACTCAAGACTACTATGAACACCTTTATGCATGCAAACTAGAAAACCTACAGGAAACTGATAAATTCCTGGGACCATACAAATATCCTAGATTAAATCAGGAAGAAATAGAAACTCTGAACACATCAATAACAAATAACAAGATTGAATCAGTAATTTAAAAATTGCCAAAAACAACAAAAAAGCCCAGGACCAGATGAATTCACAGCTGAATTCTACTAGACATTCAAAGAATTGCTATCAATCCTATTGCAACTATTCCAAAAGACTGAGAAAAAGGGAATCTTCCTTAACTCATTCTATGAACCAAGTATCACCCTGATACCAAAACCCAGAAAGGACGCAACCATAACAAAAAAAGAAAACTACAGGCCAACATCCCTGATGAAAATAGATGCAATTATCTGCAACAAAATACAAGCTAACAGAATTCAACAACACATCAAAAAGATAATACATCATTATGAAGTGGGTTTCATCTCAGGGATGCAGGGATAATTTAGTATATGCAAGTAAATAAATGTGATACATTCCATAAATAGAATTAAAAACAAAAATGGTGTAATCATCTCAAAAGACACAGAAAAAACATTTGAAAAAAATCCAACATCCTTTATGATAAAAACTCTCAACAAACTAGGCATAGAGAGGACTTGTCTCAAAATAATAAAAGCCATTTATGACAAACCCACAGACAACATCATATTGAATAAAAAAAAAGGTGAAAGCATTTTCCTTGGAACGGGAACAAGACAAGGATGTCCTCTTTCACCATTCCTAGTCCAATATATTTGTGGATATCCTAGCCAGAAAAATTAGGCAAGAGAAGGAAATAAAAGGCATCCAAACTGGAAAAGAGGAAGTTAAACTATTGCTATTTGCAGATGATATGATCATATATCTAGAAAATCTTAAAGATTGCTCCAAATGACTCCCAGATTTGATTAAACAAACTCAGTAAAGTTTCAAGGTACAAAATCAATGTACACAAATCAGTACCAATGCTGTATACCAATGATGGCCAAGCTGAGAATTGAATGAAAAACTTAATCCCTTTCACAACAGATAAAATAAAATAAAATACCTAGGAATATACATTACCAGGTTGGTAAATGATCTCTACTAGGAGAACTACAAAATATTTCTGAAAGAAATAATAGATAACAGAAGCAAATGGAAATACACCCCATGCTCATGGATAGGAAGAATCAATATTGTGCAAATGGCTATACTGCCCAAAGCCATCTATAGATTCAATGCAATTCTCATCAAAATGCCATATCACTTTTCACATAATTAGACAAAAATCCTAAAATTTCTACGAAACCAAAAAGAGCCTAAATAGCTAAAGCAATCATAAGCAAAAAGAACAAATCAGGAGACATCACATTACCAGACTTCAAATTATGCTACAGGGCTATACTTGCCAAAACAGCAGGTACTGTTATAAAAAATAGACATATAGACCAATGGAACACAATAGAGAAACCAGAAAAAAAGCCAAATATACTGCAGTTAACTGATTTTCACCAAAGCATACAAAAGCTTAAATTAGGGAATGGGCATCCTGTGTAATAAATGGTGCTGGGAAAGCTGGCAAGCTACAAGTAGAAGATCCTCATGTCTCATCTTATACAAAAATAGATTCAACATGGATCAAACACTTAAATATAAGACCCAAAAGCTTGAAAATTCTAGAAGTCTGTATTAGTCTGTTCTCATGCTGTTGATAAAAACATACCCGAGACTTTTACAAAAGAAAGAGGTTTAACAGATTTACAGTTCCACATGGCTGGAGAGGCCTCACAAACATGGCGGAAGGCAAAGAGGAGCAAGTCATGTCTTACATGAATGGCAACTGGCAAAGGGAGAGCTTGTGCAGGAAAATTCCCATTTTTTAAAACCATCAGATATCATGAGACTCATTCACTACCATGAGAACAGTGTGGGAAAGACCCATCCACATAATTCAATCACCTCCCACCAGGTTCCTCCCATGACATGCAGGAATTGTAGGAGTTACAATTCAAGATGAGATTTGGGTGGGAACATGGCCAAACCATGTAATTCTGCCCCAGCCCCTCCCAAATCTCATGTCCACACATTTCAAACCAATCGTGCCTTCCCTATAGTCCCCCAAAGTCTTAACTCATTTCAGCATTAACTCAAAAGTCCACAGTCCAAAGTCTCATCTGAGACAAGGCAAGTTCCTTCTGCCCATGAGCCTGTAAAATCAAAAAGAAGTTAGTTACTTCCTGGATCCAATGGGGATACAAGCATTGGATAAATACAGCCATTCTAAATGGGAGAAATTGTCCAAAAAAGGGGGCTATAGGCTCCATGCAAGTATGAAATCCAGGAGGACAGTCAAACCTTGAAGCTCCAAAATGATCTCTTTTGACTCCATCTCTCACATCCGGATCATGCTGATGCAAGAGGTGGGTTCCCATGGTCTTGGGCAGCTTCACCCTGGTGACTCTGCAAGGTACAGCCTCTCATCTGACTGCTTTCATGGGCTGGTGTTGTGTCTGTAGCTTTTCTGGCACAAAGAGGAAGCCATCAGAGGATCTGCCTTTCTGGGATCTGGAGGATGGTGGCCATCTTCTCACAGCTCCACTAGGTGGTACCCCAGGAGGGACTCTGTGTGGGGGCTCTGATCCCACATTTCCCTTCTGCACTGCCCTAGCAGAGGTTCTCCATGACAGCCCCACCCTGCAGCAAACTTCTGCCTGGACATCCAGGCATTTCCATACATCCTCTGAAATCTAGGCAGAGGTTCCCAAACCTCAATTCTTGACTTCTGTGTACCCACAGGCTCAACACCACATGGAAGGATTGGGGCTTGCACCCTCTAAAGCCATGGCCTGAGCTGTATCTTGCCCCTTTTTAGTCAATCTGGAATGGCTGGAATTCAGGACACCAAGTCCCTAAACTGCACACAGCATGGGGACCCTGGACCTGGCCCATGAAACCATATTTTCCTCCTAGGCCTCTGGGCCTGTCTTGGTAGGAGCTGCCATGAAGATCTTTGATATGTCCTGGAGGCATTTTTACTATTGTCTTGGGGATTAACTTTTGACTCCTCATTAGTTATGCAGATTTCTGCAGCTTGCTTGAATTTCTCTGAGAATGGGATTCTTTTGTTTTCTATCACATTGTCAGGCTGCAAATTTTCCAGATTGTCATGCTCTGCTTCCCTTATAAAACTGAACGCCTTTAACAGCACCCAAGTCACATGTTGAATGCTTTGAGTCTTAGATATTTCCTCTGCTGGATACCCTCAATAATCTCTCTCAAGTTCAAGGTTCCACAGATCTCTAGGGTGGTGCAAAATGCCAACAGTCTCTTTGCTAAAACATAACAAGAGTCACCTTTTCTCCAGTTCTCAACAATTTCCTCATCTCCATCTGAGATCATCTCAGCCTGGACCTTATTGTTCATATCACTACCAGCATTTTTGTCAAAGCCACTAAACAAGTCTCTAGGGAGTTCCAAACTTTCCCACATTTTCCTGTCTTTTCTGAGCCCTCCAACCTGTTCCAACCTCTGCCTATTACCCAGTTCCAATGTTGCTTCCACACTTTGGCGTACTTTTCTGCAGTGCCCATTCTACTGATACCAATTTACTGTATTAGTCTGTCCTCACACTGCTAATAAAGACATACCTGAGACTGGACAATTTGCAAAAGACAGAGGTTTAATGGACTTACAGTTCCACATGGCTGGGGAGGCCTCACAGTCATGGCAGGATGCAAGGAGGAGCAAGTCATGTCTTACATTGATGGCAGCAGGCAAAGAGAGAGCTTGTGCAGGGAAACTCACTTTTAAGACCATCAGATCTCATGAGACTCACTCATTATCATGAGAACAGTGCAGGAAAGACCCACCCCTATAATTCAAGCACCTCCCACTGGGTTCCTCCCAAGACATGTGGTAATTTAGGGAGTTACAATTCAAGATGAGATTTCGGTGGGGACACAGCCAAACTGTATCAAAGACAGGGTTGAAAAAATTCTTCTAGGTATCAGCCTAGACAAAGAATTTGTGACTAAAATCCCAATAGCAAATGTGGCAAAAAGAACTGTAAATGAATGAGACCTAATTAAACTAAAAAGCTTCTGCACAGCAAAAGAAATAATTATCAGAGTAAACAGAAAACACAGAGAATGGTAGAAAATATTTGCAAACTACACATCCAACTAAGATCTAGTATCCATAATATATAAGAAACTCAAATAAATCAACAAGAAAACAACAGATAATCCCATTAAAAAGTGGGCAAAGTACATGATTAGACATTTCTCAAAGGAAGATATACAAATGACCAAAAACAATATGAAAAAATGCTCATCACCACTAATCATTAGGAGAATACAAATGAAAACTACAATGAGATATCATCTTACTCCTACAAGAATGGCCATTACTAAAAAGTAAACAAACAAACAATAAATAAATACTGGCATGGATATGGGGAAAAGGGGATGCTTATACACTGATGGTGGGAATGTAAATTATTACAATCTTTATGGAAAACAGCATGGAGATTTCTTAAATAGCTAAAAGTAGATCTATCATTTCATTCAGTAATCACACTGCTGGGTTTCGACCCAAAGGAAAAGAAGTTATTAATGAAAGAGATGCTGGCACATACATGTTTATAGCAGCACAATTCACAATTCACAATTGCAAAGATACTGAACCAACCTAAGTTCCCATTAACTAATAAGTGGATAATAAAAAATATGGTACATATACACCATGGAATACTACTCAGCCATCAAAAGTAGTGAAATAATGTCTTCTGCAGCAACTTGGATGGAGCTGAAGGCCATTATTCTAAGCGAAGTAACTTGGGAGGGAAAAACCAAAAAACGTATGTTCTTACTTATAAGTGGGAGCTAAGCCATGAGTATGAAAAGGCATATAGAGTGATGTAAGACTTTAGAGATTCAGAATGGGAAGCGTGGGAGTGGGACTAGGGATTTAAAAAAACTATATATCAGGTACAATGTTCACTATTTGGGTGATGGGTACACTAAAATCTCAGAATTTACCACTATATAATATATTCATGTAACAAACAAACAAACAAAAACCACTTGCACCCTAAAAGCTCTTGAAATAATATTTTTTTTAAAGAAAATATTATGATATGGGAAAACCTTCTTCTAATATTATGGAATGCTTTCACCTATAAACTGCTAACATCTGACAGACGGTTCAGGATTTGTTGCTTCCTAGGTTTTTACTAACATTTAAGGTTACTAAGAATCATCATTCTAGTTAATATATAATTCTGTCAGTTATGTTCTCAATGACAAAAAAAATGTCTACTTTGGTGGTTATTTAAAAGTTATTTATTAAAGAGGGTAAAAAGAAACTGGTCAATAGAGGAGAGAGATGTGAAAGTAGTCATGGATATAAAAATGTATTTTTAAGTAAGAACAGATAAAAGAAAATAGAATAATTTTGTATAAGTAAGGATTTCATATGGTAAATTTGTGTCCTAACATAAAATAATAGATTATTTAGGAAAGAGGGAAGTATAGGACAAGTCAGAAAGTCTAAACATGTCATAGATGGTCTGGGTAGGTTGTGATAAGGTTCATGAAGAAAATTTATAAAAGGAATTGTGTATGTGATTAAGTTACCTATAATTAAAATAAAATTATTTATAATAGCCTTTCTAAACATTGATCTTCTATTTTAAAATAAGGTTTTCTTAAGGTGTTGATTTGTGCTTTTAATGAAACTACAGATTTTGCCTTTTAGTTCTATAACCTATTTCCTTTTAAAGCTTCTCAGATTCACATCTTAGAAGTTCAACTTTTGTTGTATCTCACTGCTGTCAGCTCTTTGGAAAGACCTGAGATGATAACTCGCCTTCAGTTCTTTGTCAGCTCCTATGACATTTTTCTCCAGTTCTAACAGTTGTTATGGTCTAATGCTGAAATGTTTTTATATTGAAGGTAAAATAAAAAGCAATGTTTTCTTCCAGTGTAAATTCCTCAGTATAATTGATTGTATACTCTTGGCTTTTCCTGATATGTCTAAATTTTTCAGTGTAATCAGGAAACTTCTCACGCTGTTCCTAAGAGTCACGTATTTCCCTGACATACCTATAACTTTGAACACAATCTTTCAGTATCTGATTAAATTCAAGTACTTTTTTTCATCAAATTGGACTTTCAGATTATCTAAATGGGCTTCTTATAAGAACAAGCAGTCACACTGCAGAAGGTTTTTCTTTGCCTTTTTTGTAACTGGCTTAAGAAACAACATTTTATGTTTTATCAGGATAATTCCTGTGTTGTCTTATTAGGTGTTTGATTGCTTAGAAAAACTGAGCTTTAAAATAATTCAATTTTTTTTCAATCCATGTAAACTTCTGTACTGCTTTTAAAGTCTTTTGATTATCACTTTGGTTAAATGAGTAACTATAATTTTACAATAAGCTTTTTAATGTCTTTGACAAACATCCTCAAAATCAAATTCTCAATTAAGTCGCCGACTTATTGCTAGGGGTTATCAAAGCTATAAAAATTAATCACCAAAAGGTTATATAATCTTTTTACAGTTTCCAATTAGATCATGGGCTTCAGTAGCACCACCCCCAGCCCCTTGCAATAGCCATTTTCAGGTGCAATTAACTAATCCTTGTGCTGTTAAATTACATGGTTTTGACTGCTGGTGTAACCACTCCTTGAGTTCACCTTTCCTGCTGCCTAGACAGAGCCAATTTATCAAGACAGATGAATTGCAACAGAGAAAGAGTAATTCATGCAGACCTGGCTGCGTGAGAGACCAGAATTTTATTATAACTCAAATGAGTCTCCCTGAAAACTTGGGGATTGAAGTTTTCAAGGATAATTTAGTGGGTAGGGAGCCAGTGAGTCAGGTGTGAAATCATAGAAAGTGTAAACTGTCCTCTTTGCAGAGTCACTTCCTGAGTGGGGGCCATAAAACCAGATGAGACAGTTTATCCATCTGGATAGTGCCAGCTGGTCCATCGAGTTCAGGGTCTACAAAATATCCCAAGCACTGATCTCAGATTTTGCCATAGTGATTTTATCCCCAGGACCAATTTGAGGAGGTTTAGAGTCTTGCAGCCTCCAGCTGCATGACTCCTAAACCATAATTTCTAAATTTGTGGCAAATTTGTTAGTCCTGCAAAGGCAGTCTAGTCCCCAGGCAGGAAGGGGGTTTGTTTTGGGAAAGGACTGTTCCTCCCAAAGTTAGTTCAACTTATGACTCAGAATGAACAAGAACATCTTGGAGGTTAGAGGCAAGATGGAGTCAGCTAGTTCGTATCTCTTTCACTGTAATAATTTCCTTAGTTATAATTTTTGCAAAGGTGATTTAACTGGGAATACATATCTTGTCTCAAGAAGGCAATGACTCCTGCCAATACCTGACACCAAACCTAAGTTAACCAAAGCCTCATCTTTAGACTCAGGCAAAGGCAACAATCAAAGTAACTGCCTTCATGAGATGCAGGGAATGGACTGTACTCAAAAACATTAAGATTCATTTAATAATTTTGCCTCTATGTGAATTAATATAATTTATTATATGTTTTGATACTAAATAATTGAAATGTTTAACTACCTATGAGCTTCCTTTCTTGTCATTTTCAAAACTAGACAGAGTTTATGACATTTTTGTTTAAAACATTGCTAATTATTTGTTTTGTTTCACCTCCAGAATTTAAAATTATTCAATCCCTCCAGGCCCAGGTACTGTCACATGAGATTGTAAGGGCTGATTTCAAGAAATAAAATTAGGTCAAATCCTCCAAATCAAGAATGAGCACACAGTTGCCTAAACAGCTGAACAAAATGCTTGTGTTTTGTACAGCTAATTGCTACGAGCCAAGATTATAGCAGTTCAGTGTATATAAATTATAAATAAGTCCATTTTATAACTTTGCCGTTTGGCTTTTGTTTTTTGTCTCTTATGTTGCTTAAAAGGGGATTTAAAGGTTAATGAGTGCCTCTACACTCCCATTCTCATTTGGCCTAGAACATTCAATTGACTATAAGTCTTTTGACTCTAAGCCCTTTAGCCAGAGCAGTCACAACCAGGGACATGATGGACTCGAGGCAGGTGGCATGCTACTCCAGCATTGATATGGGACAACATAAAAGCATGGCCATTAATACTGCTTCTGGCATACCTTAATAAAAAGGGGGACTATAAACTAAAAAAAATAGAATTTTAAGCCTCTCAACGAAGGAGGAATTAAGGCAAAATTGGATCTTTGGAATGCAGGCAAAATTGACCAGCATTAACATTAAAATAGAGATTCTAAGACTGACAGAAGGAACTCTTTATGACAGTAAGATACCAAATTATAAACAGAACCTAAGACTATGCCAGGCAAAGGCTACGTCTCTATCCCAAAGTAAGCAGAGTCATATGTTACATTCATGTTTTTTCAATATGCATGAGTCAGGACCACCTTTATAAATATTCATACATCCTCCTATAAACTGTTAAATATGCATGTTTAGTTAACCTGTTATCATATCCCCACAGGGGCCCCAGGTATAAATGACAATGGGGAACAAAGTAACTTATTTCTTAATGAATCCTAGGGCTATTTAATCAGTCCATAACACCCCCAAAGCAAAAAATACTAAAATTCAAGAGAAATACAGCAAAAGATTTTTTTAAAAAAATCTTTGAAATGTTAGCTGGGCGACTTGGAATTAAGAAATAATATTCTTTATATGCCAGAATGACCAGTTTCTCTATTGGGATGAGAGTTGCTTTGCAAGCTAAATGATCAAGTGACTTTTCCTCCAAGGAAGCAGCAATTTTGCTTACAGATTCCACCAGAACAGGGACTGCAACTGCAGATGCCACTCACTCACCCCAAGGAAGAAAAGCAAAAACTCTTCCCTCTGGAAGTCTATGAACAATTTGCTGTTTCCAGGTCCTCATACCCCATGAATGACCCTGTTATCCTTTCTACCCAGGAAATAAAGTGCTACAGAAATCCTGGAGAAACCAAGAGCAGACCAAGAGCTAGCCAAAAGGTAACACCCTTCTCACTGAAGAAACCTTGAAGATTAGCCAAGAGGCCCTACAAAATGGTATGGCCTTAGATATCCTGACTGCAACCCAAGGCAGCACTTGCGCACTGATTAAGACTGAATGTTGTGCATATATATACACCACATTATTCTCACAATATAACCCAGGTTATGCATGCATTAGATATCTCTATTTCTGCTATAGATATCTTCTCCCAGGACCCCATAACAGCGTAGTTCAGCCGACTTCCTAATACATGGGAGACTTTCATATACTGTGTGATTGGTACTCTGCTAATTATTCTCCTTAGCTGCTGTGGACTTTATTACCGTTATATACTTTGTATGGAGGTGCAGGACAGAATACCTCAAAAGCTTCTAGGTCCTAGTACCATAATGCTCCAGCAAGTTCCTACTGTGAATCTGGGAACTCGGGATATGTCTAACTACAGGTAAATAGATTACATTCTGATACCCCCTAACTATGCTCCTTTTCAGCAAGAAATAGCAAGATTTATTGCATCACCCACCTTCCATAGAAATTGAATGGAATTTGACAGTGAGAAACTAACCAAGAACCCCAGCCCCAAAATGCATTTTGAGACTTTTTTCCGTTTCTTGCTTTCAGCCTTGAAATGTACTTTGAAACTCTTCATTTCTCCTTTCCTACCAGGCACTTAGGTGAACAGTGCTCGCTAATCTAATTTATGCACTTGCTTAGAAGTTGCAGTGAACAATTTTGAAACAAACCAAAGTTAGGAGACCCAACTGCAGAATTCTTCTAATTGGGGGAAGTTACTAACAACCCACCACTACGGGGCAAAAGTCGGGATAACAGAAACCCAGCCTCTGAATGGGCAATTACTTAAGATAACCAGCAGAATGAGACAGGCCAAACTGCCACCCTCCTGCACCTTGCCGTGTGTTTCCCACACATTTCCTTCTGAAAACCCTTCAATCATCCCCAGAGACAGAGAGGGCTTCCTTGAGGCAGAAGCTTGGCTATCTCCCATCTGCCAGCATTTGATCAATAAAATTGCTTTCCTTTCACCACACCTGCTTCTCGTGTTTTCAACCTCTGAGAGGGGATCCGTCAGACTTCAGCCTGTTACAAAGGGAAACTTTCTTCAACTCCTCCAACCATGGATAAAGCCTGACTCTATCCACTACCCATCTCAGCACTGTTACTTTCACTGAAGAAAAAGCTGTTTGGATCCATCTGACTTTAGTCAGGTTGGAAGCTGAGAGGAAGAAAAACCACCATGACAAGGGTGGGAGTTAGAAGACCAAGAGGCCATGAGAAAAGGGAAGAGGAAAGAGCGGTCACAGGGGAAGGCTCTTATGCCTAAGTGGACACAGTGTGGATGACAGGAGACAGAAGACAGAAAGTAAATAATTGTTTCTACCATTCGCAGGATTTTGTGTACATGCCTGACTGTCTAATGATAAGACCCCTGAGGACGGACTCTCTGCCTAGCTTTTGTTGCAATATCTTGTAAAAATACTTCCAAATTTAATGAAGTATCTGCAGAGACTAGATAGAAGAAATAGCATCTGAATCTGTAAGTAACTCTTTTGTTGTTGTTAGTAGTCTGATAAGAGGCACAGCCTGCAGTACACGAAATGAAGCAATATTCTCACCACACAGCAGGTGCGTTCCAGAAAAACCCTTCATTTCAAGTCTGCACCTGGCTTGGTCTGTGGAATTGACCAAGGTATAGGTATAAGTCTTAGGGGAGGGCAACCAGCCGGATGGAGGGTAATGAACCAATTATTTCCTCAAGCATTGTTAAACGTATGATTTAGAAAGAACTATGCAAATGAAGAGAGACTTCACCTTCAGAGAAATGACCCTTAATAAAAAAATAATAATAAATAATGGACGACACCAAAGGAACATGCGTCTTTTCTTCTATGCAACTTCTGTGTTTCTGTAAAGTTAGGTGTAAATTAAATACATTTTAAAAAGATAAAAGTATTTTCCTTTTTTTAATTTAAACTTTTTATTGAAGCATACATATACAAAACATTATGCACATTACTAGTGCAAAGCTTGATGAATCTTTCAAACTAAATATATCCGTGTAGCTGGAACCCAACTCACGAGACAGAACATGGCACACTCTCCAGAGGCTCCCATGTCTCCATCTAGTCACTATCTAGCTGCCTCAAAAGAAACTCACCGCTAGGCTGACACTTAACACCACAAACTCGTTTTGTGTTTTGAACCTGAGAGAAACAGAAACACATTATATATGTTTGTCCTTTTTGCCTGGTTTCATCACTCAACGCAATGTTTGTATGTAGTTTTAGATTGTTCCTTCTTATTATAGTATAGCATTCCACTACATGAAAACAATAGAATGCCACTATTCTAATATCTATTTTGCTATTTTATTATATCCCACCTACTATTGATGGAAATTTTAGTTTCCAGTTGGGACTTTTAAGAATGGTGTTGCAATGACCATACCTACATACATCTTTTTGTGGATCTAAGGGTACATTTTTCTTCACTACATGCCTAGGAATCCATACCTAGGAATGAAATAAAATGTGGGGGTTTTATATATATATACACACACACATACACACACACATACACACACATATATAATCCATATATAGGTATGCATACATACACATATATTTCTATATATAATCCATATATAGATATACATACACACATACATATGTAATATAGTTATATATTATATATGTTACATATGTTATATATGATAGCTAGCATATATGAATATATCATATATATGTAATATATGTGAATCATATATGATATAGGCAATATATAATATATAATTATATAATATATGTGATATGTAATATAGTATATATTACATATATACCTATATGTGGATATAAAGATATTATATATGAAATATATATTTTATAAATATATGTATATAAATATATATATTTTATAAATATATGTATATAAATATATTACATATTATATTACATATATTATATTACATATATTACATGTATATTATATTGCATATATTACATATTATATAAAATATATATAAAACATATATTTTATATAATATATTTTATATAAGGTATTACATATATTATATACTATGTAAATATATTAATTATAATATAATATGTGATATATCATATATTGTATATTAATTATATTTTATATTATTAGATACATATTATATATTACTATATTAATATATTATATAAATATATTATGTGTGTATATCTATATATGTATTTGTATGTGTATATAATATATAAAATATATGTTATATATCATATATGTGTGTACATCTATATATACATTATATATAAGTAATATATATTATGTAATATAAAATATAATATATATTTGTGTGTATGTATATTTATATAGATGGATTACATATGTGTGTGTATATAGATATGCATACATGCATGCTTAGCTTTATTTGATATTGCCAGACTGGTTTGAAAATGCAAAATTTTAGACATACACATTTCTGGAGTAATTGTGACTCATTTCACTAATTTTAAGGTTTTTTTTAAATTTGTTTCTTTTAAAATCAATACTCAAAAAAAATTGGGGCGTTACAGTCATAAAATTGTTTTATGTCTTGATTGTAGTAGTGAATAGATGTGACTGCACAGTTGTTAAAACTTATAGAAATGTATTACAAAATGGTGATTTTTATTTTATGAATTAGTTTATTGATTACCCAGTTGAGGAATATTTGGTTATTTCCTGTCTTGTCAATTACAATAACAGTTTTATGCTGCTATAAATATCTACGTCAGATATTCGCGTGGACATATGCTTTCATTTCTTTAGGGTAAATACATACAAATGTGATTTCTGGGTCATACAGGAATGCATATTTAACTTCATAAGTAACTGACAAATTATTTTCTACAGCGGCTGTTCCATTTTGCATTCCCAAAAGCAATATATGAGAGTTCCAGTTGCTTAGCATACTTACCACCACTTAGTATTGTCAAGTTTTGTTTTCTCTGTTAGTTTCAGCCATGCTAAGGGGTATGTAGTGGTAGCTCTTTGTGGTTTTAATTTGGATTTTCCTAATGACTAATGAGGTTGACATCTTTTAATGTGCTTATTTTCTGTCCATGTGCCTTCTTTGGTAAACTGTTTGCTCAGATCTTCTGCCCATTTTTTATTGGGTTGTTTGTTTCCTTATCATTATGTTTTGAGAGTTCTTTATCAGATATATGCAGATATTTTCTTCCAGGCTGTGACTCATCTTCCCATTCTTGTCACAAAAGTTTTGGCAAAGCAAAAATATTTTATTCTGAAGAAGTCAAATTTATCAGTTTTCTTTTCTTTTCTTTCCTTTTTTTTCCCGAGACAGAGTCTGGCTCTGTTGCCCAGGCTGGAGTGCAATTGTACAATCTCAGCTCACTGCAACCTCCACCTCCCAGGGTTCAAGCGATTCTCCTGCCTCAGCCTCTCTAGTAGCTGGGATTACAGGTGCCACTACCACACCTGGCCAATTTTTGCATTTTAGTAGAGACAGGTTTTCGCCATGTTGGCCAGGTGGTCTCAAACTCCTGACCTCAGACAATCCACTCACCTCGGACTCCCAAGTACTGAGATGATAGGCATGAGCCATCATGCCTGGCCCAGTTTTCTTTTTTATAGATCATAGTTTTGGTTTGTTGTTCTTATCTAAGATTTCTTTGCCTAACCTAAGGGCACAAAAATTTTTCTCTTATGTTTTATTTTAAAAACTTTTTAGTTTCATATTTTAAATTTAGACTTATAATTCATTTTGAATTAATTTTTCATAAAGAATATAGACTGAAGTTCCATACATATACATGCAAACGTTAAATTTTTCCAGCACAATTTATTACAAAAATCTGTTCTTTCTCCACTGAATTTCCTTCACACTATTGTCAAAAATCAATCAGCCATATTTCTGGATGCCTATTTCTGGACTTTCTACTCTGTCTCATTTATCTATCTATGTATCTTTTCTCCAGTACTACCCTGTCTTGATTGTTATAGTTAGGTTATGTTATAGTTAAGATTCATAGTATGTCTTAAAATCAGGCAGTATAAGTTCTCCAACTTTATTCTTATTTCAAAGTTATTTTGGCTATATTGGACTCTTGTCCTTTTCATATAAAATTTGAGACTAGCTTATGGATATCTATAAAAAATCTTATGGAATTTTAATTGAGATTGCATTGAATCTGTAGACCTATTTTTGGGAACTGACATCTTACATATATTGCATCTTCCAGTCCATGAGCACAATATATCTTTCCATTTATTTGTGTCTTCACCGATAACTTTCATCAGTCTTTTGTAGTTTTCAGCATAGAGATCTTGCATAAATTTTATTAGATTTATATTTAAGTATTTCATTCTCCTTGGTGATATTTTAAACAGTACTATATTTTTACTTTTGGTATCCAATTGTTCATTATTAGAATGTAGATTTCTGGCTGACTTTTTTGTATATTGACAATGTGTGCTTAAATCTTGCTAAACTTATTTACCCATTGTAGCAAAAGAGAGGAGACAGAAAAAGGAACTGACCAAAGCTTGGGAAGAATTCTCATTTAGAGATGGGAAAAAAGAAGCAACCCCGAAAAAGACAGAAAATGAATGGAGATAGGAACACAGTCAAGAGAAGGTGGCACCATTTCATATTCCCCCAACTCATGCAGTCTTTCACCAAACTCTTGAAAAGCTTGTAGTCTCTTTTATAAGGCATTACTCAATTATACCTTATTCCACTCCAATTTTGCTTAGTATCTTTAAATTCTACCCCCTCTACTTACCCTCCCTCCAAAATTGTTAAGTGCCTTTTGAGACCAGGGGAAAAGCCTTAAACACTGACTCATGGAACAAAAATCATCTCATTCTGTGACCCTCTACCCCTCCCTAAGTATTTTCCTACAATTTTTACAGTATTAGAACAAGACTGACTACTTTCATTTAATAGACACATATTCACCATTTGTTATGTATATGCCACTTAGCAGGAGGCTGTGGATAGGAGGGATGCAGAGCAGGAATAACATTCAAAATATCCAGCAACTTGACCAACATGGGCTCTGGCAAAGCCATAGCCTGGGCAAGGACCCTGGAGAAACTGTCATGCCAGGTGTAAACCTTGTAGTTATTTGAATAACGTGATGTGAGGGGTCCTGGAGGAAGGGGACAGGGAGTCCTCTGTGGAGGACTTGGGGCAGTGGCTATCTACCAAATGATATGGACATGTAAGATATGGACATGTAACACTGTAATACCTGACATATCCCTATCCCCAGTGATCCCGGGAACTGAGGAGTTCAGAGCAGTTGCTACTCAGCAAGACAAGACAATACATGAACTAATGATTACAATATCATGCAGCCATAAGAGAAACAATTTTAGGATCTGCTAAATTTATTACACCAAGGAGGAAGTTGAGCCCTGGAGATTCAGTCATATATCAGGTTCACAACTTCTCATTATTAGGTTATAGATTAACTCTCTTTCTCATTGTTCTTGTTCTGTAAATGACTAGGAGAGACTGGAGACCAAACCTCTTTCCCTTCCAATCACTGATTTCTGTTACAGATTAACTGTCTCCTTTATTTTCCTGTACCTTACTCAAACCAGATGGTGCAAAGGATCCCATGACTGTTACATCTTCAATGTCAATGTTAAATATACCTTTCCAAAAAAAAAACAAAACTACCTGAACTAATCAGATTATCATTATGCATTCAGCCATATATAGAAAAATGCTGAATTTCTGTTACGCTTTCCTAAATTTGGTCTCTATAAAGGATCCCAAACTTCTATACTTTAGAAGAATGACTTCAATTCTTTGGAGTCTGTGTTTCCTGAGTGGCTGTCCTCCAAAACTTTATGTTTGAACAAACGTAAATTCACTTTAAACTAAGTTCTGATCTTTTTGATTATTTTATCTTAGGTACAGCATCTAATGAGCCCTGAGAGGGAACAAGGAAAATTTAATGGAGACTTGGAGAGGTGGAGATCACTTCTTTTGGGAAGGAGAATAAGAATATTTGAGTTTAATTCCAAAAACAGGTGTATTTAGGTGTGGAAGCAGAAGCAGTGAAAATGAAGGGCATAGATTAAGTACAAGTCAAAAGGCAAAAGTGCACTGTTTGCCTGTAACAAAGGAGCTCAGAAAGAGTAGCAAGAAATAAGACGGCAGGTAAAACAATCTGGAAAAAGGAATGAACAAATTATGGGGGTGGAGCTAGATTCTGTTGATATTCATAAATATGTCATAGAATTTTCAGCTGAAAAGGGGTTAGAGACCCTAAAGGCCAACCTTGCAACCTTTTGGTGGTAAAAATGGGGAAACTGAGGCCCAGAGGAAGGAGTATGTTAATATCAGAAGCCCAGAATTCTCATTTCAGAGTTTTCTCCACCAGGTCTCATTTCTCTCCTTTTCTCATGGTTTTTATGGTGCAAAATAAATAAATGTCTGTAAGTAGCAGCTGCTGATGAGGAGCCTTTGATGTCTGATTTCTCCCCCAGAGGGCTGGCATAGTGCCTTACTTCCTAAAGATGCATTTGAATAGGCCATACTCCTCAAGTTCCTGCTTTCTCTTCCGGTGTTTTAATAAAACTGAGAACGGTAAGCGGATGCTCTGGTCTCTCTGCCCCTCCATAGCAAGCTGGAGCTTTTTCCTTCTATGAGGCAACAGTAGCACCGCTTAGCTCTCTGTTGAAAGATTCAAATGCAATACACGTTATGTAAGCTCTGTTTTTCTCTCCTCATCTTGTCAGGCATGACACAAAGCTCTCATCCTGAAGGGTTTTCTCCCTTTCCCTTGCTCCTACTCCTACATTAGATGTGTTTCTTATTAAGCTGCATTCTCATCCAAGATATTATTCGGATTCATTTTACTTCCATTTTTTCATCTGTTCTATCAGTCAAGAGGAAAACAGATAAAAAGGCTGCTCTTAGAACAAATTGAAAATCTCACAGTTTCAAACTCGCTTACTGTGCATCTCTTCCTGAGGATTTTCTGCTTGATGGACAGTAATCATAGTCTAGGACCCAATAACAGAACTGACTGAAATTTTTACCAAATCTTTCTCTAATTTTACTGTTTTAACTGTCTAACATATAATTTTTCTGGACACAAGCTTTTAGCCTATTTTATACCCTTCACAACATGGTTTTGTTTTTTTTAATATTGTTTCATATTAATAAAATGAAAGTTAGTGAGCCTCTAAATTTTGAATTAATTCAGCTGTCATTTAATGTATATTTTCTATGAATACATGATAGACTTTACTAAATGCTAAACATGTATCAGAACATTTAGTTGCCATAATCAATCTTCTGAGGTAGACACTTTGATTTTTTTCTTATGCAGGTGGGGAAACTGGAACTTAAATATTTAAATATTCATCATGGTCTTCTAGCTAATAGGTAATAGAACCTGAATTTAACTCCAGACAGCTTGGGTCTCAAACTTTCACGCATAAACATAACATTATCGAATCCCATTCCAAGTTGTCTTTCCTAGGCAGTCAATTACATTATGATTCTCTAAAAATTTACTATGTAAATTGTATTAAAATCAGCAAAGTGATCTAGAGAAGAATAAGACTGCACTCTTTAAACAAACAAGCAATAAAACATTTAAAAAACTATGACAAGAATAACACACAAAATTTTTATTGATAAATATAATCATAAAACAGCTATTTTATTTTATTTTTTAATTGATAAATAATAATTGTACATATTCATGGGGGTTCATAGTGATATTTTGATGCATACAATGTATAGTAATCAGTCTGGGTAATTAGTATACCCATCATATCAAACATTTATCATTTCTTTGTGTTGGAAATGTTTAATATCCTCCCTCTAGCTATTTGAAGCTACATATAGCTATTAACTATAGTCATCCTACAGTGGTACACAACATTAGAACTTGTTCCTATTATCTATAATTTTGTGTTCTTCAACAAATATCTCCCTGTCCCTTAATTTCCCCTACCTTCTCAGTCTACAGTATATTTTGTTCTACGTTTTACTTCTGTGACATTAACTGTTTTTTAGCTTCCACATATAGGTGAGAACATTTGGTGTTTAACTTTCTGTTCCTGGCTTATTTCACTTAACCTAATATCATCTGGTTCCATGCATCTTGCCATGAATGACAGAATTTTACTCTTTTGATCGCCAAATAGTATGATGGCATACGTATATCACATTTTCTTCGTTCATCTGTTGTTGGACACCTAGAGTCATTTCATGTCTTGGCTATTTTGAGTAGTGCTGCCATAAACATGGGGGTTCAAATGTCTTTTTGATATAATGATTTCCTTTCCTTTGGAAATTCTCAACAGTAGGATTGCTGGATCATATGGTAGTTCTATTTGTAGTTATTTTAGGAACCACCATACTGTTCTCCAATGAATTCATTTTTCAAAAATTATAATTTTCTGATAATTCAGTGATCCAGGACCTCATCTCAAGCAAAAGCGGCTCCTGAAAAGCCATTTGCTATCCATAAATATCACATGTCAACTTCTATGCAACTTTAATAAAAGAGCTATGGATCAAAGCCATTGCTATATGATTAATAACTTTTATTAATTACACAGGATTACATTTTGCTATCTAGTGTTTCCAACTTATAAGATAGTAAAAACTAGAAAATTAAAAAATGTGTACCAAGGAAGATATGGGAAGCGGATAGATAGAAAACAATAAGAAATCACAGAGGACAGTGTGACAGTAGAGATGAGAGAGAAAACTAAATCAAAGGAACCAACAAAGATATAACATCCTAGAGCAATTTAGAGAAGAAGACTATCAGCTTAAAATTCAAATGGTCACTGAGGAAGTCTGCATTACATCACAGCACAATGCTCAATTTTGATGATGAAGGATACAAATTATGCCCAAGAGAATTAAGTATAATTTTTAGCATTTTCATCAATTAGACCTGAGAAGACACAATGCACATTATTTATTTCTAAATTTACATTTATATTTTTAAGACTATTTATTTTTCCTTTAGCAACTTCCAGTTTATCCTCATATTTTTGATACAAATGTATTCTATGTTCTTCTTGAGTTGTACTCCCTCGTGTTTCAACTGCTTCTGTTGCCTGAAAAAATTATCCCTATGTGTTGGAATCTCTGCTTTGTGCTCCAATTTTATACAGAGCAAAGAGATATGGTAATTATATGATAAATTGGGCACAGTTTTCATCTATAGCAATATTTTTCTGGTCACTATTTTTTCAAATTTTATTGATGCATAATATTTGTACATATATAGAGTGCATACAATATTTTATTACATAAATAGAATGTGTAATGATCAAGTAAGGGTATTTGGGATGTCTATCACCCCAAGTATTTACCATTTCTATGTGTTGGGAACATTTTAAGTCCTCTGTTCTAGCTATTTTTAAATACACAATACACTGTTGTTAACTATAGACACCTTAACATACTACTGAATATTAGAACTTAGTACTTCTATTTGATTGTATGTTTGTACCCATTAAACAATCTCTCTTTATCCCCTCCTGACCCACACAGCCTTCTCATCCTCTGGTATTTACTGTTCTACTCTCTACCTCTGTGAGATCTACTTTTAGAACTCCCATATACAAATGAAACATGCAATATTTGTCTTTCTGTGCCTGGCTTATTTCACTTTACATAATAACCTCCAGTTCCATCCATGTTTCAGTAAATGACATACTTTCTTTCTTTTTTATGTCCAAATAGTCTTCCATTATATATATATTATATATATACACACACACACACACACACATATATATATATATCCCATTTTGTTTACATATTTACCCACACATAGACCCTTAGGTTGATTTTATGTCTTTGTTTTTTGAATAGTCCTGCAAGAAATATGGGAGTGCAGGTGTCCCTTTGATATATTGATTTGTTTTCCTTTGGATAAATTAGTTAAATTACTGGATCATATAGTAGTTCTATTGTTTTTGTTTTTTGTTTCTTTAAGGGACAGATTCTTGCTCTGTCACCTAGGCTGGAGTGCCTTGGACCCATCATAGTTCGCTGTAACCTCAAACTCCTGAATTTAAACATTCCTCTTGACTCAGCCTAATGAGTAACTAGGACTGCAGGCATGCACCACCATGTCTGGCTATTTTTTAATTATTATTTTTTGTGGAAATGAGGTCGGGGTGAGTTGCCCAGCCTAGTCTTAAACTCCTGGCCTCAAGTGATCTTTCTGCCTCAAGCTCTCAAAGTGCTGGAATTACTGGCATAAGCCACAGTGCCAGGCCTGGTAGTTCTATTATACTTTTAGATTTTTGAGAAATCGTCATACTGTTTTCCATGTGGCTGTACTAATTTACATTTCCACCAAGAATGTATAAGATTTCCTTTTTCTTTGCATCTTCTCCATCATTTGTTACTTTTTTCTTTTTAGTAATAACCATTCTAACTGGTATAAGATGACCTTGTTGTTTTGATTTGTATTTTACTGATGCTTAATGATGTTAAGTATTTTTTTATATATCTGTTGGCCATTTGCATGTCTTCTTTGTTTTTTTTTTTTTCTTTTTTGAGACAGAGTCTCGCTCAGTCACCCAGGCTGGAGTGCAGTGGCGCGATCTTGGATCACTGCAACCTCTGCCTCCCGGGTTCAAGGGATTCTCCTGCCTCAGCCTCCCGAGAAGCTGAGACTACAGGTGCACGCCACCACGCCCAGCTAATTTTTGTATTTTTAGTAAAGACGGGGTTTCACCATGTAAGCCAGGATGGTCTCGATCTCCTGACCTTGTGATCTGCCTGCCTGGGCCTCCCAAAGTGCTGGAATTACAGGCGTCAGCCACCGTGGTTTCTATTGATGTCCCTTGAACACGTTTTAATGGGATTATAAATTTTTCTTTTTTTTTTTTTTTGCTGTTGAGTTGTTTGCTTTGCTCGTATATTCTGGATGTTAGTCCCTTGTTGGATGGATAATTTGTAAATATTTTCTATAATTCAACAGACTGTCTTCTCACTGTGTTGATCATTTCATTGGCTGTGCAGAAGCTTTTTAATTTAATATAGTTCCATTCGCCTATTTTTGGTTTCGTTGCCAGTTATTTGGAGGTCTTAACCATGTAAAATCTTTGCCAAGACCAATGTCCTAAAGCATTTTCCCTATGTTTTCTTCTAGGAATCTATCGTTTTAGGTTTTATGTCTTATCTTTAATCTATTCTGAGTTAATTTTTGTATACAGTGTGAGATAGTGATCTAGTTTTATTATTCTGCATACGGATATCCAATATTTCTAGCACCATTTATGTAAAAAGGATGTCCTTTTACCAGTAAATGTTCCTGGATCCTTTGTCAGAAATCAGGTGTAAATACATAGTTATATTTCTGGGTTCTCTATTCCATTCCATTCGTCTATGTGTTTGTTTTTATACCAACACCATGGTTGCTATGCCTTTAGAATATATTTTGAAGTCACGTAGTATGATGCCTCCAGCTTTGTTCTTTTTTTTTTCAGGATTGTTTTGGTATTGAGGGTCTTTTTTGCTTCTATATAAATTTTAGAATTTTCTATGTCTATGTAATATTGTCATTTTCACAATACTAATTCTTCCAATCCATGAGCATGGAATGTTTTTTTCCATTTACTTTTTTTTTTCAGGTTTTTTCATCAGTGTTTTATTGTTTTACTTCTAGGGAATTTTATCTCCTTGATTAAATTTATGCCTAGGTATCTTTTTTAGCTGTTATAAATGGGATTGCCTTCTTAATTTCTTTCTGAATTAGTTCATTATTGGTATATAGAAATGCTACTCAACCTTGTGTGATGATTTTTGTATCCTGTAAGTTTACTGACTTTATTTATCAGGTCTCAGAGTTTTATGGTGGAGTCATTAGGTTTTTCTAGATATAAGATTATATCATCTGCAAAGAGGTGCAATTTAACTTTCTTCTTTTCAATTCAGATGCTTTTTATTTCTATCTCTTGCTTGATTGTTTTGGTTAGGAATTCTAGTACTTTGTGGAATAGGAGTGGCGAAAACTGGCAACTCTGTTTTATTCCAGATCTTAGAGACAAGGCATCCAGCTTTTCCCCATTCACTATGGTGGTAGCAGTGTGCTCGTAATATATGGCCTTTATTATGTTGAGGTATGTTCCTTCTATGCCTAGTCTATTGACAGTATTTATCATGAAGGGATATTGAATTTTATTAAATGCTTTACTTTGCATCCATTGAGATGATCATATAATTGTTGTCTTTCTGTTAATGTTATAAAACACATTTATTGATTTGCATCCATTGAAGCATCCTTGCCTCTGTGAGATAAATTTCACTTGATCATGGTGTATTTTTTTTATGTGCTTTTGGATTTGGTTTGCTGTTATTTTGTTGAACATTTTTGCATCTCTGCTCATCAGGAATATTGGCCTGTAATTTGATCATTGTTGTGTCTTTGTCTGGCTTTGGTGTCAAGGCAATGCTGGCCTTGTAGAATGAGATGGGAAGAATTCTGTCCTCTTCAATTTTTTGAAATAGCTTGAGGATAATTAGTGTTAGTTCTTCTTTGAAAGTTTGGTGGAATTCAGTAATTAAGCCATCCATTTTGTAGATTGCTTTGGATGGTTTTTTATCAGGAAACTTTATTACTGATTCAATCTCATTACTCATTGGTCTGTTCAGGTTTTCTATTTCTTCCTAATTAAATTTTGGTAGGTTGTACACATCAAGGAATATATTCATTTCCTCTAGGTTTTCCAGTTTGTTAGTGTATAGTTGTTTGTAAGACTCTGATGATCCTTTGTATTTCTGTGGTATCAGGTGTAGTGTCTCCTTTTTCATTTGTTTATTTGGTTGTTGTTTTTTTGTTTTGTTTTGTTTTGTTTTGTTTTCATGATTAGCCTAACTAGTGGTTTATCAATTTTGTTTATCTTTTAAGAAAACACATTTTTTGTTTCATTGATTCTTTGTATTTTTTAGTTTCTATTTCACTTAATTATGCTCTGACCTTTATTATCTCTCTCCTTATATTGGGAGATTTGGCTTATTCTTGTTTTCCTAGTTCCTTGAGGGGCATTGCTAGATTGTTTATTTGAAATCTTTTGATTTTTTTCAACATAGGCTTTTATCGTTATAAACTTCCATTTTACAACCACTTTTGCTGTATCTTATGTGTTTTTGGAGGTTGTATTTCCATTTATGTTAGTTTCAAGAAATTATTTTATTTGTTTCTTAATGTCTTCCTTGATTCAATAGTCATTTAGGAGCACATTGTTGAATTTCTGTGTGTTTGTGTAGTTTCCAATGTTCTTGTTATTGATTTCTAGTTTTATTCCATTATGGTATGAGAAGATATTTGATATGATCTCTATTTTTAAAAAAATTAGCCAGACACTGTGGTTCATGCCTGTAATTCCAGCAGTTTAGGAGGCTGGGGTGGGTGGATCACTTGAGGCCAGGAGTTTGACATCATCTGGCCAATATGGTGAAACCCCATTGCTCTTAAAAATACCAAAATTAGCTAGGTGTAGGGGCAAGTGCCTGTAGTCTCAGCTGCTTGGGAGACTGAGGCATGAGAATTGCTTGAACCCAGGAGGCAGAGGTTGCAGTGAGCCAAGATTTCATCACTGCACTCCAGCATGGGCAACAGAGTGACACTGTCTTTAAAAAAAAAAGTTGAGAACTTATCCTGGAGAATGTTCCATGTGCTGATAAGAAAAATGTGTATTCTTTAGCTGTTGCATAAAATGTTGAGTCCATTTGATCTAAAGCCAAATTTAAATCCAGTGTTTCTCTCTCTGTTTTCTATCTAAATGATCTGTCTATTGCCAAGGGTTGAGTGTCAAAGTCCCCAACTATTATTGTGTTGGAGTCTGTGTCTCCCTTTAGATCTAATAATATTTTCTTTTCATATCTGAGTGTTCTGATGTTGACAGCATATATGTTTAGAATTGTTATATTCTCTTGCAGAATTGATCTTTTTATCAGTATGTGATGACTTTCTCTTTTTATTGTTTTTGACTTAATGTCTGTTTTGTCTAATATAACTATTCCCACTTGCCTTTGGTTTCCATGTGCATGGAATATCTTTTCCCATTCAGCTAGTCTATGTCTTCTAAGTGGAAAAACTAACTGGTTTACATTCAAGGTTACTATTGATACGTGAGGGCTTATTCTTGTTATTTTCATTAATTTATGGTTATTTTACATATTCTTTGCTCCTTTCTATTTTTTTATTACTGTTGCTTAGTGGATTTTTGTAGTCGTAACATTTGAGTCCTTTTTCTTTCTTATTTTTATTTTTGTTCTACCAGTGGGTTGTATACATTGTGTGTTTTCACGATGATAGATATTGTCCTTTCACTTCCAGGTATAAGACTCTCTTAAGCACTTTTTGTAGGGCTGAGGTAGTAGTAATAAATTCCTTTAGATTTTATTTGTCTGAGAAATAATTTATTTCTCCTTTATTTAACTCTTCTGGGTATAGTATCTTTGGCTGACAGTATTTTTTCTTTCATCACTTGAAATACAAAATCCCATTCTTTTCCAGCCTGTAAAGTTTCTGTTGGGAAATCTACTGTTAGTCTGATGGGGGTCCCCTTAACTTTAGCTTGCTGTTTCTGGAATTCTTTTTTTTTTTTTTTTTTTTTTTTTGAGACGGAGTCTCGTGCTGTGTCACCCAGGCTGGAGTGCAGTGGCTGGATCTCAGCTCACTGCAAGCTCCGCCTCCCAGGTTCACGCCATTCTCCTGCCTCAGCCTCCGAGTAGCTGGGACTACAGGCGCCCGCCACCACGCCCGGCTAGTTTTTTGTATTTTTAGTAGAGACGGGGTTTCACCATGTTAGCCAGGATGGCCTCGATCTCCTGACCTCGTGATCCACCCGCCTCAGCCTCCCAAAGTGCTGGGATTACAGGCTTGAGCCACCGCGCCCGGCCGTGGAATTCTTTTTTTCTTTTTTTGTCTTTGACTTTTGACTGTTTGACTACAATGTGCCATTAAGGTTTTTATTTTAATTGTATCTAAGAATTGCTGAGTTTCCTCTTATCTGGATGTCTAAATCTTTTGATAGAACTTTTTAGGTATTAATTGATTAGATAGTTTTCCTATCCCTTTTGTTTTCTCTTCACCTTATGGGACACTAAAAATTCAAATATTTTGTTGCTTTATCATGTCCTATATGTCATGTTCATTTTTTAAAAAAATTTTACCTAACTGGATTATTTCATAAGACCTCTCTTCAAGTTCTGAAATTATTTCTTCTGCTTAGTCTAGTCTATTGCTGAAACTTTCAGATGCATTTTGCATTTCAGTTAACAAGTTATTTTGTGTCAAAATTTCTATTTTTTTCATGTTACCTACCTCTTTGGTAAATTTCTTATTCATATCCTGAAGTGGTTTTTTGATTTATTTGTATTGATTTTCTGTATCCTCTGATATCTCACTGAGCTTCTTTAGTATCATTGTTTTAAATTCTTTTTCTGGGTTGTTATAAAATTTTTATTGGAATCTGTTGCTGGAGAATTGTGTTCTTTTGGAGATGTCATATTTCCTTTATTTTTCAAGTTTTTGAGTATTTAGGTTGATGTCAGCACACTTAGTATAACAGTTTTCATTTGTTTCATAGAGGAGGACTTTTTCCTGAAAATTTATCTTTGGTATTGGTTAGGTAGGGCACTTCGACTTTGCCTCTAAGTGTGTTCAGCAGTGTAGTCTTTGTATGATTTCTTTGACTGTAAACAAAGTCAATGGTGTCTGTGATTTCCTCAGTGGCTTAAGGTGAGATTGTTAGTGGAGGCTGTGGTGAAGTTTTGCTAGGGATAGGGATGCCAGGTGGGCCTGTCTTCAGGCCCCAGTGGTATTATTAGCAGCAGGTGAAGCATCCTTGTTTTGGGGCCCCATGGTGGCATATGCGGGCACTGGTGTTAGCATGCCCAGGCAAGCTAGGGCATGCTATTCTTGGGCCTTCAGGCAGCTTCCTTGGGTGTCTGCAGTGACAATAGTGGACCAAGCTGGTGGGAAGGTTTTCAGGTTCCTGGGAAGTGAATGTCGCATGGACAATGGTAGTAGAAGTGGCAAGACAACCCTCTGACTCCCAAGTAATCCATGTTGGTGTTGGTAATGGCTGTGGCGGGCTGCACAGGCCAGTCTGCAAGCCCTCGAGTGGTACATTCAGGGAGATACCTACTATGATGGTAACTGCAGGTTGAGCTCAGCCTCAGGGCCCTGGGGAAAAACAATGCTCTGATGCCAGTGGCAGACTGAGCTGGAGAGTCCCTGAGTCCTGATGATATGATTGACCACTGAAGGGTTGGTGGGGCCAGGCTCAGCAGACCTGTTCTCCAGCTTCCTGGTGGTGCATGCCAGTACTGGCTGTAGTATGTGGGGATACTTTAATCTCCAGGTCCCCAGAAAAATGCTTAAGTGTGGGCAGCAATGGCTATGCTGCAGCCCTTGTACTGGGGGCGGGGGGTTGCTTTCGCTGGCAGTAACCATATGCTGGTGGCTAAGGAATGTGTCCTTCACTTCTGCTTCGGGAATTTCTTGGCATTTCTCTGTTGAATTTCAGTGTTCTCTTGTAGGTGATCTAGTTAAAATGTAATTTTCTATTCACTATTTTGTTTCTTCTTGGTAGAGGATGTGAGTACAAGATGCTTGTAGTCATCCATCTTGAAGCCCCTTCTCATGTTATTTATTAATTACCTCTACATTATCTGCTTCTTAATTTGAAACTGTGTATAAAAGCTCTTGTTACTAGCTCATGTATTATTGAAACCAAGAAATTGGATTTTATACTACAGATTGTGGCCCTCAAGCTCACCTTGGAGAAGCGTTCTTTGCAGACTCTTTTAGAGATTGGCAGCCTTGAGAATCCTTATACTGTACTTCCTCCTCTGTGCCTGTAGTCCTTCCATCTTTTTTGTTGTTCAGAGTTTCAGCTCTCTCCTACTTTCATTGAAGAAGAAACTTGTGTTTTTGCATGTCATTTTTGCATTTGGGTGATTTTGAAGAGGAGATATGGGAAATACTTATTTTATGCCATTATCTTCAAGCTGGAAGAGACACTAATCATTTTCTGAAGAATCAGCACTGTAAGCAACAAAACTATCTAAAACTTGAGCATTTTAAAAGTCCAGATGTTTGCTGGCTTGCACAGGTATGAAGTACGGCAGTAGCCCGAACCTTTCAAATTATGACATTTTGCCTGGTCTACAAGACAGAAGCCATTCCACTTTGATTAGTGCCTCCCAAGAATCCCACATATACCTGAAATTTTATCAAGAAAGGATGAATATTAGCAACATTATTTTTTTAACTGGGGAAACTGAAATACAGAATGTTTAGAAGAAATGCTCCAAACCACTCACAATGAATAGATTTCTATAGCATGCTTACTATGACTATTTAGTATAATTCTCAAAAAAAGCCTTTCCATATTGGGATTATTTTCTCAATTTCACAGATGTGTAAATTGAGGCTCATAGAAAGAAGCAATTTTCCCATGATGGTTTACATAGTAAGTAGCTTATTTGTGGTTCAGATATAAAAATAATCATACCTGCTTCTCTTCTAAATTCTCAGGCAATTGACAACAGGTGTCAACAAATGAAGATTTTCATCAACCATATTTTGCTGGAGGATACGTCTTAGTCCTCCTACTACATACATAATGTAGATCACAGGACCTTCTGGACCAAAGCAAAATCTATACAGCAAAATCTGGGCATATTCATTGAACCATCTACAGGGCGACTTGCACCTGCATCAAACCCCATTGAGAGAACAGATTCAAGAGAGGTGTAAAGTGTCAAGCCTCGGGACTGCACCCAGAGCATGCTAACTCCATAGAAGCAGGAGTAGAGAGAGATTCAGTATGTAAATCTGAGAGAAAAAATAGGCTAGAGCTGGGGCTACCCAGAGGTAATGATGTTTACCCCAACTCCACCAATTATTTACCACCCCTTTTCCATATGGGGAGAGGAAAGGATGGTGGTGGAGAGACAGATGGAATACTCCTTCATTATTGTGCTGGCAAAGATATGGAAGTTTTCTCCCCTTTCTAGGAACAGGATAAAAGGGTATCAACACATTTGTAAGAAAGATCTACTGTTTTCAAAGTCAGTGAGTCATCAACTGCCCTGTAACTGCCACCCTCACCCACTCAGTGGAAGAAAAAAAACTGAAACATTTAGCTCTTGCCTTTAATTTCCAGTCTTCACCACTGATTAAAACCAGTCATTAAAAATGGCTGGAGGAGAGAAACTCTAATTCTTAAGAAGAAGATTGTTATTGGGACTGTGATTGATCTCCCACCACTTACAACAGTGCCTTGGTTCTAGTAGAAACATCAGCACTCTCCCATGTCATTCATTCTGTTTAGTAGTTAACCTGGGTCTCATGCTTTATCTGTCCCTTCCCTGGAAGGCAAACAAATTATTTGATGTTTTCCTCTCTTTCCATCTCTAGAACACTGCCACCGGGTCCCTTCCCTTCCCCTCTTTGTTCAACTGTCTCCTTTTTAAACTGGCCAATTTCATTTCCTTTTCTTTCTTTTCCCCAGTCTATTATTTTCTTCCAAGCACATTTCCTATTTGTTCCATTGAATTCCTGCCTATGATAATCTTGAATAAAATTCAGCTTTCTCTCTTCATAAACCAGCTACATAGCACATTCTATTTATAAAATCCTTTTAAGTATGTCTTTCTTAATAATCCTGGGAAGTGATTAAATTGGGTTAAATCTACTTTTCCTGGTCTCTTCCCTTATATTCTTTCACAAATCTCCTTGCTGATTTTTTGTTTGTTTGTTTTCAAATTCATCATGTTTTGCCTGTCTGTTTCTTCCAATGCCTGGTCTCTAGCTTTTTTAGGTAGATCTTCGTGGGCATCTGCTCTAGGGTCAACTCTGTGGAACTGTAGTTTCCCCAAGCCTCAGCACCCTCTGTGTATCTATCTGGGAACACTAGTATTAATAATTAGTTTTCTGGCTCATTTCTCCAAACTGACAGTGATGAGCCCTCACTCTGTGAAAATTCCCCCTGAAGGATTTTTGGAAGCTCCAAAGGCAGGTGCAACATATGTTGCCCCTTCATGGATCTTGTCACTCTGCTGGCCATGACCTGATGCTCCTGATGCTCCCCTGGGTGTGTTCTTCACTTCTCTGCTCTTTAGGGTGCAGCAGCAATTCCCTGGAAGTGGATGCTGTGGCTCCATTTGGCACACAAGGCAGTAGCATCTCATCGTACTCCTCTCCTGACTGCCGAAGTCTCCCTTGCTGGTCCCTGAGCTCAGCATGTCTCTTCTGGGGGCACCTTGAACATCCCCAAGTCAAACATGCTCTATGGCATATGGAGAATGATAGAGAAGGACTCCTCATTTTGTTCTGTATTAAGGTCTCACTGAAGTGCTCCTGGGATACTGTATCAGTTTGCGAGGGTAGACATAACAGAATACCACGACTGGATGGCTTAGACCCCAGAGGCCACAAGTCCAAAATCAAGGTGTCTGCTGGCTTGGTTTCTCCTGAGACCTTTCTTCCTGGCCACCTTCTCTCTGTGTCTTCACATTGTTTTTTCTCTGCACACATGCAGTATACAGGTGTCTGGTGTCCAAATTTCCTCTTTTTATAAAGACACTAGTCAGATTTGACTAGAGTCTACCCTGAAGGCTTCATTTTAACTTGCTTACCTCCACAAAGGCTCTGTCTCCAAATACGGTTACATTCTAAGGTACTGGGAGTTAGGATTTCAACATACGAATTTGGAGAGGGCACAATTCAGCCATATCAGGTATCAGTGAAATTTAGAATACAGAGAAATTGTTCTTCCTTTTTTTCTCTCTCTCCGTGATACAGATGGGCATTTGAAGTCAAGTGTTTGGTAACTTCTCTGGCCTCCCATCACACACCCATCACTGAGAATTCCTATGTACCTCTGAAAGCTAGGCATGGGTTACTCCTATGTTGGTTGTGACTTCCTCTTTCCAGAGACCCCCACAGATGCCACACTAAATGCTGTATGTGTAGCAGTATATTCAGCACACATATTCAGACACACAAGAACCCTCTACAATGGAGGACATTTGGACTTAAATGAATCGCTGGTAACCGTGTCACAGGGATGATGCTCAGCAGACATTGAAGACTGTGAGCTCTGCAGCTAGACTTGATGAGTGCACATTCTGACTCTGCCTAACTTCTTAGCTGTGTGTCCTTGGGCAATCTACTTGACTTCTCTGTGCCTTACTTCCCTTGTCTCCAATATATATTTGACAAAATAGTACATATTTCAAAGTGTTCTTGTGAGGGCTTAATGAGTTAACACACACAAAAGAATACTTAGAACAAAGTACAGTATATAGTAAACAATCACTAAAAGCTATCTCTTATTACTGTTATTAAATGCCATGGTGGGTGGGCAGGTCCCTATGATAATAAATACATGTGAAGCAATTGCATTATTATTATAACATTAATTTTGCACATTTTCATGTTCATTCAGTTCTTACATATATTTCTCTTAATCCACCAAAAAATACTGTTCATCCCATTTTGTATATGAGCAAACCGATAACCAGAGAGTTTAAGAAATGTGACCAAAGTTACACAACTAATGTGCAGAATAACTTAAGATCTCTCTCTCTCTCTCTCTCTTTGTCTCTCTCCCCCCTCTCTTTCTCTCTCTCCCTCTCTCTCCTTGTCTTGTAATTAGTACTGTCTCCAAACTCCCTATCCCTTCCGCTCCAAAACAACTCCATCTTCTATGGATAAATGTGATCTTACTTGGTTGTCTTTCATTGTGTCATTTTAATTCTGTGCTTTAGGTATTAATTTAGAAAGTGCTGGAGGCCAGTTTGGCTGGAACACGTCAAACAAGTCTGTGAACAAACAAACACAGAGGATATTCTCCCAGTGTGAATGGACAGATGTCCAGCAACCCTCAGCTGTGCTGACTGAATGTACCCTGTGTGCCCAGACCACTGCTTTACACCAGGAGTTAGCAAACTTTTTATGGAAGCGGAAAAAGAGTGAACATTTTTGGATTTGCAAGTATTCAGTTCTGCTTTTGTAGCTCAAAAGTAGCCATAGATAACACATAATAAAAGGCCATGAAAATGTTCCAATAAAATTATTTATAAAAGCAAACAATGGGCTGCATTTGACCCATTTACCAAACCCTGCTTTATACACATTTCTGAGTTTAATCTTCATCATATCCCTACATATTTTTCCTGCTGATTACCGTTTTAAGATGTGGAAATGGACTCTATGGATCAAATTAGGGTCAGCATGTTTCAGAGGGGAGGAAAATCATAGGAACCTCAGTCTTGGGAATGGGAATTCTTTTTATTGTTGGAGGATGTTTCATGTCTGGGCTTCCTACTGGCCTCCCTCTATTCACATTAGCCTGCATATCTGCACAGTAGTTTATGGTAGATTCAAAGCTCTTTAATAGACGACCAGACTCAGAGTTTTAAGGTGCTTCCTAGAAGATGACAATGATATTGTTACTTACTGTTACTTGTTTGGCTCACAAGTTCAGTAGTTAAGAATCTGTTTCTGTCTTTCTAGGTACTTCTGGTGAAAACAGGGAATGATCCACAAGATACAGAAATTTCATCGTTACCTTTTAGTTTATAGTTAAAAACGTAAGTTTTGGAGTGATACAGTCCTATTTGGTTTTCCAAAAAACAAAGATACTACTACTTACTATGTAGAATTTTTATGAGGAGACAATGAAAAAAAATGTTGGTTGAACACTTAATATACAGTTTAGAACATAATACATGCTATCAAATGCAACAATCATTACTTATTTTTTTCCTTCTCTCTCATCTCAGGTTCTGCCCCTCATCCTCACCAGTGCTAGGCTGCTACTTGTCAATCCTCATTTTGGGATATTAGCTGAGCTTGAGATTTCTCAGCCTCCACATGGTTGACATCCTGAGCTGGACAATTCTTTGTTGAGGGGCTTATCAAGGGCATTTGGGGGTGTTTAGCAGCATCCCTGGCCTCTACTTACTACATGCCAGTATACATTTCCAGTTGCGAAACAAATATGTATCCAGACATGCCAAATTTCTTCTGCAGAACAAAATTGTCTCTGGTTGAGGAGTAAGGGCCTCACTCACGGTGAGCTTCTTTCTCCCATCTGCACTCCTCTATCCTCCAGCAGCCAGGTGAGGTCTGCCTGGCCTCTGCTTCCATCCCTGGTGATTGGATTAGAAGCAAGAACCTAACCTAAGACAAATCATTCAAGTTTTACCTCTTGAGAATATTAAATTAAAATTGAGAACAAGTCATGCTGTTCCATCAGGATTCGTGCTCCAAGGAGATAGTGACTTGGGGGTAAGGGGAAGCATCTTAGCTTCACTTCTTCTGAAAAACACAGAACCTCAGTCTGCAGAAACAGAGCATGACCCTCAGAAGCAGACAGGAGAGATGCAGGTGAGGCCCCATGCAGCGTTTCCTTTAGGTCCCAGGCCTTGGAGAGGCCTGATGATCTTTCTGTCCTGGGTTCAGTGAACTATTACAGAATCTTCCCAATACATCCACAACGTGCTCCCACTTTCTTTTTTCTTGAATTCAGGTGTATAGCTTTCTCTTGCTTGCGAACAAAAGAGCCTTCACCAAAACACTATTCAGAGGGTTGTTGGGGTTTTAGAGGGACATTAAATAGGACTCATTTCCTCTTCTTCTAAACTTGAAATTGCCAGTCAGAATTCAATCAGGAAAAAAAGAAACACTCTAGCAATTTCAAAAAAAAGATAATTTAATATAATAATTAGGTTCAGAGGTGCTGGAGAAATGAAAAGCCCACGATGAAAGAATCAAATGGTTTATTATGTAAGAAAACCACTATTATACTATGGTTCACTGAGTTAATGTTCTCAACTATTTCCCCTCCTTGTGTTTACAGCTTTCTTATGGCCTCATCACTGGTAGGGTGAATACCTCACCCTTTGTTTTAGACTTAGCTGTTTCGCTTATGTTGGTCAACAACATGTAAATAGAAGTAAAACTTTGCCAGTTTTGAGCCTAGATCCTAAGAGGCCTCACAAGACTTTCAGTTTTGAATCTGATGTGTAAAAAGCTTGAAAATAGATACTCCCGTTTTACCATCAGAAAAAACTGGACAAACTGAAAATCAATTACTTTTCTAGGACTAATTAGAAAAAATAATGATGTTTCAAAGCCAGCTACCACCCAAAATTTGTAGACACAGGTACATCCATAGGGCCACACCTGAAATCTGCTTGCCTAGAGCAAAAGCCACTGGAAACATACAGTGATGGGAACACGAACATGATAATTTGGAGGAATTGCTGGAGACTGAGCTGGACTAGCTTGAGAGTGAGATAATCCTAAGGTCTGCTGTCTCAGGGAGCCCCCACAGTCTTATGAGTTTGTCTCCAAGAATCTCACCAAGTTCTCATAGTGAAGATAGGAGAAAGAGCCCGTTGTGGTTTAGGCAGCTAATGAGGAAGAACAATCATTATAAAATATTCCAAGAGCATTCTTCATGATGAAGGCCTACTTTCCAAGGTACAAAGGTTTTCCCAGAGCCTTATCCTAATTTGGGGAGGACATTCCTCCCACTCCAGTTTGATTCAGCATTCCTATTTCACCTAAGGGGATAAAAATATAATTCATGAGCGGTAAAGGAAATATTTTGAGAACACTGCAGCCAAGGAAAAGAGTAATGGGGAGTAGAAAAAGCTACGCAACTAGAGAAACACTTGCAAAGGTCACAGTCCAAGACTCAGGAAATTAAGATTGACTAAATTCTAAGAAGTCAGAATTTAATAAAAATGTTATATAATGTTCTCTGTCCCCTATACTTTAACACAACGCCAACAGGGCTCCAATATAATAAAGTGGATTACAGCTGAAAGAGCTGTAGGACACAGACTCTTTCTAAGAAGGGGCACTTAGGGAAGCCCAAAGTCAAGAGGAGAGACAAAAACATGGACACTAAAGAAACTTGAAGCACTAGAATTTGTAGCTATAGAGAACATTCAATCCAGCACAACTAGCCAGCTTAATATAAATTCTCACAGTAAAGACTTATTCGCCTCAGTTTCTAATACCTAAAACAATGTATCTGGCTTTTAGGAAACACTACAAGGCATGCCAAAAGCCAAAAGCCAAAAAAAAAAAAAAAAAAAAAAAAAAAAAAAAAAACCACCACATATGAAATAAAGCAATCTTCAGAACCAGACTTAGATATTACATATATATTGAAATTATGAGATGAAAAGTTTTAAAAAGCTATGATGAATATGCTACATGCCCTAATGGAAAAAGATACAAGATACATGAGGAGATGTGTAATGTAAGCAGAGAGATTTAAAAAAAAACTAAGAAAGAATCAAAAGAAAATATAAGAAATCAAAAACATTGTAACAGAAATGAAGAAAGGCTTTACAGTAGACTCAGTACACCCAAGCAAATAATCAATGAGCTTGACAACAAGTTAATAGAAAATCCCCAAACTGAAATGCACAGAGAAAAAAAATTAAAAAGCCAAATATAACAACCAAGAATTATGAGACAATTTAAACAGGATACCAGAAGAATAAGAAAGAAAGAACAACGCAGAAGAAATAGTTGAAGTAATAATGGCTGAAAACATTTTATTAACAGGCTCTAAGGCACAGATCCAGGAATTCTAGAAAATATCAAGCAGAACTGATAGCAAAAACAAAACCAAACCCAATATCTGTGATATAAAAAAAAACCTAGACATATCACATTTACATTGAAAACAATCAGCTGATCTTCAGCAAGGCTAACAAAAGCAAGCAATGGGGAAAGGACTTCCCATTCGGTAAATGATGCTGGAATAACTGGCGAGCCATATGCAGAAGATTGGAGCTGGACCCTCGACCTTTCATCACATACAAAAATTAACTCAAAATGGATTAAAGATTTAAATGTAAGACCTCAAACTATACAAATCCTGGAAGACAATCAAGGAAATACTATTCTTGACATCAGCCTTGGCAATATATTTTTTTGGCTAAGTCTCCAAAAGCAATTGCAACAAAACCAAAAATAGACAAGTAGGACTTCATTAAACTAAAGAGTCTTGCACAGTAAAAGAAATTATCAACAGAACAAACAGACAACCTGCAAAATGGGAAAAGTTACTCTCAAACTATGCATCTGATGAAGGCCTAATATCCAGACTCTATGGAGAGCTTAAATCAATAAGCTAAAACAAACCCCATTACAAAATGAGAAGACATATCTCAACAGACCACAAAAGTGGCCAAAAAACATGAAAAATGTTCACCTCACTAATCATCAGAGAAATGCAAATCTCTCACAATGAGACACCATCTCACATCAGTCAGAATGGCCATTACTAAAAAGTCAAAAAACAACAGATGCTGACAAGACAGTAGAGAAAAGGGAATGCTTATACACTGTGAGTTGGAATGTAAATTGGTCCAGCCACTGTAGAAAGCAGTCTGGCAACTCCTCAAAGAACTTAAAAACAGAGTTACCATTTGACTTAGCAATCTCATTACTGGATATATGCCCAGTGGAAAATAAATTATTCTGCTAAAAAGACACATGCACTCATATGTTCATCGCTGCACTATTCACAGTAGCAAAGACATAGAATCAACCCAGGTGCCCATCAATGGTAGATTTAAATAAAGAAAATGTGGTACATATACACCATGGAATGCTACATAGCCATAAAAAAGAATGAAATCATGTCCTTTGCAGCAACATGGGTGCAGCTGGAGGGCATTATTCTAAACAAATTAATACAGAAACAGAAAAATCAAATACCATATATTCTCACTTATAGATGGTAGCTAAGCATTGAGCACACATTGATATAAATATGGGAATGGTAGTCACTGTGGACTACTAGAAGGTGGAGGGTAGGATATGTTAAAAAAATGTCTATTGAGGACTATGCTCACTGCCAGGGTGACAGGACCTGTACTCCAAACCTCAGCATCACGCAATACTCCCACTGAGAAATCTGTGCATGTATCCCCTGTATCTAAAATAAAAGTTGAAAATTTAAAGAAATTATGGAAAACTTGAAGACATAGAGGAAATCTTGAAAGAAGCAAGAAGAAAAAGAACAACTTTTCTATTGAAAAATAATGATAAGAATTACAAGCTGACTTCTCATCAGAAACCATGAAAGCATGGAAAGAGGGGTAAAAGATACAAAATGTTGAAAATTCAACAGAATTATCCTTCAAGTGGGAAAGAGAAATAAAGCCTTCCTCAGACAAACAACAAATGAAAGAATTCATTGCAATAAATCTGGCCAGAAAAAAATGTTAGAAAAAATTCTTCAAGAAAAGAGAGAAAATGATGTAAGACAGATACTCAAATCTTCATGAATAAAGGAAGAGCATTAGAAAAGAAATAAATGATGACAAAATGAAATTATCTTTCTTCTTATTCTTAATCTAAAATATAATCATTTGTTTAATGCAATAATTGTAACAAGGTATTGGGTGATTATAGGATATGAGTAAGTGGAATGAATGACAGCAATGTCGCAGAGAAAGGAGAGAGGAGAGAGTACTTGATTACAAGGAATCTATCTGCGCTGTAAGTGAAGCAGTGCAGTGTTATTTGCAGGTAGAAACAGATTCGTTGAAAATGTATATTGCAAACTCTAAGGCAACCATTACTTTTGGGGGAAAAAAAGTCTAGTTGACATGCTAAAGGCGGAGATAAATGGGGGAAAAGAAAAACAGAGAAAATGGAATGAATAGTAAAGTTAAAACATGGCACATATTAATCCAACTACAGTAGTCTCCACTTATCTGCAGTTTCATTTTCTGCAGTTTCAGTTACCTACAGTCAACTGTGGTTCAAAAACATTACATGTAAGATTTCATAAATATTCATGTTTTTAAATTGCATGCCATTTTGAATATTGTTAAAATTGTTTCATTTTGTTATTATTGTTAATTTCTTATTGCACCTACTTTATAAATTAAACTTTGTTACAGATCTATATGTACAGAACAAAAAACATAGTGTATCTGGGGTTCAGTGCTCTATCCACAGTTCCAGGCATCCAGTGGGAGACTTGGAGCACACCCACTGCAGATAAGGGAGAACTAATGCAGGTGTGTCCCTGCTTCCATCCTTGCTGACTTACTATGGGCTTACTGCAGTTCTCAGCACAGCAGCCAGAGTTACCTCTTCGCAATGTCAATCACCTCACATCCCTCCTCTGTTAAAAACTGTGTAAGGATATTCCATTTTACTGGGAGCAAAAGCTAAAATCCTTCCAGTGATGCCTAACTCATCTTTCAACCTCATTTTTGTGGTCTTGCCCTTGCTCCCTCCTCTCCAGCCACTCTTGCCCTCCCGCATGAGAGGCAGGCAGTTCTCTCTCCAGATTTCTCTATGACTAACTTGGTCACCTCTTCTAAACTTTTGCTCAAATGCCACTTCTTTAGAGTCTACTCTAACCATCCAATTTTAAATTACAATCGTTGTTTTGCTCATTACTTCTCCCCACACACATTTTCCATTCTCCTTATAAGCTCTATCTCTCCCCAGTACTTTCAACTTTCAACAGATTATGAAGTTTATTTATTCCATTTATGGTTTAGTATCAGTCATCCCCAATTCAATGTAATTTCAATTAAGGCAAAGATTTTTGTCCACTTTGATGATCTTCTAGGACAATGCCTGGCTCATTATTTGTTGAATAAATGAAGGAATTCATAACAATATCTTCAGACTTCTTCTGATGTTTAAGGCTTACATTGTGACACACACTGTGATCTGGGCATGTACCTCATACCATAAACCAGGATTCAACAAAGTGCCAGCACAGAGGCCAAACCTGACCTGCTACCTCTTTTTGTAGTAAAGTCATTGGCATGCAGGCATGTTTATTTGTTTACTTGTAGTGTATGGCTGCTTTCACATTAAAAAGGCAGAGTTCAGTAGTTGCTATAGAAATCCTGTGTCCCCAAAAGCCTGAAATATTTACTCTCTGGCCCTTTACAGAAAAAAAAAAAAAAAAAAATACTTCCCCTGATATAGACCATAGCCTTTGGCCCACTGTTTTCAAACACACAGACAAACAAAAAACTAAACACAAATTTCAAACCTGTCAGTTTTCCCTTTTGTTTGGCTTCCTAGTCTGGTTTTGTCACAGTTTTGTCATATATGGTCTGGCCATCGTTTGTATATTCAGTCTTCCAAGGAAAATGAAAACACTTTTATAGAAAGGATTTGAGTAAATCATAGGAGATAAAGGAAAAAGTTGAAGGAGGAAAGATGAAGAAGTTAGAAGGATGATTAAGGGTAAGGAAAGGAATTGTTATATTTCTGATTAGCTAATCAAAATTATTTAGGTGGAGAAGAAAGTAGAACAAAAATCTAAAATATCTAAGTCCTCAATGTATGCCTTTCATGTCCCCTTCATAAAGAAAATAAAAAAACTAAAGATCTGTATTTTGTTAGGTAGTTTGTTTGTTTTTAAGTTCCATAATCTAAAATAAGACTCTCCCTAAGTTGGTCCAGCTTATTTTGACTGGAATTTTGATTAAAAGACCAAGTATCTTCACACAGTCTGTAAAATATTCAGGAGACTGAAGAAACCCATAAGTGAATACAAAAGCACAGTTAGATTGATTGATAAGAACTACCTCTAGCAATGTGTTATATCAGCTCCTGGAGTTCTCTGCTTCTTCAGGGTCTGTTGACATTTCATTATCCACCTTGTAAGGTAAGGCTATAGCTCACCCATTCTAATTTCCACTAACTGAAATTACAGGTCACAAAATATTTCACCTTCAATGCAACAACCCCTCCACTGTTAAAAAAAAAAAAAAAGGAATATAAAATGTCTTTTTATTTCTGATTTTCAGATAGAATAGATTTTGATCAGTCTGAATTACTTTTGCTCACAGCTCAACTATCAATAATAAATACTGTATATAAAATAAATTATAAGAATTTAAATAAAGCCAGAGTTTAAAGTGGATTAATTTTTATGGCTTCCTATCTATAAAATGGTCTCATTTTTAGCAATTTCCTGCCCAAGCAAAACCCTTTTTCAAAATCAACTTGTCTTTGAAGCAGAATATGCACAGTGGCTTTTTTCGTTACAACAACACTGAGCTTCTAAAAGTTGATTGGTTTTCATGAGAAATCTAGCTTTTCTTCCACTTGCTGATGAAAGTGAATCTATTGCAAATTACACATGTGAAATCTTTATTACAGTTTTTTACCTCAGTTTTAGAATTAAAGACAGAACTATTAGCACATGTGAAAATCACAGATGGCATATAAATGGGTGTTTTCTGAGTAGACGGAGCCTATAAGGGTTTGAATATTTTTAAGTATTCATCAGGGTGCAGCCCTTCTTTAGGTTATAATTGTGAATCACTGTTGTTCTGGGTCTCTAGCTGGCATCAGATCTTCCTTAACCTTAAATCTCTATAGATAACAAAACAAAAATAATAACACCATTTTCTCATTTGCTGGCACATAGCACTGGAAAAATAGCCCTGGCCTCTGAGTCAGGAAGTCAGTGTTCTGGACTTGTACTTGCCTCTAGTAGACATGTGGTCATTGACAAGCCCCAACCTTTCTGGACTATAGTTTGTTCACCTGCTAAATGAAGGGTCTGCATTAGATAACCTCAGAGGATCCTTTTCAGCAACATTCCACAACCGTTTAAAAAAAAATGTGATTAACTGGCTAGCAGCTGACCTTCTCCAAATCTTATGTTTTTTTCAAAGAGCAGAGGTGTTAAGCTAATGGTTTCTGTGCCCTCTGAAGAAAGTTAGAAGGATGATTAAGGGTAAGGAAAGGAATTGTTATATTTCTGATTAGCTAATCAAAATTATTTAGGTGGAGAAGAAAGTAGAACAAAAATCTAAAATATCTAAGTCCTCAATGTATGCCTTTCATGCATTGTTTCAAAATTAAGCATTGTTTAATTTTGTAGTTTTATTAAGGAATTTTCTCACACATTTATTACAAAAGGCATCCATATTCTCTGCAAAATAAATGAATGGACAAGTAAAACAAGGAAATGCTTGCAAGACAATAAGCAAAAGCAAGAGAAAATGAACATATAAAAAGAATAATGATTAACATTTATGTGTCTATTTCTGATTATGTAGCTGACATAAAATGCCAATGGAACAGCATGTTGGGATGAAAATAAATCAAATAATCTGCTTGTTTCCCAAAAAGTTATTATTTCATTCATCAACTCATTCACTTATCTGTTAATTCAACTAGTTTTTGATGTACTATGTGACAGGTGCTTTTCTGGACACAGGGGTCAAATGACACAAGCAAGACCTTGTCATGAACAGAGTTTACATTTTAGTGGGCACTGACGATGAATGGGTGAACATACGAATAAATAATAAATAATAACATTTCATGGAGTGATAGTGCTATGAAGAAAATTAAAAAATGGAATGCAATAAACAATGGGGCAGGGAGCAAGAGACATGACAGGGCTGCAGATTGGTTGGATGAGGAAGGAGATGATCACTTGAAGACCAGGAAAAAAGACAGTTCCAGGCAAAAGTAGCAGCAGGTGCCAAGACTCTCGGGCAGGAGAGTAGAAGGAGTTTCTAAAGAAAAGCAAAGGATCATGGGTGGCTGGAGTCTAGTGAGCACAAAGAAGTATTTAAGTTGTGATTAGGGAAAGGGCCAGGACCAGATCACATATTCCTAAAAGGCAAAATAAATCAGTTCTTTTCATTTCTGAAGTTTATTCCGTTTTCAATGACCTAAATATATAGCTTGTACCCGCTGTGGCACCTAAGAAAGTAGAATCCTGGATATAAGTAGAAATTGTCTGAGCAGATATCAATAGTAACAATAATAACTACTAACTTTTACTGAGTACTTACACTGTGCCAGGCATTGTGCAATTGCTTTTATGTGTTAATTCAGGTACTTCTTAATACAACCCGTGAGCATCACAAAATCCTTTTACAGACAAGGACACTGAAGTTTAGAAAGTTTGTATATGTCGTGTCAAAATCCACAAAACTAGAAAGTGGAAGATCAGAATTCAAACACAGGTTTCTGATTCCAAACCCCAATATAGACTCATTTTAAATGTGATGAGAATAATGGAGTTCAGGAAGTAAGCATCTGTCCTGAATGAAAGCTCCATGAAAGAAGAGATCTTTGTTATGATGAAGCCATTGAGACATAGAGACGTGCCTTTCACGTAGCTGGCAATCAAAAGAATATTAACTGAATACATCTAAAATTTGCCATTTTGTAGAATTCAATGTACCTGGAAGGGAAGGTACTTCTTTTCTAAATGTTCATGTTTATTTATTTTTTCAAAATTTGTCACCTTTTCTTCTAAACAACTTTTTTTGCTGTTTATTTAAACCATCAGTTGCTATGCCTGCCATGATGAACACTTTTTCTTGGCCCAACTCTTATTTTCCTGTCCCGCTGCCTCCTTGTCTGATTCCCCCTCCATGACTCTTTTCTTTAGACCATCGTTAATTTACTCTGTGTAATTCAGGCCACTGCATGTACACTCTGTGGAATCTAGGTCCTGCTCCTTGTTTCAGGACCTACTTATGAGAAGCATTCCCACTTTGCCTGAGCATTAGCCTTGCCGCTTACTGCAGTGGAACTTGACCAAGATAGCTATGGATCTGGTGTTCTTTCCCTTTATACCATGGGGGTGAATAGAAACAAGCCGAGTTACTGGGAAGGAGTAAGAAGCACAAATGTTGGAAAGATACTGAAAGGGTAAAGGTTAAGAGAGATTATCAGAAGACAGGTAACAAACAGAGTTATAAAGACAGACTTTACAAAGCAACAAAACTAAAAAAGAAATCTGTCAACTAAAAAAATAAATAAAGACATTGGAAAAGATTGTCTCCAAATATGTTGAGTTTATCTGGGAATAAGAAGAAAGGATTATAATCTGGGATGCATGGAATGGCAAGCCACAAGTGCATTTGGTTAGGTCAGAGGAAAGGGAAGCTTTTATTAGCAAAAGGAGAGAGGTTCACATTAGCTACCTAGAAAGAGATTTCATTGTTTCCAGAATCTCAAAGTCAGAATTGTTGTCAGCTCGCTGCTGGATGTGCTATTACTGGTCAAGAGTTCTTCATGAGAGCATCTTATCTAAATTACTGCAGTCCTCAAGAACGTCTAGTAATGAACCTTGTCATAGAAATGTACCTATACATGTGAAACATTTGCAAGGGATTCAAATTAGGGGACGCAAAAAGGATGTGAAGGGATTTCTTGTGGCAACAGTTTTTATCTCAGACATGTAAGCTTGAGCCTCCTTTCCTTCAAGTCTTCCTGGCCCTATTGTGTCTAGTTCTGACAAAAGCAGTTTTATCCTCATATCCACAAATTCCACAGGCCCAAGAACAGATAAGCAGCAAAGAAATTGAGTATCCACCCAGCTGGAAGTCATAAAGTAGAGTAGGGCCAGCCAACCCAAAGAAATAGGATTGGGCCAGGTGCAGTGCCTCACGCCTATAATCCCAAAACTTTGGAAGGCCGAGGTGGGTGGATCACCTGAGCTCAGGAGTTCAAGACCAGGGCTTGGCCAACATGGTGAAACCCCATCTCTACTAAAAATACAAAATAAAAAATTATCTGGGCGTGGCGGTGCATGCCTATAGTCCCAGCTACTCGGGAGCTGAAGCAGGAGAATCGCTTGAACCTGGGAGGCAGAGGTTGTAATGAGCCAAGATCACGCTGCTATACCCCAGCCTAGGCAACAGAGAAAGACTCTGTCTCAGAAAAAAAAAAAAAAAAAAAAAAAGAGAGAGAGAGAGAGAGAGAGAGAAAGGAAAAAGAAATAGGATTGGGTGTAGCTAAGTGAGCATGGATAAGAAAGCCTGAGGTCAGGAAGAGTATGTCTGCAAAAACAAGGCAGAAGGTAATTGGCCAGTGTTGTCCCAATATTAGCTGCTCACATTCACTCCTTTCCTAAACAAGAGAGACATGCAGTGGCCAATAACTGGTAGGGTCCGGGTGTCAGAAATAGAATGGACATCGTTCCTTTGGTGATTCCTGTGCCACATAAACCTATCTGCAAGGACTTTAGGCAGAATCGCTGGAGCAGAGCTTGGAGGAAAAGCAAAATGGCTTCATAGAAATCTCTCCTCCTATCTTTTTCTGGACTGTCATCAATATCATTCTATTCAGGATGGTGGTTTGAGCTCAGGTCAAGCTGGAATATTTGTTAACATGAAAGGTATTTTATTTCCTAGGGATGGTCACTTGATGATAATATTAGAGTGTTAATATTAGCAAATCTAAATTTAATTTCCCTTTCATTTACTTTCATGCAATGTTCAGGGTTTTCTTGATCAGGCCACTTCAGCATTATTAGCCACTATACTCAGTCACCTGTGTTATCAGAACTTTGTGTTGATTGTTTGCTCATATTTAGGTCTAATAGTTCTTGGCCCGCGGCCAATGAGTCTGGGCTTTCAAGGATGCCCTTCTTAGAGTCCGTGAATTATTGGTAACTTTATACAAATTATATGTAAGTTTATATGTACTTATTTAGTTTCTTGAGGGAGTCTATGACTCCAAGAAAGTAAATCATCATACTATTTCCTCAGCCTAAAATACATATTTTCCTATCACCATCTTTCAGTAACATTATTTAATCTTATCCTTTAATGTCTGGCTGATGCCATCTACTTGTTAAACATATTCTAGATTGTCCAAGTCAAAAATAAATAAGTCTTTCCTCTCAACTTCCATTATGGTTTGGATGAGCCTCTACATTGACAACACATTTCAATTTGCCTAATGCTAAGTTGATAATGAAATGTCTGTCTGTACTAATGGATTGGAAGTTCCTTGGGGAGACAAAGACCCATACATTATTCATCTTTGTGTATACTACTTGTAATAATGCTTTATAAATAGTGTATACACAAAAAGAAAAACTTCTGTGTTACTGAGCAGGATGCTCTTCATTTTTATTGAATTTAACAAATTCTGGAATATATCCGCCTGAGTCCTTGGTACTCAGTGTACTTTTCATTTCTTTCTGGTCATAACCTGTTATTAACTTAAATTCCACTTGTTTAACTGTACAATAGCCTCTGCCATGCCTGAGCAGCCCTATTCCCTACTCACAACCCCAGCCCTTAGTCTGACATAACACTGACTCTACCTCTAGCCCTAAGCTCATCTCTCTGCCCACCAGTACCCTACGGTTCTGTGTTAACTTCAGTTTCAAGTCAGCCTCTCAACACCCATTCAAAAATGACTTATGGAAAGGGAAAATAGGTACCAGACTCTGAACTTAGTATTGATCGAATGGTAGGCAAGAATCAATGCTGACTTTCAATCACCACCTGTACTTTACTTGCAGAGCTTATGGATGTTGATTTGATCCCTTATGTAGTATTATGGCTTACATCGCATTTTAATTCCACAAGGATTCTGTACACCTGACTCTTTGCTGGCCACAAAAAGACAATTGTGAATGCTGATTTCTGTTGGCCTCTAAATGGCCCTGGAATACTATGCTGCTGCTTTCAGAATTTGATCATACTTACATAACCAAAGTTTGATCGCCATGTCTTTCTTTCTTTCCTTCCTTCCTTCCTTCCTTCCTTCCTTTCTCTTTCTTCTTTCTTTCTTCCTTCCTTCCCTTCCTTCCTTTCCCTCCATCCTTCCTTCCTCCCTTCCTTCCTTCCTCCCTCCCTTTCCTTCCTTCCTTCCCTTCCCTTTCCTCCCTCCCTCCCTTCCTTCCTTCCTTCCTTTTTTCCTTCCCTTTCTTCCCTTCCCTTCCCCTTCCTTCCTTCCTTCCTTCCTTCCTTCCTTCCTTCCTTTCTTCCTTCCTTCTTTCTAGTTTTGCTATTTTTGTATTGCTTCCATCCATGGGCTATCTTGTCCTAAAGCAGAAACATTGCACATTAGGCTGAGAGATGTCTCCTCTAAATATGAAATAGTTGCAAAGCAGTCATAATAATAAAATGGAGTGTGGGCATAGCATGCCTGTTTTCTCATTATGGCATATTTGGCTGTGATATTCTTGTATTGAATGTACCACTTGTATGTAATAAAAAAATGATATGTGACCATTTAGAATTATTATCTTTCTTCCATGACAATATTGGGGACTACTTTTTTATTGAAAAAGGTATATCATTTGCATGTTAAATTTTTAAATGGATTTCTTTATTTTAAGGTGCAAGTAATAGAGGAAAGTTTACAACAGCACTTTCTGGACTTTATTTTCTTTCTCTGTTGTTGTTTTTCATTTTTTTCTGATGTGTTTGAGATTCCCGATTACACAAAGATCATTTCCACAGTTCCATGGGCCTGACTAGCTGATGCTACAAAAAGCCTCTAAAAAACTCAGACCTACTTAAGGGAAAGAAACCTTAATTTTGTTTTACACAGTGAGTAAAAGAAAACAAAAAGTAATTACTCCCTCCATGTGAAATGAGTAAGTGTCAGAGTAAGCCAGGTCCCCTTTACCTCTATCCCTCCTTTTTAACCCTCTTCCCTTGAGATATACAGGCAATATTTACCATTTGTGTATTTATGACCATGGAGATTTCCTACACATTAATTTCCTGGGTATCAATGGCTCTAAGGAGTTTTTGGCATTCGCTTACTCAAAAGGATCTGGAAAGTTGTTTGTATTTATGACACAGTATCTACCCCATCCATTTGTGCTGGACTTACACTATTTATACCACCTTTTTTTCACCTAGGCTTCCGGGCCAGCTTAACTTGCTCAATGCATCTCACACTCTCATTTTTCTTCTTGAATTCCTTACTTATAGTCAGTACCATGCCATTCAGGTGTTGCTTTATAATTGTCTTATGTGTATGTCATAGCTTATTAGGTGTGTTATTTTGGATAAGTCACATAATTAGTCTGAGCTTCTGTTTCCCTCTGTTTCCGAAAGTGAGAGTAATAGTAATGACTTTAATGGTTTCCGTAAGGAGACACCCCTCTCTTCTTCATGTCACATCCCTACCTTAGTCTCCAGAGAAATGAAATTCAATCTTTTTTCCCCTTCTGCCAAAGTACTGTGGCAGTATCTTATCCATAACTCTCCACCTACTTGCTGTTATCACCAAAAGAGGAGTATCCTATTTTACAGTTGAAAATTTTACTTTCCTTGTGTTGCTTCACCCTTGGATAGAATTACTCTGCTGAAAATGACTGCTCATGCCTGCTATCTTCTTCCAGACCAGATTGCTCAGGTGAAGTGGGTGTTCTGCCTCCACTCCTTACTGCCAAGTCTCAAGCAAACAAGGATAAGGCTACTGCATAACGAAGGGAGTGGAGCTATGCTGACTGTGCAATTTCACAGGTGTTTGTGAAGCATGCTTGCTCCACTGGCAGCTGGCTGAGAAAGTCAATCTACTCTGCATAACCAGCACTTGCCCCCAACTTTAAGTTAGGAAGCAAAAACGAAATCTTCACTTTGTCCTCTTCCTATTCCTTCCATCCAGCTATAGTGAAGGCTATATTATTTGGGATTGTCTTGGTCCAGCAATAAAATCAATGCTTGGATTTCACTTGATCCCCTTGTGTCTATTTTCCCATTGGTCAGGACCATAAAGAGTGGAAAGCAGCATGTTTATGCAGTTAACACTCATGCTCCATCATACCCAGCCAAACTTCAACAAGTTATTATGGCAGTTAAATAAGATATCATATGTAAGAACATTTAGCATAGTCTATGCTATTTAATAGGCATTTGTTACTTTGTGGGCATTTTTCCATCTTGGACAGGATTTCTATTTGTTTCCTTTTTACACTGTATTTTATGCCTGTAAAGTACAAAGTGGCATGCTGGGCATATAGAGTGTTCAATGAATTTTGCTTATTTGTTTGGTGTTACCAGTTGAATTGAAAGTGGCTTTTAGATGCTTATAAGACTCAGTACTCTTGTCTTCCTTATGAATATAAGATGATCTTTATCTTAGCAATCTTTTTCTTTGCTTTGAGTTTTACATCACATAATGACATAGATTTACCTCTTTAATTCCTTTAATTGAAACCACTTTAAAAGCATATTGCTTAAGTTAATATATTTCTGCCATGTAGTATATGATAGATTTCAATCTTGATCAATACTTTCCATATTATATACATGTTTATACATGATATACACATAAATGCATATATCTTTTCCTTCGCCAGCATTTTAAAGAATGTATAACTATGTACTAGACAAGTTTCCTTTATATTAGCTCTGCTTTTAAATTGTGAATATATTTCATTAGTAATTCATATCTTTTTTTTAACTTTCTCAAGTCACCTTCTTCTTTTTATTTAAGTTCCAGTTTCATTTGTTACTATTTCTTCCTTGGGAACATCTGAATTTTCAGATTAAAGTTTTATTTTCTGCCATTATCCGTAAGTATTCTATATTTGGTCTTATTGTATTCACTTTTTCTTTCTTTCCTCTAACATTTTTGCTCCAAAATAGACAGGTTTCACAAGTTGAGAAACTCAAGCTAAGAGATTAAATTATTGGCCTGATGCATTTAAACTCAAATTTTTATCTTAGATTTTAACTTCAGTGCTTTTACCACCAGACTGAGTGATCTTATTAATATAATTACTTGATTTTCTTAAGGTCCACCTGAATTTACTATTAGATTTGGGATGTGTTATATCATCATTAATTATAGTTCAGCATTATTTTTTAAATAATATATTAAATTTAATTAGTTGAAAGTTTATAAAGTTAGGTAATCCGAATTATGAATTTTAGATTAAAGATCATTCTATCCATACAGACACAGATGCCCCTCTTGTATAGAAAAAGCTTTAAAACATTTGAATTTAACTTGGCCCTGTGTGCATCTTTATGACGAATTCACATTTCAAATGATATGGTGTTTTTTTGTTCCATGCATAACCAACCTTCTGTTGGTATCAATTACTAGTACATGGATAGAATTTTAAGATGAATAAATTTCTTCTCACATTTCTCATGGAAATCTCCCAAACTATTTCTTCAGATGACAAAACTGAGGCTCAGATAAATTAATACTTGCCCATAATTAGAATGTAATTAGCTTAGTGGAAGCTTGAACCAGGTCCTTTGTCTACAAATTATCTTTACTGTTTTTCTACTTAATATTAATTTTTGCCTAATCTGAATGAATTTGAAATTTGTGCATAGGCTTATTTCATCTTTCCAAAGAGTTTTATTTTTTCTTTTTAATCACAGCAAATGTGGGTGTCTGATCTTAAGTCACACACTTACACATATACAGTATATAAATAGATATGTATGTGCTATCTGAATATATATAAATATATATGTATATATACACATATATACAAATTATATATACACACACATAAACACTATATATATATACACACACATATACATATACACACACACACACACACATATATCTGCACCTTAATATCTATCTCATCAAAGAGGTTATTTTTTTCTCTTTCTCTCTCTTTTTCAAAACTCCATCTCCAAACGCTCTACCCTAAATCAATTAATGAGGACACTAGACACCGTGTTGTTTCCTGATTGCCCCTGCCATGTGGAACTCAGAACTTAAGAATTTGACCAGAAACTCCACAAACCCAGAGAGCCTCTTCTTATTAGCTCCTTCTCCCCTTGTCCAGATATTTAGAATGGGTCCTAGTTTGGGTGGATGTATATGCATATGCTATAGAGGTCCCTGAATTTCTTTAGCTCTCCCTGGAATATTACAGTGAGTTTTCTGGTAGGTGAATGAAATAGCCCAAGACTTAGTTTGTTCAGCATGTTATATAAGGTGAATTAATTTCTTAAGTGAAACACAAGTTTTATGTATTTTAGTTGTGTCCAGTAGAGGGACCAGGGAGGCAACGTTTAAACTTTTGTGGTCTAGACACCTGTAATTATATACGGGTGACTTAACAAAAAGCTTTCAAGTCTTGTTAAATGCAATTGGACTTAGGAACTCAATCTATGTCAAATTATTGCCCTTACAAATCCCTGAATAAAAATGTTGCTAAAAGTACAGAACGTTGTGTGATGCTTTTGCTTGGTTTCTCCATTTTTAGGTCAAACTCATTGACATCCAGTGGATGCCAAATGCTAACTAGTAAGTAGAAATACAATCTTGATTTTTACATAGATTTTCACTGAAAAATATGTGAACTTTCACAGAGACACAACTAAAGACACAACTTTCATGCAGACACAACTAAAATGGTCTATGTCAAACCATTAGTGGTCAATTTATACTTAATTTGTCAATTTGCATTTGTCAAGATGCCTATTATTTATTATTCCTCCTGAAATCATGAATTCCCTGGGCAGGCTGTGACACCAGTTACTGATTTTCCTCTTTTGTAGTCTCGGGCTTATTAGAAGAGTATATCTTGAAAAGTAAAATGTGTGTTGCCAAATCCATAAAGCTTTTTCTCACTGGGGTCATTTGTTTATTCAACAAAGAGTATTTGGGAAAATCCTGTGTGCCAGGGGCCGCACAAAGTCCTGATGATTCAGTGGTAAATGACTAAGATATGGTTCCTTCATTACTCATGGAATTTCTAGTTGAGCAAAGAAAACTGACATGAAGAAAGTGAAGACCAGCAAAATAAGAATTCAAAAGGTGTAGAGTGCTATGGGGATATAGCATATGTACAGAAGCTGAGGTTGGCAGGCTGAAAGGGACTTAACTTTCACACTGTTTGGGAAAAAGCAAGGGTGCAGGAGAGATACAGGTGGCAGAAAAGCAGGAAGTGAGAGACGGGCAGAGAGAGAATGAGAGAAGTGGGGACAAGACAGAATGGTATAGGCAAAGAAATTATAGACAGATCAAGAAAGACACTCAGTGGCCAAAAACTAAATGAGCAATGACAAAGACAAAGATGAAGTGATGAGAAATAGAAGACAGTGAGTAAGGGAGGGTATAGTAAAGCCTTTGTTTTTGTCTTCCAAGAATCCCTTCTAATTCTTCTGTGTGACAGCATTCTGATTTGTCTTCAGAAAACCAATAATCTCGTAGTCTTAGCCCATAAGGTTTCAGGTGTTGAACTCATGCCCTAGATCTGTCAGTCTGGAATTGGACATGGATTCCCAGCCTGTCGGACTTATAGCTTAGATGTGCTCATGAAATCCCAAACCAGTTTAGTGAGAGTCATACCAGGGATTTTTGCTGGAACTTTCAGATAAGAGATCTAATCTTGCACTGGGGTGTTAAGTTGATAGAGCACATGTTTAGAGTTGCTCCTGCTATAACCTAGGGGACTTGCTGAAGAATAAATGAAACTTAAAGGAGAGTAAATTTGATTTAAGACAATATTTATGAGAGATACTGTTTGAGCACCTGGATCAAACCATACTTGATCTATTCAGGGATATCTCCTTTTGGCTAGCTGTGATTTGGATTTTCTGACATTATAATGTCAAAGGTCCTGATTATACATAGTTTGGGGCTGTTGACACTATTGGACTGAAGCTCTTGGGGACAAGAGAGGGAGAAAGAAGTCCCATGCAATTAGAATTGTTTCATCTGTCAAGAGACCAAGTTTCTGGAGGGGAATCTTTCCACTGGTCATTTTCTAAGCCTGGATCAGGTCTGGCCAACTTCAGCCTGTTGACTACATTAAAGTATGTCAAAGAGCACTTTAAGCAATCTCCACACTGTTTTCCATAGTGGCTGTCCTAGTTTACATTCCTACCAGCAGGGTAAAACTGATCCCTTTTCACCGCATCCTGACCAACATCTATTAGCTTTTGATTTTTTGATTATGGCCATTCTTGCAGGAGTAAGATGGTATCGCACTGTGGTTTTGATTTGCATTTCCCCGATCATTAACTATGTTGAGCATTTTTTTCATATGTTTGTGGCCATTTGTATATCTTCTTTTGAGAATTGTCTACTCATGTCCTCAGCCCATTTTCTGATGGGATTGTTTGTTTTTTAATCACTAATTTGTTTGAGTTCCTTGTAGATTCTGAATATTAGTTCTTTGACAGATGTATAGATTGTGAAGATTTTCTCCCACTCTGTAGGTTGCCTGTTTACTCTGCTGATTCTTTCTTTTGCTGTGCAGAAACTTTTTACTTTAAGTCCCACCTTAACAATTTATTATTGTTTTTGTTGCATTTGCTTTTGAGTTCTTGGTCATGACTAAGCCAATACCCAGAAGGGTTTTTCCAATGTTATCTTCTAGAAATTTTGTGATTTTAGGTCTTAGACTTAAGTCCTTGATCCATCTTGACTTGATTTTTGTGTAAGGTGAGAAATGAGGATTTAGTTTCATTTCACTACATGTGGCCTGCCAATTATCCCAGCACCATTTGTTGAATAGAGTGTTCTTTCCACACTTTATGTTTTTGTTTGCTTTGTCAAAGATCAGTTGCCTGTAAGTATTTGGATTTATTTCTGCATTCTCTATTCTGTTACATTGGTCTATGTGTCTTTTTTTTTTTTTTTTTTTTTTTTTTTTAAACCAGTACCATTTGGTTTTGATGACTATGGCCTTATAGTATAGTTTGAAGTCAGGTAATGTGATGCCTCTAGAGTTGTTCTTTTGCTTAGTCTTGCTTTGGCTAATGTAAGCTCTTTTTTTGGTTCCATATGAATTTTAGGATTGTCTTTTCTAGTTCTATGAAGAACAATGATGGCATTTTGATGGGAATTGCATTAAAATTGTAGATTGCTTTTGACAGTATGGTCATTTTCACAATATTGATTATACACATCCATGAGCATGTGGTGTGTTTTCATTTGTTTGTGTCGTCTATGCTTTCTTTCAGCAAGTGTTTTGTAGTTATAGAGGTCTTTCACCTCCTTGTTAGGTATATTCCTAGGTTTTTCTTTTTTTCCTTTTGCAGGTATTGTGAAGGAGGTTGAGTTCTTGATTTTATTCTCAGCTTGGTCACTTTTGGTGTATAGCAGAGCCACTGATTTGTGTACATTAATTTTGTATCCTGAAACTTTGCTGAATTCATTTATCAGTTCTAGGGCATTTTGGAGGAATTTTTAGGGTTTTTTTAGGTATACAATTATATCATCAGCATAGAGTGACACCTTGACTTCCCGTTAACTGATTTGGATGCCTTTTATTTCTTTCTTTTGTCTGATTGCTCTGGCTAGGACTTCCAGTAATATGTTGAATAAAAGTGGGGAGGGTGGGAATCCTTGTCTTGTTCCAGTTCTCAGAGGGAATGCTTTCAACTTTCTCCCTTTCAGTGTTATGTTGACTGTGTGTTTGTCATATATGACTTTTATTACAATGAAGTATGTTCCTTCTAGGCCAATTTTGCTGAGGGTTTTAGTTATAAAGAGATGCTGGATTTTGTCAAATGCTTTTTCTGCATCTACTGAGATGATCATGTGATTTTTGTTTTAAATTCTGTTTATGTGGTGTATCACATTTATTGACCTGCATATGTTAAACCATCCCTGCATCCCTAGTATGAAACCCACTTGGTCATGATGGGTTATCTTTTTGATATGCTATTGGATTTGGTTAGCTAGTATTTTGTTAAGGATTTTTGCATCTATATTCATCAGAGATATTGGTCTGTAGTTTTTTTTTGTTGTTGTTGTTACGTTCTTTCTTGGTTTTGGTATTAAGGTGATACTGGCTTCATAGAATGACTTAGGGAGGATTCCCTCTTTCTCTATCTTGCAGAATAGTGTCAATAGGGTTGGTATCAATTCTTCTTTGAATCTCTGATAGAATTCAGTTGTGAATCCATCCAGTCCTGGACTTTTTTCTTGGTAATTTTTTAAATTTCTATTTCAATCTCGCTATTTGTTATTGGTCTTTTCAGGATTTCTAATTCTTCCTGGTTTAATCTGGGAGGTTGTATATTTCCTGATTCAGCAATCCCACTACTGGGTATCTACCCAGAGGAAAAGAAGTCAGTACACAAGAAAGATACTTGCATACTTATGTTTATAGAAGCACAATTCACAATTGCAAAAATATGGAACCAGCCCAAATCCTCATTAATCAAAGTGTGGATAAAGGAATTGTCATGTATATACCATAGAATACTATTCAGCCACAAAAAGGAAATAAATAATGGCATTCACAGCAATCTGGATGGAATTGGAGACTATTATTCTCCAATTGTGAAGTAACTCAAGAATGGAAAACCAAACATTATGTGTTCTCACTCATAAGTGGAAGCTAAGCTATGAAAATTTAAAAGCATTGGAATGATACAATGGACTCTGAAGACTTAAGAGGGAAGTGGGGGAGGGGAGTGAGGGATAAATGATGCAAATTGGGTACAATGGGTGCCTGGGTGATGAGTGCACCAAAATCTCACAAATCACCACTAAAGAACTTATTCATGTATCCAAACACCACCTATTCTCCAAAAACCTATGGAAATAAAACATAAATTCAATTATTTTTTAAAAAAAGAAGTTGTTATCTAGAAGATTTAATTTTAAATGATTTTGAGACTGTAGTGGATACTCAGTGAATGCTTATTGAATTAAAGGCCAAATTGAAAACTATTTAAAAAATAAAAGTATGTCGAAGAGCAAAGACATGCTCTAGGTAAGGGGGCCTGTGGGAGGCACTACCTAGATCCTAAGTCCAAACTTAGAGAACCTGGCTTAAAGTTAAGGCCTTTAACAACAATAGAGTTGGTAAAGCAGGGAATCTACGTCAGTTTATGGTAATTATCTGTGGGAATCTGAGACATAAGGGCCAAAGCAATGAGAATTGGATGGCACCAATGTTGGCAAATAAGCAAGGTACATAACTGAGAAATTCACAGGGCTTCACTAATGATTTACTTGGTGCCTACTATGATCCAATTTCTAGGTCAGACTTTTTTTTAGGGTTTTGAGGGAATTAGAAAGCACTGTGTCTCCCACTGAAGGACTTGTAGAGGAACTCTAACAGGTATAACAATTAGAGATCAGTACAAGGCAACATTTCTTCAATTTTTTTTTTATTTTATTTTTTATTTTTGCTTGCAAGGAAATCTACAAGCCACCACCAGTAAAAGAGAAATTCACAGAAGAGAGGTGGATAAGAATCATAATAAAAATATCAAGAGATCAGCACTAATGATTTTTAGTGCTTAATATGAGTCACACACTGTGCTACGCATTTTAATTTACATTCTCAAATAATCCTAATAAGCACATTATGATATATATATTCTATTAATATCACCATCCTATAGATGAGAAAACTGAGTCCTATAATTACTAAGTAATTACACAGATAAGGAAGAGTTTATACAGATAAGGAACAGTGGAGCTGGGATGCAAACTCAGTTTGTTTGATGGCAAAGATTCATCCAAGGGCAGGATGGGTAGCCAAGATCTTCAGAGACTGAACTAGGCACTGGAAAACCAATAACTGAGAGTCATTCCTCATCTCTCTCACTTCAACTTCACTTCTCAGATTGCTTCTCTCTTACTGATTTTTGTATCTAATTTTTGTCTTCAAAATGTTTTCAATCTCTCTTTCATCCCACAGTTTATCTTGTTCTTAGCCATGCATGGTTCAGTCAACATCGAATCTATGCGTTTTTTGTTTAAAACCCCTACCACTGATTGAGTTCAATGCTAGCCTCCCAGGCCAACTTCCTGGAAAAGAAATCTAACTGGGATCCTGTGACTACTTATGTTTCCACTTATATGGACTCTGGGCAGGGATACCTCAAACAATGATTGCACAGGTTTCCCAAATTAGCTACAACAATTCCAAACTGTGTGATCCAAAGCATAGACTCAATAGAAAATTAGAGAAGGGATTGAGTTGCAAACACTTCCTAGAGAATATTTAACCTGGACTAGCCTTTAGAAGCTGGGACAATCTGGTCTGGCAGACACAGTGTTGGAGCATTCAAGGCAGGGACAGCGGAGAGGAAACAAGAAAAGCAGGTTCACAAAATGTGGAAGAGAATGTTCTGCCTATAGCCAAAGGTTTATGGAGGGAAGCACCAGAAAGTAAAATAGTGTGTAATTTTTCTTCTTCCTCCAATGTTTTCTCTCCAATATGTGCCTTCTTTTGACTTGTGAGAATCAGCTTTTTGATATTCTGGGCTTCACAGATTTCTTCCTTTCAAGGCAGCATGATGTGACAGAAAGGACAAGTAGCAGGGGAGCTGGTTTCTGGTCACTGCCTCTCAGAACAGCGAAATATCTTAGACCCATCACTTCACATCCCTGTGGATCATTTTTTTTTTGCATCTCTCAAACCCTTGCCTACCTTATGGGTCATTATAGGTTTAAGTTGCATTTCTTGATCACTGAAGCAAAGCCATCCCATTAAATTATTTAAACCATAAATCTCACAAATGCCTTTTCCTTATAGTCTCTTCTTCAAAGATGGTATTAAAGTGAACAAGCCTCATCACAAGTCTGGCTTGAATCATGAACAAGACTTCTAGCTATTTCATACTCCCCATTTCCTTTCCAGATAGGACTGATGGAAATATAAAATCTCAGTTTAATCAGATTCAGATGTTAGTGATCAGATCAGAGTTGTCATATTCAGCAGAGGCCACCCCACCCCCCACCATTTGTAAGGAGCTCTGCTCAATATTTAATTGACTTTGTGAAATACTGTATCATATAAGTGCAATTAATTTTGTGAATTGATATATTTTGAAACATAGAAAACAACTTTTTCTGAGGCAATTATTTTTATACCCCCATCTTCCAGCTGACAACATATATCTTACATTTATATTCTCAGGTGGGAAATGACATAATACTACTAATTAGAATCTTGAAAAAAAATGCTCATTTTTTCTTTCAGTCTTAGAAATTTGAAATGTTTTATACATACTCAGCTTTTCATGTCTAACATAGCTATATATATAAGTACATATACATACACTAAGAAGCTTCAAAGAGAAAAATATCACTAAAATCTAGTGTGACTTAGAATCTCAAATACCTGAAACTTTTTCTTTTTTCTTTTTCTTTTTGTCTTTATTTTTTTGCTATTCTTATACTTTAAGCTCTAGGGTACATATGCACAATGTGCAGGTTTGATACATATGTATACATGTGCCATGTTGGTGTGCTGCACCCATCAACTCGTCATTTATATTAGGTATATCTCCTAATGCTATCCCTCCCCACTCCTCCCACCCCTCAACAGGCCCTAGTGTGTGATGTTCCCCTTCTGGTGTCCAAGTGTTCTCATTGTTCAATTCCCACCTATGAGTGAGAACATGTGGTGTTTGGTTTTTTGTCCTTTCGATAGTTTGCTGAGAATGATGGTTTCCAGCTTCATCCATGTCCCTACAAACGACATGAACTCATCCTTTTTTATGGCTTCGTAGTATTCCATGGTGTATATGTGCCACATTTTCTTAATCCAGTCTGTCACTGATGGACATTTGGGTTGGTTCCAAGTCTTTGCTATTGTGAATAGTGCCACAATAAATATACGTGTGCATGTGTCTTTATAGCAGCATGATTTATAATCCTTTGGGTATATACCCACTAATGGGATGGCTGGGTCAAGTGGTATTTCTAGTTCTAGATCCGTGAGGAATCGCCACATTGTCTTCCACAATGGTTGAACTAGTTTAAAGTCCCATCAACAGTGTAAAAGAGTTCCTATTTCTCCACATCACTCTCCAGCACCTGTTGTTCCCTGACTTTTGAATGATTACCATTCTACTGGTGTGAGATGGTATCTCGTTGTGGTTTTGATTTGCATTTCTCTGATGACCAGTGATGATGAGCATTTTTTCATGTGTCTGTTGGCTGCATAAATGTCTTCTTTTGAGAAGTGTCTGTTCATATCCTTCACCCACTTTTTGATGGGGTTGTTTTTTTTTTTTTTTCTTATAAATTTGTTTGAGTTCTTTGTAGATTCTGGATATTAGCCCTTTGTCAGATGAGTAGATTACAAAAATTTTCTCCCATTCTGTAGGTTGCCTGTTCATTCTGATGGTAGTTTTCTTTGTTTGTTTGTTTATTTTGTTTTTGCTGTGCAGAAGCTCTTTAGTTTAATTAGATCCCATTTGTCAATTTTGGCTTTTGTTGCCATTGCTTTTGGTGTTTTAGACATGAAGTCCCTGCCCATGCGTACGTCCTGAATGGTATTGCCTAGGTTTTCTTCTAGGGTTTTGATGGTTTTAGCCCTAACATTTAAGTCTTTAATCAATCTTGAATTAATTTTTGTATAAGGTGTAAGGAAGGGAACCAGTTTCAGCTTTCTACATATGGCTAGCCAGTTTTCCCATCACCATTTATTAAATAGGGAATCCTTTCCCCATTTCTTGTTTTTCTCAGGTTTGTCAAAGTTTAGATGGTTGTAGATGTGTGGTATTATTTCTGAGGGCTCTGTTCTGTTCTATTGGTCTATATCTCTGTTTTGGTACCAGTACCATGCCATTTTGGTTACTGTAGCCTTATAGTACAGTTTGAAGTCAGGTAGCGTGATGCCTCCAGCTTTGTTCTTTTGGCTTAGGATTGTCTTGGCAATGCAAGCTCTTTTTTGGTTCCATATGAACTTTAGTTTTTTCCAATTCTGTGAAGAAAGTCATTGGTAACTTGATGGGGATGGCACTGAATCTATAAATTGCCTTGGGCAGTATGGCCATTTTCATGATATTGATTCTTCCAATCCATGAGCCTGGAATGTTCCTCCATTTTTTGTGTGTCCTCTTTTATTTCACTGAGCAGTGGTTTGCAGTTCTCCTTGAAGAGGTCCCTCACATCCCTTGTAAGTTGGATTCCTAGGTATTTTATTCTCTTTGAAGAAATCGTGAATGGGAGTTCACTCATGATTTGACTCTCTGTTTGTCTGTTATTGATGTATAGGACTGCTTGTGCTTTTTGCACATTGATTTTGTATCCTGAGACTTTGCTGAAGTTGCTTATCAACTTAAGGAGATTTTGGGCTGAGATGATGCGGTTTTCTAAATATACAATCATGTCATCTGCAAACAGGGACAATTTGACTTCTTCTTTTCCTAATTGAATACTCTTTATTTCTTTCTCCTGCCTGATTGCCCTGGCCAGAACTTCCAACACTATGTTGAATAGGAGTGATGAGAGAGGGCATCCCTGTCTTGTGCCAGTTTTCAAAGGGAATACTTTCAGTTTTTGCCCATTCAGTATGATATTGGCTGTGGGTTTGTCATAAATAGCTCTTACTATTTTGAGATACGTCCCATCAATACCTAATTTATTGAGAGTTTTTACCATGAAGGGCTGTTGAATTTTGTCAAAGGCCTTTCCTGCATCTATTGAGAAAATCATGTGGTTTTTGTCTTTGGTTCTGTTTATATGCTGGATTACATTTATTGATTTGCATATGTTGAACCAGCCTTGCATCCCAGAGATGAAGCCCACTTGATCATGGTGGATAAGATTTTCATGTGCTGCTGGATTCGGTTTGCCAGTATTTTATTGAGGATATTTGCATCGATGTTCATCAGGGATATTGGTCTAAAATTCTCTTTTTTGTTGTGTTTCTGCCAAGCTTTGGTATCAGGATGATGCTGGCCTCATAAAATGAGTTAGGGAGGATTTCCTCTTTTTCTATTGATTGGATTAGTTTCAGAAGGAATGGTACCAGCTCTTCCTTGTACCTCTGGTGGAATTCGGCTGTAAATCCATCTGGTCCTGGACTTTTTTTGGTTGGTATGCTATTAATTATTGCCTCAATTTCAGAGCCCATTATTGGTCTGTTCAGGGATTCAACTTCTTCCTGGTTTAGTCTTGGGAGGGTATATGTGTCCAGGAAGGTATCGGTTTCTTCTAGATTTTCTAGTTTATCTGTGTAGAGGTGTTTATAGTATTCTCTGATGTTAGTTTGTATTTCTGTGGGATCACTGGTGATATTACCTTTATCATTTTTTATTGCATCTATTTGTTTATTCTCTTTTCTTCTTTAATAGTCTTGCTAGCAGTCTGTCAATTTTGTTGATCTTTTCAAAAAACCAGCTCCTGGATTCATTGATTTTTTTGAAGGGTTTTTGTGTCTCTATCTCCTTCAGTTCTGCTCTCTCTGATCTTAGTTATTCCTTGCCTTCTGCTAGCTTTTGAATGTGTTTGCTCTTGCTTCTCTAGTTCTTTTAATTGTGATGTTAGGGTGTCAATTTTAGATCTTTCCTGCTCCCTCTTGTGGGCATTTAGTGCTATAAATTTCCCTCTACACACTGCTTTAAATGTGTCCCAGAGATTCTGGTATGTTGTGTCTTTGTTCTCATTGGTTTCAAGAACATCTTTATTCTACCTTCATTTCGTTATATCCAGTAGTCACTCAGGGCAGGTTTGTTCAGTTTCTATGGTTGGTGGTTTTGATTGAGTTTCTTAGTCCTGAGTTCTGGTTTGAGTTGCACTGTGGTCCTGAGAGACAGTTTGTTATAATTTCTGTTCTTGTACATTTTGCTGAGGAGTGCTTTACTTCCCACTATGTGGTCAATTTTAGATAAGTGCTATGTGGTGCTGAAAGGCGTATATTCTATTGATTTGGGGTGGGCATTCTGTAGATGTCCTATTTGGTCTGCTTGGTGCAGAGCTGAGTTCAATTCCTGGATATCCTTGTTAACTTGCTGTCTCGTTGATCTGTCTAATGTTGACAGTGGGGTGTTAAAGTCTCCCATTATTATTGTGTGGGAGTCTAAGTCTCTGTGTAGTTCTCTAAGAACTTCTTTTATGAATCTGGGTGCTCCTGTATTGGGAGCATATATATTTAGGATAGTTAGCTCTTCTTTTTGAATTGATCCCTTTACCATTGTGTGGCCTTCTTTGTCTCTTTGATCTTTGTTGGTTTAAAGTCTATTTTATCAGAGAATAGGATTGCAACCCCTGCCTTTTGTTTTCCATTTGCTTGGTAGATCTTCCTCCATCCCTTTATTTTGAGCCGTATGTCTCTCTGCACATGAGATGCGTCTCCTGAATACAGCACACCGATAAGCCTTGACTCTTTATCCAGTTTTCCAGTGTGTGTCTGTGTCTTTTAATTGGAGCACCTAGGCCATTACATTGAAGGTTAATATTGTTATGTGTGAACTTGATCTTGTCATTATGATGTTAGCCGGTTATTTTGCTCTTTAGTTGATGCAGTTTCTTCCTAGCATCGATGGTCTTTACAATTTGGCACATTTTTGAGGTAGCTGTTACTGGTTGTTCCTTTCCATGTTTAATGCTTCCTTTAGGAGCTCTTGCAGGGCAGGCCTGGTGGTGACAAAATCTGTCAGTATTTGCTTGTCTGTAAAGGATTTTATTTCTCCTTCACTTATGAAGCTTAGTTTGGCTGGATATGAAATCCTGGCTTGAAAATCATTTTATTTAAGAATGTTGAATATTGGCCCCCACTCTCTTCTGGCTTGTAGAGTTTCTGCTGGGAAATCCACTGTTAGTCTGATGGGCTTCCTTTTGTGGGTAACTTGACCTTTCTCTCTGGCTGCCTTTAACATTTTTTCCTACATTTCAACTTTGGTGAATCTGATAATTATGTGTCTTGGAGTTGCTCTTCTCGAGGAGTATCTTTGTGGCATTCTTTGTATTTCCTGAATTTGAATGTCAGCCCGCCTTGCTAGGTTGGGTAAGTTCTCCTGGATAATATCCTGTAGAGTGTTTTCCAACTTAGTTCTATTCTCCCCATCACTTTCACGTACACCAATCAGACGTGGATTTGGTCTTTTCACATAGTTCCCTATTTCTTGGAGGCTTTGTTCATTCTTTTTACTCTTTTTTCTCTAAACTTCTCTTCTTGCTTCATTTCATTGATTTGATCTTCAATCACTGATACCCTTTCTTCCAGTTGATCGAATTGGTTACTGAAGCTTGTGCATGCATCATGTAGTTCTTGTGCCATAGTTTTCAGCTCCATCAGGTCATTTAAGGACTTCTCTATGCTGGTTATTCTAGTTAGCCATTTATCTAATCTTTTTTCAAGGTTTTTAGCTTCTTTGAAATGGGTTGAAACTTCCTCCTTTAGCTTGGAGAAGTTTGATCGTCTGAAGCCTTCTTCTCTCAACTCATCAAAGTCATTCTCTGTCCAGCTGTGTTCCATTGCTGGCAAGGAGCTGCATTCCTTTGGAGTCGGAAAGGCACTCTGATTTTTAGAATTTTCAGCTTTTCTGCTGTTTTTTCCCCATCTTTGTGGTTTTATCTACCTTTGGTCTTTGATGATGGTGACGTACAGATAGTGTTTTGGTGTGGATGTCCTTTCTGTTTGTTAGTTTTCCATCTAACAGTCAGGACCCTCAGTTTCAGGTCTGTTGGAGTTTGCTGGAGGTCCACTCCACACCCTGTTTGCCTGGGTGTCAGCAGAGGAGGCTGCAGAACAGCAAATATTGCTGAACAGCAAAAGTTGCTACCTCATTGTTCTTATGGAAGCTTTGTCTCAGAGGGGTACTCGGCTGTGTGAGGTGTCAGCCTACCCCTACTGGGGGGTGCCTCCCAGTTAGACTACTTGGGAGTCAGGAACCCACTTGAGGAGGCAATCTGTCTGTTCTCTGATCTGAAACTCCATGCTGGGAGAACTACTACCCTCTTCAAAGCTGTCAGACAGGGACATTTAAGTCTGTAGAGGTTTCTGCTGCCTTTTGTTCGGCTATGCCCTGCTCCCAGAGGTGGAGTCTACAGAGGCATGCTGGCCTCCTTGAGCTGCGGTGGGCTCCACCCAGTTTAAGCTTCAGGGCTTCTGCCTTGTTTACCTACTCAATCCTCAGCAATGGAGGGCACCCCTCCCTCAGCCCCGATGTCGCCTTGCAGTTCCATCTCAGACTGCTGTGCTAGCAATGAGAGAGGCTCCGTGGGTGTGGGACCCTCTGAGCCAGGCGCGGGATATAATCTCCTGGTGTGCCATTTCCTAAGACCGTTGGAAAAGCACAGTGTTAGGGTGGGAGTGACCTGATTTTCCAGGTGCCGTCTGTCACAGCTTCCCTTGGCTAGGAAAGGCAATTCCCTGACCCCTTGCACTTCCCAGGTGAGGCAACGCCTCGCCCTGCTTCAGCTCACTCTCGTTGGGCTGCACCCACTGTTGAGCACCCACTGTCTGACAAGCCACTGTGAGATGAACCCGGTACCTCAGTTGGAAATGCAGATATCACCCGGTCTTCTGCGTCACTCTGAAACTTTTTAATACATGTAATTTTTCAGTTAAGAAAAAGGCAAATACTAAAAAACAATATTAATTGGGAAACTTATAAAGATAGACTAAAAATGTTCTACTCTATGCCTCTGGTCGGTACAAATTTTGTTCTATATCCTTCATTTCTTCTTTCCTTCCAGGACCCTATAGAGAACCTGTATTAGTCCATTCTCACACTGCTATAAAGAACTGCCCAAGACTGGGTGATTTATAAAGAAAAGAGATTTAATTTACTCACAGTTCCCTATGGCTTGGGAGGCTTCAGGAAACTTACAATTGTGGCAGAAGAAGAGAAGAAGGCATGTCTTACATGGCAGCAGGTGAGAGAGAGAGTGTATGTAGGAAGGGAAGGAGGAAGAGCCCCTTATAAAACTCACGCACTATCACCATAACAGCATGGGGAAAACTGCCCCCATGATCCAGTCACCTGCCATTAGGTCTCTCCCTCAACATCTGGGGATTACAATTCAAGATGAGATTCAGGTGGGGCATAAACCCAACCATATCAGAGGCCAAGGTTAAAAATGATTACCTCTAGCTGGTCAAGATTCCTTTGCCAGTTTCTTAATGCCACTGTAACAAATTATCACAGATTTAATGGCTTCAAACAAAACAAATGTATTATCTTGCTATTCTAGAGGTCATATTTCCATAATAGGCTTTTAAAAAATGTTTTGGCTGAGCTATGTTCTTTCTGGAAGTTCTAGGGGGAAATCCAGTTCCTTTCCTTTTCTAGCTTCAAGAGGCTACTAGTGTTCCTTTCTCAGAGCCCCTTTCCATCTTCAAATTCAGCATCACAGCATCTTCAAACATCTTTTCTTTGACCTCTGCTTCCATTATCACATCTTCTCTCTTACTCTGACCCTCTGGTCTCCTACTTATAAAGACCATTGCAATTAAATTGAGCCCATTGTGATAATCCATGATAATCTCACAAATCTCAAGATCCTTAATTTAATCTCTTCTGCAAAGTCCCTTTTGCCATGTAAAATAATATATTCCCAGGTTCTGGAAATTAGGATGCGCACATCATTGAGGAGGTAGTATTCTGCCTATCAAAATTAACAATGATAAATAATTCAGATACTATTATTTGACTTGGCCTAGACACTTGCCATTTGACTCAAGTCAATAAACAATCATTAAGGGTGGATAGGTCCTAATGGATAAGGTGCAATTGAGTTATGGTCTTCACCAACAAGCAGCGTACAAGATAGACAATAAATAACCAAGTGAAACTCAAAGCAGAATGGGGCCTGAGGTGGGGAGAGGCATGGACTGTTCAGACAAAAGAGAGGCAGGCACATGGCAGTGATGCCTCTAGGGAATTCAAAGTTCTGATGGGGGTTAGATTAGGTGACCTTTCAAGCCCATTTCAAGCCTTATATTTCCATGACTCCTGCTGCTGAATAGAGTCTTAGCAACAAATTAAGTTTAAGTTTTGTACCCTGTTGATTTCTTAAAGAAATTGTGACAGTGTATAGATTAGAGCACAGTATAAGACAAGGCATTTAAGAATGAGAAAGAACAGAGTGCATCAGACAGAAGTGGGTTTTTTTAAACTTCAGAATTGAGTATGTTGAAACCCTTGGGCTATAAATATGTATTTTATCTTTTGATTATTATAATCAAAAGGGAAAAAAAAGAAATACAGTTAAACAACCCATTGGGGAAGGGGTAGGGAGAGAAGAAGGCAAACTTAAACAATAACTTATTATCCCATTACTGAATAAAGAACATCCAACAACATAATGGCTAATAACTTCAACTGTAGTTTTATAAAGGACAGAGACAATTTTAATAACAGTGATTGAAACACAGATACCACTCTGGTGAAAACTTGTTGACTCAATATCTTTTTCTTCAGATTCTTTCTCAAAGAACTATCTTACATAATTTTTACTGCAATTTAAAATGTTCCAGGGGTTATTTCTTTTTAAAGGAGTCTTTGAGCTATTATCATCTCTTTACATTAATCCCATAGGATCTTTCTGAGCAAATTCAAATTATTAATACCTTGGGAAAGAAATCCAAGTATTCAATCCTTCACAAGACTGATTTAATACTATGATTTCCAAGTAACTGAAGCATTGGCATCTGTGGATCTGATTAGTTGCATCTGCTCAGAGAAAAGCCTGGATGGCCTTTCAGAAGGTGTTGGGGAGGGTGCCATGAAAGCAGTCCTGGGGGCCCTCTCCCTCTACTCTTGAGAGATATCAGTAAGCATCTGACCCCAACAGGGTTTGCCGATGGTCCTTGTTGTGAACTCTGTCAGCTCTATGGAGAAAGTGCAGAGTCTGACTGCAAGGGACAATAGCTTCACCTAAAACAGTCAGAAGATGCAGACTTTGCTGCTGTGTACCTTTTAGCATTACTGTATATTAAGCTTTCCAATGTTAAGATGATAATTGCAGAGAAAGACTCCTATAGGACTATAAATTAAGGGGCATGCTTCCTCTGTCTGAGCTTTTTGTGCTTTATTCACATCAAAAGGCAATTACTTTTTGTGCACACTTAATCCCACCAGTTTAATGGGGCATGTAAAATATGCCTTGCAATTTGCCCTTAATCTTAAGCTTGCTGAAAATGAGGGCCTGCTAACCATTTGGATTCTTAAAAACAGACTGCCCTTCAATAACTTCACCTTTGTTTAACTTGACTAAACTGAACAATTTCTGAGAGTTGCATTCTTGGTGGTACCAGGTTATTCTCATGGAAGATTTTCCTAAACATTATTAGGAGACAAGGAAGGACCGGATGCCGGGTGCTCTATGGCACAGTACTGCCTGAAACTTCTTCACAGATGCCTGGGATGGATTTGCCTCATCTGCCAGCAAAGCCAGGGACAGGAGGCAAGAAATAATGTTGGCTTCAGAGTCAGTCCAACCTGGGTTTGGATACCAACCCTACTGCTTACTGATGGACTGAGGGGGTGACCTCACATAAATTAACCTCTCATCCTGTGTCTTCGTCTGGAGAACAGAGTAAGTATACCTTGGGGAGCAAGGAAGCTCATGTAGGAACTCACATAGGAAAACTGGCTTTCACATGCTACATTCTTAAATGGAAGGAGTAGTAGCCATCAGATAGTGGTTGTAGAAATAGTATTTCTATAATTAATGTTAAAGTAACTATTTAGGATCCAAAAAGTGGCACTATGGATCAAAAAGACTTAAGGGGAATGAGCTAACGTTTGAGGGACGTGAGGGTCAAAAATCAGGAAAACAAAGACTACACATCTCAGGCAAAAGGTAGCAACAAGTTCCAAACAAGAAAACAGAAGCACCTGTCAGAAAGGAGCAGGTGAAAGCTCATGTAGAGTGGAGATAACACTGAGAACAAAGTGAGGAAGGTGTTGTTGTATGACTAAGGAAAATGCAGAGGAGGTATTCAGAGCGGACTTTTATAGTGCATTAGTCAGCTCAGTCTGCCATAACACAATGTCTTAGATTAAGCGGCTTAAACGATGGAAATTTATTTTCTCACAGTCTGGAGGCTGGAAGCCCAAGATGAAGACACCATCTGGGTTGCTTTCTGGTGAGACCTCTCCTCCTAGTTTTCAGATGGCTGCCTTCTCTCTGTTCTCACATGGTCTTTCCTCTGAGCACATGCAGAGACAATGAGTTGAGAGACAGAAAGAGAGAGCTCTGGTGTCTCTTCCTCTTCTTACAAGGGCACCAGTCATATCACATTAGAGCCCCACCTTTATAACGTCATTGAAGTTTAATTACTATCAAAAAAGTCCTATCTCCAAATGTAATCACATGGGAGGTTACAGCTTCAATATATGTTTTGGGGGATGCAATTCATTCCATAGCAGACAGATTATTTCATAAAGTGGTGTTGTCTATCCCACGACTGTTTCCATTTCAATAAAGGCCTCTTAAAACAGAGAAGACTTTGAAATCCAAACAAATGATGCACAAAAAATAGAATTTTAGTCACAATGGTTAGATTATTAGGAAAATATTTGGGGGATGGGGAATTTTCTGCTGCTTTCCGAATCACAAAGTGTAAGAACCTCTTGATTCTACCTGTAAGTAAAGCTCTTCTGGCTTCTTGGTCCTTTCTGTTTAAGCTCCAGGGTCCTGCTTGAGTCTTTGCTCATTTAGCAGATTAAATTTTATTTCCTTTTATTATCCCTGGCTCCTGTCAGTTGCCCTAACATATCACAGTGAAGTGCTGATGAAACTAAACTTACAGATATCTTCAGGCCTTGACCTCAGGAAACTTAATTTGTCTCTCTTCTCTATATCCCTGTTGATATCCAATGTTGCCTTTGATTTAAGAAGACATGTCACACTGGGCACTCCTGATCATTCCAAGGAAAGACCTGCTGCTTTGAATTAGAAATGTCATATTGTGTCCAAGGAAATCAGTAGAGAGACCACCTACCTGGGTATCTAATGACCTGCACTCAAGTTGATCTCTGCCAGGAAATTACTTCCAGATATTCATCAATCTCTTATCAATCTTTGGACCTTATTTCTCACATACACACACAAAAAGGGGAGTTGGATAAGATCTAAATTGAGGCTGGCCATGGTGATTCATACCTGTAATCCCAGCATTTTGGAAGGCCAAGTGAGGAGGATAGCTTTAGACCAGGAGTTCAACACTGGTCTGGGTAACCTGGCAAAACCCTATCTCTACAGAAAATATAAAAAATTAGCCTAGCATGGTGGCACACACCTGTAGTCTTAGCTACTTGGGTGGCTGCAGTGGGAGGATCACCTGAGCTCTGGAAGTCGAGGCTGCAGTGAGCCATGACCTTGACATTGGGTGGAATGAGTGAGCTCCTGTCTCAAAAAAAAAAAAAAAAAAAAGATCTAAGATGAATATATCTAGAATTTTTGACAGTATGGTCTCATCGTTTGGGGTTTTAAGATACTTGTAGAATATAAATAGGAAGACAGCTGCCCAGAATGAGCCACAAGGATGATATACCTTCATCTAATATCCTTCTTCATGCTTATAGAAAGAGCCAATATGGTATTTAAGAGGATGAGGAGGATGAAGTGAGAAAACAGGGTTGAAAAGGAGTAGAGAGCAGTATGAATGGCTGCCTATTTGACTTTCAGGTCATATTATGCCAAACGCATCACTACTAAGTGGTGATTTCATGTGACATGATTTGGTCATTAGACATGGGATTACACTTGAAAGGTTTCTAAGGGAAGATTAACTTTGAACAGAATTTTGGAAGATAACTTTCTCTGTGTGTGTGCGCACGCACGCACGTGTGTGTGTGTGTACAAATAATAATATTGTATGTTTGCCTTCTTAGCGGCCCCTAAGGCCCCTAACTTCTTTTCCCAAGTCATCTCCAATTGATGTTAATAAGGAAAGGTTTCTATAACAACATCATCTTTGCTCTAAGCAAGTAGAAAGGAGATCCTAGGGAGGTAAATTCAGAAGATCAGAGTGAAAAAGAACCTTCAAGAGGGAGAGGAGCATTAGACATCCATGGTAAAACCAGGAGGTGGGACAGTAGTGCTTAGGTTGAAGAAAGTACAGAGGAGATGTCCTTGTCAATGAGAAGGAATGTGTTGGAGAAGGGACTCTATGAATATGGTGTTTAAGAGTTCTTTGCATAGCAAGTAATAGGAAACCAAACTCCAACTCATTTGTGCCAGAAGAGAATGCCTTTTCTCTGGGGGCTGAAGAATCCAAGGGAATAGATTAGGCATTGTATGTAGAAGAAAATAACATATTTGCAGCTTCTTGTTTGACTTTTAACTTCTGTCCTTCCAGAATATTTAGGGATGTCTCATAGAACCTTGCCGGCAGTTCAGAAAATGGGGTTTTGTTACAGGCTGAATTGTGTCCTCTCAAAATTTGTACGTTGAAGTCCGCACCCCCAGGGCCTCCAAATGTGGCCTTGTTTGGAGACAGGGTCTTTAAAGAAGTAGTTAAATCAAAATGAAGGCATATGAGTGAACCCTAATCTAATGGGACTCGTGTCCTTATAAAACAAGGAAGTGTGGCTGCTACAGAGAGAAGGTCATAAGAAGACACTGGAAAAAGATGGCCATCTGCAAGCCAAAAAGAGAGGCTTCAGAAGTAGCCGACCCTGACGACACCTTAAACTAAGATTCCAAAAATCGTGAGTGAATGAATTTCTGTTATTTTAGCCACATGATCTTTGCTACTTGTTAGAGTGGCCATAGCAGATTAATACAGGCTATAAGATGCTTGATTCTGAATTTTAGAATTTTCAGCACTGGAATAGTGACTATCATTGAAAGAATCTCTGCCCAGGCACCTGGAAACTAAGATATGAAGAGAAATGTTCACTGCAGGCCAATGCCTTGATGCAAATGGCTCACAGTAAATTCAGCCTACTATTCCTAAGGATGAGCCAAATTATGGATGCTTCACCTTTGTAGGAAGCAATTCATTTCAGAGGCTGTCTGGAGCCTTGAGACTTCATCTGCATATTAATTGCAAATGTGATATTCTTGTACAAGTCTGCTTAGTGTTTTTATTCTTAAAGACAACTCTATGTCTGATGTTTTCCCTCTGGCTATAGTCATTGTATTTGCACACAGGGCATTTTATTTCCCTTGATTCTTAACTAATTTTTTCTCTCTCAACCTCATAAGAAACAACAATATTTATTTCCAAAAATTCGTGGTGAAAAATTTCTATAATCATTAAAAAAACCCAAGCCTCCCAGTGTATGGGAAAGTACAATGCCTTTATAAGGCAAGAATGCCAGGCAGGTAGAGACTGCTCCATTCTCCAAAAATGGCCAACTTTTTCCACACCCTACTCTCTAAAAGAGGCCAAGACAGAATCAGAGAGGGCTTCTGATTGGCTGGCCATTCAGATTTTACAACGTTTCCACTGAGAATTAACCTCCAAAAAATCACCTAGGAATCTCAGGCCCACCATGCTTGTGAATGTCTTTCTGGAAGTCAGCTGGCAGGCAAGAGGCCATCCACATCCTCATCCTCATCCTCCTGCATTTTACCTGCCTCTAAGCATGCTTTACATTAGATGTAATAATTCTGTTTCCAGCCACAAAACTTGATCCTTATAATTCAACCATAATCAAGTTTCCAATGGGAAAAATCATTTGCAGAATATTTGCCTTTCTATTTTTGTTTCTGTTATTTTTTTTCCTTGTAGAAATAATATTACATCTTAACCAATTCATTCCTTCACATTTCTGGAAACATAGAAAACATATTTTCCACCACCTTGTGTGTCAGGGTGGGCCATCTGACCAGGTCTGGAAAATGGAGTGTGAGAGAAATGATGTACTCTTTTCCCACGTTGACCCCATATAAAGCATCTCCCAGGTGTGAGTCTCTCTCTTTACTAGTGACATGTGAGGATGATTGTCCCAGGGTGGAAGCAGTCTGGACCCCCAACCATTCTTCAAGGAGTCCCTCCAGGACAGCCAACGAACCAGAGACATCTGCATTGGAATTTGTGTGAATAAAAAGTTTTCTGTACAATATGACACTTTAGCATTGTGGAGTATAAGAGCTAGTAGATTTTTCTTTCTTACCTTAAGCAATACAGAATTTTTTTCATTTGTACAGGAATGATGATGGCCCTCAAAGACTGAGTCTCTGTGAAGAAGAGAACATATTAAGATAATTTCAATTACACAGTAGCTTAAGAAATATTAAGTTGAGTCAATCATATAATCCCTTTAAATCCAATCCTTTTCTTATCCTGCCTTCTTCATCCTCCAAATCCAATCAGCAGTGGAGAAAGCTATTTCTTGTCAGTCTTATGTACCTGCCCAAGCTGTGAGTGAGATGGCAGAGTACTTCAGCAGGGTCATTGGTCTGAGAGCTGTGAAATTGAGTTGGAGTTCCAGTGGTGCACTGACCTGCTGTGGGACCATGAATAAGTGATTTCCCTCTTTCTATGATAAGTACAAAGGGACACTTGCCATATCAAGAGTTTGAACTAATTTTAGCTGAGTTCCACTCTGCTCTTTCACATATTTTCACACTCAACTTCTCAAATTCAGAGCTTAAAACCCAGAAGCCTATGAATGTGCAAATGAATGTTATTTGGATTGCATCATGTCTTAAAAATAAATATATATATATACACACACACATACATATATATACACACACACACATACATATATATATAAAACTCAAGCTTAAGCTTCACCAACAGCATTTGCTTTTTCCTATGGCAACAAATAATTGGAGCTTAGTAGCCAGTTGCCCCTTTTAAATGAGGTGTGTGTTTTCTGTTTGAAACAGTTCCCACTACTCCCTAATGTTATACATTGGCCTAATTCTATCCACCTGGCCAGTAGACATTGAAGTTTGCATCATAGTTAGAGTTCACTTTAACCTTTCTTTTTTTTTTTTGAGACGGAGTCTCGCTCTGTCGCCCAGCCTGGAGTGCAGTGGCCGGATCTCAGCTCACTGCAAGCTCCGCCTCCCGGGTTCACGCCATTCTCCTGCCTCAGCCTCCCGAGTAGCTGGGACTACAGGCGCCCACCACCTCGCCCGGCTAGTTTTTTGTATTTTTTTTTTTAGTAGAGACGGGGTTTCACCGTGTTAGCCAGAATGGTCTCGATCTCCCGACCTCGTGATCCGCCCGTCTCGGCCTCCCAAAGTGCTGGGATTACAGGCTTGAGCCACTGCGCCCGGCCCACTTTAACCTTTCTTAAACCTGCCAACACTAGGGATCCAGGAGGAAAGTCAATACTGAGACAGAACTGGGATATAAACTTGGCAAAGCCAGGATTTGCTACCAGCTAAGGAAAACCAATCTTGAGAGCAAGCATCAGGGTCTGCATCTGTCTGACACCCTAGAGAAAGATGTTAAGTTGAAACAAAATAATTGTAATAACTCAAACAGTTTCAAATACACTATAGTATCTTTGCCACATCCTTGATAAGTCAAGCGTCTTAAACTGTTAAGTTCTTCTTCTATGAAAAATAAATAAAACAAAATCGTGGAAACATTAAAAAGATCAGTGGTTGCTAGGGGTTGGAGTAGAAGGAGGGATGACTAGGGGGAGCACAGATGATATTTAACGCAGTGAAAATACTCTGTATGATACTATGGTAGATACATGTCGTTATACATTTGTCCAGGTCCATAGAACGTGTAACAGCAAGTGTAAATCCTAATGTAAATTATGGATTTTGTATGTCTATGGTGTGTCGTTGTAGGTGAATCCGTTGTAACAAATGCATCATTGTGGGGATAATGGGGACAGCTCTGTATGTGTGGGCGCAGAGAGTATATCAGAGTATGTGAAACTGATGGGAAACTAAAACTGCTCTAAAAAATTGTCTTTAAATTTTTAAAAGTTGAAAAAAATAAAAGGGCTCATGTGAGAACTAAATGAGATGGTTTTTATGTAAACCATAGGGCCTAGTGCATAATAGACATTCATTAAGTGGTAGCCACCACTATCATCACAATTGGTAAAAGTGATTTGCAGGTATATAGCAATGAAGCTTGACGGGGGAGGAGTTGTGAGATAAAAGTGGGGATCTAGGCTTCATTACTGGCACCTAGGGAGATGCTTTCTATAAGGGAGAGGAAGGTAACTTTGCCAGCTCATACCTAAGTGTGTGCTTAGCACTCATGTACAGGCAACCACCTCTAATCCTCTCTCTTTCAAAATGTCAGGTAAAATGGGTAAAACTGTTGCTCGGTATCTTTCATGTTTTCCCTTGCTTAGTGTCTTTCAGATCACATGCCACTCTTCTGAGAACTTTTCTATTTCAAACTTTATTTTAACTTGTTTTCACCCATATTATAAAATTTGGAACAAGGAGGAGAACCATAACAAAGAGAATGGTTAAGGAAACTAGTATTGACAAAGAACCCACTGTGTGCCCAGCACTGTGCTTGGTACTGTCCTCCTAAGAATACTGCACATTTGATACTCTAAATTCCATTGGACTGAGCATGAAAGTCAGATTCAGAAAGATTAAATGACATTTTTCTGTTTTGCTTTCATAATCGCACTTATCAATATGTCAAATGCTTTTTTAAAAAATTCAATTACTGGTTTGCTTTGCTTCCTATTTGTCCTACTCCGACATAAGTTTCACATGAGACAAGATCCTATTTTCTTCAATATTTTATACTCAGTGCCTAAACAGTACTTGGCAACATAAATAATTGTTGAGTGCATGAATTTTTAATTAATGAGCGAATGAAAACTGCCTAGAGATAACTTTGATTCCTGGCATGCCTGCTTCTAAGTCCACACTCGATCTATTCTGACCATGAAGCTGACTGCTCAGAGGCTTCCTGGGTGGTGTAACTGTGCCAGGGGAGGCACAGACATTACAGGCCTCTGGCCTTCCCATCCTCTTCCACTGGTTATGAAAAAAGGTGTTTCATCTCTCTCCTTCTTCCAAAAATGCCTCCTTTTGTAAGTTTTAAATACTAATTGATATTAGTTGTTTCTATACTATCATCTATTTGCTGGAAATCTTTGTCCATGTGCCGTATGTGAAGTATCAAGAAGAAGATGGCACTAATGCAGAGTCATCTACTGCCTCAGCCAAAAGCCTCTTGGACACTTCATCTGGAAGAAGGAGACATTCACAGGCATGGTTAGCCTGTCCTGAGCATGAATTAGACTTGGAAGAATGACAATTCAGGCTGCTATTCACATCTAGCAGTGCCAGGTCATCTTACCCCTGCAGATTTTACTGGCTCCATTGCAATGGAAGCATTACATTAAAGGTGTTTTCTCATCCATACTCTCATTTTATCCTCAAAGAACTTCATGCACTAGAGTAAGAGATGTTAGGTCCCACTTTGCAGGTCAGAAAATAAGAGTTCAGGAGCCAAAATGACTTGTCTAAGACCACAAAAAGTTATCAGCAGAGGTAGAGCTCAGACACTTGAATTATATTTTTAATGAGTCATGCAAAATCTTGGTCTCTACATTCATTCCACACAAATGTGATGAAGTCTTAATATGTTCTGGGTTCCCAGGTAAATATAAGGATGCAGAGCCAAGCAGTTTGGTATGGGGGAGATAGCACAGACATTAGTGTTGTGGAGACCTGGCACTTTAATTCCTAAGCTCATGACCAGAGTCAAATTGAGTAGCACTTCTCAACCTCTATTTTCTCATTTGTAAAACAGAAACACTGATACCTGCTGTCTAGCTTGCCATGAGACTTAAAACAGATAATGTGCATAAAGTATTTTGCATAGTGTTTTCCCTTCCTGCCACCTGTCAATGACACAGTCATTTCTTCAAGGAGGTTGCATTTCAGAAACACAGTTTAGGTACATAGCTCAAGGTCTGCCAATAAAGGGCAAATGCCAAAACATATAGGGAAACAAGTATTCTCATGAGTGGCTGTTCTAACATCACTCACAAAGGGGTGGGGATTTCTCTGACGTTCTCCAACTATCCTTAAACATGACTATCAATAATGCTAATGAGGATTTCACCAGCCATCACATTCCATTAAACGTAAAAATTTTGTCTTAAAGCAATAATACATTGCTATTGTTCATTCAAGAAAATTATCTTCCTTTTGGACAGAGGATAGCTATTGGGTAGGAGATGGGAACAAGACAGAAAACTACAAAATAAACATAGTCCATGCCATAAAGTACACCAAATACCATGCTAAAGTTTCTGATTTTCATTAGACAAGGGAACAAAGAGGAAACCAACAGTTTCAGAAGACAAATGATCCATTCAGTTTAACGAGATACGGATCCAGCCTTCAAAGAAATCCTGGTAACTACAGCACTCATTATGAAAGAACCTACAGATATCTGATCTTCCCACCCTTATTTTGGGATTCACAATGATAGAGACAATAAAAATGCTATTCATCCATGTATCTTTATAATAATATTAATAATAAAATTAATAATGATAATTTATGTATTGAATGACCACTATAACGTAGCCACTCTATGGGCCCTTCGAAGTGTTATAGCATTTCACTGTCAGTGACTAAAACTTAGCAAGGCTCAGTCAGTGTTTTATTCTAATGATGATGATTAACTGGCTTAAATCCAAGACATACAATCCCAGCTTAGTGGGGTTGCAGCTCTGTTACGTTTTATCGGTCACTGTCAGAGATTTCCAAAACTTTGATGTAATAGGGCAGCATGATAGAGTCAAAGCACTTTGCACTGAAATTCTACAGAGTGGAGCTCTTGTCCCTCCTTAATTATTGTCAACTCTCTGAATCTTAGTTCCCTCATTTGTAAAAATTAAGACTCTTCTGGATGCTCTTCCAAATCCTACTCAGCTTAAACAGTCTGACATTCTGAGAGGAATGGCTGGTGCTTTCCTGAAGATCTTAATCCTATGGTAACAGTGGTAGTTATGTCATTTGTTTCCTGGGAACCTGACATAGAGCCCCCGCCAGCTGAGCAGAGAAGCTCTTGGCCCATTCTGTACATTACCCTGCTGGACTTTCCAATTGTGTTAATTGGATGCTTTGAACCAGAGAGACCTGCACCTGGCTTCTCCCATGAGCAAGATCACACATTCTCCAAATAAAATGACAGTGGTTGCCTCCATGTGAGATTGGCTGGTTTTTGTGGATTTGCACCCTCTACTGTGGTCTAATTTTCACATCACTTAGTGCTTGCATGAAAGCGTTTCACATTTTTAGGAAAAACCATTTCATCTCTCTTCATCCAATATAATTTTTCCCACACTACCATAGATATCATTATCACATCTTTCAACCTTTACTATCAGACCTTAAAAGTAAGTAAACAGATAAGTACATCATTAATGCAGCTACAGAAGATAAGGATTTAAGTGCAGCACCACTCACTGATACAGAAAGTGAAAAATAAGACTACCTGACACTGGAGAGGGATAACCAAAGTACATCTTTAAGACAGTTGTCAAAGATGAATATTTAAACCCACCGAATTTGTCAAATTTAGATTTTTTCAGAGGGGATGAGTAACCATTTCAATACCCAAGATGAGACCAAGAAGGATTACATTTTAACTCTAGTAAATGAAGTTCGGGGTGGATAGTTATTGAATATGTACTATGTGCCAGGCTTGGTGGTCGTCTTAGTCCATTTGGCTGGTATAACAGGTTACCATAAACTAGGTAACTTAGAAACAGCAGAATTTTATTTTCTACACGCTGGAGGCCAGTAAGTTCAAGATTGAGGTGCCAGCAGATTGGGTGTCTTGTCAGGGCCCTCTTCTTGCTTCATAGATGGTTTCTTCTCACTGTGTCCTCAGATAGTGGAAGGAATAAGGCAACTCTTTGGGATCTCTCATACAAGGGCACTAATCCCATTCATGAGGGCTTCACCTCATGACCTAATTACCTCCAAGGGCTTCATCTCCTAATACCAGTACCTTGGAGATTAGGTTTCAATGGATGAATTCGAGGGAGACACAAACATTCAGCCTGTAGCAATCATAATCTGTTTACTTGTGCTATTCTATTTAATCCTCACAGCAATTCTGTCAGATAATATTTATGATCACCCCTTTTTTCACAGAAACATGAATTAAGGTGTAGATTAGTTCCGAACTTTTTCTAAGGTCACCAGCTTGAAAAAGGCAGACGCAGAAATTAAACCCCCAACCGTCTGACCCATACCTTCGTTTTCACCACAAACCTATAAGCCTGCTGCCTGGAAGCGTCGGAAAATGTGAACCATGTCATGTTTCCTCTGGTTTCTGCTGTTTTTTTCAGCATAACATCTTTTTGCAGCTGTGGTTTCTGTCTAAATTCAGTGAACTTTTGCTCTCTTCGGAATAAGTCCTGACTTCATAATGGGTGACAGTGACCCGCTGGAGGAAAAATGACTCCCACAATCGAGCATTTCTTCTGTCTACTACCCCCAGGACTCAGCGTCAGCATTTCCTAAGTTAAATTACACCGCGGACTTCTCTCCATTCCCTGACAGCAGGACAGATAGCCCCAATGTGAGCTTAATTACTTCTGCAGTTATGCGGACACAATTTTGCTGCAAATCATCTTGGGCCAATAAACCAAGGTCTGTCTTTACGCCAAAAGATAATAAAATCTCCCAGAAGAGGAGCAGCTTCCTCCATATAAATAGAACCAGGCTTTCATTGGTTGCAACCAGCCATTTACTTCAGAGCGAGGGGAAGGCACTGTGAAGAATTATTAACAATTTTTGGAACAAGTACCTTCAGTCAGCATATTTATTTTTTAAGAAGACGTTGGAAGAAAACATTTTCATCTGGAGTGTGAAGTGACAGATAACAGCGGAAATCTATGGGAAGCTGGTTACAAACGTATTGCTCTGCTCTGTGTGTGTAAGAGGATAGCGAGTGGAGAGTAAAGCATGTAGAGGAGTCATCCTTCAAAAAACAATTGTGTGACTTGCAACCTTAAAGAGTGAAAAGGACTTTTAAGGAAAGTCATATTCTGATATTCCAGCAACACTCGATGGCTCATCATCACCTCCCTTCAGTAACACACCTCTGTGAAGATGAACGATAGAACAACACAGAGAAGGGATCGTAGTGCGGCTCCCTTTCACAGTTCCCAGAAACAGAGTATTTATGGAATCAGATGAGGGGCAGAGCTAGAGCGAAGGTCTCTTTTCTTCAAGGGCTTGAAGAATAGAGTGGTTATCAGGGAACATTTTCCTAGACATTACACCTGAAAGGTCATTATTTCACTTCTCTTTCATCTAAAATTGTGATTTTTCTTAATGGCATATTTGTGGTTGGGGAGCCTGGCAAAGTATTGGAGAGTGAAAAATAGGTTTTATGACTTAGAAGGAATATCAAAAGCCACTAAGCTTTATTTGTAATGTAAAAATAATAATTCAATAATCATGTGTTGATCGTGAACCCCAGGATGCAGAACTCAAAGAGACCCCACACATCATCTAATCCCAGTGGAGCAGGCTCTGTTTCTCAAGTTCTTTACAGCTTGAGAAACAGGGGCTGCTCGGTGGCCCTGCCCTGACCTGGGGCCTCTGGGTCGGACAGCACTCTCTAGTCTCACTAAAAAGGTTACTTATATTGGACCTCCATGTTACTTTCATCTCTTTGCCCTAGCAATCCTTCGTAGAGTAATATTTGAAGAAATACATTCCAGGTGTTTACATCCCCAAGGGACATCCTAGCTCCTTACTATCCTAGTTACCTCCTCTAGTCTCTGTCTGGTTTCTCAGTCTCCATTTTAAAACGTCATGTTATGAATTAGAAACAGACTTAAGAAATAAGGAATACTAGAAAATTAAAAGTTTTATCAAATGAACTCTGCAAAGAAAGAACTGGCATCCTCAGGGTACTTAGGGAGGTTGTTTGGAAGAAGCAGATTTTGAATCACGATGTGCAAGGGAAGTGAACATCAGTGAGTGAAAAACAATCAGGATGGCTTTCCTCATAGGGTGAAAAGGAAGGGGGAAGGGCTGGATCGTAGAAAACTGTACTAGCCAAAATAGAAAGACAAATGTGAGAGAGGAGAGTGAAGGGAAAAAAAAAAAAAGGCTTAGAAAGGTCCACTGTCTTTATCTTAGCCAATTAAGTTCTGAGACCATCCAGGAATCACCTTTCATTTTGGAGATGCAGAGATGACCTGTTACTTGTAGGCAGTTAAAATTACTTAGGGACACTTTCTAGGAATAGAATTCAGATCTCCTAATTTCAAGTCCAGTGTAAAATGGTCTGAAATTTAAGTTGAAATGATTGCTTAATCCTGTTCTACTACTAGATTTAGCAATGTGACAACCTGAAACAGAAAAAATATATATATATTATGTCTAAAGGAAAAGAAGGAAAGAAAGAAAGAAAAGATGATAAAAACCCACAAAATAAAGCAAAGAAGTCTAATAACCCTGGAGGATTTTTTGCCCATAATGACCCTTTTGTGATGCTTCTTTTGAAATATCAAAAAACAAATTTTCACACGTCGTTTCTATGGCCTCTGTTTCCCTTCCACATTCATGGTGATACTAGGTGGTGTTTACTGAGTCTGGAATTGCCCAGCTTCATTCAACTGGTTTGTGAAGAAAAGTGCCAAAGAGCAGAGCCTGGGCTGCAGTGGAAGCTACAAAAAATGAATTTCCTGTTTGGGGAGGCAAATGTCACATTTCACAAGCAGCACAAGGTAGAATTCCCTCAGAAAATAATGGATGTGGTGCAAATGGTAATAAAACAGATTTCTGAGGGTTAGGTAATACATGGGTGCTGGTGAAGACAAGGAAAATTTATTGGAGGTTTAACAGATGTCAGAGGAAGTGGAAAGGCATTCAGGCAGCACTGTAAGTGCAAAACTAAATTGTAAATTGTGTGGAATAATGAGGGTGAGTTGAGGAACATTAGGAAATGTGGCAAATTGGGGACTATGGTGGTGGTCTATGGAAAATGTGAATACTACATCTTCAAAAATGTTTACTTAGTATATAGTACAAGCCAGCCATGCCAGGCACTGTGGTGGGTGCTGGGGAATCACTGCAGAGCAAGATCTATGGACTTTACAATTTAGGAGGCAACATTTTCCATTACAAAGGCATAACAAAGAGTAAATGTGATGAGAGACCGAACATCAAGAGCTGTGTGAGCATCACAGAAGCATGTGGCCCAGCCTCAGAAGAGTAGTCAAGGAAGTCTTTACAAAAGCTGTGATGTTTCAGTTGGACCTAAAGGAAAATTAGGAATTAGGAGAGAAGAGGAGTATTCAGGGTGGAGGAGGGACTAACATGTGCAAATGTACAGAGGCAAAAGATAGCAACCTGGAAGATGTTTCGTGTCATCTGACATGGTGTGAGGGCAGGAAGTTATATGAAAATATGCTGAAAAGGAAGGTGGCAGCTGGTCATGGGCCTTCAACAAACCCATTAAAGGCACCACTTTGGACAGACAACAGCAAACCAATGAGCACCTTGAAAGTCCTGCCTTGATGGTGTTTACAGCACAGTGGAGTGACAGATAAGTCATTAAACATTTACAAAGGCATATGCTAAGTACCATGACAGGGATATGCACAGGCAGAAGACTGACAAAGTAAATCAATTCATGGATTTTTGCCTACAATTTATCCTCACTCATTCACAAATGTATATTAAATTCCTTCTATTATGTTGGGCACTGGGAATATGGAAACATATGAGAATCATTTCCTGTTCTTAAGAAACTCATATCCTGAGATGACATAAAAGAAAGTCAACATTTATATCCAAGCATGGTAAGTGTCCTGGCAAAGATACTCAGGCACAATGGGAGGAGAGAGAAAGAAAATGCACCCATCCTGGGGACAAGAGGAGGCTATAAGTTAGAGACGAAGAGTTGGTCATTTATTAAAGACAAGGTAGGAGTTAGCTCTATGGGCAGGAGCAACCCCTCTGGGCAGACGGACTGGGGCACACATCTGTCTGTGGGATCCTTCATACCCACAGTGTTGCAATACCTATGGACATACTCTGTGACATGGCTCATAGCACAACTGCCCTCCATTATGGCCCACCATAATTTCATTTTAATAGACCTCAAATCAGTTCTCTCCTGAGAGTGGACCATATATTCAGCTGGTCTCTCTGGCCATGATTTCACCACTTGTCTTCATGTTTTAATCACACACTCTAATAAAACATGAGCCTTTTAAAGACAGTCAGTCATTCAAGGATCAAAGTCACATGGGAGGGTTTGGTTGTCTGCCAAATTAAAGCCTGGCCTTGAATTGCAAGGAAAAGAAAGATTGCCCCTAAGATAAATATTTGGAGTATAGGAGACATGACTAGACTGTGATAAATTTTTAAGTTATGGAATATCGCATTTGAAGCGGCATCTCCTGGGGATATCCTTTTAGTTTGTTTGCCCAAATTAAAAAAATGCATGGGAAAATAATGAGTCTTAAGAACATAATGTTAGTAGGAAAATCTCAAGATAAACTTTTGTTCTGAACAAATATTAAGGAAGAGCAAATTGTAAATGGTAAATTTAAAGTCAGAACTTTTGTTCTAACTTTTAATATCCTAGTTAAGGCATTGGGCTGCAGAGGAAATAAAAAAGTGGTGTTGGCATATTTTTTCTCATTTTTAATCTTGTGTCAAAAATAGAGGTAAATTTCCACCTGCCTCAGAAATTTTCTGTGATAAGTAGGAAGATCACTAGCTTCAGGATGCCTGGAATTCTGCCTAAATATTCTAATTCTATCTCAGCCTCAAATTTTTCATCTTTTAAAAGGAATCTCATCACAGTAGCATTAATGGCAAGATCAACTTTCTAAGCCTCAGTTTCTTCATCTGCAATGTGAGATAGTGATGCTAATCCAAAGCTGGCAGTTAGTAGTGTAAGGGACAAAATAGAAATAATTGCTACTGGCTGCCCAGGGTGGATTCTCAGAAGGATGCTGAAATAATAATATCCAGGCCCAGAGGAAGAGTTCAGTGATTAATTAATACAATCAGGCACTAGGCCAGGCTAAATTATCTTTCACAGTAATATCCATTGCCTTCAAAGAGGCACTTTTTTTTTTTTTTTTTTTTTTTTTTTTTTTTGAGATGAGTCTCACTGTTTCACCAGGCTGGAGTGCAGTGGCGCGATCTCAGCTCATTGCAACCTCTGACTCCCGGGTTCAAGCTATTCTCCTGCCTCAGCCCCCGGAGTAGCTGGGATTACGGGCACATGCCACCATGTGCAGCTAATTTTTGTGTTTTTAGTAGAGATGGGGTTTCTCCATGTTGGCCAGGATGGTCTCTATCCCCTGGTCCGCCCACTTTGGCCTCCCAAAGTGCTGGGATTACAGGCCTGAGCCACTGTGCCCAGCCAAGACAAAAACTATTAAGGGAGAGAGAAAGGTAAATGAGGGAGCAGAGCATTTAGGACGTTACATCTGAAGTACCTACAGATTCCAGGAGCATATCCATATAATACAGAGTGTCCAAAGGTTTTTGGACACTCCAAGGGGTTTTGTGGGTCAAGTAGGGCCATCAAAGAGCAGCTGACACACTCTTCATTTTTACATACTGGTCTTTCAGAGTTGACCATCACTATTTTATATTCAAGGACAAAGACCTGAGCAAATGTGATGGTACAATTCAAAATAACTTGAAAGCTCTGCATGAAGAATTAAATGTAAGATAATATTGCTGCTTCATTTATCAACAGACCACTTACTCTTATCGTTGCAGGCAATTGTGAAAGAGCCTACAGCACGTGTGACTTAAGTTCTCAAATACCTGAGGCATTTCTCATGGGCACAGGCCTGTATAACCCACTCTTCTGTCTAGTATGGTGCTCAGCATAGAGTAATTAATACATTATTTATTCAGTTCATGAACAGATCTTCTAATTTTATATCGGATAAATTTTAACCAAAGATGGGTGAATTTAAACATTGTTCAAATGCTGCATAGTCTCCTAACTCTTAGCCCAATTAATTAATATCTAAAACTCTTATTACTCAAAAGTCATCCTAACTGCCACTTCAAACCTATGAGAGATTGCTATTATTTTTAAAAATTAAAATTCCAGAAGACAAGTGATAGCAAGGATGAAGAGAATTGGAACACTTGTATATTGCTGGTGGGATACAAAATGGTACAGCAGCTGTGGAGAATAGTTTGGTGGTTCCTCAAAAATTAAAAAATAGAACAAACATATGATTTGGAAATTCTGTTTCTGGGCATATACCCAAAAGAATGAAAAGCAAGGACTCAAACAGATATTTGTACACCCATGTCCATATCGGCATTATTCCCAATAGCTAAGGAGGAATCAACCCAATGTCTATGGGTACATGAATCAATAAACAAAATGTGTTATACACACACAATGCAATATAATTTAGCCTGAAAAGGGATATATGCGGGCCAGGCGCAGTGGCTCACACCTGTAATCCCAGCAGTTTGGGAGGCTGAGATACACAGATCACGTGAGACCAGCCTGGCCAACATGATGAAATCCCATCTCTACTAAAAACACAAAAATTAGCTGGGCATGGTGGCATGCACCTGTAATCCCAGCTACTTGAGAGGCTGAGGCAGAAGAATAGCTTGAATTGGGGAGGCAGAGGTTGCAGTGAGCCAAGATTGTGCCACTGCACTCCAGCCTGGGCAACAGAGCAAGACTCTGTCTAGGAAAAAAAAAAAAAAAAAAAAAAAGTACATGCTATAATATAAATGAACCTTGAAAACATACAAAGTGCTATAAGTATTTTGTCCTCACATATATAGATACCTAGAATAGTCAAATTCATAGATGCAAAAAGTAGAATAGTGGTTATCAAGGGCTGGAAGAAAGAGGACGTGAGAAGGTATGATGCTTAATAGGTACAAGGTTTTTTATGTGAGAAGATATGATGCTTAATAGGTACAAGGTTTCCGTTTGGGAAAATGAAAACGTCTGGAGCCATCTCCAGAACTATTATAGTGATAATAGTTGCAAAACGATGTAAATGTACTAAATGCCACTGAATTGCACACTTAAAAATGGTTAAAGTGGTAAATTTGATACTATGTATATTTTTACCACATTTTTAAAAGCCAAAAGCTAACTCCTATAAGAATAATAGCTTTTTAAAACATTCCTAATAATAGCTTTTAAAAACATTCCTAAATTAATATAATAATATGACATTTCCATCCTCTTCAACAATCTGGTAAGTAATGACTTAAAATCTTCTAGAATAGTTTTTTCAGCACTTTCTCACTCAGTTCTCTAGTATCTCCAGCCATGCTGATTTTTAACTGTGACTAAAATATGGATAAATTGACAACATATAGTAAGAATTGTTCACAGTAGAATAAGGATCAATTGATTTAGTAAAAGAAATACAAACTTTCAGCCATTTGGGAGTATTTGCAAAGTTAGGATTATTTACAAACAGAACTGCATATACCTCGATTGTTTCTATGTGTATCTCAGTAGCTCCTGCATTGTAATTCTGTGGTGTATGAAAGCGAGCATGCATCAAGGTTGACCTTGAGTTAGCAAGAACATGCTTAACTATTTCAGGACTTATGTATTTTCAGTACTTAAATAATGCTAGAATGCTATGTAATTATAGATCCCCATCTAAGAAAAGAATGGTCATTAAAAATAAAGGTTTAAGATATAAAGACACGAGTTGACTTTATTTAGAAACATGGGTTATAAAGGACCAAGCCCCACTGTCTGATGATACTGAATGAGATTATATTACACTAGATAATAAGCAAATAAAGATTGGCAAGGCTTCAGAGATGTTTGAGGCAAAGAACAAGAGTAATCAACATCATTCTATACATTATCCAATATTTTATTCACAGATTTAAGGATACGTGACAGGTGATTTGGTTTACTATGATTATTCCTGACTAGTGGTTTAAATCAAGTTGATTTAAACCAAGTTGTTTTAAACTACTAGTCAGGAATAATCACAGTAAAAAAATTTCTTCCTCAGAAAAGTACATTTTTATTATTTGGCATGGCCTTAATACATATTCTTCACAACTCATATAAGATTTAGAAGTCATGGCCGGGAGTGGTGGCTCATGCCTTAATCTCAACACTTTGGGAGGCCAAGGCGGGCAGATCGCAAGGTCAGGAGCTCCAGACCATCCTGGCCAACATGGTGAAACCCCGTCTCTACTAAAAATACAAAAATTAGCTGTCCATGGTGGCACGCACCTGTAGTCCCAGCTACTTGAGAAGCTAAGGCAGGAGAATCGCTTGAACCCAGGAAGTGGAGGTTGCAGTGAACCAAGATCGTGCCACTGCACTCCAGCCTGGGCAACAGAGCAAGGCTCCATCTCTCAAAAAAAAAAGATTTTAGAAGTTATTACTGAATGTACAGAGTACTCACTTAAAAGTGGCGAATTATTTTCATATGGTTTTCGAAGCATCATCAAAAAATGGATAAATAACTTTGTCATTTTACTTTTCAAATATAACTGAAGAGGATATTGGCAAAACCATTAGAAAAGGAACCTCCAATTTAACTGGTTAATTAATAATATTTGTTAATATTACAAAAAACAAAGACTTTTACTTGATTGATTGATTTCCAAATAAATGAAAAAGTACATGTAGACTGGCAATCATTCTGAAGCAACAAAAATATAAGTATAATGTTTTTAAAATCAAGTTATATTTATATAGCATTTTCCCATGAATAGTTTCATGTATGCACACATATACATTTTTATATAGAGACATATTATAATATATATTATATAAAATAATACCTATTGGTTATCACTGTAATGGCAAATGGGAAATTTTAAAAATTTTATTGGCAATGTTAGCGGGAGCAATATAGAATATTTGAAATGTTGAGTTATGCATCTAACTCAGCCTTCCTCTTGTTAATTCATAGACTGAAAAAGAAGGCAAGGCTTTCTTTGCATTTTCAATTTTTGGTTTTTCAACTTAAAGTATAATAGGGCCAAAGGAGGATAACTTCTAGTCCATACATAGAGAAAAAAACAATGCTGTGGAAGTTAGATCATCTTCATGAATCCAGATAAGAAATAAAATTTGAGTGATTGTCAAGCACCAGAAACTTTCTCTCTACTACTCAATTAAGCTCAGAGCAGGGCAATGAGATGCATACTACTGTCTCAGTTCTACAGATAAGTAAACTGAGCCTCAAAGGTCTGACTAGCTGTATGTGACCTCACAGCTAGTAAATTACAGGGCCTCTGCTCTTCCCACACTGTGAGTATATTTTAGGAGGCGTTAGGATGTAACACAGGACCATGCTACATTTATAAACATTTTCTTATTAAAGTCAATAAGTGCTTGGTAGCAAAAATATACATTAGGAATTATCTCTCTATTATAATACTATTATGGAATTTTAATTTTAATTAAGTTTAAATATGCTAACTTAATTTAAATATATGAATATATGCTAAATCCAACATATTAATGGAGCACCTTTTATGAGCAAGCATCTGGTACAAAAATATGTGTAGACATAATCCCTTAAAGGATTGACAATTAATTGTGGAAAATAGAAAATGAATTATGACCTAGGTACACTGAGTTACATGCTATTGCAAAGACATAAACAAAGTTAAGGTATAAAAGGGGAAAAAGTCTTTCATGTAGATTTGTTATTTGGCAAATCAATTACGTGAAAAATAATTGAAGAAAGCTGATATAAATAAAAATTATGATTTTATATATTGAATGACTTTGATGTCTATGGCTTGAGGATATAACTTGGCTTATAAAGAAATTCTGAGAAGTATGTCTTCAGCCATGAAAATCAATAGGAAGTTCATCTCTACTGGGAATGGGGAAAGTACAAACTTGTTTTAACCGAGGTGAGGAATTTTTGATATATGGGGGGAAGGGCTTTCTGATGCATGAATTTAACTTTGGAATATGGGAAGTTAATCCAGTGCTTTACATTTTCTAAAGTGCTTTTGTGTATCCTATTCCTCACTAGATTTTCTTGCAATGTAGATAGATATGAGAGGTTTTTTATTCTAGATAAATTAATCAAGGATAAGCTATTCATCAAGGCTCACATAGCTGCTAAATGATGGAGTTAAAGCTCACATCTCGGATTCCTTAATTTGTAAATTTTCAAATACAAGTATAAGGTCCAAATACAATTTAAACGTAATTCTGTTTAATTAGATTAGAGGGTAGAAAATAAGTGAGAAACACAGAATTTTAGTGCTGGAAACTTTAGAAATTGTATTCAGGAGTTGCAAACTGTCTTAAAGGGTCAAGCGGGTAGGAAGGTAATGTAAAAGTAGATGCAGCTGGTGGTTAACTACAGTTGCTGAGTTCTGTGAAGCAGTCAGAACAATCTAGATTATGCTGCAGTAACAACTTCCAAACCTTAGGGACTTAGACTATGACACGTCCATTGTAGGTCAACAAGAAGAGTGACTCCATGTCTCCTTACTCCCATATCCAGACTGATGAAATGGTCCCTATACATAATGCTTACTGTTGCTGAGACAGAGAGGAGGTAATGTAGTGAATGCCACACTGCCTCTTAAGACTACTCAAAAGTGATACACACCCCTGTTCACATTTCATAGGTCAAAATAATTCTCATAACAATGTCTAATTTTAACCAGGAGAAGGGCAGGGGAGCACAGGAAGTGATATCCTACCATGTATTAGAAGGTAGAGTCAATAATATTCAGTGATAAGGAATTATGATCACAGGCTCCCCTCCTGCTCAACAAATGTTGAGTTCACTCTCCTTTTTAAATACTAAAAACATTTTCCTTGTCACTAAGGGATATAGCCCTAGAATCGCACCTGCTCAAAGTATCGAGCTGAAGGGCTGCACCATCTAGGTGATGTGTGGAGTCTCTTGATCTGGAGATCTATGAACGAAAATGTTATCTGCCCCCTCCACACAACCAACATACGCTGGTGTAACAGAGGCAGAAAAACTGCAATGAACACTCCTCTTCAGAATGAAGACTAGGAGTTGGACAGCTTCATCAGGTTTATAAGTATGCTGAAATCCCACAGGGCAGACATTTGCAAGGACTACCTTAATTAAGGATCGGAATGTTCTTTGATTAGACACTGATTCCATTCCTTGCAAGGAACCCCTAAGCACCTTGCTCTCTGTGGCCTTTGGTTCTGCTTTCTAAAAGGATCTTCTTCAGTATCTTTGCCCACATGCAAAGCCAGCATTAGAGAATACACTTTCTTTGGGGCTGAGTAGTTTTGTTAGACTACTTCCTGATCACAGAAAGTTTGAGGGCCCAAGGATTAGGTTAGTATTTGTATTATAATTCCAGATTGTTCAGTATATGCTGAAAGTTTCTTTAGTTGTATAACTCTTATGAAAACTCACCAGGTCCTTTGTCAGGGTTTCCTAGAGAAACAGAGCCAAACAGAATGTATATATAAGGAGAGGAAGTTATTTATTATGAGAAATTGGCCCACGATTATGGAGGGTGAGGAATTCCAGAAATCAACAGTTGGAAAGCTGGACACCCAAGAGAGCTAATGGTATGGTTTCAGTTAAAAAGCCAGCAGTCTCAAGACTCAAGAAGAATTCATGATTCACTTCTAGTCTGAAGGTAGGAAAAGAGCAATATTCCAGCTCAAGACAATCAAGCTGGATTGGTTGAGTGGGAGAGAGACTCAGCCCTCTGAGACGGAGGGTCTTCTGAGAAGGAGGGTCTGCCTTTTTGTTCTATTTAGACCTTCAACAGACTGAATGAGCCTTGCCCACATTATAGAGGGCAATCTGCTTTACCCAATCTATGAGTTCAAACGTTAATCTTATCCCAAAACACACTCACAGTCACATCTAGAATCATGTTTGGCTATCTGGGCAATCTGTGGACCAGTCAAGATAACAAATCAAATTAACTGGCATACCAGGCTTATTAATTATATTCTAATTGATATAATTTGGGGTTTCTCTTTGTGATTATACTACACAGATTATGTATAAATGCACATGTGTGTATTGTGCGTGTGTGTTTGCTTTCTCAGCCCTGTGATTCTTACTCTTGTGTTCTTAATTTACTTGTGGGTACCTTAAGTGCAACAAGATTCAGTGGATAAGCTGTTCTGGTTGTCTCTTCTATAAGGCCTGTTTTTTCAATTGAGAGATGCACTGGTGATATGACTTGGCTATGTCCCCACCCAAATCTCAAATTGTAGCTTCCACAATTCCCAAGTGTCATGGGAGGGACTTGGTGGGAGGCAATTGAATCAGGAGGGTGTGTATTTCCCATGCTGTTCTTGTGATAGTGAATAAGTCTCATGAGATCTGGTGGTATTCTAAAGGAGAGTTCCCCTGCACATGCTTTCTCTTGCCTGCTGCCATGTAAGACATGCCATTTTCCTCCTATGCCTTCCACCGTGATAGTGAGGCCTTCCCAGCCACATGGAACTGTGAGTCCATTAAACCTCTTTTACTTTATAAATTACCCAGTCTCAAGTATGTCTTTATTAGCAGTGTGAGAACAGACTGATACAGTACATTGGTACTGGTACAGTGGGGTGCTGCTGTAAAGATACCTGAAAATGTGGAAGAGACTTTGGAACTAGGTAACAGGCAAAGGTTGGAAGAGTTTAGAGGGCTCAGAAGACGACAGGAAGATATGGGAAGATTTGGAACTTCCTAGAGACTTGTTGAATGGCTTTGACCAAAATGCTGATAGTGATTTGGACAATAAGGTCCAGGCTGAAATGGGCTCAGATGGAGATAAGTAACTTTTTGGGAACCGAAGTAAAGATCACTCTTGCTATACAAAAAGACTGGAAGTATTTTGCCCCTGCCCTAGATATCTATGGAGCTTTGAACTTGAAAGAGATGATTTAAGGCATCTGGTGGAAGAAATTTCTAAGTGGCAAAGTGTTCAAGAGGAAGTAGAGCATAAAAGTTTGGAAAATTTGCAGCCTGACAATGCAATAGAAAAGAAAAACCCATTTTCTGGGGATAAATTCAAGCCTGCTGCAGAAATTTGCGTAAGTAATGAGAAACCCAATGTTAATCACCAGCACAATGTGGAAAAAACCTTCAGGGTATGTCAGAGACCTTCACAGCAGCCCCTCCCATCACAAGCCTGGGTGCCTAGGAGGAAAAAATGGTTTCATGGACTGGGCCTAGAGCCCCACTGCTGTGTGCAACCTAGAGGCATGGTGCTCTGTGTCCAGCTTCTCCAGACATGGCTAAAAGAGGCAAAGGTACAGCTCAAGCCATGGCTCCAGAGGATGCAAGCCCCAAGTCTTGGCAGCTTTAATTTGCTGTTGAGCTGACAGGTGCCCAAAAGTCAGGAATTGAGGTTTAGGAACCTCCATCTAGATTTCAGAGGTTTGATGGAAACCCCTGAATGTCCAGGCAGAAGTTTGCTGCAAGGGCAGGGTCCTAATAGAGAACCTCTGCTAAGCCAGTGCAGAAGGGAAATGTGGAGTTGGAGCCCCCACACAGAGTTCCCACTGGGGAACTGCCTAGTGGATCTGTAAGAACAGGGCCACCATCCTGCAAAACCCAGAATGGGAGATCCACTGACAGCTTGCACCATGTGCCTGGAAAAGACTCATACACTCAACATTAGCCCAGGAAAGCAGCCAGAATGGAGACCATACCCTGCAGAGTCACAGGGGCAGAGCTGCCCAAGATTATGGGAACCCAGCTCTTGCATCAGCATGACCTGGATGTGAGACATGAAGTCATAGGAGATAATTTTGGAGCTTTAAGATTTGACTGCCCTGCTAGGTTTCAGACTTGCATGGGTCCTGTGGACCTTTTGTTTTGGACAATTTCTCTCATTTGGAAAGGGTTTATTTACCCAATTCCTGTACCCCCTTTTTACCTAGGAAGTAACTAACTTGCTTTTGATTTTACAGGCTCATAGAGAGAAAGGACTTGCTTTGTCTCAGACGAACTTTTGGACTATGAACTTTTGAGTTAATGCTGAAATGAGTTAAGACTTTAGTGGACTGCTGGGAAAGCATAATTGGTCTTAAAATGTGAGGACATGAGATTTGGGAGGATCCAGGGGTGAAATGATATTGTTTGTCTGTGTTCCCACCCAAATCTCGAATTGTAGCTCTCACTATTCCCACATGTCCTGGGAGGGACCTGGTGGGAGGTAATTAAATCATGAGGGAAGGTCTTTCCTATGCGTTCTGTAAAGGTGAATAAGTCTCACAAGATCTGATGATTTTATAAAGAGGAGTTTCCCTGCACACGCTCTCTCTGGCCTGCCACCATGTAAGATATGACTTTCCTCCTCCTTTGCCTTCCACCATGATTGTGAGGCCTCCCTAACCTTGTGGAACTGAGTCCATTAAACCTATTTTTTTTTCAACTTTAAGTTTCAGGATACACATGCAGAACATGCAAGTCTGTTGCATAGGTATGCGTGTGCCATGGTAATTTGCTGCACCTATTGATCCATACTCTAAGTTCCATCCCCTCACCCACCAACCCCAACAGGCCCTGGTGTGTGTTGTTCCCCACCCTGTGTCCATGTGTTCTTATTGTTCAACTCCTACTTATGAGTGACAACATGCAGTGTTTCATTTTCTGTTCCTGTGTTAGTTTGCTGAGGATGATGGCTTCCAGCTTCAACCATGTCCCTGCAAAGGACATGATCTCATTTTTTTTTATGGCTGCATAGAAATTGAACTCCTTCCTTACACCTTATACAAAAATCAACTCAAGATGGATTAAATATTTAAATTTAAAACCCAAAACCATGAAAACCCTAGAAGAAAATCTAATCTAGGCAATACCATTCAGGATATAGGCATGGGCAAAGACTTCATGACAAAAACGCCAAAAGCAATTGCAACAAAAGCAGAAACTGACAAATGGGATCTAATTAAACTAAAGAGCTTCTGCACAGCAAAAGAAACTATCATCAGAGTGAACAGACAACCTACAGAATGGGAGAAAATTATTGCAATCTACCCATCTAACAAAGGTCTAATATTCAGAATTTACAAAGAACTTAAAACAAATTTACAAGAATAAAACAAACAACCCATAAAATAGTGGGCAAGGGATATGAGCAGACACTTCTCAAAATAAGATATTTAGGTGGCCAACAAATGTATTTTAAAAAGCTCAACATCACTGATCATTAGAGAAATGCAAATCAAAACCACAATGAGATAATATCTCATGTCAGTCGGAATTGGTGATTATTAAAAAGCCAAGAAACAATAGATGCTGGCAAGGTTGTGGAGAAATAGGAACACTTTTACACTGTTGGTAGGAATGTAAATTAGTTCAGCCATTGTGGAAGACAGTATGGCAATTCCTCAAGGATCTAGAACCCAGCAGTAGCATTTGAACCAGCAGTCCCCTTACTGGGTATACATCCATAGGAATATAAATTATTCTACTATAAAGACACATGCAAACATGTTTATTGCAGCACGATTTACAATAGCAAAGTCATGAAACCAACCCAAATGCCCATCAATGATAGACTGGATTTTAAAAATGTGGTACATAGACACCATGGAATAAACCTCTTTTTCTTTATAAATTACCCAGTCTCTGCTATGTATTTACGAGCAGTATCAGAACAGATTAATAGAACTGAGTACCACCATGTTTCTCAGAGACGTTTTAATCTAAACATACTCTTGATTTGATCTTTGCAATAAAACTGAGTTCTAACCAATCCTTGTTTTCCAAAGGCCTTTTTGGCTTTATGTTTTATTTGTTGCGGTTATGAAGCAGCTGCCTCTTCTAAACCTAAAAATCCCTGAATTTCATAAATACTTCTATGTCCTTTTTATTTATTTATTAATTTTGCTCCATGACCAATTGTTTTTAGACTTCATCTGTTTTATGTGATATCTCATTACAAACATTTTGTTTTCTGACTTATTTTTTTCTGTTGTTACAAATAACATTTTTACTAAATGTTTGACACCTGAATAACTTGGACAATCATCTCTCCAGCCTTTGGTATCAGTTTTCTCATCATCTGCCTCATGATCACTAGAAAAGTGTGACCTGTATTCAACGATGGCTGTTTTTTTTTTTGTTGTTGTTTGTTTGTTTGTATTTGATTGATTAGGTTATGGTTTTGTAGTTGTCATACAGAACTTACTTCTAGAGACTGATTTTTATAGCTGTCAGGGTAAGCTAGATTATGCCTTCATAACTAACAACCTCCATGATTTTAGAAACTTGTAACAATATAGATTTATTTTCTATTAATGCTATATATTTTCCATGGGTCGGCTGTGAGTTCTGTTCCACATTCTTCATTCCTGGATCCAGGTTAATGAAGCAGCCTCCTTCCCAAACGTTGTCATTGGCCCTCACAAAAGGAAAAAAGAATGCATCTAATTGCGCACTTGCTCTCAAACCTTTGTAATGAGTTTAACTGGCAAAAGCAACTTTCACAGATATAAATAAATCCAAGGAAGTGGAGAAGTAAAATCTAAAAATCTAATTCTGTTCCAGAGAAGGATAAATAGAAATATTTGTCTAATGTTAGAATAACTATCACATTCTTTCTAAATGTATATGTAACCTGGGCTTTTTAAATAAAATTACTCTTCAGTTTAAAATTGCTCTGAGAGCTTTTCATTTATTATTCTTTGTCTAGATGCATATTTGCATTTTTACAGATAAGCAAAACTTAAGGATTTGCACAAAGAAACTCAGCAAGTGAATTTCAGGATGTAATCTTCACTAAATTGCACAGAACAGTGTGTTGTAGAAATGATCTAGCCTTGGTTTCATTGTGAACTGGGTTCAAGTCTCAACTACACAACTATATATCTGAGCTAATGTGGCTAAATTAGTTCACCTCCCTGAATTTCATGTTCTTTATTTGCCAATTAGAAATAATAGAACTGTTTTCTGCATGTGTTGAAAATATAAAGCTTAATGTATTATTGAAAGTGCTTCAATAATTCTATTGTTAGACTGACATTTACTGCTGGAGTTTATAACAATTCCTTTAACAATTCTATTGCTAGATTGAAGATAATTGCTGGTAAGACAAGTCTTGTCTTGCTAGGTGAGCTTACACTTCCAAGGACTCCTTAGGAAAAGGTGATTGCTCTTGTTGTGTGTGCGTCAGAAGTCTCACTCGTTGAGAAGCAGCAGACTCTGTGATGAGAAGAGAGTCGATTAGGGAGCAACGCAACAAAGCAGAGAGTTTTTCTGTGATCATCAGAAAAGGCTCAGTGTGAAGTCAAGCATTTGCTTGAGGAGAGAAATCAGAGAACAAGATGCCAATTGGAGCCAGAGAGTCCTTTACTGTGGCAAAGTTGAAGATGTCTAGAAAAAGATTCTCTGAGGACTGTCCTTCAGTTTGACTAGAGAGTGTGCTCAGTATGCTAATATCCAAGGGAGCTTATTGAACTCATGGGATTTTATGAGTGAGAGTCAAATGAAATTATGCTTGGTTTTATTCTGATTTTTGGGATAATATTTAATCCTGAAAAAAAAATCCACTGAAACTTTTCAAGGATCACGATACTCTCTTCTGAAATTAGCTGTACGTTTCAGTTCTAAGGTAGTGGTTCTCAAATATTAAGTCCATAAGCATCAGCTGAGAAACATGTAAAAACACTGCAATTTCAAGGCCTATCCCCTAAATTCCAAGATTTCAATTGGATGGTTTTGGGATTGGGCTTGGAAAGTCACATGCACATAGATTGTGATTTGAGAAATTCTGACTAGTGTCTCTTACTTTGGTTCCAAACTAGAATCACCTGCCAAGTTTTGAAAATTAAAACTGGGTCTGAGGTCCACCCCACACCAAATATTTCAGAATCTCAGAGGGTGGAGGGCCAGGAATGGGTATCTTTTTAAAGCACCTAAGTTGTTCTAATGCTCGGACAGGGTTAAGAATCTCAATATCTAGTCTAAAAAGATATATATGAGGTTAAATGAAGCAATGTCAGTATCTTAAAAAGACATCCTAGGCTTTTGTTTTTGTAGTATCACAGAATGTTAGTGTAACAGGTATTCAAATAGGATGAGATTTTCCACTTACAATGCCTGCATTGTCCTAACAAGGTAAACAAGTCAAAAAAGGAGATTTCTAGCCCAGACTGTGGGGAAAGAGAGTTCAGAGATCAGAGTCCCCTCCCAGTCAGAACCTGCGATCCTTTCAGCCTTCTCTTTCCCAAAATTTTATTTTTAAAATAATGTATATTGAGAGCATCTTTAAAGAGCTAAAGATGGTAATAAACACTTTTAAGAGATGCAGTAAGATTCTTATTTTTATGTCATAGGTAAAAAGACTGAGACTCAGAGAGGCATGCTTTGTCAAGGAAGTAAGAAGAGGCAGGATCTAAACCCAGATCTATTTGACTGCAAAGCACAAGGTCTTGGTATTAACTTATTTTCAGATGTATTTATTTATTACTAAATATTTTAGAACCATACAAAAGTATAACATATAATATAATGAACCTAAATACCGAACACTCTGCTTAACAAATAGAGTATTAAAAATACAGGTGAAAGTCTTATATAAATAACAATCTAACGTCATTGCTATCACTCATCTTCTTCCACTTTCAAAGTTAGCAACGGGTGGAGCTGCAGCTGACATGGCCTTTCTGAGTTGTTTCCAATTAAAATAGAAGGCTGTCTCTTTATACCCCAGCCTTGGCCAGTCATTGGATATAAGATCAGTCAGGAAGGCAAATGTATAACCTTGAGTGAAGCGTCTTTCTTTGTCCAAAGGATTCACCTATGAGTTGTCAAAAGTTAACACTCCTGATAGCTGGGTGAATAATGTCATAGTTTTAAGGAGTACTGGGAGGCAAATCACAGCATCCAATATAAATACTTATAGAAATATTTGCTACATTGTTGACTTGAGTTTGCAGCTCGGTTTATAAAATAATTTGTTCATGACATAGATTAAAATGTTAGTCCAATTTCTTATAGTTTTAAATTCATAATTTTCTAGATCTGATTATCAAAGTTATAAAAGCCTTTTAGAAGAAACTGTGGTGCCCTCCTTTTTTGCTATTCCCTGCTAATATTTTTTCCTTGAATGTTTGGAAAAACTCACTGGGAACACTGTCTGAAATGGCTTATTTTTGTATTTTTTCTACATTATTTGTATTACTTCTGTTTTTTTTAACTAACTTCTTTATTAGGTTGTTTTTCTAATTATAGTTTAATGTTTTTTCTTTTCTAAGTTAATAGCAATATTAATATAAACAGATGAAGATACATGGTTTTCTCAAAAGACTGCATTTGTGCATATCTTATAAATTTTGTAATGTATTATTTTGATTACTGTTCTGCTTTATTTTCTAGTTTCTTTTATGAGTTCTTTTTGAGCTATGGCTTATTTAAATTTTTTTATATTTGTAGGTCTACTTTTGAGTCATTATTTAGTTTTTTAAATTTTTAATTTAATTTCATTTTGGTCAGAGCTATGATTTCGATGTTTGACCTCTCCAAACCTCATGTTGAAATTTTATCTCCCATGTTGGAGATGGGGCCTAATAAGAAGTTTTGGATAATGGGGATGAATCTTTCATGAAGAGATTAATTCCTGCCCTTGGGTGTGAGTGAGCTCTTACTCTTTTAGCTCTAGTGAGAACTGATTGTTAAAAAGAGCCTGGTATCACCCCACACTCTTTCGCTTCCTCTCTCACCATGTGATTTCTGCAACACATTAACTATTCTTTGCCTTCTGCCATGGCTGAGAGCAGCCTGAAGCCCTCATTAGATGCAGATGCCCAATCTTAAACTTTCCAGTCATCAGAATCATGAGTCAAAAAGTCATTCTCTTTATAAATTACCTAGCCTCAGGTATTCCTTTTTAACAACACAAAACACTAAGACAGATAGCAAATACAGTCTCTGGGAAACTGGTATTTTGCTCTTTGTTGAGCCTCTCTTTACACCTGATGTGAACTGAAATTGCAGAAATGCTCCAAAACCACTCGAGGAACATAAATATTCCTTAATTGATCTGCACAAGGTTGTATGTATACCATCATATTAAATTTCTTAATTGTTTAGTTTAAATCTTTTATGTCCTTAATATTGCTTTCCTCCTCTGAACTAACCATTACTGGGAGAGATGTGTTAAAATCACCGAATTTTTTTAATCAATTTTTAATATTTGGATAAATTTACTATGCTTTGTAATACTTGCATTTGCTTTTTGCTACATTATTAGGTATCTACAAGTTTATAACTTCATATCTCCTTGGTAAAATGCAACTCTCATTATTATGTAGTGACCTTGTTAAATCCAATACCTCTTTTTACCTTAAAATTTATTTTTCCTGAAATTAATATAGCTATGCCAGCTTTCTTTTTTAAATTAGAATATGTATTTTCTCTATAATGTCTCTATAATCTCACTTTTCTAACTTTTTATATCTGGGTAAGTGTCATATAAACAGCAAATAGATTTTGAGAACTCCAGTTTGAACAATCTCTGTTTCTTCACTGAAATGCATTATCATTAAAGTATGTTATCATTTCTATAGATACAAAAATATTTGAACTTATCATGTTTTAAGCAAACAGTTTTATATTAACTTCATTGCATTCTTTTCCCTCCTTTCAATTTTTATTCAAAATCTTTATTCATATTCTCTTGAAGTTACGTTACATATTTATGTTCCTTTAGTAAAAGTAAGTATACATCTTATACTTATCCAGATAAAATAAGCAATGCTGCAATATAAACAATTCCCGGGTTTAGTTAGTCAAAAACATTTTTGCTGCTAATACAAAGGCAAATGCAAGTAGCTGTTCTCAATAAGCCTGCCAGCTATGAGAATTTCATGTTCACTAAGAAAAAGCCAAGGAAGAAAGAATTTTGTGCAAGTGACTTTTCCCTGACTTAGCTCTGAAGTGATTGAAACATGAGCCAATTAAACTTCTTTTCTCTATAAATTACCCACCTTAAAGTATTTATTTACATAATTGCAAGAATGGTCTAATACAGAACATTGGTACTGAGGAGGGGAGCATTGCTATAAGGATAGCTAAAAATGAAGAAGTGATTTTGGAACTGGGTAGTAGGCAGAGGTTGGAAGAGTTTGGAGGGCTCAGAAGAAGCAGGAAGATATGAAAAAGTTTGGAACTTCCTAGACACTGGTTAAATGGTTGTGATCAAATTGCTGATAGTGACATGAACAGTGAAGTCCTGGCTGCCAAGGCATCAGATGGAAATGAGGAACTTATTAGGAACTGGCGCAAAGGTCACACATGTGGACTTAGCAAAGAGCTTGACTTCATTGTTTTCATGCCCAGGGATCAGTGGAAGCTTGAACTTTATAGTGATAATTTAGCATATCTGGAAAAAGAAGAAATTTCTAAGCAGCAAAGCGTTCAAGAAGTAGCCTGGCTGCTTCTAACAACCTACACTCAGATGCAGGCACAAAGGGATGACTTAAAGTTGGAACTTATATTTAAAAGAAAAGCAGAGCATAACAGTTTGGAACATTTGGAGACTGGTTATATGGCAGAGAAATGAAACGCTTTTTCAAGAGAAGAATTCAAGCAAGATGAGAAGCAACCACTTGCTAGATAAATTTGCATGACTAAAAGAGAACCAAGTGCTAATAGCCAAGATATTGAGAAAAGGACCATGAAGGGATTTCAGAGATATTTGCAGCAGCCCCTCCCATCACAGGCTCAAAGGCGTAGGAGGAAAAAATGGTTTTGTGGGCCAGGCCCAGGGCCCTGCTGCCATGAGCAGCCTTGAGACACTGCTTCCTGCATCCCAGCCACTCTGGCTTCAGCTGTGGCTCAAAGGAGTCCAGGTACAGCTCTAGCTGCCACTGAGGAGAATGCAAGCTGTAAGCCTTGGCAGCTTTCACATCGTGTTAAGCGTGTAGGTGTGCAGAATGCAAGAGTGAAGAACCCTTGAGAGCCTCTGCCTAGATTTCAGTGGCTACATGTAAAAGCCTGGATTCCCAGGCAGAAGTCTCTTGCAGGGCAAAGCCCCCATGAGAAACTCTACTAGGGTAGTGCAGAGGCGAAGTGTCTGGTTGGAACCCCCTTGCCATGTCCCCAGTGGGGCATGGCCTAGTGAAGCTGTGAGAAGGGGCCACTGTCTTCCAGATTCAAGAATGATAGATTCACAGGCAGCTTTTACCCTGCACCTGGAGAAGTTGCAGGTACTCAACACCAACCCAACACAGCAACCACAGAGGCTGAACCTTGCAAAGCCACAAGGACAGAGCTACCCCTTGGAAGCCCATCCCTTGCATCAGTGTTCCCTGGATGTGGGACTTGGGGTCAAAGGAGATTATTTTGGAGCTTTAAGATTTAATAATTGCCCTGCTGGGTTTTGAACTTGCATTGGGTTTATTGCCCCTTTCCTTTGGCCTATTTCTCTTTTTTTGGAACAAGAATGTTTACCCGGTGCTGATACCCCCATTGCATCTTGAAAGTAACTAACTTGTTTTTTTATTTTACAGGCTCATAGGTGGAAAGGACTTGTCTAGTCTCAGATAAGACTTTGGACTTTGGGCATTTGAGTTCATACTGAAATGAGTTAAGACTTTGGGGGACTATTGAGGAGGCATGAATTGTATTTTGCAATGTGAGAATGACATGACATTTGGGAGAGGCCAGAGGTTAAATAATATGGTTTGGATATTTGTCCCTGCTCAAAGCTCATGTTGAGATGTAATGCCCAGTGTTGGAGGTGTGGCCTGGTGGATGGTTTTTGGGTCATGAAGACGGATTCCTCATGAATGGCTTGGGACATCTCTTTGGTGATAAGTGTGCTTGTTCTGAGTTTACACAAGATCTGGTCATTTAAAAGGTATTTCTTCATAGCAATGAAAGAATTACCTAATAGAGTTACTACACATGTTTAAAACATGAGAATCTAAATTCAACCTCAATCCTTCTACCAAACAATCAAGGGACGTGAGAACATTTTAACTCTGATCTTCTCTCTTTTATTCATATCTGTACAAGTTGCTCAAATATTTTGTTGCATTGTGGTTTACTGAGCTTTACATTAATTATTGTTTTTAATTATCAACTATTATTGTTTAATAATTACTAATTACTATTAACTACTATGCTTTAATAGTAACTACTATTACTATTACTCCTGCTACTACTCATATCATTTTTATTATTATCTTAGAGTCAATGCGTATTTAGATTTTCCATATTTTACTCTTTGTTCACTATATTTTTCTCTTATAGTCTTTCTTTCAGGTTCAATTTCCTTCAGGAGATCCTATCAAAGTTCTATTACTGAAGGTATGAAGTCTTTTGTCTGAAAATATTTATTGTTTTATTTATTCTTAAATAATTTCTATGGGCACAAAATTATAGATAAGGAACTGAGTCTTCTCAATAATTTGAAACTTTTATTTCCTTATATTCTGGCTTCTCTTGTTGCTTTGAGATGTTTGCTATAATTTTAGCTATTTTTCTATTACAGGTAGTTAGTCTTTTCCCTGTGACTTCTCTTAATAGCTCCTTTCTATCTTGAATGTTCTACAGTTTTACCACAATAAGTATAAAATCAACTGAAGATGTCTAATGTTTCCTGAATGTGGTGATTCATGTCTGCCAATAATTCCGAAAATTTTCAGCTATTTAATCCAATTAAATATATGTTCATCCTTCTCATTTTGTCTTCCATTTCTCTTAATCTCTTTTTATATCTCCCATCTTTTGACTCACTATAGCAGATTTTCAGTAACTCAGATATGTCTTTCAATTTGTTATTTTTTCTTCAGTCTTTTAAAATTTTCTATTTTTACTTTTGTGAGCACATATTAGCCCCTCCCTGATAACCATCATTCTGCTCTATATTTCCATGAGTTCAATTACTTTAATTTTTAGCTCTCACAAATAAATGAGAACATGTGAAGTTTGTATTTCTGTGTCCGGCTTATTTCACTTAACATAATAACCTCCAGTTCCATCCTTGTTGTTGCAAATGACAGGATCTCACTCCTTTTTATGGCTGAATAGTACCCCATTTTATATATGTATCACATTTCTTTCTCCATTCGTCTGTTGATGGACACTAAGGATGCTTCCAAATCTTGGCTATTGTGAATAGTTCTGCAGTAAACATGGGAGTGCAGATATCTCTTTGATATACTGATTTCCTTTCTTTTGGGTATGTACCTACCAAGGAGATTGCTGGATCATATATAAGTTCCAATTTTAGGGTTTTTTTTTTTTTTTTTTTGGCCCTCACCACACTCCCACTCTCCTCCCTTCCGAGTCTCCAATATCTATTACACTACTTTGTATGCTTTACGTGCCATAGCTTATCTCCTATATATAAATGAGAACACACTGTATTTGTTTTTTAATTAATGAGTTACTTAAAATAATAGCCTCTTGCTCCATCCAAGTTGCTGCAAAATTGTTTCATTCTTTTTTTTATGGCTGAGTAGTACTTCATATTGTCTGTATATCAAGTTTTCTTTATTCACTCATTGATTGATGCACACGTAGGTTGGCTCCATATCTTTGCAATTGTGAATTGTGCTGCAGTTGTGCACAATTGCATATACATATGTCTTTCTGATATAATGACTTATTTTCCTTTGGATATGTACCCAGTAGTGGGATTATTGAATCAAATGGCAGATCTACTTTTATTTCTTTGAGAAATATCAGTACTATTTTCAATATAAGTTGTACTAATTTACATTGCCACCGGCTGCATATAAGCATTCCTTGTCACTTTGTCCATGCCAACATCTATTCTTTTTGACTTTTTACTAATGGGTATTGTGGCCATGGTAAGGTAGAATCTCATTGTTGTTTTAATTTGCATTTCCCTGAGGATTAGTCATGTTTGGCTTTTTTTTTTTTTTTTTTTTTTTGTTTTTTCTCCCTATGTTTTTTTTTGAGAAGTATCTATTAATGTAATTTTCCCACTTTTTGGTGGGATTATTTGTCTTTTATTGCAAACTTGTCGAGTTCCTTGTAGATTCTGGTTATTAGTCCTTTGTCAGATGAATACTTTGCAAATATTTACTCCCAGTCTTTTTAGTTTAATTATATCTCATTTATTTAATTTTGTTTTTGTTGCATTTGCTTTTGGGGTTTTAGTCAGTCTTTGCCCAGGTCAATATCCAGAAGTGTTTTTTCTTAGGTTGTCTTCTTCTAGAATTGATACACTTTCAGATCTTACATTTAAGTCTTTGATCTATCTTGAGTTGATTTTTTGTATAAGGTGAGAGATGAGAACCCAGTTTCATTTTTCTACATGTCAGTTGCCAATTATCCCAGCACCATTTGTTAAAAAGATTGTCCTTTCCACACTTTATGTTTTTGTTTGCTTTGTCAAAGATAATTCTGCTGTAGGTATTTGGGTTTATTTCTGGGTTCTCTAATCTGCTCCATTGGCCTATGTGCCTATTTTTATACCAATATCATGCTGTTTTGGTGACTATGGCCTTATAGTATAGTTTGAAGTCAGGTAATGTGATGCCTCCAGGTTTGTTCTTTTTGCTTAGGCTTGCTTTGGCTATGCAGGTTCTTTTTGGGTTCCATATAAATGATAGGATTTTTTTTCTAGTTCTGTGAAGAATAATGGTGGTATTTTGACGGGAACTGCATTGAATTTATAGATTACCTTTGGCAGCATGGCCCTTTTCACAATACTGATTCTACCCATCCATGAGCATGTAGTATGTTTCCAACTGTGTCATCTATTATTTCTTTCAGCAGTGTTTTGTAAATTTTTTTGTAGAGGCCTTTCACCTCCTTGATTAGGTATATTCCTATTTTTTTTTTCCAGCTACTGTAAAAGGGGTTGAGTTCTTGATATGATTCTCAGCTTGGTCACTGTTGGTGTACAGCAGAGCTACTGCTTTGTGTACATTAATTTTTGTATTCTGAAACTTTTCTGTATTCATGTACCAGTTCTGGAAGCTTTCTGGAGGAGTCTTTAGGGTTTTCTAGGTATATGGTCATATCATCAGCAAACAGCAACAGTTTGCTTTCCTCTATACCAATTTGGATGCCCTTTATTTCTGCCTCTTGTCTGATTGCTCTGGTTAGGAATCCCAGCACTATGTTGAATAGAAGTGGTGAAAAAGGGCATCCTTGTCTCGTTCCAGTTTTCAGGGGTAATGCATTCAACTTTTTCCTCATTCAGTATAATTTGGGATGTGGGTTTGTCGGAGATGGCTTTTATTACCTTAAGTTGTGTCTCTTCTATGCTGATATTGCTAAGGGATTTAATCATAAAAGGATGCTGGATTTTATCAAATGCTTTTTCTGCATCTATTGAGATGATGATGTGATTTTTGTTTTTAATTCTGTTTATGTGGTGTATCACAGTTTTTGATTATGTATGTTAAGCCATCCCTGCATCCCTGCTATGAAACCCACTTGATCACAGCAGATTTTCTTTTTGATATTCTGTTGGATTTTGTTTGCAAGTATTTTGTTGAGGATTTTTGCATTTATGTTTATTTGGGATATTGGTCTGTAGTTTTCTTTTTTTATTATGTCATTTCCTGGTTTTGATATTAGGGTGATACTTGTTTTATAGAATGATTTATGGAGGATTCCCTCTTTATCTTTTGGAATAGTACCAATAGGATTGGTACCAATGGTTTGAATTTCTGATAGAATTCAGCTGTGAATTTGGCTGGTCCTGGACTTTTTTGTTGACAATTTTTTTTATTACTATTTCAATCTCGCTGCTTGTTTTTGATCTGTTCAGAAATTTTATATCTTCCTTGTTTAATTTAAGAGGGTTGTATATTTCCAGGAATTTATCAATCTCCTCTAGACTTTCTAGTTTATGTGCATAAAGGTGCTCATAGTAGCCTTAAATAATCTTTTGTATTTCTGTGGTATCAGTTGTAATATCTCCTGTTTCATTTGTACTTGAGCTTATTTAGTTCTTCTCTCTTCTTTTCATGGTTAGTCTCACTAATGGTCTATCAACTGTATTTCTGTTTTCAAAGAACCAGCTTTTTGTTTCATTTATCTCTGATATTGTTTTGTTATTGTTGTTGTTTCTTCGTTGTTGTTTCACTTTCATTTAGCTCTGCTCTGATCTTCATTATTTATTTTCTTCTGCTGAGTTTGAGCTTGGATTGCTCTTGTTACTCCAGTTCCATGAGGTGTGACCTTAGATTGTCTGTTTGTTCTCTTTCAGACTTTTTGATGTAGGCATTTAATGCTATGAAATTTCTTCTTAGCACTGCTTTTGTTGCATGCCAGAGATTTTGATAGGTTGTGTCACTATTGTCATTCAGTTCAAAGAATTTTTAAATTTCCATCTTGATTTCATTGTTGACCCAATGATCTTTCAGGAGAAGGTTATTTAATTTTTATGTATTTTTATGGTTTTGAGGGTTCCTTTTGGAGTTGATTTCTAATTTTATTCCACTGTGACCTGAGAGAATACTTGATAAAATTTTGATTTTCTTAAATTTACTGTGATTTGTTTTAAGGCCTATCATATGGTCTATCTTGGAGAATGTTCCATGTGCTGATGAATAGAATGTATACTCTGCAGTTGTTGGGTAGAATGTTCTGTAAATACCTGTTAAGTCCATTTGTTGTAGGGTATAGTTTAAGTCCATTGTTTCTTTGTTGACTTTCTGTCTTGATGACCTGTCTAGTGCTGTCAGTGGAGTATTAAAGTCCTCCACCATTATTGTGTTGCCACCTGTCTCATTTCTTAGGCCTAGTAGTAATTGTTTTATAAATGTGGGAGGTCCAGTGTTAGATGCATATATATTTAGAGTTGTGATATTTTCCTTATATTATTATATAATGCTCCTCTTTGTCTTTTTAAACTGCTGTTGCTTGTTTTGTCTGATAAAGAATAGCTACTCCTGTTCATTTTTGGTATCCATTTACATGGAATATATTTTCCACCCCTTTACCTTAAGTTTATGGGAGTCTTTATGTGTCAGGTCAGTCTTCTGAAGACAGCAGAAACTTGGTTGAATTCTTATCTATTCTGCCATTCTGTATCTTTTAAGTGGAGCATTTAGTCCATTTACATTCAATTTTAGTATTGAGATGTGAGGCACTATTCTATTCATTGTGCTAATTGTTGCCAGAATATCTTTTTTTAAACTTGTGTTATTGTTATATAGGTCCTGTGAGATTTATGCTTTCAGGATGTTCTATAGTGGTGTATTTCAAGGACTTGTTTCAAGATTTAGAGCTCTGTTTAGCAGTACTTGTAGTGCCGGCTTCGTGGTGGTGAATTCTCTCAGCATTTGTCTGTCTGAAAAAGATTGTATCCTATATCTTTCCTTCATTTATGAAACCTAATTTCACTGGATATAAGATTCTTGGTAGATAATTGCTTTGCTTAAAGAGGTTAAAAATAGTACCCCAATTTCTTCTAGCTTGTAAGGTTTCTATTGAGAAATCTGAGGTTAATCTGATCGTTTTTTCTTACAGGTTATCTGATGCTTTCGCCCTACAGCTCCGAAGATTCTTTCCTTTGTCTTGACATTGGATAACCTGATGAGTATGTGCCTAGGTGATGATCTTTTTGCAATGAATTTCCCAGGTATTCTTTGAGATTCATGTATTTGGATGTCTAGCTCTCTAGCAAGGACAGGGAAGTTTTCCTCTATTATTCCCTCAGTATGTTTTCCAAACTTTTAGATTTCTCATCTTCCTTGGGAACACCAATTATTCTTAGGTTTGGACATTTAATGTAGTCCCAAACTCCTTGGAGGCTTTGTTCATTTTTTAAAATTATTTTTTCTTTGTCTTTGATGGGTTGGATTAATTGGAAAGCCCTGTCTTCGAGCTATGAGGTATTTTCTTCTGCTTGTTCCATTCCATCGCTCACACTTTCCAGTGCATTTTGCATTTCTCTAAGTGTGTCCTTGATTTCCAGAAGTTGTGATTGTTTTTTATTCATGCTATCTGTTTCACTGAAGAACTTTCATATCTTGTATCACGTTTCTTATTTCTTTAAATTGGACTTCACCTTTCTCTGGTGCCTCCTCGATTAGCTTAAAATTGACCTTCGGAATTCTTTTTCTGGCAATTCAGAGATTTTTTCTTGGTTTGGATCCATGCTGGTAAGCTGGTATAGTCTTTTGGTGATATTAAAGAACCTTGTTTTTTCATATTGCCAGAATTGTTTTTCTAGTTCTTTCTCATATAGATAGACTATGTCAGAAGGAAGATCTAGGATTCAAGGGCTGCTGTTCAGATTATTTTGAACCATAGGATGCTCCCTTGATGTGGTGTTCTCCCTGTTCCCCTAGGAATAGGGCTTCCTGAGAGCTAGACTGTAGTGATTGTTTTTGCTTTTCTGGGCCTAGGAACCCAGTGGAACTACTGTGCTCTGGGCTAGTACTGGGGAGTGTCTGCAAAGAGTCCTATGTTGTGATCTATCTACAGGTCTGGCAACCATGGATGCCAGCACCTGCTGCAGTGGAGGTAGCAAGGGAGGAAAGTGGACTCTGTGAGGATCTTTGGTTGTGTTTTTGTTTAGTGGGCTGGTTTTGTGTTTGTCAGCCTCCAGCCAGGAGGTGACACTTTCAAGTGTGCATCAGCTGCAGTTCTATAGGGAGGATGCAAACTTGCTCTAGGGACACCTGGTTAAGTGTTCAGGTTTCTCAGGCAGTGGGCAGGACCATAGGACTCCCAAGAGAATCTGAGCTTTTTATTTGGCTACCAGAGCAGGTAGAGAAAGACCATAAGGTGGAGGCAGGGAGAAGTGTATCTGAGCTCACCCTATCTTTGGGCAAGGCTTACTGCAGCTGCTGTGGGAAATGGGGGTGTGGTTCCCAGTACGATGGAGTTATATTTCCAGGGGGATTAAGCCTGCCTCTGCTGAGTCATATGGATTACCAGGGAAGTCGGGGAAAGCGGGCAGTTGCAGGCTTCATCCCACTCCCAAACAGCCCACAGTTCTAAAGGCCGATCTCATTCTCACCATGACCCCACAACAGCACTGAGTCTGTTTCCAGACAACTGGTGGCCAGGGCTGAGAACTTGCCCCAGACCACAAGCCTCCCCAATGAGAAAGCAAGCAGACTCACAGTTTTTCAGCATCTCAGGGAGCCTGCAGCAGTGACCATTGCCTTCAAAAGTCTGTGGCTTTTCTGATGAAGCGGCTATGTTGTCTGGGGTATATACTCTGGATTTCACTGTCTCAGGCCGGAAAAATTTAGGACACTATCACACACGAGGAGTTAAGGAGCAGAAGCTTAGTAGGCAGAAGAGAAGAGAAAGAAAAACAGCTCTCTCTACAGAGAGGTCTTCCAAGCAGAAAAGACCGGCTGGCCACGGATGCTTGGGATTTTATAGTCCAGCTTGAGGAGGTAGTGTCTGACTTATGTAGGCCTCACAGATTGGTTCCATCAGGTGTGACGTTTACATAGCACATCTGGAAGGCTGGTCGCCCCATCCTAATCTTATTATGCAAAGGAACTTTCCCTAGCCAGCACCATCTTATCTGCTCCTCACTGTACACGTGGCTGGCAGAGAAGGGAAGATGGGGCCACCATGTTGAGCATGCCTTGTCCCTAGTTCCTGCCAGCATTCACTCCTGCAAGCTCCCAGCTTGCTTGTCTATGTCTGCAGCTCAACTTTACAGGCTGCTCTTTGTTAGAAAATGATTTGGAGCTGCTTTTTATTAAAAAGAAAACCCTTGCCAAGGACTCCCATATCCTTGCTATCTGTATTTCCCCCTTAGGAGTAGTAACCCCAACTCCTGTTAGGGGGTGTTGGGCAATGACTCTTTCTGGCTACTTCCAGCTGAAAATGTGCATTGCATTAGGAATAGCCACTAGGGCTCCTCCTGGGGCCAATCTAATGGCCCTTGGAAGAAAGGCATGTCTATGTGTGGTTCAGTCTGCAGCACCATTTGGAGTTTAATTGTTTTAAGTGAGGGGAAACAATTTGAGCTATAGTATTGAGTAGACAACATCCAAACATTAATATAAAACATATGAGCAAGAGGGGGCTTAACAATGGAGCTAACTAGTTACACAATGAAGACAGGAATTCGTTAAAGAGAGATTGTAGCCATCCAGGGCTGGAGCCTGCATTTTCTCTTAAACCGTCAATGGTTTTAACTGGATCTTTAAGCACCTGTAGGTTTTCTTCTACTTGACTAGAGGGGTTGATCCAGAAACAGCATGTTTCATTTAAGACTACACAGGTACCCCTACCTTGACTGTAATGATATCTAGGGCCTGTGTATTCTGTGCTACGACTGAGGCTAAAGAGTCTATGGATTGTTGTACTTCTGTGACTCCTACTGTTGCATTCCATCCTTACTGCACCATAATGGAAATATTAAGTACTGACCTTTCAAGGAGAGGAATACCAAAAAACTAGGAGAGGCCTCTGGTTATAGAATTCCCTACCCATTGTCTTTCTAAGATGGGATTGTCATGTGCATGCCCTCCCCCATCTTCTCTTTTGGTTAAATCTCCATACAAGGGCTTGGAAATGACAGATCTCTGTGTTTGGCATATCTGAGATACTGCACTGTCCAAAAAGGGACCTAGGTTAGGGATGTCCCCAGATGACGCCACTGTGTCAGTGGAATTTAAAAAGAATAGGTTGGGGACTACTGCTACTATAGTGCAGGTTCCTTTCCAGTGCCTAGAGAGGATTAAGTGTGGCCAGGGGCCACAAAGGAAATACAATCTTGTCCCCTTGAAGAGATAGTTCTAAGTTGGACTTGTGAGAGACACAAGCAGATCTTCCTCATATCTTAGAAGCTTTCCCCCCTTATATATAAGAGGAGCATCTTTGGAGTAGGGATATCCATACTCAGGATTGTCATGCACAATGCCGTTGGGAATCCTAAATGCTAAATAAGAAGGGTCCACCTGACAAGTGGATGAGTAGCCCTTGCTCATTTATTTATCTCTTATGATTTTCAGCTTAAAGTCTCCTATGTCTTCACATTGGTATCTGGGATGTTCCTCTGCGCTGTCAGGCGTTGCTCTCTGAGCTTTTCAGGATTTGACTCGAGTGTGATGTATCCAGGAGTTGATACCTGTAACTTTTACCACCGAAGGGGTTTGAAGGAGGATGGTGTAAGGCTCTTCCCAGGTTAGCCTTAGGGAAGGAGAGAGAAAGGGAGAGCTTTTACCAATACCAAATCTCCTGAGTTAAATAAAGGTGACCCTACTTCTTGGGGTTAGGCTTCTGCTAGTTGAGTTAATTCCTGTTGAAAGTGATTGACAGAGATTACATGCTTAACCAATTCAGAGGTATCTTGGCCTAATAAGAAATAATTGGTGAAGAAAGGCTGTCCATAAAGCATCTCAAAAGGGCTTAGACCTAACTTTGAAGGGGTGTTTATTATCCACATTAAAGTCATGGGAAGAAGAGTCACCCAATGAAGGTGAGTTTCTTGGGGCAGTTTCCTGAGGTGTCTTTTGATGATATAATTTGTCTTCTCTACCTTTCCTGAGGACTGGGGTCTCCAAGCACAATGGGGATGATACTGCACGCCTAGTGCCTTTGAGACACCCTGAGTAATGGCTACCTTAAATGAGGGGCCACTGTCACTTTGGAGGGACTTAGGTAGATCAAAACAGGGAATAATGTAATTAACTAACACCTTTACTACCTCAGAGGACTTTTCTCTACAGCATGGAAATGCTTCTAGCCAGTTAGTGAAACTATCTACCTATACCAGGAGGTATAGGCTGCCCTTCATCTTTGGCATGTGGGTGAAGTCTATCTGCCAGTCCTCCCCTGGATAGCTTCCCACCCTTTTGGTTGGAGGATAAAGGAGCCATCTGTACAGGTGATTATTTTTAAGACAGACTTCACAAGCATTAACAACCTGTTTTAGTGTTCTTAGTAAGTTCTCTCCTAAAAACAATCTCTGTGCATATTGGTAAGTTTTATCCTTTCCCAAGTGAAAAGCCTGGTGAAGGATTTTAAGGACTTTCCACGGGCTGGAGGCTGTCAAGTGGAGCCACCCTCTGACTGCAATCATCCTGAGGGCTGGAAGGTGTACCCTCGAGAAGTGGCTCATTCTGTTTCTGCAGGGGAATACTGCGGCTTGCTTGATTTCTCTTATGGAGCCTTTCCAGATTAGAGGGGCTTCAAGTCTGTTAATGTCATGAGGCATCATCTCCAAGCACAATATGTGCGCGTGTGTCTTTATAGTAGAATGATTTATATTCTTTTGGGTATATACCCGGTAATGAGATTGCTGGGGATTAAACAGTTCTAGATCCTTGAACCAGGTCCCCCTTAGGGATATCGGGAGAGACTATGTGACAGTTGCATTTGGGCCACTGTGGCATCACTCCTTAATGGAGGAAGTGGACTGGTTTGAGCTCTATATCCTGCTATTATGGCCTTTGCTAACGTGTTTACCCTTACAGAATGGTTTCTGTTAACTTTCATAATTAAAATCCCCTTAGTAATTAACTACCATTCTAATTAAAGGCCAAAAATGTGCCTTAAAAGAACGTAGGGACCAAATGGCCATCTTCCTGCTAAAGGGACAGTATTAAGACTAAAATTTGGCTTCGAAGGATATTTTACTCCTAGTTGTTGAGGCAGAGTTTTCCCATTTATAGAAGCAGCATGAAGTCTAGTTTCTGCTAGAGACGCACAAAAAGGGAAGAGAATTGGGAAGCTAGACAGTTTCAGTAAAGGACCAACAATGTGCCTCATGGAAAGGATCCCTATTCCACTAGGTGGCGCTGTAGACCTTGAAATGCGGTGTGCTCTCCAGACCAGGGACAGAGTGACCTTGACATGCCATGTGTTCTCCAGACCAAGGGCAGAGAGTGATCTGAAAGCGCCATGTGCTCTCCAGACCAAGGGCAAAGAGTGACCCGGAAGTACCATGTGTTCTCCAGACCAAAGACAGAGTGGCCTTGACATGCCATGTGCTCTCCAGACCAAAGGCAGAGAGAGATGCTCAGTGTGGTGGTGGTTGGGGGGACCCTTTGTTCTCCCCTGAACTGTAAGGCTTCCCCCATGTTGCATACACAGAGAGGATAAGAGATATTGTGGTCGTTGACAAAAAAGGAGGAAATTACAATAGGGAAGTTGGAGATCCTGTTGCCAACACCCCATCGGTGGTCAGAGGCTGGGGTCAGTCCAGAAGCCTTTGGATAACACCTAGGGGTAGCCACAACCAGAAATCCTCAGTTGCCCCAGGACTTCTTCCAGCCCCATGCGAAGGCTATGTCCACTGTGAAAGGAAGCTGGTTTAAACATGGCCAACATGCCCAGCATGTTGGATGGGTGGTATTGGATGAGTGTTAGGGGATTCTCCATGTTCTCCCCGTAAGTCTGCCCCGCAAGCCTTGTAAGGCTGGCAGCCACACTAATCATTTTTAAATGACTGAAGTGGGCCCAGTATTTGGTTTCATTTGGTTCTAAAATGGAGGCCATGAGCCTCGAAATGAAAGGATAGAGTTGGAGTCTGCTCTTCTACTCACCATTTCGATGAATGTTGTACCTAGGTATCCCCGAAAAAGGCCCTAATATGAAGTGACTACGTTGTCTGGGGTGTATTCCCTGGGGTTCATCGTCTTGTGCCAGGAAAATTTAGGAGTTTAGCAGCAGAGGTTTAATAGGCAGAAGAAAAGAGAAACAACGACAGTTTTCTCTATATAGAGAGAGGGTCTTCCAAGTGGAAAAGACAGGCTGGCCATGGATGCACCAGATTTTATAGTCGGGCTTGAGGAGATGGTGTCTGATTTATGTAGGGCTCACAGATTGGTTCAATCAGGTGTGACATTTACATATTATGCAAATGAACTTTCATTGGCGAGAGCCATCTTGTCTGCTCCTTACTGTACACGTGGCTGGCAGAGAAGGGAAGATGGAGCTGCCATCTCGAACATATCTTGTCCCTAGTTCCTGCCAGCATTCACCCATACAAGCTCCCAGCTTGCTTGTCTATGTCTGCAGCTCAACTTTACAGGCTGCTCTTTGTTAGAAAATGATTTGGGGCTGCTTTTCATTAAAAAGAAAAGCCTTACCGAGGACTCCCATAACCTTACCCTCTGCCTAAGTGATTTCTTCTTAACTCCTATATCACTGATACATTTCTGCAGTAGTTCTTGGAGCAAAAGTTCATGTCCACATACTGCTCTGTGCATCCAAGTAGGAGCTGCAAGCTAGTACTGCCTCCTATTGGCCATCTTACTCTTAATCCTATTTTGCATTTTTCTTTCAATTTATATTTCGTTCTATGATCTTTGTTAACGTTTTTTCTTCTGCTAACTTTGGGTTTAGTTTTTCATTGTTTCTCTGGTTCCTTGAGGTGTGATGTTAGGTTGCCAATTTGTGCTATTTGAGTCTATTTAATGTATGCATTTAGTACTACACATTTTTCTCTTAGCACTACTTTTGCTGTCTCCCAGAAGTTCTGATAACTTTTGTAAGAATTATCATTCATTTTGAAGAATTTTAAATTTCTATCTTGAATTCATTGTTAATCCAAAAATTCTTCAGGAGATTATTTAATTTTCATGGATTTGTATGATTTTGAGGATTACTTTTGGAGTTGATTTCTAGTTTTATTTTACTGTGATCTGAGAAGATACTTGATATGATTTTGATTTTTTTAAATTTATTGAAACTAGTTTTGTAACATCTTATATGGTCTAATTGGCAAATGTTCCATGTGCTGATGAAATAAATGTACATTCTGCAGTTCTTGGGTAGAATGTTCTGTAAGTATCTGTTAGGCCCATTTGTTCTAGATGTAAGTTCAGTGTTTCTTTTTCAGTGGAGTGTTGAAGTTCCTCATTAGTATTGTTTTGATGTCTATCTCTTTGCTTAGTCTTACTAGTAATTGTTTTATGAATCTGGAGCTCTAGAGTTAGGTGCATATATATTTAGGATTGTAACATTTTTTGTTAGTCCGATCTTTTTATTATTGTAAAACGAACCTTCTTTTTTTTCTGTTTTTTGTTTGTTTGTTTGTTTGTTTGACGGAGTCTTTCTCTGTTACCAGGCTGGAGTGCAGTGACTTGATCTCGGCTCACTGCAACCTCCACCTCCCGGGTTCAAGCGATTCTCCTGCCTCAGCCTCCTGAGTAGCTGGGACTACAGGCACACGCCACTATGCCCAGCTAATTTTTGTATTTTTAGTCGAGATAGGTTTTCACCATGTTAGCCAGAATGGTCTCGATCTCTTATGCTAGTGATCTGCCCGCCTTGGCCTCCCAAAGTGCTGGGATTACAGGCATGAGCCACCACGCCCGATCATACTGTTTTTTAACTGTTATTGCTTTAAAGTTTGTTTTGTCTGATATAAGAGCTACTCCTGCTCACTTTGGCTTCCATTTGCATGAAATATTTTTTCCATTCCTTTACCTTGAGTCTATAAGAACCCATACATGTGACGATCTGGCAAGATGTCCGAATAGGAACAGCTCTCGTCTACAGCTCCCAGCAAGACCAATGCAGCAGGCAGGTGACGTCAGCATTTCCAGCTGAGGTACCCCATTCATCTCATTGGGACTGGTTAGGCAGTGGGTGCAGCCCACGGAGGGTGAGCAGAAGCAGGGTGGGACATTGCCTCACCCAAGAAGTGCAAGGTGCAGGGGGCCTCCCTTTCCCAGCTAAGGGAAGCTGTGAAGGACTGTGCTATCCGGTCCAGATACTATGATTTTCCCACTGTTTTTGCAATCCGCAGACCAGGAGATTCCCTAGTGTGTCTCCACCACCAGGGCCCTGGGTTTCAAGCCCAAAATCGAGCGACTGTTCGGGCAGACACCAAGACAGCTGCAGGAGTTTGTTTGTTTCCGTACCCCAGTGGCACCTGGAACTCCAGCAAGACAGAACCATTCACTCCCCTGGAAAGGGAGGCTGCACCCAGGGAGCCAAGTGGTCTCACTCAGCAGGTCTCACTCCCAGAGAGCCCAACAAGCTAAGGACCACTGGCTTGAAATTCTCACTGCAAGCACAGCAGTCTGAAGTCGACCTGGGACAATCAAGCGTGATGGGGGGACGGGCATCCACCATTACTGAGGCTTGAGTATGCGATTTTCCCCTGACAGTGCTAAGGAGGCCTGGAAGTTCAGACTGGGTGGAACTCAACACAAAGTGGCAAGGCGGCTGTGGTCAGACTGCCTCTTTAGATTCCTTTTCAATGGGCAGGGCATCTCTGAAGGAAAGGCAGTAGCCCCAGTCAGGGGCTCATAGATAAAATTCCCATCTCCCTGGGACAGAGCATGTGGTGGAAGGGGCAACTGTGGGTGCAGCTTCAGTGAACTTAAACTTTCCTGCCTTCCTGCTCTGAAGATAGCAGCAGATCCTGACAGCACTTGAACTCTACTAAGGGACAGACTGCCTCCTCAAGTAGGTCCCTGACCCCCTGCCCCTGCAAACCTCCTGACTGGGAGACTTCCCAACAGGAGTTGACAGACACCTCATACAGGAGAGCTCCTGCTGGCATCAGGCAAGTGCCCCTATGGGATGAAGCTTCCAGAGAAGGGAGCAGGTAGCATCTCTGCATTTCTGCAGCCTCCACTGATGATACCCAGGCAAATACGGTGTGGAGTGGGCCTCCAGCAAACTTCAGCAGACCTGCAGAAGAGGGGACTGACTGTGAGAAGAAAAACTAAGAAACAGAAAGCAATTAACATCAGCATCAATAAAAAAGGACCCCCACAGAGAAACCCCATCCAAAGGTCATCAACCTCAAAGATCAAAGGTAGATAAATCCAGGAAGATCAGGAAAAGCCAGCACAAAAATGCTGAAAATTCCAAAAACCAGAAAGTCACTTCTCCAAATGATCACAACTCCTCTCCAGCAGGGACACAAAGCCGGATGGAAAATTAGTTTGATGAGTTGACAGAACTGGCTTCAGAAGGTGGGTAATAACAAACTCCTCTGAGCTAAAGGAGCATATTCTAACCCAATGAAAGGAGGCTAAGAACCTTGACAAAAGGCTATAGGAACTGTTAACTAGAAAAATAAATTTAGAGAAGAACATAAATGACCTGATGGAGCTGTAAAACACAGCACGAGAATTTCGTGAAGCATACACAAGTATCGATAGCCTAATTGATCAACTGGAAGAAAGGATATCAGAGATTGAAGATGAACTTACTGAAATAATGTGTGAAGACAAGATTAGAGAAAAAAGAATGAAAAGTAATGAACAAAGCCTCCAAGAAATATGAGACTATGTGAAAAGACCAAACCTATCATTGATTGGGGTCCATGAAAGTGAAGGGGAGAAAGAAATCAAGTTGGAAAACACACTTCAGGATATTATCAAGGAGAAATTCCCCAATTTAGCAAGACAGGCCAACATTCAAACTCAGGAAATACAGAGAACACAACTAAGATACTCCTCGAGAAGAGCAACCCCAAGATACATAATCATCAGATTCTCCAAGGTTTACATGAAGGAGAACATGTTAAGGGCAGCCAGAGAGGAAAGTTACGTTACCTACAAAGGGAAATCCATCAGACTAACAGCAGATCTCTCTGCAGGAACCCTGCAAGCCAGAAGAGAGTGGGGGCCAACATTCAACATTCTTAAAAAAAAGAATTTTCAACCCAGAATTTCATATCAGCCAAACTAAGTTTCATAAGTAAAGGAGAATTAAAGTCCTTTACGGACAAGCAAAAGCTGAGGGATTTTGTCACCATCAGGCCTGCCTCACAGGAGCTCTTCAAGGAAGCACTAAACATGGAAAGGAAAAACCAGCACCACCCACTGCAAAGATACCAAAATATAAAGACCAACAACACTGCAACAACTATGAAGAAGCTGCATCAACTAATGTGCAAAATAACTAGCTAACATCATGATGACAGGATCAAATTTACACATAACAATATTAACCTTAAATGTAAATGGGCTAAATGCCACAATTAAAAGAAGCAGACTGGCAAATTGGATAAAGACTCAGGACCCATCGATGTGCTGTATTCAGCACAAGACCCATCTCACATGCAAAAACATACATAGGCTCAAAATAAAGGGATGGAGCAATATTTACTAAGCAAATGGAAACCAAAAGAAAAAGAAAAAAAAAAAGCAGGGGTTGCAATCCTAGTCTCTGATAAAACAGACTTTAAACCAACAAAGATCAAAAAAGACAAAGAAGGGCATTACATAATGGTAAAGGGATCAAAGCAACAAGAAGACCTAACTATCCTAAATATATATGCACCCAATACAGGAGCACCCAGATTCATAAAACAAGTCCTTAGAGACCTACAAAGAGACTTAGACTCCAACACAATAATAGTGGGAGACTTTAACACTGTCAATGTTAGGCAGATCATGAGACAGAAAATTAACAAGGATATTCAGGACTTGAACTCAGCTCTGGACCAAGTGGACCTAATAGACATCTATAGAACTCTCCACCCCAAATCAACAGAATATACATTTTTCTCAGCACCACATAGTACTTACTCTAAAATTGAACACATAATTGCAAGTAAAATACTCCTCAGCAAATGCAAAAAAATGGAAATTGTATCAAACAACCCCTCAGACAACAGTGCAATCAAATTAGAACTTAGAATTAAGAAACTCAAAAACACACAACTACATGGAAATTGAACAACCTGGTCCTAAATGACTACTGAGTAAATAACAAAATTAAGGCAGAAATAAGTAAATTACTTGAAACCAATGAGAACAAAGTGACAATGTGCTAGAATCTCTGGGACACAGCTAAAGCATATTTAGAGGAAAATTTACAGCACCAAATGCCCATATCAGAAAGTGGGAAAGATCTAAAATCAATATCTTAACATCACAATTAAAAGAACTAGAGAAGCAAGAGCAAACAAATTCAGAAGCTAGCAGAAGACAAGAAATAACTAAGATCAGAGCAAAACTGAAGGAGATAGAGACACATAAAACCCTTCAAAAAAATCAATGAATCCAGGAGCTGTTTTTGGAAAAGATTAACAGATAGACAGACTGCTAGCCAGACTAATAAAGAAGAAAAGAGACAAGAATCAAATGGACACAATACAAAATGATGAAGGCAATATCACCACTGATCCCACAGAAATATAAACTACCATCACAGAATACTATAAACACCTCTATGCAAATAAACTAGAAAATCTAGAAGAAATAGATAAATTACTGGACACATACACCCTAGCAAGACTAAACCAGGAAGAAGTCGAATCCCTGAATAAACCAATAACAAGTTCTGATATTGAGGCAGTAATTAATATCCTACCAACCAAAAAAAAAAACCCAGGACCAGACAGATTCACAGCTGAATTATACCAGAGGTACAAAGAAGAGCTAGTGCCATTCCTTCTGAAACTATTCGAAACAATAGAAGAAGAAGGATTCCTCCCTAACTCATTTTATGAGGCCAACATTATCCTCATTCCAAAACCTGGCAGAGACACAACCACACACACAAAAAATAATAATAATAAATCCTCAATAAAATACTGGCAAACCAAATCCAGCAGCACATCAAAAAGCTTATCCACCACAATCAAGTCAGCTTCATCCCTGGGATGCAAGACTGGTTCAACACATGCAAGTCAATAAATGTAATCCATCACATAAACAGAACCAATGACAAAAACCACATGATTAACACAATATGTATAGAAAAGGCCTTCGATAAAATTCAGCACTCCTTCATGCTAAAAACTCTCAATAAACTAGGTATTGATGGAATATATCTCAAAATAATAAGAGGTATTTATGACAAACCCATAGTCAGTATCATACTGAATGAGCAAAAGCTGGAAGCATTCCCTTTGAAAACCAGCACAAGACAAGGACACCCTTTCTCACCACTTCTATTCAACTTAGTATTGAAAGTTCTGGCCAGAGCAATCAGACAAGAGAAAGAAATAAAGCGTATTCAAGTAGGAAGAGAGGAAGTCAAATTGTCTCTGTTTGCAGATGACATGATTGTATATTTAGAAAACCCCACTTTTTGTCTCGGCCCAAAAAGTCCCTAGCTGATAAACAACTTCAGCTAAGTCCCAGGATACAAAAATCAATGTGCAAAAATCACAAGCATTCCTATACACCAATAATAGACAGGCAGAGAACCAAATCATGAGGGAACTCCCATTCACAATTGCTACAAAGAAAATAAAATACCTAGGAAAATACAACTTACAAGGGATGTGAAGGACTTCTTCAAGGAGAACTACAAACCACTGCTCAAGGAAACAAAAGAGGACACAAACAAATGGGAAAAATATTAATGCTCATGAATAGAATCAGTATCGTGAAAGTGGCCATACTGCCCAAAGTAATTTATAGATTCAATGCTATTCCCATCAAGCTACCATTGACTTTCTTCACAGAACTAAAAAAAACTACTTTAAATTTCATATGGAACAAAAAAGAGCCCGTATAGCCAAGACAAGCCTAAACAAAAAGAACAAACCTGGAGGCATCATGCTACCTGACTTCAAACTATACTACAAGGCTACAGTAACCAAACAGCTTGGTACTGGTACCAAAACAGATATACAGACTAATGGAACAGATATGTTGAACAATGGAACAGGACAGGGGCCTCAGAAATAACACCACACATCTACAACCATCTGATCTTCGACAATCCTAACAAAAACAAGCAATGGGCAAAGGATTCCCTATTTAATAAATGGTGCTTGGAAAAGTGGCTGGCCATATGCAGAAAACTGAAACTGGACTCCTTCCTTACATCTTATACAAAAATTAAGTCAAGATGAATTAAATACTTAAATGTAAAACCTAAAACCATGAAAAGCCTGGAAGAAAACCAGGCAATATCATTCAGGACATAGGCAGGGGCAAAGACTTCACGACTAAAACACCAGAAGCAATTGCAACAAAAGTCAAAATTGACAAATGGGCTCTAATTAAACTAAAGAGCTTCTGCTCAGCAAAAGAAAGTATCATGAAAGTGAACAGGCAACCTACAGAACGGGAGAAAATTTTTGCAAACTATTCATCTGACAAAGGTCTAATATCCAGAATCTACAAGGAACTTAAACATATTTACCAGAGAAGAACAAACAACCCCATCAAAAAGTGGGCAAAGCATATGAACAGACATTTCTCAAAAGAAGACATGCAGCCAACAAACATGAGAAACAGCTCATCATCACTGGTCATTAGGGAAATGCAAATCAAAACCACAATGAGATACCATCTCATGCCAGTTAGAATGGCGATCATTAAAAAGTCTAGAAACAACAGATGCTGGAGACGATGTGGAGAAATAGGAACACTTTTACACTGCTGGTAAGAGTGTAAATTAGTTCAACCATTGTAGAAGACAGTGTGGCAATTCCTCAAGGATCTAGAACCAGAAATACCATTTGACCCAGCAATCCCGTTACTGGGTATATACCCAAAGGAATATAAATCATTCTACTATGAAGACACATGTACATCTGTTTACTGTGGCCCTATTTACAATAGCAAAGACTTGGAACCAACTCAAATGTCCATCAGTGATAGACTGGAAAGAGAAAATGTGGCAGATATACACCATGGGATACTATGCAGCCATAAAAAAGAATGAGTTCATGTCCTTTGCTGGGACATAAACCATCATTCTCGGCAAACTAACACAGGAATAGAAAACCAAACACCATATGTTCTCACTCATAAGTGGGACTTGAACAATGAGAACACATGGACACAGAGAGGGAAACATCACACAATAGGGCCTGTCAGGGGTTGGGAGGAAAGGGGAGGGAGAACATTAGGACAAACACCTAATTCATATGGTGCTTAAAACCTAGATGACGGGTTGATAGGTGCAGTAAACCACCATGGCACATGTGTGCCTATGTAACAAACCTGCACGTTCAGCACATGTATCCCAGAACTTAAAGTTAAAAATAAATAAATATAAAAATAAAATAAAATAAAAGTCAGGAAAAAAGAAAAAAAAAGAAGAATCCATACATGCACATGCTGGGTGAGTTTCTTGAAGATAGCAAATATTTGGTATGTGATATTTTAGTCATTCTACCAATCTGTATCTTTTAAGTAGAGCATTTACAGCCAATATTAAGATGTGAGGTACTGTTCTAGCCATCAGGTTGATTGTTAGCATGATATTTTGTTTTCTTTGTTATTTTATTGTATTGTAGGTCCTGTGAGTTTTATGCTGTCAAGAGATTCTATTCTGTTATATATCAACCTTTTTTCCCAAGCTTTAGAATTCCTTTTAGCAATGTTTATAGGGCAGGGCTGGTAGTGACAAGTCCCAAAGCTTCTCCTCGTCTGAGAAAAACTTTATTTCTTCCTCATTTATGAAACTTATATTTGCTGGATATGAAATTATTGACTGACAGTTATTCTGTTCAAGGGGAATAAATATAGGACTCTAATCCATTCTGGCTGTAAGGTTTCTGCTGAGAAGTCTGCTATTAGTCTGATAGGCTTTCCTTTATAAGTTACCTGATGCTCTTTTCTCAGTGCTCTTACAACTGTTTTTCTTCACATTGTCTTTAGGTAGCCTGATCACTATCCATCTGCCTTAGCGATGTCCTTTTTGCAATGTTTCTCCAAGGAGTTCTTTGTGCTTCTTGCATTTGGATCTCTAAATCTCTAGCAAGGCCAGGGAGATTTTCCTCCATTTTTCTCCCAAATAAATTTTTCAAACTTTTTGCTTTATTTTCCTCCCTCAGGTACACCAATTATTCTTAGATTTGGCCATTTTATATAATCTCATGTTTTGGGGAACTTTGTACATTTAATTCTTTTTTTCTGTATTTTTGTCTAATAGAGATGATTTGCAAGCCTTGTCTTTGAGCTCTAAAATTTTTTCTTCTACTTGGTCTCATCTATTGTTAAAACTTTCTATTGCACTTTGTAATCTCCTAAATGTGTTGTTCATTTTCATAAATTACGGTTACTTTTTCTTCAAAATACCTATTTCTTTATAATATTTTCATTTGTATACTGATTTTTCAAAATCTATGTATATCATTTTTCACCTTTGTTTTTTATCTCCCTGAGTAGCTTAATGATCAATCTTTTGAATGTTTTTTTCTGGCATTTCAAAGATTTCATCTTGGTTTGGATCCACTGCTAGAGACAGCTAGTGTGATATTTTGGAAGTGTTATATAGTCCACTTTTGCCATATTGCCAGAATGTTTTGGGTATTTTTCTCATTTAGGTAGACTAATTCTTATAATAATTTTTGAATTTATTTTTTATTCAATTTTGATATTTTTAAAAATTTATTTCTTTTTCCCCCTTAAACATCTACCTTTAGTATTTATAGTTTATTGTAGCATAATTCAACTTTGGATGTTTTCAGGGGTAAATTTTCTGTATAAGTTCCTTGTTTGAATAGAATATTTTTATGGTGACTTTCTCAGATGCTGGTTAGAGTAACAATGTGCTCAGTGTGAATAGGTTCACTGTCTCCTGTAGGGTGGATTGGCAGAAGTCTCTTTAAGATTATCTCCTTTCCCAGTAGTGTGCACGTTTTTTATGTATTGATTGTTCCCCAGTGTTCTACTTATTGGATTGAGCAGTTTAGGCTTCAGGCCAGTAGGGGAGATGTCAATGGGTAAAAACCAACTATTGTTAAATTAGGTTGGTAAATGCAATGCACATTGGTGTGAAGAGATCGCGTCCTTGACAGAGGTGGGTGGGGGTGTCCTCAGTAAAATGCACTGAAATCTTTTCTAGGGTAAAGGAGGCAGCCACCTCAACCCCAGGCCAACAGAAAAGCAGCTCACCTCTCAGTCACAAATCTGACCCGGTGTTCTATCTGTTGAAGTCAAATATGTACTTATTTTTATTTCCAGAAATGCTGATGTTCCACGTAGGGAGGGATTGTGAATATACTCTTCATGCAAGCCTACACATGGAGAATATTCTTTCTGTGCGAATGTGGTCACCCTGAACTCTTCCAGAAAAGCTGTTTACAGGTGTACCTATGTCAAGCTCCCGTTGAAAGAAGCCCCAGCTGTGTGTTCAGTGGTAACACAACTTGGAAGAATTCTAGGTGTGTAATTTAGGTGACAATTGGAAGAAGAATTCCCCTTTTCCAAGACCCTTCAGGAGCACCAGAATTTTCTAACTATTGGGGTTTCTTCTCAGCAGAAACCTTACAGCCAGAATGGATTAGAGTCCTATATTTATTCCCCTTGAACAGAATAACTGTCAGTCAAGAATTTTGTATCCAGCAAATATGTTTCATAAACGAGGAAGAAATAAAGTTTTTCTCATTACACACTATTGGTGGAAATGTAGATTGGTACAGAAATTATGAAAAATGATATGAAAATTTCAATATAAATGAAAAATAAAACTATCATACAATACACAATCCTACTTTCAGAAATACATCCAAAGGAAATGAAATCAATATCTTAAAGAAATATCAGCACCCACATCTTCATTGCAACATTATTCACAATAGCAAGATATGGAAACAACCTAAGTATTCATCAAGGGGTGGATGAATAAAGACTGTGATACATGTATACAATGGGATATTGGTACATATGTACAAAGGGGCACTATTCAGCTCTAAGAAAAAAGAAATTTTGCTATTTGTGACAACATAGATGAACCTGAAGGATATGCTAAGTGAAACAAGACAGACACAGAAAGACACATACTAGGTAATCACATTTATATGTGGAATCTAAAAAGGCAGAACTCATAGAAACAGAGGGGATAATGGCAGTTTCTGGGGATGGGGATAGAAGAAATGCCAAGATGTTGACCAAAGAGTACAAACTTTCAGTTATAAGATGAACAAGGTCTGGGGACCTAACATACAGTACAAGTGTGCAGGACAGTTCTCTCAGTGGTCTTGGACTGACCCAGTTCTCTCCTCTTTCTCACTTGTAGTTCTCAAGAATAACTGTAGAATGTGCTGGAAATAACACATCCTGAGATAGGGAAGAACTGGCTGGAACAGCCTAGGCTTTGTGTCAGTTCCCCCTAGAAACAGAATATCCTTCAGTGCTTTCGCCCAGTAGGATGAGTTGCCCACAGGTACAAAACCTAGGGCAGGCCTCTTTCCCAGATTTCTCAGCTGTAGTTCAAGTGGGGCATGGATAAACAAGATTCCATCAACTCTGGGCTACTCTTCTGAGCCTTGTGGTATTGACTCACCCTTAATCTTGAATCTTTCTACTGTCCCTTGCTGTCTACCTGTGAGTAATAAATTTGCTTAGCTTAACTTATTGTGTGAGCGTTCTCTCTCACCCGACTCATGCAAGCAGTGGAAATTGCAGCCCAGATGCAGTGGGCTGAAGTGGTAACCAGTGCAGAGTAAACCTGTTTCACAGGGTGGTGATTGATGTAATCAGTAATATACATATATCCATCATCATGTTGTACACCTTAAATATATAAAATCTTTTGTGTTAATTAAATGTTTTTAAATTTTTAAAAAAAGATACATTCTATGACTTAGATCAATAAATAAAGGTAAATTCAACTAGGTACCTGCCAAAATCTCAGATAGTCCTGAGAGAAAATGTAAGGGGAGAATACCACTAATTCTGAAGTCAATGAGCAGCCACCATACATGATTGGTCCCAGTTTTGGGTGTTTCAAATGCCTGTCCAAGATCATCAAAGGTATAAAGAAGAAATGAACATGTAAAGGAATAATGGAACTTGAAATTTGGGTGTTTATTGTTATATCTATCTTTCTCCTAGGACAGACTCAAATCCAAGGCCCTGGTTGCCCCAAATTCAAATGTGCATACATCAAATAATGCACCTGAGATCACGTATATGGCAGGCAAGAGGGATGGCTAAAGTAATTCTGAAGGGTAATGACTTCTAAATGTTTATTTTTCTTAAACCTTTTTATCTAGAACTTCTTTTTAGAATCAAGACAAATTACCCATCAACCCGCTCAGGGACCTAATGGTTACATTTTGTGAAGAACTTCCTTCCTTCCCAGTGAGAAGACACAAATGCGGATGATTCACTAGTGCTAACGTCTTGATAAAAGCGACATTCAACAAGGGGGAGGGATAGCTGTGGCCTGATCCTAGCACCAAAATCAATATCTTACTTAAAAATTCTCTAAAAGTAATTACATTTGTTAATGTTTCAGATTAAAACAAACAAACAGAAATACAGCAATAGCATCCAAATTCTATTCTGGGTAAGACCTCAAATAGGTATAATTTCAGTTTTCAAGGCTGCTTTAGTCTAGGAAAAAGAGCTGAATCTACATATCTTCTCTATTTTTTGTTGTATTCAAAAGATGTTCTCTATTTTCTCCCCAGCCAAAATTTTCAACAATCTACTATTCTTCTAAACATACTTATCTGTCAGAAGTGAGCTTCAATTCCTGTGGTGTTGATCTTCAACTCAGAAATGGGCTTATTTTTCTAAGTGCATGCTAGTGCATTATAGCTGCCGGAGTTTCTGCTCCTTTTCTATGAAAACACAGATTCACTCACCTCCCATTACTCAGCATCAGCCTCGCTCTCAGCTGGCTTTATTTTTCAAAACTGCATAATGTCTTCCTACACTATCAGAAACCTGTAGTGTAGGAAGAACAAACATCTTTAACTTGCTAGTTTCATTGCAGGTCATACAGCTTTTTCCACTGGTGGCCACTGAGACCCTTCTGGGCTCCCAAGGCCCCAGTCTGCCTACGCCATTGTCTAAAAGGCTTCTTTGGGCATCTGCATCCAGGTTTGCTCGCTACACCCTTGTGACATGGGCTGATAACAATGGCACCTCAACAGTTAGTCTTCTTTTAGTGAAGGTCCAGAAGTACCTCAGGGATTCATGCTGCCTCACAAAAGTTAGCAACATGAGACCAGATGGGCTAGAAAACTAAAAGCAAAATGCTTCCAGAGGAAAACTGTAAGGGGCAGGTTTAGAAAAGAACTGCAAAAATGTTGTAAATCTCTCTCTCTCTCTCTTCATGCCCCTCTCCACAGCCTACATCATTTCTTTCTCTAAAATCTATCTAAGCCACCAAGGATGGATCAGAATGCCAAGGATGCCAAGCATGGATCAGAATACCAGTTAAAAGTTTTGGAGCTTCTTTCTTATAGCGAGAGGTAAACTGATTAAAAATCTTACATGGATCTTCCCTAGGTTTCCTCTGAATCTCCATACCCAGCAATTTATGCAAACTCCCTGTTGTATTCATTTTGTCTACCTAATCTTTCTGGTTACTATTATTGACCAAACTTCTTCCCCCATGACAAAATAAAATGATAACTTCTACTGACCCTAAATTTATGTAAGGTTGTGAGTGTGTGCGCGCGCGTGTGTGTGTGTGTGTGTGTGTGTGTATTCTGGGAATTTAAAAATGTGTAGGAAACCGCTGCTCTCAGGATTGTTTCTGAGTTTGCTGAGGAGCAATGATATGAATTAAACATTATGAGAGCAACATGAGGGATGGTCCATTATCATGAGGGAATGAAGACTCAAGGATTTTAAGGAATGTTTGGTTATTAATTTTTAGAGTCATAATTGGAATTTAAGTTTGCTGATTACAAAACATTTGCTCTTGCCAATTCAGCATGCTGTCCTGAAGGGATGTAGACACAAAATTGAGTAACAAGGCAAATTGAAAGTCACAGTTCAAGAAAAGAGAGGCTTCCTGTGTACACTTTCATGCCAAAGAATTGGCACAGGCAACAGTCCGTGCATTTCTTGTGTTTAATCTCCATATTAGACATACCGTTGCTGCAACGAAGATGGGACGGAGGGAATAAATGTTAAAACCAGGACAAATGGAGTTATCTAAGTCTACAGAATGAATAGAGAGCTTTTCTTACCAAAAAAAAAGTCCACCAAGAAGTCAGTTTTCTCTGTGTAATGCTCAGCCAGTTAAATCTGCAAACTCAGTAGCACCATGAAACAGGAGGTAGCAGAGAGAATTTATGTTACAGAAAAGCAGATCCCTAGCTTTTCAGCAATGCATGTTACTGTTTCTAGTAGACACTTGAAATAAGAGACGACTAAACCTATAGAGATACTCTTGATGAAATTCCTGCTTTAACAGTTGCAAACACAAGAGACAGAAACTTTTCTAATAGGTCTAATTTTTCTAACAAACAGAATTGAAGAGTCCATTAGTCGGAGCTCAGGAGCACACTAGGGAAGGATACAACTGTCAGACATCAGCAAAAGAGGGAAACTGAGAGCTGTTTTGTGGTGTCTGTGATTAAACCAGTTGCCTTTCTTGTGATAATGTTCAAGTAAGTTACATCAAATTATTTATTACTCAATTGTTTCATGCCTACATGAGTTAAGCTTGGATGATACAGTCGTCAAGAAGGCAGATACTGTGGTGGACTGAATAGTGGCCCCCTAAAGATGTCTATCCCCTAATCCCTTGTGAATATGTTAACATTACATGGCCAATGGGACTCCACAGATGTGACTAACTTTTAAGGACCTTGAAACTAGAAGAGCGTATTAGTCAGCTCAGGCTGCCATAACAAGATACCACAGACTGTGTGGTTTAAACAACAGAAATTTATTTTTCACAATTGGAGGCTAGAGGCCCAAGATCAGAGTGCCATCAGGGTTGGGATATGGTGAGGCTTCCTTTCCTGGCTTGTAGACAACTACTTTCTCACTGTGCACACGTGCAAAGATAGAGAGAGATCTGTGATATCTCTTGCCCCTCTTATGAAGACACCAGTCCTATCAGATCAGGGTCCCACTCTTTTGGCCTCACTTAACCTTAATTACTTCCTTAAAGGCCCCACCTCTGAATACATTCACATTTGGAAGTTAGGGCATCAGCATACAAATTTTGAGTGGGGAGGCATAATTCAGTTCATGACAAACAGTATCCTGAATCATCCAGGTGGGACCAATCTAATCACATGAGCCCATCAAAGCAGAAACTCTTATATGGTTAAAGTCAGAGAAATTCAGTGAAAGAAGAAGCAAGAGAGATTTGAAGCAGGAGAAGAATTCAACATATTGTTGCTGGCTTTGAAGACACAAGGGGCCACAGACCAGAGAATACAGGTTGCCTATTTGAAGTTCAGAACATCCTGGACAGCAGCCAGCAAGTAAACAGGAATGTAGTCCTTCACCACAGGGCACTGCATTCTATAATACCAACAAGCCGAATGAGCCCAGAAGCAAGTTCTCTCCCAGAGCCTCCAGAAAGGAGCATACCTGCTAATACCCTGAGTTCAGCTTTTAAGACTCAGATAGAAAAACCAGCTGAACCTACTGAACTTTTAATGTACAGAATTGTGAGATACATTTGTATTGCCAAAAGTTGCAATGTTTTGGGCAACTTTTTATGGCAGCCACAGAAAACTAATACAAATATAATATCTTCCCTCCTGGAGCTTATATTCCAGAGGGCTAAATAACAATCAAGGAAGCTGACAAATGAGTAAAATAATTGCCAAGCATAGTAAAATAATTGACCTGTGAGAAATAAGCAAATAGATGAAGCAGAGAATAGCATAGGGGACCTACATATTAAGAGCTGTTGGTAAAAGTGATATTTAAGCCAACTAAAAGTAAGAGAAGGAGCTGGCTGCTCAAAGATGCAGAAAAGACCATTCCATGCAGAGGAGACGGATATGCAAAGACCTTGAGGTGTGAAAGGGCTCAGGGTGTTCAAGAAACTGAAAGATGACCAGTGGTGTTGAGCACAGCAAAGGGCAGAACTTAGAAGAATGAAGTTGTAAAGACAGGCTGAGCAGAGAACATGCAGTGTCTTATAGAACATGATTAGAAATTTGGGTTTTATTCTAAGAACAGTAGGAAATCCTTGCAAGCTTTTAAGCAGAAAAGTGCTGTAAGGGTGGGATTCTGAAACAGAAAAATGACTTTAGTAGAAAATTTGAATAACTTCAAAAAATGTCCTTGGTTTAGTTAATAGTATATCATCAGCACTAATTTCTTAGTTTTGGTAATTGTACCATAATTATCTAAGGTGTTAACATTAGAGAAAACTGAGTGATTGATTTAAAGAAACTCTCTGTGCCATTTTTGCAACTCTTCAGTAAGCCTAAAACTATTTTAAAGTAAAAGGTTAGAGAGGAAATATAAATATCATGACCCACTTTTTAATTTAGGAAGATTATTCTTACTTCTCAGCTGGAGTATGGCCATAAAAGCACAAGAGTGAGAGGGTGAATACCAGTTAGGAAACTGACTCAGTAATTCAAGTGAGGGATAGTGGATCAGAGAACCTGATAAGGGACAACTTTTCAAATTCCGTTTTTGAAGTAGAATCCCCAGGACTTGATGACGAATGCGGGGTGTGCATGCTCAGACCTGTTGCTGGGGTGAGAAGTAGAAGGTGGGTAGTAAAGGAATGGAAGAAATGAGGTTCTAGGTTTCATTGATCTCGCTTACTAATGGGAAGATTGCAGAGTGTGAGGAGAAAGGAATATAAATTTTTAAGGTTAATAGGCCTCTAAGTGAAGATATTAAGTGAACTGAAACTCAGAGGCAATATCTGGGCTGAAGATGACTACCAGGTAGCTGAAAGAAGAAACATGATGTTTACATGCTGCTCCCTTGTGGGAGGAGTTAAGAGCCATCTACCTATGAATAATCAGGAAAGGCAATGTCCAGGAAAGAACCTTGTAATGTAGAGCAGCAGATCAGCGCTAGAAGATAGAAGACTGTCCACCAGAAAGAAGATGCTTTTACATTTTCACTGAGCTGGTTTCCTCTTTTCTTTCTTGGTAAAGGTCTTATCAGAAATGCCATCATACCCAGTTCTGCTCAGCGGAATCATAAAAGGGAATTGTTTGTTTATTCTTGAGCCATAGTAGAACGGAAGGAGCTGTAATAGGTCAGTGAAGATTATGGGCCATCTTTGAAAGGACTCTGGGACAGAAAATTAGTCAGTGTTTTGAGCCAGGGGCTTCTCTTTTCAGTGATTACTTCTAAAGTATGTATATGTATATTCTTACATCTGTCTATATATTTATATTTATACCTATTTATAATATATATATACATTTATATGTACAGCTAGATAAATCAAGCCAGCCATTTCTTCATACAAGATGTGCTAGCACAGAAGTTGTGGCATCTGAAAATCACTGGTGGATTTCTTAGTAAAAAATCCATAAAGAAATTTCTGAGCAGCCTATTTGAATTTAACATGCAAAAAACGTTATATTATTTCCCTAAATTGAGACGCTAAGGTTGGATGCATTGTAATGAAACTTTGATAAAGTATCACCTAAGATGACAGCCACATGGAAGAATAGACAAATATCTATATCTAACAGATTTATAACGTATCTATCCAAGGGTCAAAGAAAATTCCCCCTCATTACCTCTTTCCTTAGAATATTTGCATAGCATTTCAACATCATTGATCTCTTGTCCAGACTTGCAGTGTTCACTTCCTGTCTCTCTAAGAGCCATCCAGAGTCCAGATACAAAACCTGGACACCATCTCTGTGTCACTTGGATTATGCTGCAAAATGGATGGTCTGACCTTATCGGTTAGTTTGTTCAATTGATGTAGCAGAAATACACATTTCTTTTAATTAAAAAACTGTTTAGATTTTAGATACGTTTCATAATATAATATGCAACAAATGTTATCTTCTTAGATGTAATAAACACATCAGTATTATTACAGAAAGAACAATTAGATTTCATTGGGACGAATTCAATTTTGTTTTAAAAATGGAAATATTTTATTCAAGTAAATTTGTGTTTATTCCATTTGGTTCAGAAACTAAGACAGGGTGCCATTTTCTACATAGGTTCTCTAGTTTCTGCCAAGACCAGCTCAGTCAGCAAGACCCCAACCCAGCGGTGCTATAGGAATTAAAGACACACACACAGAAATATAGAGATGTAAAGTGGGAAATCGGGGGTCTCACAGCCTTCAGAGCTGAGAGCCCTGAACAGAGATTTACCCACGTATTTATTAACAGCAAGGCAGTCATTAGCATTGTTTCTATAGATATTAGATTAACTAAAAGTATCCCTTATGTGAAACCAAGGGATGGGCCGAAATAAAGGGATAGGTTGGGCTAGTTAACTGCAGCAGGAGCATGTCCTTAAGGCACAGATTGCTCATGCTATTGTTTGTGGCTTAAGAATGCCTTTAAGCGGTTTTCTGCCCTGGCTGGGCCAGGTGTTCCTTGCCCTTATTCTGGTAAACCCACAGCCTTCCAGCATGGGCATCATGACCATCATGAACATGTCACAGTGCTGCAGAGATTTTGTTTATGGCCAGTTTTGGGGCCAGTTTATGGCCAGATTTTGGGGGGCCTGTTCCCACTTGAATCTATTGAATAATACAGAGTCAAGGAATGCTAGATTATGACCCCCAAGTCACGACTCTTAAGAGCTGGCATCTGACTTTCCCAGTACTGCACTAAGCTCCACGTGAGAGCTAGAGATGCTTGCATTGTCCCATTCTCTCCAGATGCTACTGATGTTGCTATCCTTTACAGGCCACTCCCCATTTTCCCTGAGCATGGCCAAGTTTTCCACTGTTGGGCAATATGCCCAACCCCAGCCATCTAAGACTCCAGGGCCTACTATTCCTTTGCTGCTGACCTCAGCTGCATGGGCAGATAATAATGTCTAGGCATAGACTGCCTTTCATAAGGCAGTTACTTCAATGTTGCAGTCCAAATGAAAAAAAAAGAAACAGAAAACGTCTGTATTAGCTACAGAGCTATTGGCATTACCCGCTGAGTTCATTGAGATGAGCTCCCAGACCAAGTTGACCCTTCAAGGAAAGAGCGAAGATATCCCATGAAGCAATTGTTTAAACCACTTAGTGGAACTCCATTCTTTAAGGGGATCACCTGGTGGTTGACATCACTTCCTTGCTTTAAAGCATTGCGATTTTCTGTGTTTTAACTCGGTTATCTTTTTACAGGCTGAACCCCCTGCTGAATTCTTCAGACATACACCACTCACCCCAGCATACCCTCCCTGGCAGTGGGTAAATGGCAAATAAAAAGGTTCGCTCCATCAAGTCAATTGAGGAGGGCAGGTGGCAGGGTACCCAAGGATGCTTTTGCTCTCCATGCTGCTTAATGTCTCTAAGATCAAACACAAAGATCATGGGAGGAACAGGTGATCAGCGGGCAACAATAGATGACTGTACTAGGTTCTGGATGGGTTGTGCAACTCAGACAAATGGATGGCCCCATTTAAAATGACTTCAGAAGTATCAAAGGAGGTCTCTGTAGTTACCGTATGTGCCTTCAGACTCGAACATTATTTTCCAATCCTGCTGGTGCTACTATTGCAGAGTGAGAAGGAAATATGAAAAAGGCTTTCTCTTCATTCAGACTTCTTCCACAGATGCTTTTTCCAAAAAGAAATGCAAACTTTATATGTGAGTTTTGGAATGAGGCTGGGACAGTGTTCCCCCATTCACAGAAATGTTTGTGGGATGCAAGAAAATAGGCATGCTGTGCCCAGCAGGTTTTCACCAAAAAAAATTTCAGATAACTTTTCCATTACTCATCAGGGAAGTTTTGTCCCATTACTTCATCCCTACCCCCCAGAGAAATGCTAATCTTTATTCTAGGATTATTTGTCAACTCGTTTTATTATGTAATGGAAATACAAACAGCTCTCTATACATATATTTGAGTTTCGTAATAGTCAAAATGAAACCAAAATTTATCCCAACATTTTATAGGGCAAATATGTGCTTTGTATTGTTTTTTAAGTATTAGTGTTTTTAATTAATATTATAAAAATTCAAACAGTGCAAGGGACATCAATTTTGTCTCCTTCTCACTCTAAATCTCCAGTTTTCTCATTCTCTCTCTCTCTCTCTCTCAGAAACAACTGCTACTCCTGGTTTCAATGTAGCCATTCAGAGTTAGTTTGCACATTTACAAATATTTCTATATGTGTTTTATATATGTGTCCTTTTTAAATTTTTTACTCAACCGAGTATATATGGATGTATATATATAACATCCATGCTGTTCTATTCCTTGCTTTTTCAAGCTACTTCTTGGAAATATCTACATAAAGGTATATATATGTCTACTTCATTCTGTTTAATGGCAACATTTCATTCTATAATATGCACACTCCAAAATTTACTTATTCTATCTCTTTTGGTTGACATTTGCATGGTTTTCTCTTTTTTCTGTTATATGCAATTCAACAATACTATATAGTATTAGTATATATATTTTACTAACATATAAAATTCTATAGTTACATAAATATAGAATTTTTGCACACATGTTCAAAATCTGTAAAATCATTTTCTCAAAAGGAAATTTTAGAGGAAAATATCTGCAGATGTTTTGACAGATATTACTGAATTGCTTTCCTAACGGTTGGTACCAATGTAAACAATCACCAGTAGCATATAACATGGCCTATTTCCCATATAGTTGTCAACACATGTACATTTAAACTTAATTTTCCTTGTCCATTTGAAAAATACTATATATCTTTAAACATACCTTGCATTAATTATAAATGAGGCTGAGTTGGTTTCCATGTATTTAAATGTCTTTTCTGTGAACTGACACTTCTTATCTGTTGATTTGGAATGTCACCTACATGCTATGTTGAGCCATATATAATTGCCATTTTTATAAGGAATAAGAGATGAAAATTAGCAATTTTATATGGTGTAACTCAGATAGATATATAGGTAGATAGATAGAGTATATATACCTGCATCAAAAATTTAATTAATATGGCTAAAAATGCATAATGACATGTCTTCTTATTCATCTTTTTCAGAAATATCTTGACCATTCTTGAATGTTATTTTTCTACCTATAAAGATATCTTTTTCTAAACAAATTAATATGTCATTTAAAAATGTGTATTTAATTTCACTGATAGTCTAATTTAGGAATAATCAATATCTTTACATGATTGCCTTTCTTTATCCTTATCTTCTGGTATACAAAAGTCTACTCTTGTAAAAATGTCAAATCCTTGATATCTTGGTACACACTTAGTTTTTATTTCATATAGGTCTTCTGTATTTGTATTAATTTTATTTCTGGTATTTTATAAATATTAATATCATTATAATAAGATTTTTTATTTTATTATATCTTCTAATTTGGGGTCTTTAGAGAAAATATTAATTTTTGAATATCAATTTTATAATCTAATACATAATTAAATTTTATTTTTAACAATTTTAGTTAATTTCTTTGAGTTTCCAAATATATAAGCATACCATCCGCATATAACCATAATATTTTATACCTCTCTTTTTCTTACATCAAATGTATCAGCTAGTATTTACAAAACTAATATTCTGTTGTTAAGCAAAATCCTGATTTCTGATTTTATATATATATATATGTATATATACTCACATATTTATGTATATATACACACACATATCAAGAGTTTGTTTCTATAAAATTTGGCTAATAATTTTTATGCAATATACTTGTTAAATTTTATCAAACACAATTTTAAAATACCTTTCACAGAAAATGAAAGGCATTTATGTTTTTTCTCCTTTTAGATCTATTAACAGCTAGTTTTATTAATGGGTTTACTAAAACTGAACCATCCTTGCATTCCAGATACAACTGCTCTTCATTGTGGTATAGTCTTCTTTCATGTGTTACTGAATTCCATTTGCTAATGTAATTTTTAGTTCCATTTTTATATCAATATTCATAAGTAAAATTGGCTTGTAGCTTTATTTGATATTATCAGCGCAATACTGGTCTCAGGCAAAAAGAAATGAAAATTCTCTGTCTCTTTCACGGATCTAGAAAAATTTAGACAACATTGAGTGATCTGATCTTTGAAGATGAGCAGAATTTCCCTCTGAAATTGTCTGGGTATGGTGTTTTGGGGAAGAGCAGAGAAGCTCTTTGGCAAAATTTTTGGTTTTTTCTAAGATACTTAATATACTTTATTTTCTCTTAAATATTTTATTTTAACCTTTTTCTATATAACTTTAAAGTATGTTTATGTTTTCCCAGTTTTTCAATTAAGTAGATTATTGAGAATAGAATATAATAACACTATGAATATATTTTAATCGATTATATGAAGAAAGGCTACAGTGAATCATCAATTTTGACAGATATCTTTGTGTTTATCTCTGTAATGTCTGCAGTTTCTAGACATCAGTAATGGGTAGAATCACAAGACAAACGAAGTAATTTTGTGTGTGTATGTATTGTACACGTCACATGTGTCTAACAGGGCTTCTGACTAAGCATTTCTATCAATAATGGATTTCAATTCACCGTTACGTGTTTCATGAAATCTGAAAGTTGAAATGCACATGCAAAATTATTTATTATGGTCTTATTGTTTTATAGATAGAGAAATTCTGAAAGGTAGACAATTTGCTCAACTTTTCAAGGCTAATAAACAGTTTAGCTAGAACTGAAGACCATGCCTGAGAATCCTAAGATTATTTTCACTTGACTGTATTCCTTTATTTCCTCAAACAGCAAGAAGAATTGTGAGATGGCTAATTTAAATTCTGTAATTTATAGTTTAAATGTATCTAAGGGTGAGATGGCTAATTTAAATTCTATAATTTAGAGTTTAAATGTATCTAAGGGTTTTAAGTTAGTATGACTTCTTCAAATAAAAAATACTGTAAGTTAGAAGATTTTAAAAATTTTTCCTTCAATATGTCTATCAATATAAGTAATTATATTAAAAATAATTTGTGTACATTATAGTTAAGATAGATTCATAATAATTGACAATTGACTTTAACCAATCATTTGTAATGGCTAAAAAAGAGAATAATCTTAGTTGTCAAAATTCATGCAATAACTGTCTTTTCTATTACCATTCTCTTTTTTGAGCCTTATGGTTGGTATTGGGTTATGTAAAGTAAGACACATACAACTGTGGTTTCATAGGTACAGAGAGCTCAGAATTCTGTGAGAATTGAGTGATGAGCCACTCATTCCTGCCATAGCTTGAGATAGTCAAAAGAATATTTTGTAAGCCAACCTTCACCAGCATCTTTCTTGGTAACTACCTGCATCTTATAATAGCTGGTAAGTGTGTGAGGGTGGGGGAAAGACACGGAAGAGATTAACTCAAGAAGATTCTGATCCTATCTTTTCAGATCTTAAATCCTTTTAATATTTTAAATATGCCATAGCTAGACGTCTCTATGCCCCATATCAAACATTAAATTCAGAATGATCAGAATGAGCCACATAGGACAAATACGCCTTCTTCACTTTCCTATTTCACCTACATTCCTTTGTGGCTCTAAATAATACTGAAGCAGGAAAACATTCCTAGGGACATGCTCATGCTGTTAGCTATGACGGAAAAATGTACAGAACTGACAATTACAGAAATTTTCCTTTACAAAACTTCAGGTCATGGAGGAAGACCTACTTGTATTTTTCTGCCTGTTTGTGTTATTAACCACTTTTTAATTAACATAAATTTCTGTCTGAATAATACCATTCCTCAACAGTGAAGTTATCTGACTTCATAACTTCAGTTACAAAGCTTGGTTACTGCATGGTGGACAGTACAGTAAATCTTACCATGATTTTGCACTAAAGCTTGATAAAGAAGAAAGTTGCCAAAACATGAACGACTGCAAAAAAGTCACTGGGTTCCTCCAGGCCTCTGTCCCCTCACCTGTGAAAAGAAAGAGGTGGCCAAATTAACTTGACGATCCATAACTGTCAGTTGCTGAAATGCTACTGAAACTCAGGAATTTGCTTTTTTGCTTATGTCTCTTCTGGGATTGTAGGTTTCGTGTAGCAAGAAGGTGAGAAAGAATAGTTGTAGATAAATAATAAATCATTCTCAACTGATTACTGGATCTAAGAGGGATCCATTATTGAATAATGCAGCAAGAATGTCCCAAATATTCACCAATAGTTTTGCAGCCTTATTCCCTGATAATAGAAAGTTATCTTTAAACTCTTTCCATTATATTTATCCCTTCACTATGGGACAACAACTGAGACTAGATTCTATTCAGACCAGCACAAATTTGGAAATTTCTCTTTACTTTCTCTCTAAATGTCCAGATGTAAGAGTGTGTGGTAGGGGAAGAAACATTTATTTTTACCTTCATATCCTTCATTCCTAAAAATTAAATACCCACCTTGTTATAAAGTTTAAAAGCCAACACTAATTATAGATTTATTTGGATTTTAGGAGATTAACTAGAGAAGATGACTTCTATGGCAAGGGAGAATATTTGTGTGTTGTAATATACAGAACTATAAGTGCACTCAGCATTTGTTCTGTGGTGTTGTTTTCCATTAACCAGTCAGACAGGAATGCTAATGGTGTGTGTGGGGACGATGTCAATATTCATGATGCTGCTGGAAATGTATATAAAATGTGGTTTCCATTACTCCCCACTGGGAGCAATAAGTAACGCTGTGTACAAGGGAAGGACAGCTTGTTCATGAATATGAGCACAGCAGCAAGTTGTATGGGAAGGCAAAACTTCCAGAATTTTATGACTCTTAACTATTCCAGCCCTCAAGTGTCACTATCTGTGACTTGGCTGTGAGTAATGAGAGGCTGCCTTGCCTTTGTCAAACTTTTATCGGGAGCACTGAAAGGCGTATTGCCTACCACCTGTTGCCATCATGCACTGGAAATCTCTAGGATGCCATGTCAGGCAGGAAAATGCTGTTGGTGGTCTCAAAATTATTGCCAATTGCTGGGATAAAATTGTTGTTAGAGTCACATTCCCATTTCTTTATTCAGCAAGGTGAAAAACAGCTCATTGTTTATACATCCTACCATGATGAATTATGAAGACATTCTAATGGAAAGTTTGCCATGGAAACTGCCAGTAAAATGTGGCTAAGAGACATCAAACTGCAGAAGGTACTTTTCAATAATTAGAAGTGTTTATGAACTAGGTACATGGTGAGAGCCATGTACATATAAAACAAGAGGTAAAAATATTCTCAAATTAAATCTCCACAGTAGGAGAAATAAGGGGCTAAGGTAGAGACTGCATTTTGGAAGAAGATATTCTGTATTATGCTAAAATGCTTTTTGGTATTTTTACATTGGCATTTTTTTAATAGTAAGAATGTTCTTACTTTTATTTTTTCTAATGGGAAGTGTAATTATGTATTTTATTTGGAAAACCTTAAATATTAAAAGCCGTAAAGGAAATGGGGGGAATTAATGTTTTTTACGCAAAGTGGCATTCTAAAATGTGTGGCCTATTAGGTAACCTGGAGCTGCCACTACAATGCAGCCCGTGTTTTTGCCTAGAACACAGTGGCAAATGTTAACTGAAGTAGGACTGTGAAGATGGGAATCCAGTTTTGCCACTGTGAGCTGTGTGATCCTGGGCAATTTTTTACGTCTTGAGGCACAGTTCTTATTTTCTAAAGACTGGGCACAAAGATCTTTGCACTGCTTACCTCAAAAAATGGGTGGGGAGAAAGATGAAAGGAAATTATTATCAAAGTGTTTTGAGTAAAATATACTGGAGTAAGTAGAATGATAATGATTTGTTCCTTTATTCAACAAACATTTTACTACATCCCTAATGTATTATGGGTGCTACTTTGGGCACAAGAAATTCAGTAGTTAACAAACACTTCTTGCCCTTATGATCTTACATCTGTATGTAAATGAAAAAACACAGGTAAATTAGCTCATATATAATATAATCTTAGGTAGTCACAGATGATAAGAAAATAGCAAAGCGACAGAAGAAAATAAGAGAGTGATTGTATTTGTGTGCAGAAACTTCTGGATAAGTTGTCCGTGCAGACTTTTCTGATGAAGCGTTTTGGAGTAGAGTCTTAATTACTTGAGAGATGAAACCTGCGAAGATCTGGGGCATGAGAAATAATAGTTAAAGGAGCAGCAAGTACAAGGAACTGAGGAACGAACATATTTTATGTGTCTGAGCAGCAGCAAAGTGGCCAGGGGAGTTGAAGCAGGGTGAGAAGAGTAGCAGGGAGAATACTCATCAATGACACTGGGAAGGCAGCCAGGGCAGATCATGTGTGGGGCTGTCACAGTGACCTAGGATGGCATTTCGAGTGCAATGGGAAACTACTAGAAGTTGTAAGCAATGGAAGCCCAGGCCCTGATTTCTGCTTTCAAGTGATGATTTTGGCTGTCATAGTGTGGCCAGCAGGAGGGAAAATAGAGGCTTCTGCAATAGTCCAGTTCATAGATGATAGTGACTTGGACTAAGGTAGACGCAGTAGAAGTGACGAATTTGGGATATGTCTTGAAGTTGGAACCTAATGAGTTGTGAGATAAATTTCTTATAGTTGGTGCAGTAGACCTTTGAATGTCACCAGGGCGGCTGTCCCAGCTAGAAGTATGAGAAACAGTGAGCCTTTATATTTCTGGGCTCCTCTGACCATGTGGATGCCTCAATCTAGGCACCTTGTTTTGAACCGAATTTAGCGTACCTCAGGGAAGAACTAGGGAAGGAATGGGCAGCTGTATCTACTCGCTTGTCATCTTGACCTTGTCTACTCTCTGCATAATATGTTTGCTGCTTGGTAAGAAACCAAAGTGAAAGCAGCCCAAGCTCCAATTCAATAGGTAATACAATATATTTTCTTGGTGAAAAAAAAAAAAAAACACAAGGAAATTAGCTGCTGGAGAGCCTGTTTTGAACATTAAAGTGTGGAGAGGTACAAAATAGTTATACCGGAGAGTGGGAAAGTAAATTGACTAGGGAAATGTAGTGAGACTAATAAGCACAATAATGACCAACTTGAAATTAGTGTTGATTATTTAACACTAGGCCAGTTAGCATAGCTGTATTCTTCATATACATATATATCTGCTGCATGCCAGGAGCACTGTAGAGAGCTGAATTTAACCACCTTAGGTTTTTTTCAGAAAGTATGACGCAAGAGAAAGGAAAGTGAAGAGCCATGGACTATAAATTGGATGAGGAGGCACGGGGGTGGTAAAGGACACTGAGAAGGTGGCTGGTTCCATAGACAGAAGGACTTCAGAGTGGGCAGACAAGAGGGACGATTCTAGAAAGATAGAAAGTGGTCAGAGATGGAATCCTTGAAATTGGTGATGATATTATTCGTAATCAGCCAGGTTTTATGTATGGCCCTGGGAATGGGTGGCTATACAGACTGTATAGCTTCAAGTATTTTTGGCTGATGATTGATTCTAGCTGGTGGTGTCATATAAACTTTGGAGACTCTAAATTCTTTGTAGAGCATTTTTATTTGTATGTGTGCTTTCTTTATTAACCATGTGTTAAGTCTGGAGTGTCTAGAATATTTCATCTAAAAAGATGAAAGGATGGGACAAATTCTTTTTCTGAAAACCTCACAAAAGATATAGATTGTTTAGGGTCTTTCTGACACGTCAGCCCTCAAGTATAAAAACATTATTTCCTCGAGCTTAAAATTTCATGCTCTAGGATGATGTGTTCGTTGTATACCTTAAATTATTTTGCATTCATTTTTTCCTTCTCCTCCCCCATCTCCTCCTCCTCCTCTTCATCTTCCTCCTCCTTCCCTTTCTCTCATTTTCTCTTTCTTTTTGTTTCCAAATAAAGAGGTAAACATAGATAAATATAAATACATAAATCAGAAGGTAAATAAATGGATAAACAAAATGTCTTTGGAATAGGTCTTAATTTATCTTTTTGCACTCATACTTAACTGAAATCCACTATGAATCAAACTGCATCACTGCTGGATAGTAGCAAGGTTTTTGTTGCTGTTGTTTTGTTTTGTTTTTAGCATCAAAAGGAGTTATATATCCATGAAACGAATACATTCCTAAGGCCTATGAGAGATCAGACTGTAGGTCCATAACTCCCAGAAATTTATGGAATACACATGGAAGACAGAATATTAAACAAGTAGGCTTGTGTTGTAGACAAAGACAAATTAACATAAAAGATATGACTATACAGCCTGGGCAACATAACAAGACCCCATTTCTACCAAAAAAAAAAAAACAGAAAAAAATTATTGGAGTGTGATGGTGTTTATCCGTAGTCCCAGCTACTCGAGGGGCTGAGGTGGGAGTACCACTTGAGCCCTGGAGGTCAAAGCTGCAGTGTACCATGACGATGCCTCTGCACTCCAGCCTGGGCAACAGGGCAAGACCATGTTTCCCCAAAACATACATGATTATATGGTAACATGACTTAATATTTTTTAACCAAATGCACCAGAACTTACACACCAAAAGTGAAAGCTTTCCCCTTCAAAATAGCAATCTAGGCAAGTTATATAATTATTCCAGTGATGTTGACATTGCTGTAGACATTCTGTGAGCCACTCTTCTGGGCTTATCTTTAACTTTATTTTGAATATGTTTAAATGGTGCTGAATTATACTTTGGAAAGATGATTTGGCCACGGGAGGCGACTTAAGGTAATTTGGAGCTGAGGTCAGCAGGAATCAGTTTAAGAGATTTAGACCATAAGTAAGGAATGACCTTAATAAGGACATAGATTGGTTCACTTCCGAGCATTGTAGACTGACTCTGAAGGCAGTTTGCAAAAAGGAAAGACTAGTATTTTGAGCTATGGCACCACCATTAAACAAAATGCCTGACCTACCAGCCAAAGTGACCATTCTGCAGTGGAGGGCTCTCCTCTGGGATATTTGCTTTCTGACCTCAAAGAGAGCAAAGAGTAAGGATGCCTGCCGGTAACATTCAGTTTCCCTATTTCACAATCCCACAGCACACAGACATACAATTTAAAAGTATTTCATTGTTCAACAAAATTAAAATAGCTGATACCAAAATGAGGCCATGGCCAAATTCCTGGAGAATTACCTGCGGCCTGCCTTATGAAATTCCAAAGCTGCAGAGAAAGGGTATGCATTAGCAGCAGCAGCCCAAGTCCTTTCTCCCACAGAATGAATGCATTTCAAGGACATCTCCCATGGTTCATGGCTGTTTCATTCCACGGCTGTCTGTTCTTGAAAACACAGAGGCTCAAAGGACGGCCACCTTCGTAGCTTGTATAGCAGGAATGCTGGTTTCATTAGTGATCAAAACTTGCACTGTGAGAGTCCTGATGTTATTTTTAACATTTCAAGCTCCTTTAGCTGTGATTCTCAGCAAAGTCATTATCCAGAATGCTGTTAGAAGTTGATTTGCTGAAAGTTTGGCCCCGGGAACATCAGGTGTTCTTGCTCTTTGCTCCCCTGTAGGTCAGGAAGCAAATGCCCCATCTCAATTCCTCTTATGTCCAATTTCTATCAGGTGGGTGAGGCGGTTTTCCTCCTCAGTTTCCCTGCTCCAGTCCTGCTGCTCTTTGAAAAAAATAAAAGAGTTTCAAACGTATTATGCCTAGCTAAAGTGTGGTGATCATGTTGTTAATATAAAAATGATACACACTTTGGTCAAGAGATTTTTTTTCTCAAAGTTCTCTGTTATTTTATATCTATCTCCCTAAAATCGTAAGAATCAAATTTTATATAATTGGCAGTAGTTTAATATTAAGGGGGCAGTGTGCTTTTTTAGATATGATGTCTGTTCATTCTTATTTAGAGCACTGAGGAGTTTACATCCCAGACCTAGAAGAGGTGATGATAGTGGCATTGGTGACAACCTTATTGAGATCAAGAAGAAAGGCCCTGGAGAGCAAGGAACTGGGTCAGTAGGAAATTTTTTCAATGACCAGGGATCCATTGTATCCTAGATGTGGCAGTAGTAGTAGTAGTAGCAACAGTGACAGCAATGAGAAATGAAACCTATTGAGACTGTACTCTCTGCTAGTTTATAGATTTTTAAATCTGTTGTCTCATGTAATTCTCTCATCACTATGGGGCCTGAGCAAAAATATTTTACAGACGAGAAAAGCAGAGCACAGAGGGGTTAAGTGACTGCTCAATGTAAAACTGAGAATATGGCAGAGTTGGGATTTGAACCCAATAAACTTGACTCCACAGGCCCATGCTTCCCTGTTACACTGCTCTCTCTCTCCAATTTGCCTAATACATGTGATTTCTGAGAGTGCAGAACTGTACTTCTGAAATTGGTAGTGAACATGGAAGCAGGCAGAAATAAAGTGTGATGATGAACATACAGTCAAAATTCTATCCTGACAGACTCTCTAACCCTACAAAGGCTAGAGTCATTGCTTAGTTGTTCCCACAGAACTTTCTGCTTACCCCATCACAGCCCTTGACTCTGTACTTTATTTCCTGTGTGCCTGTTTCCTCCAGTAAATTCTAAGTTCTTTGAAAGTAAGGGCTATGTTTAAAATAACCAGAATGTAATAGATATATGGTAAATATTTATTGATTTGATGAATAATCACAAATGGAATGGGCACATGTAATATATAGAAAAATTGTTTAAATCCTGATCTAGGATACTGGCTGACACACTGAATTGTCAGATTTCTACTTTTTTTTTTTTCATTGTAATTTTCACTTTTTTATTATTATTATACTTTATGTTCTAGGGTACATGTACACAATGTGCAGGTTTGTTACATATGTATACATGTGCCTCGTTGGTGTTCTGTACCCATTAACTCGTCATTTACATTAGGTATATCTCCTAATGCTATTCCTCCCCCCTACCCCCACCCCAGAACAGGCCCCGGTGTGTGATGTTCCCCTTCCTGTGTCCAAGTGTTCTCATTGTTCAATTCCCACCTATAAGTGAGAACATACGGTGTTTAGTTTTCTGTTCTTGCGATAGTTTGCTGAGAATGATGGTTTCCAGCTTCATCCATGTCCCTACAAAGGACATGCACTCATCCTTTTTTATGGCTGCATAGTATTCCATGGTGTATATGTGCCACATTTGCTTAATCCAGTCTGTCACTGATGGACATTTGGGTTGATTCGAAGTCTTTGCTATTGTGAATAGTGCCGCAATAAACATACGTGTGCATGTGTCTTTATAGCAGCATGATTTATAGTCCTTTGGGTATACACCCAGTAATGGGATGGCTGGGTCAAATGGTATTTCTAGTTCTAGATCCTTGAGGAATCACCACACTGTCTTCCACAATGGTTGAACTAGTTTACAGTCCCACCAACAGTGTAAAAGTGTTCCTATTTCTCCACATCCTCTAGGGCTAATATCCAGAACCTACGAAGAACTCAAACAAGTTTACAAGAAAAAAACAAACAACCCCATCAAAAAGCGGGCAAAGGATATGAACAAATACTTCTCAAAAGAAGACATTTATGTAGCCAACAGACACATGAAAAAATGCTCATCATCACTAGCCATCAGAGAAATGCAAATCAAAACCACAATGAGATACCATCTCACACCAGTTAGAATGGTGATGATTAAAAAGTCAGGAAACAACAGATTCCCATTCTCTATGCAACTGATACAGTTCTTACCTTTCTTCTCTACTCCACAGGCAAACAGGGATATCTGTGGGATGTGTACCCATAAATACAGATAGACAGAAGATAGATGATAGACAGATAGAAGACAGATAAATAGATAGATGATAGGTATGTATATGTGTATATATATATAGGTGTGTGTGTATATATATACACACACATATATAATGTAGGTATGTATGCACAACATTTATATATATAATGTGTGCATATTAGTAGGTTTTCATGCTGCTGATAAAGGCATGAAACTGGGCAATTTACAAAAGAAAGAATTTAATTGGACTTATAGTTCCACGTGGCTAGGGAAGCCTCACAATCATGGAGGAAGGCAAGGAGAAGCAAGTCACGTCTTACATAGATGGCAGCAGGCAAAGAGAGAGAACCTGGGAGGAAAACTCCCCTTTTTGAAACAATCAGATCTCATGAGACTTATTCACTATCACGAGAACAGCACGGGAAAGACTTGCCCCATTATTCAATTACCTCCCACTGAGTTCCTACCACAACATATGCGAATTCAAGATGAGATTTGTGTGGGGACACAGCCAAACCATATGTGTGTGTGTGTGTGTGTGTGTGTGTGTGTGTGTGTGTGTGTGTGTGTGGATAGATAGATAGATAGATAGATAGATACATAGATAGATACATAGATAGAGATATATATATGGATACATAGATACATTATATATAAATAGATAATATTTTCCCAGGTGTCCTCTGTCCTCCATACTTTAAAAAATGATGTATTTTGTATTTACAGCCAACTTATCTTCAACAAAGCACACAAAAACATAAAGTGCAGAAAGGACACTCTATTCAATAAATGGAGCTGGGATAATTGGCAATCCACGTGTAGAAAATGAAACTGAATCATCATCTCTCACATTATATAGAAATCAATTCAAGATGGATCAAAGTCTTAAATCTAAAATCTGAAACTATAAAAATTATAGAAGATAGCATCAGAAAAACTCTTCTACACATTGGCTTAGGCAAAGAATTCATGAATAAGAACCCAAAAGCAAATGCAATAAAATAAAAAATAAACAAATGGGACCTAATAAAACTAAAAAGCTCTGCACAGCTTTAATAATCAGCAATTATCAGCAGTTATCAGAAATAATCAGCAGTTATCAGACAACCCACAGAGAGAAGATATTCACAAACTATGCATCTAACAAAGGACTAATATCCAGTATCTACAGTGAACTCAAACAAATGAGCAAGAAAAACATCAGATAATCCCATCAAAAAGTGGGCAAAGGACATGAATACACAGTTCTCAAAAGAAGATATACAAACTGCCAACAATCATATGAAAAAATGTTCATCATCACTAATTCAGGGAAATGCAAATTAAAACCACAGAGATGCAACCTTACTTCTGCAAGAATGTCCATAATTTAAAAATCAAAAAAGAATAGATGTTAGTGTGAATGCGGTGAAAAGGGAACCCTTTTACACTGCTGGTGGGCTTGTAAAACTAGTACAACCACCATGGAAAACAGTATGGAGATTCCTTAAAGAACTAAAAGTAGAACTACCATTTGATTCTGCAATCCCACTACTCAGTATCTAGCCAAAGGAAAAGAAGTCATTATACAAACACACACACACACTCACACATACACACATTTATGGCAGCATAATTCGCAACTGCAAAGATATGGAAGCAACCTAAATAACTATCAATCAATGAGTGGATAAAGGAAATGTGACATATATACATCATGGAATACTACTCAGTCATAAAATGGAAAGAAATAATGGCTTTTGCAGCAACTTGGATGGAGTTGAAGGGCATTATTCTAAGTGAAGTAATTCAGGAATGGAAAATCAAATACAGTATGTTCTCACTTATAAGTGGGAACTAAACTATGAGGACACAAAAGCTTATAATGGTATAATGGACTTTGGGGACTTGAGGGAAAGGGTGGAAGGGGTGAGAGATAAAAGACTACATTTTGGGTACAGTGTGTACTGCTCAGGTGACAGGTGCAGCAAAGTCTCAGAAATCACCACTAAAGAAATTATCCATGTAAACAAAACCACCTGTTCTCCAAAAGCTATCGAAATTAAAATTTAAAAAAAAATAAAAATAAATACCTATTTTGTTTTAATTTGTTTTTGAGATGGAGTTTCGCTCTTGTTGTCCAGGCTGGAGTGCAATGGCGTGATCTTGGCTCACTGCAACCTCTGCCTCCTGGTTTCAAGTGATTCTCCTGCCTCAGCCTCCTGAGTAACTGGGATTACAGGGACCCTGCCACCACGCCCAGCTAATTTTTTTATATTTTTTGTAGAGACAGGGCTTCACTATGTTAGCCAGGCTGGTCTTGAACTCCTTATCTCAGGCGATCCACCCACCTCAGCCTCCCAAAGTGCTGGGATTTCAGGCGTGAGCCACTGCACCTGGCTTTTAAAATTTTTTGATGTATTTTTAGTTTTTTGTTTTACTTTTGTTTTAGGTTTGGAGTACATGGGCAGGCTTGTTACACAGGTAAACTTGTGTCATGGGAGTTTGTTGTACAGATTATTTTATCACCCGGTTATTAAGTAAGTCTAGTACCCATTAGTTGTCTTTCCTGATCCTCTTCTTCCTCCCACTCTCCACCCTCTGGTAGGCCCCAGTGTCTACTGTTCTCCTCTATCTGTCCGTGTGTTCTCAATTTTGGGTCTGCAAATATCTATGCTGTACCAATTCAAGTTAAGAAAATGATGAAATTTAGAACCATTGAACATTGGCTTAAAATGACTCTGAATTAAAATAATCTGGACATAAGAATTTTAATTTCCCAACATCCCTCATGGAAGCTGCTAAGTGAATGTGAAGAAGGCCTTGGGTGTCAGGACTTACAGTCAGGTGGATTGCACTGCTGCAGATTCATCCACATGCCTGATGAATCCAGATCAGCCAAGCTTAATGTCAGTTTCTACAACTTTAGAAAATAACTGAAAGTTACTGAAATCCAGCAGACAAATCACTTGCTTCTTTCTGGTTCCTGCACCTGCTGCTCAGATTTCTGGTAGGACATGCCTCCCGCTTTCGTTGCCTGATTTTTGAACCTTGTTGCTGAGCCCAGACTGTGATTCCCTGCCTACATCTCTTGCTCCATGCTGTAATTCTTTAATTCCCAGGGATCTTCTGGTTTGGGGCCACCTGCTAATCCCTTTGTACATTCCCTTAGCCTTTCCCTGAACATTCTGGATTTATCTGCTTGCCTTATGCCTGACCCACTTCTTATCCTGATTCCAGCTGTATTTGAGTGGGCCTGAATTTCCCGGCACAGTGGACACCTTTACTAACCTTGGCCACTTCTAGCCAATGACCTCACCAAACCCACCAGCGCTGAGCTCAGGTTGATAGCCAGCTGGCCTCTGTCCTCTCATCAGAGGTGTTGCTGCTGTGCTCTGGCATGGGCCTGCTCCTCTGTGCTAAATCTCTGTATACCAACTCCACACTCCTGGTGGGAAATTTCCTCCTTTTTGCCTCTTTAATTTCCTATGCTGTCTTATAAACCAGCTTTTTGCCACATGGAATTCCTGTTCTCTTTATTCCTACTCCTCTGCCTAGGCAGGCTGAGCCTCAAGCCAAGCTTGTGGTCTCTGAACTTAGGAAACACTCTGATCCCCAAAATAGTTGTCTTTTCAACTACAAAAACCCTAGACAATGATTCTTAAAGTGTGGTCCTGGGTCCAGCAGCAGATGCAGTGCCTGGGAACTTGTTAGAAATGCAATTTTTCATGCCTCACTTCAGATCCATTGACTAAGAAACTCTGGAGGTGGGCTTGGAATTCAACATGTTATCAAGTCCACCAGGTGATTCTAAGGATGCTCAAATCTAAGGACCATTGCCTTAGAGAAATGTCTCCTTTACTCTGGTCTAATCTTCTTTCTCTTCCTGTTGCCTTTTGAGCTTAGGACAGACAGACAAAATTTCTATTTAGTTCCTGTTTCTGAATCCCTGCTTCTCTGGGCTTTGTTGTTGTTGTTGTGTGTGTGTGTGTGTGTATATATATATGTGTGTGTGTGTGTATATATACACACACATACATATACACATATATATACATATATACATATATATATCAGCTTGATCATACTCAGCCACCTTTCCACTGTATATCCCATTGAAACTGCAGCCATGCCAGTGTCAACAGTATATAAGTCCCACTCTGCCAAGTGGCAGCACTGCTGCACACATCCTGCTATATTGTGAGCAATAGCTGGGTAGAGTCATTCTGCAATGCAGAAGCTGACCTCATGTGGTCATTTGTGTCTTTTCATGCCTCTGAGCTATGGCATCCAGGAGGAAGGATACTTAAGAAGTACCAGGGTAGATGAACCCCTCTGCTTACTGCAATTTTAATCATCCTTATTTCTGCTCTCACCCCAAAGAATCCAAACAATTGAGGACCAACTTCAGAAATAAATGAGAACATTTTCATGGTAAAATCAATACTTACAGACTTTTGAAATGTAGTGTCCTGTTGAATATAAACAACTTCATCATACTAGTAGTAGATGCTTGGTTGAAGCCAGCAAGAAGTATATAAAACCTAATAGCACTCCTAATATAAGCAGATAATATAACTCTAGTCATTTTGCATTTATGATCCTACATTTGAAAGGCCAAGGGAAACTGTTCTAGGGCCTGAAGAAAGTGTTTATAGATAATACAGAGCTAGTGCAAACCACTATGGATGATATATCAGGTTAACTCCAGTTAAAAAATTACGTTGGGTAAATTTTTATTTCTAAGCCAATGTTAGCAGTTAGTTTTGACACGAAAAAAATACACCTGAAATCAATGTGTATTTTTATGTGTTTGTTTTTCTCCACACTTCTTCCAAGTAGTCTCATTTCCCTTTGGTGCATCCTAATCTCAATTAACCAAGCAAGTGTATTAGTCTGGAGTTTGAGAAAACATCAGTTTGAGAAGCAATTGAGATGATGTTGTCTGTGACTGGCTGCCACTTAATCTTGCAAACCATCTCTGGATGAGGCTGACTTGGGAGTGTCTTTGGAGGCCTCCACCCATGGTGCCTTTAGATGCAGGCACCTTCTTAATTAGACCAGGAAGGCCTTGTTTTTGCAAATTGCACAATTGCAGTGAAAGCGGGAATGAAATCATGTTTCTGATTTCATGCAGCCAGAAAAGCAGCAACTCCTCCTAAATGTAAACACCACATCTTCGGCCCTGCACTATTGCCCAGCCCCCCTCTACCAAACATCTTTAATCTCTAGGGCATGTTCTGTCAACATCTATATCTGAGCACATTTGATGGACAGGTGGGCAGAGTAGCCAGGAGCCAGCTTGTTTAAGGTTTTTATATTTTGAAGTTTGTATTTTGCCCAGAGCATTCTGGGAAATGACTGGAATTGTAGACCACATAGTGTTTACCTAAGAAATGGCATTCCAGCCTGGATTTTATCACATATCTGGGCCCTAGAGAGAGAAAGTGAAAGTCCAGTTTTTATGAGGCACTCAGTAAGGAGATGGAGGCCAGGTGAGAAGGTTCAGTGCGTGGTTTTGACCTGGCAAAGATAACAGTGCCTGCACAACTCAAAACAGCACTGGGACAATATCGACGGCAAGGGCATCAGTGTTGTTGTGGGGCCTTAGTAGCAATGGAAGTAGTAAGGTGCTGCCCTTTCATGGCTGCCAACATTCAAGGAGAAAAGAAGAGCACATCACCATAAGTCTAGGAGACTCAGAAATATTACAGAGAAATTAGGTTCTAAGGAAGAGTACCAGCAGACTTGGAGTGTTGGTCTAATTTGGCCCATATTTATTCCAATACTGGTAAAATGAGTTGCCCAAGAAAACTCAGGTCTATGAAATCCATTAAGGCGTCAGTCTTGCTTCTCTTTTCTCAGGTCATCTCTTTGCCCCCAGCCTTCCGGAAACTCCACTCCCATAGGATGAAATCCACACCCCTTATCTTAGCACTCCAGATCATTGAGTTGGTCCCCATTGAACTTAGTGATCTTCTCATTCCATTTTCCTAACAGCACTTTGGTCACGTGTATATCAATGTGGTGTCCTCTAACGTGTCTTCTGTCTGCCCCTCTGAATCTTCCTTGCTTATCAAAGCCAGGTCATGCTCTGCCGTTTCCTTGAAGCTTTCTTTGATCATATCAGTCAGTTCCCAGTGATCTTTCACATTCAAATTCTTCCTAAGTTTGAAATTTCCTTCTACATTATTCATTTGGCTTTTAGCATACATTACCTTATGTGTTAGTCATCTTTTCATGGACACATTTTGCTCATCTCTCCAGATGTACTGCAAGCCCATTTACTTCTCTTCAGCCTCCTGCTGGGTCTGGTCCACTGTTGGGCATGTGAGGCTGGTGAGAATTGTTGCATGATTGAGCTACTGATTATCTGACATTGGTATCTTGGTGTGATTGCCTCATGCTTCATTTTTGTTGAGATAAGGGAGCAGCACAGAAAGTCCCAGTAAATGGCTCTTCAGTGCATGAGCATATTTATCAGTACTTTGGCTCTCACTGATTCATGGCCCTCTGGTGTTCATGCCTGCTGCCTCGGTTTTCAGACCATCCCAGGCAGTGGGTGGTTTGAGCCACTTGCTGACTTTTTGAGTGGGAGTGTAGTGTCCTGGGGCAAGGATGAAATCATCAAGCTCATTTTCATTTTTATACATAAATTCCCTGAGGCCTCAATTTATTTTCTTGGAATAAAGTCATATAATGGTAGAATGTCAGAGCAGGGAAGAAACTTATATGTTGCATTGTTATCATTATCATCTTTATCATGGAGCCAGATGGATTTGAGTTTGAATTCATAGTCTTACATTTATGACAACTTCAACCTTGCACAGGTCAGTAACTTTCCTAAGACTGTTTTATCTGCAAAGTGATGATGATACTTTTACTTGGAAAGTTTGCTGGTGGAGATTAAGTATATTATTGCATGTGAAGTATCAAGAGTCACAACTGACATGTAGCAGGTGCCTAATAAATAATAACTGCAATATCAATTATTAACCAACTAAATAAATTTAGTATGTTTCTTATAATAGGTATCAGGGATATAAAAGGATTATCATACATAGCCTTTTCCACAGATGCCATTAAATTCAGTTACAGAAATAGAACATAAATATAAAAGATAATGAAATTTAAATTTGACCAAAATTAATGAAATTCTGCTAATGTGACAGGTACAAGGACAAGTCCACGCTACACAAAGATAACACACATGCTGCCTCCTCTCAAGGAGCTGTCAGTAGTACCAGGAAACCAGATGCAATTTGAAGTGACAAATAGGGGAAATACAGGTATATGTGTTATATAGATCTCAGAGTCCTTTTGTCTACAAGTAATAACTTTGAAAAAGTTCAAACTCTCTTAAGCATTAAAGGTGATACATTGTTTTAATATGAATAAGTTCAGACTAAGGACTGCGAGGCGACCACTAACATCTTGGTCTATGTAAATCTAGCTGTAAAATGCATAAACTGCATGACCCTGTGTAGTGGACCCCCATATGGTAGGATTCAGGGTTGGTGGGCCAGTAGTTCAACAATGTCACCAGGGACTTAGATTTTTTTGCTCTTTTCTTTCTTCCGTCTACCATGGTAGCTTTAAACTTGGTGTTGTAGTTTCGTTCATGATGGTCATTAAAGTTCCTTGTTTCCTTTTTGTGTCCAGAAAAATAGATTTAAAAAATGGACGTGGGCTGGGCACAGTGGCTCATGCCTGTAATCCCAACACTTTGGGAGGCCAAGGCGGGTAGATCACAAGGTCGGGAGTTCAAGACCAGCCTGACCAACATGGTGAAACCCTGTCTCTACTAAAAATACAAAAATTAGCTGGGTGTGGTGGTGTGCATCTATAATCCCAGCTACTCAGGAGGCTAAGGCAGGAAAACTGCTTCAACCCGGGAGGCGGAGGCTGCAGTGAGCCATGATTATGCCATTGCACTCCAGCCTAGGCAACGGAGAGAGACTCCATCTCAAAAAAACAAACAAATAAAAAAGGAAGTTGGGTGAGGTAGGCAGAAAATCAAAAATCTTTTTATTTACTGGTCCAACCTTTTCACTTAGCCAAGGATAATATCATGTGGGATTGGCTTATGTTTGGGTTTCTGAACCACCAATAATCTTTGTTGCCCCCATCTAATCAAGGTACACCTTTGGACCTAGGGTCAGTGCCCTAAACCACTTGACTGCTACACAAATGCTACACAAATGATGAATACACATTGGAGGGTCACAAGCAATATGCAGCACTGGGCCTAAGTACAGTATGAGACCAGTTGACCTCATGGCTTTATTTATACAGTCATGTGTTGCTTTACAAAAGGGATACGTTTTAAGAAATGCATCGTGAGGTGATTTTGTTGTTATGTGAACATCAGAGTATACTTACACAAACCTCGATGGTACAGGCTGTATGGTATAAAGTATTGCTCCTGGGTTACAAACCTGCACATCATGTTACTGTACTGAATACTGTAGGCAATTATAACACAATGGTAAGTACTTGTGCATCTAAACATAACTAAATGTAGAAAAGGTAAAAATGCAGTTCTATAATCTTATGGGCCCACAGTTATTCATGTAGTTTGTCATCAACCTAAACATCCTTATGTGGCACATGACTATACATTGTTTCTCTTTATCAATAATCTTCATCCTGGACTAGTTATGCCAAGGTGATAAAACATATATTATCTTTCACTGAATTACAATGCCTAAATTATATATATCCCCCATTAGGAAAGCAGGCAGTGTTAGTTATGGAAATGATGGATGGGGTGGGTCCTACTGACCTACTAGCTAAAATAAGGTTTTTAGATTTTTGTCAGTTGTTTTTCTAAACATTTCAGGGTTTTATTTCAGTATTCCTATTCAGAATACAAGTAAGATACCCGTTAGATATTCAGTCATCAATAGTGAGAAATTAAATCTGGCAATAATTAGTGGGTGTTAAAGGATAAACAGGATTTCACCCGGCAAAATAGGTGATGAAAAGAATTTCTCAGGCAGAGGGAGCATCCTAAGTGCAGGTAAAGAGGCCAAAAAATGATGCGATGTGTTTGTGAAATGGTGAATGCTCCAGGACTGTTATAACCTTAGACTTGTAGAGAAGGAAAGTGATGAGTTATGAATCTAGAAGTAAAGTTTGAGGCTTGTACTGGTCAATTGCTTCATTGTAAACAAGAGACACTGTGATTGGCTGGCTTATGTCCAAGAAAAGAAAGCACGTGTTTAAACAGATCAAGAGTAACTCACAGAATCTTCTAAAAATCTGGAAAATCAGGCACAGAACACAGACAAAGAAAAGAGAAGCTAAGCAACCTAAGCCACAGCAAATTAACCCCCAGATCAGCCTTGGGATGACACCAATGTCCGCACCATGCTACAGCTTCTGTACAGACACCTCTGGATGCTGGCCCCACCATTAGCAGCTGCAGTTGCTGCAGTCCCACCACCAACATGAATCCTTCACTGCTTCTCCACATTGCTCACTCCCATTTCAAAGTCAGAAACAGGCATACCTGAGATTCTTAACCTAAGTTGCAAGTTAGGTGCCTAATACAAGGAAAGCTGGTAAATTGAGGATGTTTTCCAAAAAGGAGGGTTATTTCCCAAGCTTACAAAACATTTGTAATTAAGTCTTTCATCAATGGAGAATGCTACTGCTGATGGCAAAAGTGATGGGGAGAATGATGACAATAGTGGCCATTACCACAGAGTGAATACTTACCTGATGCTTACCCTGACAACCACTTGAGGATGAGCATTATTATTTCCATTTTACACACAGGAAAACTGTCCGCGATGGGTTAACCGTATAACGTACTTTCAGGGGATGTGGCATAATTAATATGCTCTAGAACAATCCCTTTCACAGCTGCATGAAGGACAATTAGGAGTGGAGAGATTGTAGTCAAAGAGACTCAAGAGAGGATGACAGACTAGAAGAGCAGAAAAGGAAGAATTAGAGCAGTTTTCTCTAACTTCAGTGTGCATCACAGTCACCTGGGGGCTTGTTAAAACCCAGGTCACTGGGTTCACACCCCAGAGTTTCTGAGTCAGCAGGTCTGGCTGGCCTAGGAATTTACAACTCTAACAAATTTCAAGTTGATGCTGCTGTTATACTGGTACAGAGGTAAGTTTTAAATTAAATGGATTCAATATATCTAAATTAAATGGATTAAAGAACTGTTCCCCAAATTCAGTAACATATGACACCCTTTTCATGAAACATATTATTGAGACTACCAATACCTCTCCACTATTTTTATCATATTACTTAAAATATAAAGATTCAAAATTAGGCACAAACTCTTTAGGCTATAGCTCACATACAACAATAAAACCTAAACCATATTTAAATTAAATACAAACAACATTGTGAAATTAATAAAATTCAAATTAACATTCATTTAAATATAACATTATATTGGTCTACTGAAATTAAATGGCGGTTGTTTCATTTAATAGAAAACAACATATAGCCTCAAAACTAATTTTATTTTTAATCTACTTTCATAATACTTGTGGAAGAAATGACCATTTGCATAAGTATATTCTACAAAGTGGTATATCAATAACTTCAAGGCTCTGTTTCCAACCTTAAACTTAATCAAAACTCTGCCAGTGAGCACTTTCAATAACGGCAGTTTCAATAAGATGTTTTCTGGTACCTCTGTGAAGTGAGTTTCTTGTGTATTCTAAGAGAATTGTGACATTATCAAAATCTGGCTTAAATAGTTACCTAATGTGGTTATTATTAAACTTGGGAACATAAAATTTCTCATAACATATTTACAACTGTACTTCTGCTGCTAGGGATCTGGTACAAATTAATATTTGCCATGATCTGTTCTGCGTCAATCTTTAATTCACATCACAGATACGAAAATAAATGGCAAGGCACATGTATATTAACCCTTTTAGTTCAGCATTTCTTACTACCACATGCCACCTGATGTTTCCATTCTACTTTTGCTACACTTTTCTCGAACTACTGAAAAACTTATTTATATAGAATATGACTGCTTTTGGGTTCTCTAGAATCCATCTTTAAGACAAGAATTCTAGTAAATGAAATTGATTAGGAAGTGTTCTCACGAAAAACTAAGTAGGCGAGTGAAGAAATGGGACAAGCTAGGAAAGAAAGCCAAGTGAGGGCATAATACCAAGGAAAGTCCTGCAGAGAAGATCTTTGGCTGAATCCTGCAGAGGGTCTCTGAAGATGGAATGGGTCACACTCTAGAGTTCTCCTGACTAAGGACTAGGGAGCCTAAATATTTATATGCATGCATTCATCGCACCTATTAGTCATTGGATACAGGCTGTCCCTAGAAAGACATAATTACCAAGCACTTCAGGAAGGCAGTCTCTAGCAGCCTGAGGGCTTCCCTCTGACAAAGATATACAGGTGCCGTCTGCTGAGTGTGAAAGCAGGCCATGAATCAGTGTGCACGAAAATGGTAAGGGGATTGGAGGGGATATGGGTGGAGAACTGACATTGTCAACTACAACATCCTAGGACACTATTTGGCCTTTACTTATGAATATATAATTTATTGTTCCTTGACTCCAAATCTACTCTTCTTTATCTTATACTACTGGAGCTAGACCCTGTGAATATTTCTCTATTACTAGCTGAATCCATGTTAGGTTTTGTCAATAGAGGATATTGACAAAATTGAGGCTTGTATTGGTCAATTGCTCCATTGTAAGCAAGAGACACTGTGATTGGCTGGCTTATGCCCAAGAAAAGAAAGCACGTGTTTAAATAGATCAAGAGTAACTCACAGAATCTTCTAAAAACCTGGAAAATCAGGCACAGAACACAAGCAAAGAAAAGAGAAGCTAAGCAACCTAAGCCACAGCAAATTATGCTAAGCACAGCAACAGGGAGGGCCTTTTACCACGGGTTCTAATGTGCTGTTTGGGGAGTAGCTGCCTGAATATCAAAACTGAGAGGCCTAGGGGAACTCACCTCAGTACCTCTCATGCAACACCTGTAGCCTACATTACAAGTTTCTCCAACCACTGAACAGACTGTCTCTATGGACCAGCTGGGACCCACTCTCACCTTTCCCCAAGCCTTTCAGCTACCCAGTGAACTAATTCTAGAAACCAGCTCCAGTCTATGCCTTCTGGCAAGTTTCCTTGCTCCCAGCAGGCAACACATTTCTGTGACAACACTATCTGCAATAAGGTCTGAATCTCAGCTTTGGCTGAGTCCTTTTGAGTCATATATATATATATATATAGAGTCCTTGTTCACTTTGTCTCAGCTCTATAGGTCATAGCTTCTTTTTGCATTTGGTATATCTGTATCCTTAAGAATCTTATTTTATTCCTTTTGATAGTTAACCAGCATTTAGTAGTATTATATATATTTTTTCTCTTCAAATTATTGATGTGATTTTTGTCTTCTGACTGAACCCTGACTGATTAAATGGATACTGAAATTGTGTGATGCTTAGTAATAAAGTTTCATCAAGCTCTAAAACATAAATTTTTTAAATACATGGAATTTTGGATCCCAAAAAAATATGGCAAAAATCAATTTGAGAATCATAGGATTAGAGGGACTTTTTTTCTCCTGAAAAATTTACAAGACTTGATAACTAATTGAATTTTACCATCTAAGAAAATAGTAAAATGAAATAACAGAATGTTTTGCTTGGGAAGACTTGGTGCTTGGTGATTGTTTCAGGTGAGTACTCCAAGCAGCTGCTGAGAGGAAGTCACAAGTGCAAGGGATTTACTTGGTGAGAGGGAAGAAGAGAAGGCAGGGAAAGGCTTCAGACCATGATACAGGGCCAACACCTTTGAAAGCATAGAGGGAAGAAAACAGGATTGAAGAGGGAAAGCCTCAGATATCAGTACACCTCTGCAGAAGCCCTGACTTGTCCAGCAGGGAGCTCTGGTGCAATGATTGTAGAAGAGGCGTGCTTCTGCTTGAAACCCACCCATGTCTTCTCATCTGATGCAAAATAAAATCTGAAGTCTACCATGGCTTACAAGCCCTCTACAAACAAACCCCTAGTATATTTCTTATGTTACCGCCTACTGCTCTTCCTCCTGACTCTTCCTCTTAGTGAGTCTTAGACACCAAGCATACTCCTGCCTCAGAGTCTTTCCACTTGCTGTTCCCAATGCCTGGAATGTCCTTCCCTCAGATTTTGGCATGGCTTGCTCGCTTTCTTCAAGTCTCTGCTTAAATATCACCTTCTCATTGGGGCTTCCCCTGGCAACTCTATTAACACCTTTCCCGTAATTCTCTGCCCCCCTTACATCGATACCTGTTGCATCTTCTCACTCATCACCAAATGACATGCTGTTTGCTTGTGTATGTGTTCTGTGTATATATCCTCTCACTAGAATATGAGCTGGATGAAAACTAGGATTCTGTTCATTTACTGCCATATGTCCAGCAACAAGAACAATTCCTGACACATAGTAGACACTTAATAAATATTTGTTAAATGAGTGCATGAATGAATGAATTGATTAAGCTGAAGAGTTGGGCAAGAACAAGATCAAAAAAAGCAAATCATTTTTAAGCAGGCAGATTGGCATGACCAGACAGTTTGTTAAGAAGCTCATTTGGACTGAACAAGGAAGTATGGGATGCAGGGCAACAGATAAAAGGCGATTGTGATGATCCCAGTGAGTGATGATACAGGCTTGAGCTATGATTATGGTAGTGGAGATAAAGAGATGTGAGGTATTTAAGAGGTGAAATCAATTGTGAAATACTGAATATTGAAGGATGAAGAAAACGAAGATATCAGATATGACAACAGAACAAAGTAGAGAGAGGACACTGGAATAATGAGATTTTGCAAGGATGATTATGAGATCATTCCTGACCATATACAGTTTAAAATCGAGACATCAAGGATGCATATGGACAATAATGTATGGAGCTCAGAGAAGAAATCCTAGATGATTATATAAGTTTATAAACCACGTGCATATAGATAATTATTGAAGTTTTAGGCACAGATGGAATTGCTTAGGAAGATAATGGGGAATAAAAGAAAAGAATCTCCAGAAATAAGCCTTAAAGAATTACAATATTTAATGGCTAGGCCAAGGATTTTAATCCTCAGGAGACAGAGAGGAGGCAGCACATAAGTAGAATAAAACTAAGATTATTATGTCAAGAAAGTCAAGGGAAGAGAGAGTTTCAAAAATGAGAATATCAAATTCTACCAAAAGATTAAATGAAATCCAGTTGGATTTGGCAATGTGAAAGTCACTGGAGGCCTTGATGAGAGATTTGATGGGGTTAATGAAACTAAACATAACTTGGAGTGGGTTGAAAAGTAAGGAGAAGGGAAGTCAGCAAGTAGAGACAACACTATCTAGAAGTTCAGAATGTCTGGGTCCAGACTAAATGGAGGAAGTGTATTTAACCCTATCTTTCCCATGAACTGCAATTTAAAATCTTGGGTTAAACACATAAGGCAATGATCAGAAAACTCCGAAAGGCTGATAAATGCAGGTAGCCCAATAAAGACATCTAGACTCGAGAGGCGACCAGGCAAAATATTTGAACAGACTGATCACCAAAAAAGATACACAGACGGCAAATAAGCACATTAAAAGATGCTTAACATCATTAGTTATTAGGAAAATCCAAATTAAATCTTCAGTGAAATACCACTACATGTCTAGTAGGAGACTAAAATTAAAAATACCTACTCAAGTGATGGCAAGGATGTAAACCAACAGGAACTCTCATATCTCATTAGTGGAAATGTAAAATAGTACAGTCACTGTAGAAAACCATTTGGCAGTTTCTTATGGAATTAAACACCCTAAGTCCTCTGGATCCTAAGTCCTAAGTCATCTTACACCACAAGTCCTTGTTCTGCTTTGCCCATGCCATACTCTGTCATTTTTTTTTTCTCGTCTCTTGGATCTTTTGCATGATCCTGCTATGACTATCTTCAATTTGCACTGACTCTCAGAGCTTGCCTGCTTCTATAAATTCTGTAACCGACTGTACTGCTGTAGTTCAGGCTGGGGCTCGGCACCTGGCCAAATCTCTGTAGCTTGGAAAACCGCCTGCTGGCCCTGAACTCCATAAGAAGGAATCAGACCAGACACACCTGGAGGAAGTGACCTTGGCATATAACTTAAAGGAAGAAAAAAGAAAACTTGCATTTGCTGGACACACACACACACACAAAAGGTCATTCTAAGGAATTAAGATAGCCTGTGCAGAGATTCTACAATAAAAGAGAGAGGAGAGGGCCAAATCTATATAGCCTAAATTGTAAAGCACAGCACTAATGTCTGGGGACACACTGTACAGGAAAAAAATATATCAAATGTTGAGCCCCATGTGTTACAACCTCTGCTTTAGAAAGAATATCTAATAATATTTCACAGTTCAGTCTTCTCATGCAGACACATCAGTTAAATAATGAACTTTCAATAACAGCACAAAATGTCATCAGGTTAACAGACATGTCTGCCATTTTCTCTTGCACGTGTTAAATAAATCCATTTGGTATTGATTTCACAGCTAAGTTTCAGCCTTAATGTAATTTTACCGCCAAAGGAGATAAACAGTTCCTAGAAAAACTTGAACATGTTATTTTACTCATCAGACGAGTCCTATACAGATTACTAGGCAACCTGATCCATTGGGTGTTTCACTACAAAAGCTACCAGCTTGGAGGCTTACCATGTCCAGCTGGAGCTGTACTACAGGGACTGAAAAACAAGGACAATGTAAGAAATTCTAAGGAAAAAATGTATATAAGATACAGTCTAAGTTCCAGCATATTTCTGACTCATGATCACTGCTGCTATGCAAAGATAATAATAAAGGAAGACATCTCACCCCAGAGTTCTGGCATTTGACCCTGGAGGTCTAGACAGATGTAATTTCATGTGGCAATATCCCCCTATAGACACATTGTGGCCAACTCACTGGGCAAACTGGTTTTTCACAATGAGTGATTTCCCAATGGCTGGAGCTTGAGAAAGTATGAGAATCAATCCCTTCTATATACCATGGTCTCACTTGTCTCTGAGTTTTTCTTTACCAGAGACACTCCTAGATTCAGTATACTCCCTCCCTTAAACTTGAGCAAAAAGGATCCTTTTCTAGTCCCATGCTTACAGCAATATTTCTCAAATTGTTCCCAGAACAGCAGGATCAGTATTATCTACAGATTTGTTAGAAAGGCAAATTCTTAGAGCACAACCCAGACCTAGTCAATCAGAAACCCAGCGTGTTTTAATAAACCCTCCAGATAATTCTGATTAATCTTAAAGTTTGGGAACCAATGCATTGTGGGCCCTAGTCTGGTCCTCTTCTAGCAGTGCTCCTCCTCATAGAATGAGAAGTCCACAGAGCCTAGGGAGGTATTCCCCCCAGCCCCCTACTTCCACAGAAGTGTTGCCTCTCCATTCCAGATCCCTTTCTTGCTACTTGGAACCTAAGAACTCACTGCCCAAGTGGCCTCAAGTCTGCTTCCAGGGTCTGCCTTCTCTAAGTCTGTCCTGCAAATTGGCCTGGTCACAATTCTTAGAGTTGCCAAGACGGAGCTGAGAAGAGTGGAATCATGTAGATGAAGATGTCTGTCCACAAGACCCCACCACACTGATGGAGCTGGGGGTGGGAAGCAAAGGGAGCTAGTCTCTGAGTAGGGAGGAAGCCAGGAAGCAACAATCCCTGTGCTATTCCATTTCAACACAGAACTTTGGAGAAAGTCTGACAATTTCAAATTTGAGCTCAGTCTTACAGGTTGTTATTAAGAGATCTTTTTCGAGGAAGGAAGAATAATACATAATTGACTTAGTTCATTAGTTTGATTTATAATTTTCAAATATTTAGACCTATGGTATCATTAAAAGATAAACTGGGACACAATAAAAGTTTTAAAGAGTTTCTTTGGGCAAATAGAGATTTATGAATCAGGAAGCTCCAAAAAGAGGTTTCAGGCTCTGATGAAGAAGCACAGGGGACAGGCTTTTATAGGGCAAATGCAGAGGTGAAGCAAACAAAATATTTGATTGGTTATATTCCTACAGTTGCCTTATTTGGCTCAACCCACTGTAAAATACTTAGTTATATAATTATGAGTTAGTGGCTTCCCATTGGTTGAGCTGCAGTTTTATTTTTCTCTAATAAGCAAGGATTTACAAGAAATGATACAACTTTCACTTATGTTTTCAATTCGAGCTAGGTTAGGGTTACTGTCAAGGCCTAGCTGTCTTTGTCTGCTCAAGGAATTCTGAGGGTTGGTCTCCATTTTAATTTACCTTAACAATATGTAGGCTCTATTTGTATACTCTCCCTGGACCCTGCAAAAGTTAAGGGAGGGCCTATTTGCTGTATCTATTTGCTTATCTTTTGCTAACATTGAGGCCTCAGCAAAATTACCTTTTCTTTACAGAAGGCTTCCCTGGTCCCCTAATGTACGCTCTGATTAGAAGCATCTGGTTTGTGCTCCCATGTCTCTTCGTAATTCTTTGCCCTGTGACTCATCAACTTTCCTATCATCACTTAATTTATTTTATGCTGTTTCTTCTAATGAACTGTGAAGTCCAAGAAGGCATCCATTCTGTATTTAGTATATAGCATAGTGCCTTGCATACAAAATACTAAATAATGAGGGAGTTAATTATGATGATAAGAATAACAAACTTATATAGCCCTCACTATACTATCTGGCAGGCAGTACTCTAAGTATATACATATGTATATTTCATTTAGTCCTAATAACCCTATGAGACAGGTATCACCATTATCTCCATTTTAAAATAAAGGAAGAAAGTTAATACAGTTATTTTTCTCTGCCCAAATCTCAGGGTGAATTGTAATTCCCAATGCTGGAGGTGGGGCCCGGTGGGAGGCGTTTGGATCATGGGGGCAGGTTATAGCTTTGTGCTGTCTTTGTGACAGTGAATTCTTGTGAGATCTAGTCATTTAAAGGTGTGTAGTACCTCTCCCACTCTCTCTCTCTCTTTTTCTCTCTCTCTCTCTCTCACTTGCTTCTGCTTTCACCATGAAATGTGCCTGCTCCTATGTCACCGTCTACCATAATTGTAAGCTTCCTGAGGTCTCCCTAAATGTCTAGCAGAAGAGAACACCATGCTTTCTATAAAGGCTTCAGAACTGTAACCCAATTAAACCTCTTTTCTTTATAAATTACCTAGTCCCAGGTATTTCTTTATAGTAATGCAAGAATGGCCTAATACAGCAAATTGGTACCAGGAGCGGGGCATTACTATAAAGATACCTGAAAATGTGGGAGCAGCTTTGGAACTGGGTAACGGGCAGAGGTTGGAAGAGTTTGGAGGGCTCAGAAGAAGATACAAAGATGAAGGAACATATTGAACTTCCTAGAGACTGGTAGATGGTTGTGACCAAAATGCTGATAGTGATATGGACAGTGAAGTCCAGGCTGAGGAGATCTCAGATGGAAATGAGGAACTTATTGGAAAATAGAGCAAAGGTCATGCATGTTATGCCTTAACAAATAACTTGGCTGCATTGTGCTAGGGATCTGTGCAAGTTTGAATTTCAGAGTAATGATTTAGGGTATCTGGCAGAAAAAAATTTCTAAGCAGCAAGGCATTCAAGATATGGCCTGGCTGCTTCTAACAACCTATACTCATATTTTGAAGCAAAGGGATGACTTAAAGTTGAAACTCGTATTTAAAAGGAAAGTAGAGAATAAAAGTTTGGAAAATTTTTATCCTGTCCCTGTGTGAGAAAGAAAAAGCTTTTTAGAGAGAAGAACTCAAGCAGGCTGAGGAGCAACCACTTGCTAGAGAAATTTGCATAACTAAAAGCAAGCCAAATGCTGACAGCCAAGACAACGGGAAAAAGGCCTTGAAGGCATTTCAGAGACTTTTGTGGCAGCCCTTCCCATCATAGACCTGGAGGCCTAGGAAGGAAAAATGGTTTTGTGGGTCATGCCCAGAGCCTCACTGTCCTGCACAGCCTTGGGACATTGCTTTCCACAATCCAGCAACTTCAAGTCTATCTGGGGCTCAAAGGGATTCAGGTACAGTTTGAGCTTCCTTTGGAGAATGGAAGCCATAAGCCTTGGTGGCTTCCTGTGGTGTTAAGCCTGCTGGTGTGCAGAATTCAACAGTAAAAGAGACTTGACATTCTCTGCCTCGATTTCAGAGGATGTATGGAAAGGTCTGGGTGTCCAGGCAGAAGCCTGCTACAGGAGTGAAGCCCCACAGAGAACCTCTATTAGGGCAGTGCAGAGGGAAAATGTAGACTTGGAGGCCCCACACAGACTCCCCACTAAGGCACTGCCTAGTGGAGGTGTGAGAAGGGGACCACCATCCTCCAGACCCCAGAATGGTAGATCCACCACCAGCTTGCACCTTGCTCCTGGAAAAGCTTCAGGCATTCAACAACCTGTGATAGCAGCCACAGGGGCTGTACCCTCCAAAGCCACAGAGCAGAGCTGCTCAAAACCTTGGGAGCCCACCCTTTGTACCAATATGCCCTGGATGTGAGACATGGAGTCAGAGGAAATTATTTAGGAGCTTTAAGTTTAATGACTGACCTCCTGAGTTTCGAACCTACATGGCGCCTGTTGCCCCATTCTATTGGTCAATTTCTGTCTTTTGGAATGGGAATATACACCCATTGTTTCTTGGAAGTAAATGACTTGTTTTTTATTTTATTGACTCATAGGTAGAAGGAATCCAGTGAGACTTTGGACTTTGAACTTCTGTGTTAATGCTGGAATTAGTTAAGGCTTTGAGGAGCTATTGAGAAAGTATGATTGTAGTTTTCAATGTGAGAAGGACATGAGATTTGGGAGGGGCCAGGAGCAAAACTATATAGTTTGAATATTTGTTTCTGCTCAGATCTCATGTTGAATTGTAATCCTCAATGCTGGAGGTGGGGCCTGGTGGAAGGTGTTTGGCTCTTGGAGAAGGATCACAGCTTGGTGCTATCTTTATGATAGTGAGTTCTCATGAGATTTTGTGTTTTTTTAAATGTATGGCACCTCCCCCACTCTCCCTTGATTGTTTCTGCTTTCACCATGAGATGTGCCTGCTACCCTTTGCCTTCCACCACGACTATAAGCTTCCTGAGGCTTCCCTAAGGGCTGAGCAAATGCCGGCACCATAATTTCTGTATAGCTTGCAGAACCATGAGCCAACCAAACCTCTGTTCTTTATAAATTACCCAGTCTCAGGTGTTTCTTTTGAGCAATGCAACAACAGCCAAATACACAGGTCAAGAGAGCTTAGTACTTAGTCTTAATAGTCACACAAGTGGAAGGATCAAGACTTCAAATATGAGTAGATTGGATTTTCTAGGTTTTAAATGAGTGACTAGATGAATGAATGAATGAATGAGTAGCCAAAACTAGTACAAGACATATTCTAAATAATGCTGCCTATGAAAAACAGACAAACCAAATTTATCTATGGTTGTTAATTTTATGCATTAATTTGATTGGGCTCTCTTGCATTTTTTATTTCATTCATAAATATTTCAGGGGCAGGAATTCTGTTTGGTTCTTTTTTATGATATCCATCTATTGTTAAATTTCTTGTTATGAATTGATTTCCTGATTTTGTTGATTTACCTCTCTGTATTCTCTTGTATCTTGCTGAGTTTCCTCAAGATCATTATTTTAAATTCCTTTTCTGGCAACTCATGGATTTCCTTTTATTTAAGGTCTATTACTGAAGAGTTACTGTGTTTCTTTGGTAGTGTCATATTTCCTTGCTTTTTCATATTTCTTGTGTTCCTCTGTGTCAATGTTTCTGCAACTGGTGTAATAATTTCTCTTGCAAACTTCATAGAGTGGCTTTTGTAAGGAAAGGCTTTCACTTGCAGTTGGGCTTTAGTGTAACATTTGGTGTGGTGACTCTGTTTTAGGATAGTTACAGTGGTATAGTCACTGTGCAACTCCTTCAGCTGCAATCAACCTCAGCAATAACTGTGAGTGACTCAATGGCCTGGCCTGCCAAAGTTTGTAGCAGCAGTGGTGGGGATGTAGACTGTTAAAGTCCTCAGTGGCAAGAGTTTTGGGGGCCCTTCTATTCTTATTTTCCCCACAATGGAAAGACTGAGCTAAGGTGATCCTTCTTGGTGTTGAGTCTGACACAGCCTATAAGCAGCTTCAGCATCACTGGGTTTCAAGTGCAGGTACTTAAGGTACCTGTGGAGCTGGGTTCCTAGGCGTGGGGTCTCACAAACCAAATGTGGCACCTGGATCTTGAGGTATAAGTTCATTCTCTGTGGCAGGATTGGATGTAAACTTCCAACAGAACCAAGATCTGTGACTCTGAAGGATGCTGCAGCAGCTCACCATCAGGGGTCCAAGTTTTTCTCTGTTATTATGATCCTAGGGAGAAGGGCACAGCACTGGTTCAGCTTCAGGGAAGAAGAGAAGATCTGGAGGTTTGGGCCTGTGGAGCAGGGTACAGCTGCAATCAGGGAACCAGAGTCAAAAAAAACAGTCCTAGGAGATGAGGCACCATGTAGTGGTGATTCTAGACCCTGGGACAGTGGGACTGAAAAGTATCCCAGACTCTGTGACAGCAGGAGCAGCAGCAGCAAGGACTCCAGAATAGTGGAGTGCAGCTGTCATTTAGACCCTGGGCGAAGGTGAGCAGTTCAGTGATGAGTTCACTCCCCAGGGAGAGAAGTATCTTAGCACCTCAGTCTCTAGAGGGCTAGTCCAGTTCCAAGAAAGCAGGATATGAGAGTTTTTTGGCCTACAAGGTTTGGTGTCTCAGCTTAGCCACTGCTCTGTTTCCCTGAGATGCAGGGTACTACATCAGCCCTGTCCTGGGATTCACAACTGTCCAGTTCATTAATTTCTTAGGGGTCAATGTGCCATTTCAGCTCAGGCCTGGGGAAGCGTGACTGCTCTGGCCCACCAAGGTACAATTTTCCCAGGAGACAGGCTACCAATGTAGCACAGGCACAGGGGGTATGACTGCTCTGGGTTGCCAAGGCACCATTTCTCCTAATTGTCAGGTGTTGCTTCAGCTCTGGCACATGAGGGCAGGGCACAGAAGCTACTGAGAAGCGACTGTACCCCCAAGGCACCATTTCCCCAGGAAAGAATGTGCAGCTTCGATTCCACCTTGAGAGGATGGCACACAGCTGCCACTGGGAGGGGTAGGTGGAGCAGCTCTACTGCCCACTTGGCCCCACAGTTAAGGGTGTAACAGCTGCTCATAGATCAGTTTAAGAATGTCTGGACACAGGAAAAGGGTGATTCTGTGGCAGCTTAGACTCAGGGATGAAAGGGTGCCCTGGCTACTCACCCCTGGAGCAGAACATACTCCAGCAGTAGTTCAATTTCCAAAATGGTATAGTGCAGTAGGCACATGGACCACAGGGAGCAGGACACAGTGCTGTCTCCTTCGTTAGCAGGAGTACAGCCATGTGGATTCCAGGCAGCTTCCTTAGCTGGGCTTAGTGCCTGTGAGGACTGCAGGGGTCTCCAGTGGTCAGGACTAAAGTTGTCCAAGGTGCAGATGGGGGCTGCTGGACTCCTCATGCTTACCTTTGTGCTGAAGGAAGGTGTTCCTCCTGGTTGCCTGCTGATCTGGGCTTGAGGATGGAGTTGTAGAGGCCTGGTGTTTCCGTTCATTCTCTATGTGGCAGTTCTGAGTTTCTGTGCTCACCAAAGTTTCTGTGACTTCTTTGATGTACTCTGGTGCTCTCCTTCAGTGATTTTCATCAAAATGTACTTGTTTATTTGTTGTTTTGGCTTTATTTGCCAGGAAGGGGGCTTTGGGGACACAAGCATTAGGGGTTTTTACTGGGTCATCTTGCTGATGTCATCCTTCCTGAATTTTTAAATGTGGTTCTAGGACCTTGTGATGCTGAGGGTCAACCTTAATTTCATAGTCATACTTTAGAGATGGAGGCTATTTGGTAACAAAATGATCTCCAATTAGTGTAATGAAAGTTAATGACCAAAGCATCACAAGATATGGGGTAGGAAACTACATGGCATCACATGTAACAAAACACAGCTTGCCCTCTGCACACAGCAGTGCACCTCAGACTAGTTTTCAGCTCTGACCAGGTGCTGCTCACTCTAAAGCCTACAGGAATTCAGGAAGCCAGATTTCACAGCTTTCTCCTTGAACATAGCAGTACAGTCCAATCTAACTTTTAACTCTAACCATGGCCATGTCTGACTCTCAGAAGTCACGGACTTCCAATAGTGACCCAAAGGCATTGTGGGAGGTCATGTTTTGTAGTGACTGAGTGGCAGGCACCAGAGTCAGATTGCTTAAATTAGAATCCGGGGTCAGCCTCTTAGCAGCTACCACATGACCTTGTACACATTCCCTCAGGATTCCAAGCTTCATTTTGCACATTTTATTACGGTATGGATAACAACATCTACCTCTTGGGGTTGTTATAAAAGACGAAGTTGGAAAATTCATGCATTCAGCAACTCTTTTTTGGGTATCAACTATGCTCCAAGTACTCTCTTAAATTCTGAACAATGGTTTGCAAAGCAGACATGACCCATTTTCACATGGTCTGGTACACAGTGTGCATCCATTAATTCTGAAACCAAAAAGGACTTTCTCAGGAGACATATTCCTCTCTTTCTGACTATCCCACATCACATTAAGGATTACCTCTAGGAAGTAGAGGGGAAGAGAAGGGGTGAGGAGGAATGATATATGCCTGGGTACAAGAAAGGACTCCCCCAGAGCACAGTCTTTAAGAAGACCCAAAATCACTGTCAAGGAAGAACTGAAGCCTCAGTCATGTGAAGGCCCAGAAGAGAAGGTGAGAATGGAAATGGGAGTAACTAGACTGGTAATTGCTAGAGGCAAAACGAAGGCTAATGAGTTGGAACTAAGGTTACTGACATTTTTTATTATAGATTACGCTCAGCAATAATGATGGCAGGTTAAAGGGAAACTTATAGAATAATTTATTTTAAACACCTTGCAGCAAGGGATTTTGTCTTTTACTTTTTGTAATACTACCAAGTACTAAAAGCATCCTTAAATTAATAATGGCCACAATGATAATCATAATGAGAACTTCCTTTCATTGAGGATTTATAATGTACTAAGCCCTGTAACAAATGTTTCACAAATCTTATTTGGTCTTTACCACAACCTTCTGGTAAGCATATATTTTCATCTTTTAAAAAAACTCATTTCAAAAAAAAGAAAATGATTCTCACACATTTTAACCATTTTAACTAAAATACACGAAGTCACTTAGCTAATCTGCAGTGAAGGTGAAATTCAAACTCAGGTCCATAGTCCTATACAATATTGCATCTCTAAGGAACATAGATGAGACAGGCTTGGTTAAGAACCAACTTAACCTCTTTAGACCTTAGTCTGTGTATAAAATGAATCTAAATTGAATCTACCCTATGGAGTCATTCTGAATATTCAATGCGCTAATTCATGTATAGCATTTATTGTAGTGTTTGATGCATAATAAGTACTATAAGTAGTATCTATTACTATTATAAGGCATACCATTCTGGCTTCCAAGTGTTTGATCTTTAAATCAATATATGCATCTTTTGTTGTAAATATTGATATTAGCTTGATTCGCACATTAAAAACACTATAAAAGGAAATTACAACCTGATCATGATGGTAGAAACTTTCATATTCACTTTTACCTTGAAGAGAATTAATTCAATGAAATTTAGTCATGTAAGAAACCACTGCTCAAAACCACCAACATATTTAAATGTGTCAATTTTATCCCTGTATTTACAAATCAGTTTCCTGATCAATATGAAAGCCACCTCAAACATGTCTAGTGCTCTACATTTTTTAAAGGTCATTCACAGGCACCATCTTATTTGAACCTGATGATCACTGTGTGAGTAGGTTAAGCTAGTACCATCTTTTTTCACAAAGGAAACTACACTCTTAAAAGAAGAAACCTGAAACAGACAGTACGTTAAATAGACGATCTGATGTTAACTCCAGATCTCCCAGCTCCTCATCTGCTCTTCAAACCAGACTTCAGATTTGAAATTGAAAAGAACATTGCTGTCCTATTTGCAACCAATAAAAACAAGGAAATGGCACAGTTAGTATACATGCAGGCGATCAGCTTGGTTAGACTAAAATTAAGCCTTGCATTGATGAAAGCTCGCTCATGGTACTCCAAAGGATGAAGGTGAAGAAATTAGGAGAAAGCATATAATTAATTCAGAATAGCAATAATTTGCTAAAGGATGTGGTAACCTCAATTATTACAAGCATATTAAAATTGTGTCAGTGCGGTTGTTCCTGATAAGCGCAATAACCAAAACAGAGAAAAGTCCAATTGAAAACTTACTCTTTTAAAAAGTTCAGTTTATTTTCTTCAGACTTTTAAAACAAATTATATTTTACTAGCAATAACAATAAAGTTTCATAATCCCAAAACCAGTTTCTGTTTTCCCACATTCTCCTGTAGTCCTGTCCTTTGTACGTTGTTTTACAAGTGCTGCAAAATTTCAGCTTTTAAAAACTTATTTTTATAATTTACCTCTTTAATAAATTACGTGGGCTTTCACATTTCTTCGATTTTGCATATGCTGCTGTCTCTCTATATAAAACATTCCTGCTTTTGTTCACCTATCATCGTTCACTTGCTTCTTCAAGAAAATGTAATTGTAGAATTTTCCCTGATTCTTCCTTTAAAAGTTATTGAATTTGTTGGAGTTCCATGATTTTTCATATATATATATCGAAGACATCTCAGTTATTTAGAAGTAACAGGATGTGTTTTCCAATCCATGTTGTGTGTTAGCTAGTCATACTGCTAATTCACTGCCCACCAGACTCTGTTGGAATGGTTTCACCCATTTCTTTTCCTGAATTGTCAGACTGAAAGACTCAACATTCTTCCAATGCTGCCTTTTGATCACCATTATTTTTAGCATGTGATTCACATTTGTGTTTATTGTCCCAAATGTTTCGTACTTATCCACAAGTGCAAGAAAATAAATTAAAAATGCCCATAAGCATTGTTAAATTACTTTAGCCTAAAGCTATTTCCTTACATATTTTAAGGTCAGCCTACAGGTATCTCCCTACATAGTGAACTGTACCCTAACTGGATATGTAAACAGACTGTAGCCACTCATTTTCCAATCACTGAGTTTTAGCCAAGGGCAGCCAACTATTCAAACCACGTTTAACTAAGAGAAATGCTGAGTTGTAACCCATCCAGCTGTTTCTGTATTCCACATCTGTTTTCTGCACATCACTTTCATTTTTCTGTTCGTAAATCTTCAACCACATAGCAACAGCAGAGCCTTCCTGAACCTATTCTTGTTCGGGGACTGTCCAATTTGTGAATTGTCCTTTGCTCAATTAAACTCTTAAATTTAATTTGCTTTAAGTTTTTCTTTTGACCGCATGTACAGTCACCATATGAGAGTCAAAGAGAAAAGAGTGTCCAGAACCCTCTCCTATAACTGGAAGATGCCCACTGAGAGTCACAGACACATGTGTGCTTGGTAAAGGTGTAGTAAATACATGAATGAACTAAGGAATGAATAAGTTGAAACAAACAAGGATAGCCAGGCTAACTGGAATTGGAAGAAACGTTTAGTTTGATATGTTAAATTAGTGTACACAGGAATCATCTAAATTATATTCAAAGATATACCAGAATTAGAGTTTAGAAAATTAATAGAAATCCTATGTCGATGTGTGAAGGAAGGAACACAATGAAAAACTGGCTAGAAGCTGAAATCATAGCCTGGAAGCAAGACAAATAATTGACCAACAAAGCAGGACACTGAGAGGAAGGCAAAGGCCCATTTATGCAGTGCCCCCTCGGTATCAAAGGAGGGGTGCTGGAACTTTCAAATGTGCATGCAAGGCTACACAGAAGGAATTGAATGAATTTCCCATCCCTGCTCTACATAGTTTCTGAAGATTGGACTTTCTAGGTCTCTAACTCCTAGGAATTTAAATTTTAAACATTAAAATCATACGTAGCCATGATAGGAAGATTGGAAAATTGCCAGCAATTTAAACTTACACATCCTAAGATCCATCTCCATTAGCTCAGATTATGGCCAGTATTCTAAATATGTGTGCTTCATATACACTTCCCAGAAAATGGTTCTTTCTACCAAAAATATTGCTAATGCAGAGAGTGCCCACTGCAGCTTGCTCAGGACTGTCCTGCTGTGTGCCTGCTGCCCCAATGTCCATACTATCTGCGCCCTCCATTTCTTTATGAGATATCATTATTAATAACCATGTTCAAATAAGGCAGAATGGGCTTGATAGACCTCCCCTTTGTAGCACCAGCTCCTGCTATGATCTCATCTGGTAGTGTACAAACAGATTTCTGACTTGAATATATGCTAAAATCTAAGAGATGATTTTCCATACCCATATTTTCTTTCCTGGCCCTTTCACACACAACATAACCAATAACTCACTTGGAAAGACATTGCCCAGGGTGCTCAGTGATTACAGCACACCATGCTCAGACACTAGCAACCAGGAACAACTAACTTCTTCCAGTCTTGAGATGTAAAGTATGTACAGGGAAGGGAGGCTGGGCACTCCTGTTGCAGAACATATAGAGAGTAGTTAGCCACAAAGGTTTTGTCATTTGTTATATGGTGCCATTCTACAATGTTTACTTATTTTATATTTTGGGGTTTTCTTTCTATTTTTCAATAAACACTGCTGTTGCAGTAACTGAAAATGTACATTCTTAAATTGCTGAACTGGATATCAGAAATTTGACCTATTTCCAAACCTATTTACAAAGTTGATGATGAAAGTATAACTTGCACATAACATGTGTTGACATTTATCCACAGTAGCGGAAGGGGCAGGTAGTGATACTGAGTACAAGAAAACTAAAAACACAAACGTATGAGAAGCAGTGGCATCGGCATCTGACTCAAAAGCTGGTAGTTACTTGAAAAAGACTGTATCTCAAGACAACTATTTAACATACACAGAAACGGACATGCATTTACATATCACTCTGTGAAGCATGACTTTTCACCTAGATCAAACTAATTACTCTCTAAATTAATTTTGCTCATTTTCAATTTCAAATATACTTGGCATATGTCAAAATTAACACCATTAAGTAGAAAAATTGCATTCAAACAAGAAAATGATGCCTGTGTTATATCCATGCCATCAGAGCTGTAATGAAAAAATCAGCAATTTATGTAATCATTCTATTTTTAAGTTTTAGAAGCAAAGTTTTGAAAGCTCATTCTATAGAAGAAGTAATTTCTAACATTATTGCAAATGCTATTGTAATCTGGGTTAAGATGTTCAAACTTGAAAATAAAATTACCTATTTTGGAGTGATAAGAATACAAATTTTGGTAGAGAACACGGTTGTAGAAAAAAGTACATCCCTACTTGAAGAAATCTAGGGAGCAAAATAATGTACTTGTGATTAGTAATGGTACACAAATATTATAATTCATAATCATATTCAAACTATAATGTTCTACTAATTAGAGCATATAGGTAGTCAGAGTGACTGAACTGCAAACTGTCTGTGATGGAATTAGTGTTGAATATCCTAAAATATTTCTGTGCATACTTTATCTTTTGCCATCTAATATCAATTGAATTTTAGAAATGTTTGAGCCTCTGAAGCACTACTTTGTAAACTAACCTAAGTGACCTACAATGATATTGAATTTTATGCTAACAAATTTTCTGAACTTTGCTTGTGTTTTGTTAAGTATCAACTGGAAATTCTTAAGCAAATTATTCAGCAAACCATACACAAAAATCTTCAGTTTTTGAAGCTTCTTGTGTAATGAAGTTTTTTTTTATGCTGCAACAGGAAGACATTGAAATTTACCCCCTACTGATGTTAGAAATGGATCAACAAATTAAATAATGAAAGCTCAAATAGCGAACAAGATTTTATCTTGAAATTATGTAATTGAACTATCTCCATATGTAGATGAAACTTCTGATGCAGCTTCTATTTTTAGTTAAAAGGAATAAAATTTTGCAACATTAAAAGTATAATAATATAATTGATGTTTTGTCTTATAAAATGTTAATAGAAAGTCTGAATTTTAAAAAGGCAGTACTTGTGAATGTTTGAGTTAAAATGTTTACACATTTCAAAACTGATGACATGGGATGTAGAATATTCCCTATTTAGCAGGTTTTGTACTAAGCTTACTAATTACACTAGCATGTTAGAAATTGTGTTTTCTCAATTAATAACATTATAGCCTCCAGAAAAAAGGTCAAGAAAGGTGTCAACAATTTCAAATGTATTAACCATATGACCTAGGTGTATAGTGCGCTATGCTATCTATGTGTAAGTACACTCCATGTTGTTCACAGATGATGAAATTGCCAAATGACACATTTCTCAGAACATATCTCCATCGTTGTTAAATGGAGTTAATGATGTATGACTGTATAGCTAAAAAACTGATTAAAGCATGAGGATATACACCAATAATAATTATTAGAGTACACCTAAGGCCGTTTAATATTTCGCCTTTGTATTTATTCTAAGACTCCAGAAAAGTTATTTCCCTTAAACGCCCGGCGTGCTCACACCTGTGATCCCAGCACTTTGGGAGGCCAACACAGGAGGAATGCTTCAGCCCAGGAGTTCAAGACCAGCCTGGGAAACACAGTGAGATCTCATATCTACAAAAACAATTTCAAATGTTAGTAGGGCATGGTGGCACGTGCCTGTCGTCCCAGCTACTCAGGAGGCTAAGGTGGGAGGACTACTTGAACCCAGGAGGTCGAGGCTGCAGTGAGTCGTGATTGCAGCACTGCACTCCAGTCTGGGTGACAGACGGAGACCCTTTCTTTTAAAAAAAAAAAAGCGTTCTTACTATCCCTGGAAATATTTCCCTAAATAAGCAACACATGTATGTTCAGAGTCTTGTGTAAATTCTGCCCAGGTATCTTTTTAGTCAGTTTGTGGCACACTCCCATTTTTAAGTCATGCAAAAATTTTAAAATGTTATTTTTAAACAAATTTTTTGTTTATTTCTGATCCCCACTTCCAATCCCTCATATATTCCAACCCAGTGTATAAGCATGTGTGTCATCGCATAGGTACGTTTTCTTAAGAAATGCGTAATGCATATGGATCTCATTTGGTTTCCTACTTTTCTTGCTCAGTACTGCTTTTGAGTGTATTTATATTGTTATATGTGTATCTAGATGACAAAACATTCTTGCAAGGTAATCGATAGCTTAAATCATCTTATTTTACAAATCCATTCCCCTAGTAATGTCAACATGGGTTGCCTCCAATTCCGTTAGCACCAAAAGTGCTGTAATGAAAGTCTTCAAACACATCCATTCAGTGACATGTGGAAGCTACTCTGAAGTGGGATTGCTGAGCCCTTAACCATCTAAAGTTCACTTTTTGCTGTCATTGTGCACCGCAAAATTGCTGCATAATTTTTTCCTCTTGTCAGCTGTGTGTGAGGGTTCTGCTGCTTCCTCCACATTCTCACAGTATTTGAAATTATCCACCTTTTGGGGCTTAAGCAGTCTGATGAAGGCAAAGTGGTATTTTATTTTTTATTTTGATTTGCATTTCTTTGATTACTAATATGGTTGAGCATCTGCTTGTGTTCATATAATCACTACAGATTTCTCCCTCAGTAACACAGTGACTCATATCTTATACTTACTTTCTCCAGTGGGTTTTCCAGCTTTTTCTTGTTAATTTGCAGGCATTCCTTGTATTTTCTAGATGTTATTTTCAGATAATGTAAATGTTGTCTCCCAGACTGTTATCCATCTGTTAGCAGTATTTATGGTGCCTTTTGTTAAACAGAAATCCTTTAATACAGTAAAGCCTATAAATCTTCTGCTTTGTGGTTTGTGCTTTGAGGGTCTTTCCAATATTACTGAAAATTGTCTCATATTTTCTTCTCTTAATTTTATAGTTTTACCTCTTGAGTGTGGGCTTTAATCTCTGTGTAATTTATCTTAGTATATGATGTGAGTATGGATCCAGTTTCATTTTTTTTATATTGTGTGAGACCATTTTCCCAACCCAACCAACTCCTGACTTGTGGTATCACATATGTTATACATGAAGTCTCCAGGTACATGTGAATCTATTGTTATAATCTCTTATTTTTTTTCCAATTGATATATTTATCTCTGCACTAGTACTACACCTTTTAAAATCACAATGATGTATAGCATGGCTTCATATTTGCTATAGCAAGCCCCATGTTTGCTCTTCTCTTTCAAAGTCAACCCAGTTACTTATGAACTTTTATTTTCCCATGAAAGTTTAGAATGTTTGTTGAGTTATCAAACATTCCTTTTGAAATTTTTACTGGAATTGCATTGAATTTGTGATATGGTTGGCTTTGTGTCCCCACCCAAATCTCATCTTCAATTGTAATCCCCAGGTGTTGACGGAGAAACCTGGTGGGAAGCAATTGAATCATGGGGGCAGTTTCCTCCATGCTTTTCTTGTGGTAATGAGAGAGTTCTTGTAAGATCTGATGGTTTTATAATTGTTTGGTAGTTCCTCTCTTGCTTGCTTTCACTTTCCTGCCACCTTGTGAGGAAGGTGCCTGCTTCCCCTTCCGCCACGACTGTAAATTTCCTGAGGCCTCCAGTCACGTGGAACTGTTAGTCAATTAAACTTCTTTTATTTATAAATTACCCAGTTTCAGGTAGTATCTTTATAGCAGTGTTAAAATGGACTACTACAATTTGAAAATGAATTCTGAGAGATAATACTTTTATAAGGTTAGGTTGTTCCATCACAAATACAGTATAAATATTTATTTATTCAGGTCTTATTAAACACTCCCAAATTTTTATCTGCAAAGATAATTATAAATTCAGTTATTGCTGTTTTGTTCTCTATTTCAGAATGGTACTTTGTGAAGATAATGTTTGCCGGGATGGAAAAGATGCCACTGATTATACTTAATGATTTTTGAATCTGGTAACCTTTCAGAATGTTCTCTTTGTTCTAATAGTGTCTGTAGAAGATACTGGGTTATCTATGTAGAAGAACTTATCATCTTTAAGGAATAAAGTTTGTCTTTTCTCTTTCAATCTTTTCCATTTTTTCATCTCTTACTTATGTATCTAAGAATTTATACTTTGTTAAATACCATGGTGATAATAGGCAATTCTATGTTGTTCTTGATCTAATCTTAAAAGCAACATATCATGTTTCTCCATCATATAAGATGTTTGTATAGAGACTTTGTGAAGTCAAGGAAATTACTTTCTGGTCACAGTTTTCTAAGTGTTTTTTAATCACAAATAAGTGTCCAGCTTTATCAAATGCTGTCTTTTGTTTTTCACCTCTTAAGAAATTACACTTTTTTTCTTTAGTCCATTAATGTACTATATTGATACTACATTATGGTATCCCCATACCATTTGTATAATGGGTATAGCATATGAGTATATTGTGTATACTCATCATATGGCATATTGATGAGTATATTGTAAGATTCTCCCAAGGGTAGAACCTCACAATACCATATTCACAATATGAAATAAGTATGGATCCAATTTCTTTTTCCATATTGTATGAGATCATTCTCCCAACTCAATCTACTCCTGATTTGTAGTATCACATGTATGACATGTATATATTGTGTCACATGTATTCGTGAAATACATACTCACACATGAGTATGTGTGAGTGTATTGTGAGGTTCTCCTAAGGATGAAGTATTCTTATATTTCTAAAGTCAACCTGAGGTATTTTTAATATGATGCTGACTTTAGTTAGCTCATATTTCATTTTAGACTCAGATAGTTTACAAAATAGTGTTTCCCAATATACTGAAGGCAAAAAGTAAATACAAAATTCATGTAAGCATGCATAATTTAGAGGCTGACCAGGTGGCAGTCATGAAAGAAAAGTATTAGAACACAACCAAGTTCCTTTCTTCCATGTTTTCTTCCTTCCATGTGAGCAATTCTGCCACCTACCTGGCACCCAGGGAAACTTCCTTATAAATATTTCAGCAGCAATTGTTGAAAAGAAAAGAAAATTAGCACCTGCTAAGGAATAACAATAGATTCTAAGCATTGTTTTACCATTTCAGAAGTTAAAAAAGAAAATCTCAAACTAAAAGCACATTTGAACTAATGCTATGATGCCTGCAGGCAGTCCTATCAGAAACCTGGTGGTGAGACTGTTTCCACTCTTAAAGATCTATTGGCTCAAGATTGTGGAGTGGGGTGGGGGATGCAGTATACAAAAGCATTAAAAGAGGAGTCTATTAGAAACCATTTCAGCCTTGCATCTACCACCATCCTCTTTGACAAGAGGCTTGAATTGTTCCAGCTGGAATATGCCTTTGCAAATAAAAACAGTATCATCAGTCATTGGAAGACAAACCTCAACACATGTACATTGAGTGACTGCCTTGTGTAGAACACCAACACACATGAGATGCTTATGCTATAAAAAAGTATCTACTGAATAACTTCAGTAATGAGTTGCTGTTGAAATTTCTGGTGATGTTTAAGCAAAAATCGGGAAACCATGACTGAGGCTGCAGAGAATTCTCATTCTCTTTGAGTAAGCTTTCCATCATACACTGTGGTAAAGTCTGGTGTGAAAGGAAAACTCTAAGCAATAATTCATTAATGGTTTAATCAATTCACTCATATTTATTGAGCCCCTAATAAGTGCTGATCACTGAGACTACAAAGATGATGACACATAGTTCCTAATTCCTACCTTTATGAAATGTACAGTAGAGTAGAGGGAATAATATGGTTTGGATCTCTATCCCCACCCAAATCTCATATTAAATTTTAATCTCCCATGTTGGAGGTGGGATCTGGTGGGAGGTGACTGGATCATGGGGCAGCTTTGCCCCTTGGTGCTGTTCTTGTGACAGTGAGTGAGTTTTTGTGAGATCTGATTCTTTAAAAGTATGTGGTACCTTCCCTGCCTTCTCTTTCTTCTGCTCTGGCCATGTGAAGTGCTGGCTCCCCGCTTCACCTTCCACCATGATTCCAGGTTTCCCGAGGCCTTACCAGAAGCCAAGCCGATGCCATCATGCTTCCTGTATACCCTGCAGAATCATGAGCCAATTAAACCGGTTTTTTTTAAAGTAAATTACTCAGTCTCAGGCATTTCTTTATAGCACCTGTGAGAACTGACTAATACAGAAAATTGGTATTGAGAAATGGGGCATTGCTATAAAGATACCTGAAAATGTGGAAGCAGCTTTGGAAATGGATAACAAACAGAGACGGGGAGAGTATGGAACTGAAATCAGTATGTCCAACAGATATCTTCCCTCCTATGTGCATTGCAACCTTATTCACAATAGCTAAAACATGTAGAAAACCTACATGTTCATCAGTAGATGAATGGATAAAGAAAATGTGGCATATATACACGGTAGAAGACTATTTGACTATTTAACCTTAAAAAAGAAGGAAATGCTATCATCTGCAACAACATGAATGAACCTGAAGGACATTAACTGAAGTGAAATAAGTCAGGCACAGAAAGACAAATACTGCATAATCTTACTTATATGTGGGATCTTAAAAGATGCATTCATAGAAGCAGACAGTAGAATGGTATTTACCAGGGGCTAGGGAGAGGGAGTGGTTAATGAAGAGAGATGTTGGTCAAAGGGTACAAAGTATCAATTAGAAAAGATAAATAAGTTTCAGAGATGTATTGTACAGCATGATGACTATAGTTAAAAATTATACTTGAAAATTGTGAAGAAAGTAGATCTCAAATTTTTCTCATGACAGAAAAAAATGAGTATGTGAAGTGATGGTTATGTTAATTAGCTTGATTTAATCATTTCACCATGTATGTGTATATCAAAATATTACATTGTACAGCACAAAGATATACAATTTTGTTTGTCAATTATACATTAACAGATGTGGGGGAAGTTTTTTCATTAAAAAATAAATGAAGACTCTCTACGTGTGTGTGCATGTATAATGGTAAGAATGCAGGAAGTTCCAGGTAGAATAAATGTAACATGTAAAGTCCCAAAGGAAAAGGAGAAAGAGAGCTCACATGTGTTTGGGCAACTGTTAATCATTATGTATGATTGAGGCATAAAGTACTTCATGAGACTCAAGAATTAAGAAAGGGCCTGTATAACAGGCTGAAGAAATTGGTCTTTTCCTGAAGGAAAAGGGGAGTCATTGAAGAAGATTAAGCATAAGGATAACATTAGCTGCAAGACTGCCTTCCATGGCATTGAGCTTCTCATGAAGACCACCACCCTAAAAAGAAACCCATCAGCTCCCTCCATTTCAAGAAATAGCCAGCCACCAAAAACCCTCCACCCATATTGGACAGTCCTTCCTTTTTTGAAATCCCCAAACTGCTAGCTTGCCCTCTTGTAGCCAAACAAAGACTGCCAAATATACTGAAGACAAATGGGAAAGTCTCTCCTGCTTCCAAAAACTTCCAAAGTCACAAAACATGTAACATTTAGACTGCCTCATTGTTTCCTCTTTTATCCTATAAAACTGATTTTACGTTCTATGCCTTTGAAACTCTGCTGAAACAAAAGAGAGAGTAGATGGGTTTCCTTACCCCAAGTTTATGAACAAACAACCTAGGTTAATTTTATCTTGAACTTAGTTTTGTCTTTGACATCAGAGAGGACACAAAATAGAAGACAGACTGGGGATGAAGGAGAGGCTGGATTAAAGGCAAGAAGACAACTGAGGACTCCAATGTGGTAATCCAAGCAAGTGAGGGAAGGAGAGAGAAAGAAGAAGAGTGGAGAGGGAGGGAGAAAGGAAGGAGGGGGCCTAAGTCAAGGCAGTGGCAATAGGGGTTAAATGATACAGAGAAATTGAAAAGGAGTTAAAGGGGGAGAATTAAAACAAGTTTCTGATTTCTGAATCAGAGGGTTAACATTCCCTGAATGTATAGGGTCACCAGATTATGGCCTATACCCAAATAATCAAATTAAGCTTTTAAAACAACAGTTGAGGAAACTATTATAGAGCATTTCCAAAAAATAATAACATCAACTAGAGCTGTGCAAAATACACCCATAAGATTTTTAAAGTAGATCCTTTAATATCAGAGCAAAAGTAAGAAAAGTTAGGCTTGAATCCATACTCTGGCCTTCATGTAGGAGGACTAGGGAGGGTGTCAAGTCAGGCCACCCGGAGTGGGGCTCAGGAATCATTTGCAGTCAGAGATAAGACTAGAGGCTACTGGAGTGGAAGATCCTGGAACTGTAAGACTGCTCAGCCAACTTCCAGGACAGAATCTATTGACCGGGTCACATGTTATTTAGTGCCTCAAGGTGGGTCCGAAATGATGACACTGAAGTTGAATTTTCTTTCTCTTCTGTTTCAGGGGATTCCCTTACAACTGTGTTCACATTACAACTCTGCTTGTCTTATTTTCTGCCCAACTGGTTGCTTTTCCCCCAACTGGTTGCTGTCTCTCTTTGCCTCTAGCTTTCCGCCTCTATTTCTGTCTCTCTGCTTCAACCTCTGAAATCTCACGTGGGTCCCTCCCTCTAAGAGGCATGTAAATGGGACAATGACTGCAAGGGACTTCTCTTTGTTCTTAGCTTCCCCCTGAGGGCAAGCACATTTTTGCAACACAGGTTAGGCTCTCTTTTGCCTCTCCAGGCACAGGAATGTGCACATACACGTGCATATACACACACATGCACTCACACATTTGTGACTTTCTATTTACTTACGTAGCTCTTTAAAGATAAACTTTCGGACAAGAACAATGCAATTATACTCAAATCTCTAGCACCCAGCACTTGATACCTAGGAGGAACTTAACCAATATTTGTTGAATGAATGCTTAATAAATGTGTCCTCCAAAAAATTCTAGGGTAAGAAAGAGTATGAGACAGGCACGCATTCCCAAAACAAGTACTATAATTGAGTGCTAAGTTATAAAAGTGATTATAGGAAGTGCAAACTACAAATCGATGCACCACAAATTGTACATCACAGTGAATACGTGTCATCAGAAAGCTCTGTGTTTGAGTGGCAAAGCACTAAAGTAGACAGCCTGCACCTTTGTATATGAGATATAGCTCTCAAAATATATGTCAGCTAACTCAAAAATATTTGGCCAACTACAGTGCATTTAGACATTAAGATAGACAAAGTCAGAATTCACTATCATTTATCCTTATTGCTTAAGCTCCAAGAGGGGAGGAAAGAACTGCTGTCTGTAAGTGCAGTTATGCAAGTGGTCGGGGCACGTGTGAGCCTCCCTGCAAGGTTCAGGCTCCTTACATAAATGAGAATAAACTGCCTCCCCTTGTCCAAAAATACGCAAGATTTTTTTCAACCATCCTGGTCTAAGGAAAATTTAACAGACATGCTATAGAGGCTCCCTCACAATTCATTTTCTAAAGATATGAGTTCTTTGACGATTTGAGAATATGGCACAAACTGGAAATCAGACTGATGGATGGAAATGTAAATATGAAATTTTAATGAGGAATCTTCCTTCTCACCTAAAAAGAGATGGTAAATATTTCATGCCCTGCTCAGCATGACTTCAAGTGTCTGGTACCATTAGCGAGATACTCCTCATCTTCTCCAAAAAAAGCTAACACTGGTTTGTGATATTTCATAATATCAAACATAGCCCAACTCTTCCACTTCATGCAGTGAACATGCAAATTTCCAGGGTAAAAACCACCACTGAATTATCTCATGAATGCCTCATTTTGTTCTTCTCTTTGGTCTGGTATTTTTGACTTGTTAAAGAAAAGCTCCTATTAAATGAAATATGCAGAGAAGAGAAAAACGATTTGCTGAAATGGACTGGAAATTAATTAAAATTTTGCATTGAATTTTCAGCCAGTGTTTTGGAAATCTATTTTCCTTGTACAGGCCTACTTTGGTCATAGTGACTCTTTTAAGCTCAGGACAGGCTAACATACCTGTAAGGAAGGGGACACAGCAAAAGGCAAGTATGGAAGGAGAAGGAAAACTGAAGTATCTTACAGGAGAATCAACAGAGGGCAAACCTGTTCGGGTTTGCTCGGATTAATAATGACATAAATCTCAAAACAGCTAAGTCAAGAAGGTAGCTTTGCAGAAGAAAAGCGAAAGCAGTAGGAGTGTTAAGAACCAAATCAGATCACCTAAAGCATCCGATTCTCCAAGGCAAGAGCAAAGAGCACCTGGGTCCATGTCGGGAGGATGCAAAGTAAACAATCAAATGAAAACAAGCTTCAGTCAGCTCATTGTTATGCAAGTCAGGATTCAATCCTATACACCGGTATCCTTGAGGGGAACCAAGGATCCACAAAATGAAAGAAACTCAAGGAAAAGGATCCTGTGCTGTCCACAAGTGTACTGCAAAAAACCTGAAGACCACAGAATTGACTCCAGAAGCAGTTAGCAAAGTGGTTAAGCCCACAATTCCTGCTGTCTAGCTGGGTGATCTTGAAGAAATTATTTACCGTTTCTAAATATCGGTTACAGAGTTTAACAGAACATGACTCAGCTATTGTTAGTCTGACTCTTCCTGAAGACCTTCAAAGTGTTTGATATCTGATGTTGTTCCTAAATGATTTGTAGTTTTAGTCCTTTTTCCTCATATATCTTCCTTACAGACAAACAAACAAAAAAAGCAATAACTGCTACTGAAACTACTGCTTCTAAACGTGTATCTACTTACACTATTTTCTGATTGCTTCTGGCAAGAGGAATGAAAGCCAACAGACACCTAGATATTCAATGAAAAGGCTGGGAGAGGATTTGAAGGGGACCAGACAGGCCCTCAAAAAGACTTTTAAAAAAGAACTGCCATATGATCCAGCAATCCTACTTCTGGGCAAATATTCAAAACAATTGAAGTTAATGTGTTGAAGAGATATCTGAATTCCCATGTTCATTGCAGCATTATTCACAAAAGCCAAGGTCTGGAAGTAAGCTAAGTGTCTATCAACAGATAACAGATAAACAAAGAAAATGTGGTATATATATACAATGGAATATTATTCTGTTTTTAAATAGAAGGAAATTCTTTTCTTTATTTTTATTTATTTATTTATTTATTTATTTTTGACGGAGTCTCGCTCTGTTACACAGGCTGGAGTGCAATGGCGGATCTTGGCTCACTGCAAGCGCCACCTCCCAGGTTCACGCCATTCTCCTGCCTTAGCCTCCCAAGTAGCTGGGACTACAGGCACCCACCACCAGGCCCAGTTAATTTATTTTTTTATTTATTTTGTACTTTTAGTAAAGACAGGGTTGCACCGTGTTAGCCAGGATGGTCTCGATCTCCTGACCTCGTGATCCACCCACCTCGGCCTCCCAAAGTGCTGGGATTACAGACATGAGCCACCATGCCCAGCCAATAAAAGGAAATTCTATCATTTATGAAAACATGGATGAACCTGGAGGACATTATGCTAAGCAAAATTAGCCAGGCAAAGAAACACAAGTACCACATGATCTCATTTATATGTGGAATCTAAAAAAACTCAAACATATGGAAGTAGAGAGAGTAGAGTGGTAATTACCAGAGGCTGAGGGGTAGGAGGTGGATAGGGAAATGTAGGTAATAAGGTACATAGTTTCAGTTAGACAGAAGGAATAAGTCTGTGAGACCTATTGCATGGCAGAGTGACTACAGTTAATAATGTATTGTATATTTCAAAATTGCTAAGAGCAAATTTCAAATATCTAACCACAAAAAAATAATAAGTGAGATGATGGATATGTTAACTAGCTTGATTTAATCATTCCACATTGTATTCTCACATCCAAACATCACATTGTACCCTAGATATATTTACAATTATTACCTGTCAATTAAAAAGAGTATTAATTCTAAAAGAAAACAAAGAATTTAAATAGAAAAGAAAGCAAACCAGGGCGAAGCCTGTCTCCATTCTGCAACCTCCTTCCACCTCCCTCTAGTTGGCACCCCATTCCCTTCCAGATGTCCAGTACTTTCTACCTGCCTCACTTCTTTCCGCCTCAGAGAAACTAGGAAAATACTTCACAAAGGTCACTTACAGCAGAGTGTGCAAGTCCAGGGTTTCTTTCCCATCGGAATCACGTGCTAAGCTTGATCTCTGATGAGAAATAAAAGGCCCTCTGTCCATTCAAGGGACTTTAAGAATGGAGGAAATGAAATAGAAGAAGATTACAAGCGCCACAGAAGTAAGTCACGTCAATAATCAGAGATTGCTCTGCCTACAGCTAAAGCTGGCCTCAACTCAAGCTATGGAAAATAATTCAGTCTCCTTTTAATTAATCATGATCACTCATAGCCTAAAAATTATCACTCAGAGCATGAGACATTATTATAAACAGAAATGGAGACTACGTACTAATTCCAAGTCATAGCCTGGAAGCTCCTCTTTTGGGAAAACCCCAGTATTAAGCTGTAATATCCTGATTTGATCTGCTCTCCTCATGTTGAAGCAACACAATGCTAAGCAACTGAGGAATGCAGTAAAATGGTGCTTTCTCTAGTTTCGGCCCTTCTTGTGATCCAGAGCTATAGAGGTCTCCACCTATTTTTTATTTACAAAACTCATTACCCAACAAACCAAAAATGGTCTCCCATGCTAGCTGACCTGAAAACCCTCCTAATTTCAACTTGATAAGAAACATTGAATTAATTAAATCTAAGTACAGGTTGTCCTGAACTGAGACAATGGCTCCCTCTGTGAGAACTGCAAACACAAACCTTAGAAGCCTTTTATGGCCAGGTTAACATGAACAGCTGTCCCCTCAGCTGCCTTTCAATTAGTTGGGAATGTGTCGGCTGCCTGCTAAGTCAGGTTAGGGATGCACAGAGGCTCTACCGGGGGATGTGGTGTATAATGAGTGGGGCCCATTGCCGAGCAGTTGGTTCTGCAGCACGCAGTTGAGGGAATCAAATACCACAGAGCTCCTGCCCCCACCTGCATCCCCTCTCTTCCTTGGCTTGCTGCATCAAATGCCATTTCTGTCAGCACACACACATACACACAAATACACAATGAAAGATGAGGTACACACCTGCCTGCTTTAACTCTGGGGTTTTAACAATGAAAGATGAGGCACACAACTGCCTGCTTTAACTCTAGGCTCTCCTAACAGGGAGCCAAGGCATTGGAGTGACACAGAGAGGTCAGGTAAGTGAAGGCCATAGTCTTTCACTTGCCTGACCCCCAGAAGAGTCCCCTTCATCTATGGTTTAGCCTTGGCAGATGACAGTCCTTATTTTATAACCTGGGAGCCGGGTGATGATGCATTGAAAGGGTGGTGAATGTAAGAATAACAGTTCAAAGTGAGAGCTTGAGAGCCAAGCTGCAGGTGCAGAAGAGTTAGAAAGGTGGGCCTGAATCTCAATGTATTCGGCACTTAGCTCATAATTGGATAGAGAGATCCTCAACCCTGTTTAAGTAGAGATTAAAATATTAGTACCAAGTATTGAGCATCTATTGTGCCCCAGATTTTTAAATATACTACATGTAGTTATGACTTAGGTATTAGTAATTCCCATTTCATCAGATGAGGAAAGTAGGGCTCAAAGGGTGAAGTAGCTCTCTCAAAGTCACACAGGGAGCAAGAGCTGGTGGAGGCCTTCAGGCCCAGCATGCCTACATGTGATCTGTATATGAGAGCCAACTATCACAGTCCTCAGCAAACACAAACTCATGGGCATTCTGAAGTCCAGAGAGAGGTCCCAGTGTTCTTCTAAAAGAACCTTCTAGAAGGTTTATTTGGGGAAATGCAATTTTAAAAGGAAGTAAACAGATGATGGCAGGACAAGAAAACAGGCTCTCTTCTGAGCCTAATTGCAATTAGCAAATAACCTCAGCCTCAAATTATGATGTATTTGGCACCAGAAATTAAATTCATTAATTATTGTGCAGCCAACACTGAAATCTGGCAGCAAGTCTATCCTCTGAATAAAATATTTTCAAATTAATAGCATACATATTCCTCCTTATTAACAATTTAATAGTTATGTGTTAACCATTTTGAATTAAGTGAAAAAGAAAAAGGGCAGTAAGAGAATTGGAAGATACTCATATTAGGAGTACCCTGGGTTGGAAAGCAATAGAATTGAGACCTCTAGAAAGAGCTGTTTTCTGTGTTCTGGTAGTTCAAGTGTGACACAGACAGTTGAGCCTACCCTTAGTCCAGTGCATAAAGTGAAGCTTGCCTATTTGTTTTAAATTTGCCCCTTTACAAATTTAAAGCTTGAAATTTGCAAGTATATTTGTCTGCCTATATTCTCATTCATATATTAATTATCTTCCCCCTTTATTAACTGATAAGCACATGTGCATAGAGTGTGTCAGGCACTGTGCTAGACTCTGGGGATTCACTGTGCTAGACTCTGCGTGTCAAGCACACCAACACATAGTGCTTGTCCACAGGACATCACAGTCTAGTCAGATAATAGGCACAAAAATATTAACTAGGTACACTATGTGGTAAGGACAGAGCTATGCAAAGAATGTTGTAAGAGCTTAGAGGAGGATTTGGGGGAGTAGACCGGGGTAAACCAGAAAAACATCGTGGAGGAGGTGATGTTTGAACCAGATCTTTAAAGATCATAACAGCCACTGCAAGGAAGAAAAGGGAAGAAAGAAGAGGAGGTCATTTCAAAGAGACAGCAGAGCATGAAAACATCCATGTAGGCTGGAAGCAAGGTAATGTGCATCATGCTGCTCCTGCAATCAGTTTGGTAGGCAAGCAGTGAGACTGGGGGCAGAGAGCTAAGCAAAGACAGCATGGAGGGTCTTGCATTAATGAATGTTAATGAATCTTAACTTGATCTCATCAAACATTTTTCCATCATAATATTTGCCAGTCAGTAAACAAACTGGTCATGTACAACCAGGAGAGAGATGGTTCATAAGTGAGCTATTTCAGATAAAGTTTAAATAACTAAGGGATTTTTTAATATGATTAACTGTTTTTATACACTACAAGTTCAAAGTTAGTTCTGTAATAATATTCATAACCCTCAGTTACTCACATATTGATATGTCTTCTTGAATGGGAGAAAAAGAGGAAGTTATAGCCAACAAGCCAAGAAGTGGGAAGACAGAACCAAGGCATTTATGGGAAGATGTCCCATATGAACAGCACTCATTATGCAACTTTGTGAAGGAAAGGTTGCCAATGACTATAGTAGTGGTGGAGAGTCCCTGAGGGCCTACAGCAGAGTTTTATTGGTGCACTTTTCTTGATGAAGTTATGAATTGTCAGTTTGCCATCTCCAACCACAATGCACTTCTCACCACCACGACAACTCCTCCAAAAGCCAATCTCAGCATCTAGAACAATACGTAAGTCTAGGAGATGTTTGATACATGTTGATTGTTTCTAGCACCAATCATCTGCTATCCAGTGCTTAGCTTTTTATACAGCACTACGTAATGGCAATAGACAACTGATTTAAAAAGTTGATACTGAAAGTGAGGTCTGATATGGCAGTAACCTACAGTGTATGAATTTGTTGTGGAAACAGACATTAGGCAGCAATAAAAACTGTTACAGGAGGCTTAAAAATGCTTAGGAGACCATTTTTAGAATGCTGGAAATATCATGAGAAACTGTTAGACAAAGCTGGCAAAATGGCAAGAAAGTCACTATAAGAAGACAGAAAAATAGTGACCCATGTTATGGCACAGTGAGATATTTGGTAACCTTATATGCTTTGACTGATGCAATTACATTTATGAGTAAGTCCAACCACAAAGACAGCTCAAATTAATAGCATCAGTTCTAGAACCAAATATCTGTACAAAGCTGTCATCTCTCTTGGACGGCTGACTTGTTTAACAAGAAGGTCAAAATACTTATAAACTTTCTGACACAGTACTTTGTGTAGCAAAATCTCTGGGATAAGAGTCTTTCAGGGAAAAAGGTATCCAGTCCTTGTCTTGTCACTAACTATCTATATGAAGACTTGTCCCTAACTTCTCTGTGCCCCAGCTTTTCATCTGTACCATGGGGATTAAGGAAATGGATAGACCAGGAGACAGTTGTTAATATTGCACTTATTTTATTTTATTTTATTTTATTTTATTTTATTTTATTTATTTGGCTGGAGTGCAGTGGCACAATCTTGGCTCACTGCAACCTTTCCCTCCCAGATTCAAGCGATTCTCCTGCCTCAGCCTCCCCAGTAGCTGGGACTACAGAAGCAGGACACAATGCCCGGCTAATTTTTGTATTTTTAGTAGAGATGGGATTTCACCTTGTTGGCCAGGCTGGTCTCGAGCTCCTGACCTCAGGTGATCTGCCCGCCTCAGCCTCCCAAAGCACTGGGATTAAAGACATGAGCCACCACGTCCGGCCTGCTCTTAAATCTTTTCACCAACTGAGTATAAAAAGCAAACTGCAGCGAGGAGCCAGCAAAATTTGTCACTGACTAGCAGAAGAAAGATTGGCTACAATCTAGAAATAATTGCCTTAAATGAGATAACACACCAACAAACAAAAGTTTACCTGCACACAAAGAAACATTTTTTAAAACTCAACATGGAATCTAACAAAAATTCTGAGACGGATACAGGAAAGAAACAAGTAAAAGATAAAAACAGACTATTTCCCAAAGACAAAGAACATTTGAGGCAACAATTGCCTTCCACTTTCAAAAAGAATAAAAGATAAATGATACTTCATTTTTCTAAAAAATATCTAATACAAGAGATTACATCCGTAAAACAGAGGCTGAGGAGCTAAGGAAGAAAATTAAGGAGAAGAAAAATATTATTGCAGAAATTTAGACTGAATTCAAAGAAAAAGTATACCATACATAATGTCAAAGAAAGTAGCAAAGAGAGAATCAAAAATGTTTAAGAAAAAAACAAAACAACAAAAAAAATAGAGATACAAAATACCGATAACTGGTGTTTCCTAAAAGACAATAGAGTAAAAGAAAAAATAAACATCAGAGATACATGTTAATCGTAACCAACTATATTTGGAACAAAAAAATTACAAAGTTATTTTTTTCACCAGATAACAGAATTTTGTGTGATTTTTACTAGTTTTCCCCTATTTTCTATGTCATACTTTTTACAATGTTAAAAAAAAACTCTTCACAATTATAAAAAGCAAAGTCTTACTTGAAGACTGAGCAAGTTGCTCCAAGATGTTCAAGGACTCTATCAAAAGCAAATCAGACCATTGTAAAATGACAGTGACTTCAATAAAAGAAGTCTTTGTTCACTGCTGAGATAGCTTTCCTGGATCGGCCGTGCAATTTCTTCTTTAAAATCATAAAGAATTTGAAATGTTATTGTCAAACTCAGTTTTTCTTCCAAAATGGAAGCAGCTGATGCCCCTTTACTACCACCTATACCAAAAAGATTGTGCCAAAATTTCTAGAACCCATATTACTCTAGCATTTAGCGCACACATTTCTTAATTGTATCTTTTCTTATCTCTAGAAGCAGAGATGAAAGTTCAGCAGTTAGAGGCAGTGTTGTAAACTTCTCTTGCCTTTCTCACAGTGCCTAGCATAAACAAGGGACAGAGGTGCTTCTCTAATCTTTCTAAATTAGATACTGGTCCATCTGGGAAGCAAATGCCACTATCAAGCCAGTCACAAATGTCTATTTCAAATACAGGACAACATGATAGTTTCTGATCCTACATGGAAATAAAATTCTTTGGTTTTATCTAAATCCCCAAAAAGTCAGCAGCTGTTACTTCCAGTATGAATAATGAAAAACAATGCATATTCCATGGTCCAATTCTGTTCCTTTGCAAACTACAACAAGTAAAGACCAATGACAACAGGGCAGCCTTGCTCGGCAAACCTTCTGATGGAATAGACTGAAACTATTAGGTGTAGTCATTAAGTTTCACACTCACAGAAGGTTCATCTCTATGTTCCTTCTCAAAAGGAGTTCAGAAGTAATCTGACGTCCTTACTTTTTCAATTTCAGGTAGGTGGGAGCTGGTGGGCTTCATTTGTCAGGGAACGAATTATCCTTCAGTTCAAAGAAGAAAGCAATTTATTGTTTCAAGAGATAGTCTCATATGAAATTTATCCAGCTGTCCACAAAAAAAAAAAAAAAAAAGAAATTTATCCAGCTGTCCAAGGTCAAGGTGGAGGTTCTCATCCGTACCAAGCAGCAGGAATGAACATGAAAAGAAAAACTACAGGTTGACTGCAAGTATTAAACACCTGACCCCAAACAAGGGATTAAATATACAATAAAATAATTAAAATAATTTGTAGGATGACCTCCTTCTTTGTACCCTCCCCAACCCAAAGTGGTCAAGGGGATTAGTAAGTGCTCTACACACATTCAGAAAGGTAAATGGATTTCTCAGAGTGGGAAAAACAGACCTTTCATGATTTCAGCATATACTGAAGGGCTATTTTGTGTAGTATTTTTTTTCCTATAAGTTATGAGTCAGATGGACCTCCATTCCTGGCATCAGAAAAAAGTCTGTAATATTTCTTGAGTGACTAGATGAACGGCTATAACCTCACTTCTAATATTTCTTTCTAACCTAAAATACCCCCCTCCTATAAGCCACATCATCAGCTCCCTTAGAACGTAATTCAAATAGAAGTTCCTCAGGTGGTATCCCACATCGTTCCCTTCTTTTCCCTTCTGTAGTCCTTTCAATCCCTTAGACATTTATAAAAATGAAGCATAAATTGTCATGACATTTTGCATTACCTATAAATATTCAAACCAAAACCAAAAGGTCTCAGTCAGCTCAGCCTGCCATTAAAAAAACAAAACAAAACAAAAAAACTTTTAGACTGGGTAGCTTAAACAATAGAAATATATTTCTAACAGGTCTGGAAGCTGGAGGTCCAAGATCAGGTTGTCAGCATGGTCAAGTTCTGGTGAGGCCCTTTTCCTGGCTTAGAAATGCCCGCTTTCTCCACGTGGTAAAGAAAGAGATACAGGGAGAGAGGAAGAGAGGGAGAGAAGGAGAGTGAAAGAGAGAGAGAGAGAAAGAGAGAGATGGAGAGAGCGCTTGCTCTGTGTGTCTTATGAGGACACCAATCCCATTGAATCAGAGTCACATCCTTATGACCTCATTTAACTTTAATTACCTCCTTAGAGGCTCTATCTTTCAATATAGTCATATTAAGGGGTTAGGGCTTCAATGTATGAATTTTGAGAGGATACAATTAAATCCTTAGACAATAGGAATTCTATCAGAATTCTGAATTATATTCATACTTATATTTTGGAAAAAAATATTCAGTATACAAAATACAAATCTGCACATGAAAGAGTAGAGCAGAATGAGTCTTCACCAGAAAATGCAGCATGAAAATGGTCATATAATGGTCATGTGGTAATGCAAAGTGTGTCTTCACTTATTTCTAGGCACTAATACCTTACAGGGAAGCATCAGGATTTAAAATCATTATCCAACATTCAAAGGCATATTTATTTAACATTTACTTAGTTCATTTACTTATATTTTTCAATACCTATCTTATTTAAGACTCTAAGCTAGATGTTGAGAGAATAAAAAGATTAAATAAGACCCAGTCTGGGGACTTAACCATATAAACGGAGAGACGTGTATGAATGTTGGCAATGCTTGCAATAGAACATAGAATTAACTAATTCGATAAATATGGTTTGAATACCCATGATTTGCCTGGCACAATGCCAAGTATTGGAGAGATATGTAAAAACGTGTAGCATACACCCTGAACTCAGGGAGTTCAGTGACTAGCCTAGGAGTTTTAATACATGCATAAGACAGATACAAAGTACAGTTGAACTGAGTTGGAGGTAGGGGGTTGGAGTGAGATCAGTTCTTTTATGGTATCAGAGAAGTCTTCATTAAAGAGGTTAAAATAATACTAAACCTTGACTGTAAAAATGTATAACAATCTCCATCACAAATTGGCTGGCCATTCACTCTTCCTAATTGCAGGCATAAACCAGTTTCCAGTCTTCAGCAGTGATGTCTATATCTTTGTTGGCTACATATTCTTAAGTATGCCTGATTATTTTCCTACATCAGTCTCTAAGCTCCTATGGTCAAATCCTCTGAAATATTTCTCAGATTATTTTCATAAGCATAGATCCTACTGGGAGATTTTCAACATCTGTAGAGTGAGCAGATTATCAATTAAAACCAGAGTTTGCAAATCCATTTTTGGCAGAGTCACAGACTATATAATCCAAATAACTATTGCACTAAAACAACTATATCCCAGATAAAATACTATTTTAAATGCATTACTAGGTCTCCAGGAAGAAATGGAAATCTCCAGGGCCCTCACACCTCTACCAAAGCTGAGAGCAGATCTGGAAGTAATCAGCAAGTTTTTAGAATGGGGTGGCCCCAAGAGCAAATGTTTTAGCAACACTGAAGAAATATCTTGGTACAGCAGCAAAATGGGGGACTTGAGTTTGAAACACTCACAATAAAGTCAGAGACCATTAAAGAAGGGCATTGTAGCCCCAAATTGTGAGAATCCCTTAGCAGACGCCAACGGAATCTTCTATGAAGAAAACCACGGACAATTTAGGTTCACATAGTTCCCAGAAAGTAAAACTAAATAAATGCAATACAGTCAAATATTACAAAAATACAAGAATACAAGCCATCATGAATGAGACTCCATAGAAATCACCATCAATATATTTAGATCTCTAAGAACTTTGAATTCTTTAATTATCAAATATTGACCAGAATGCAATTATGAATATAACATATAAACAAACAAAAATTTGAGTCACAAAAATGAAGAAGAAATGAGAAATTATGAGCTGAGCCTTCCAAATCTGAAAATCCAAAATTTAAAATACTCCAAGTTCTAAAACATTTTGAGCGTCAACACGATGCTTAAAGGAAATGTTCATTGGAGCATTTCAAATTTCAAATTTTTAGATTTGGGATGCTCAATTGATAAGCATGACACAAATATTCCAAAATTCAAAACAGTTTTTGTCCAAAGCATTTCTGTTAAGGGGTACTCAACCTGTAATAAAAATGACCAGGTGTGTTTGTAATTGCTTCTAGAAATGAAACCGTCATTGGAAAAAAATCTAAATTGGGGTTAAATATCCAATTATGCATAATGAAGAAGAAAAAAGTAAAGTGATAGAACTGGCCAATGACACAACACAAAGGGATGGGAATCAAAAATAAGAAGTGAAAATATATGGAAAGCAGAATGAGAAGATCTTACAATCAATGAATCAGATTCCCAACATGAAAAAATAGAAAAAGAAACAAGTAAGAGATGATACTTGAGAAGACAATAATTGGAGATTAACACAAACTATAAAGTACCCCAAGCAAGATAAATCAATCCATACCTAGACACATTATAGTAAAAATATGGAATATCAAGACAAAGAGAAGATATTAAAGTACCCAGAGAGAAAAATAGATAATACAAAGCTGGCAGCAAACTTCTCAACAACTATCAAAACCAGAAAGCAGTGCAGGAGGGCAGCGCAAGATGGTCGAATAGGAACAGCTCCAGTCTCCAACTCCCAGCACGAGCAACACAGAAGACAGGTGATTTCTACATTTTCAACTGAGGTACTGGGTTTATCTCACTAGGGAGTGCCAGACAATTGGTGCTGGTCAGCTGCAGCAGCCTGACCAGCGAGAGCTGAGGCAGGGCGAGGCATCGCCTCCCCTGGGAAGCGCAAGGGGGAAGGGAATCCCTTTTCCTAGCCAGGGGAACTGAGACACACAACACCTGGAAAATCGGGTAACTCACACCCCAATACTGCACTCTACCAAGGATTTTAGCAAACGGGCACACCAGGAGACTATATTCCACACCTTGCCTGGAGCATCCCACGCCCGCCCACGGAGCCTCCCTCATTGCTAGCACAGCAGTCTGCGATCTCCCGGCAATGCAGCAGCAAGACTGGGGAAGGGACGCCCGCCATTGCCGAGGCTTAAGTAGATAAACAGAGCAGCTAGGAAGCTCGAATTGGGTGGAGCTCACAGCAGCTCAAGGAGTCCTGCCTGTCTCTGTAGACTCCACCTCTGGGGACAGGGCACAGCTAAACAACAACAACAACAAAAAGCAGCAAAAACCTCTGCAGATGCAAACGACTCTGTCTGACAGCTTTAAAGAGAGCAATGGATCTCCCAACACGGAGGTTGAGATCTGAGAACAGACAGACTGCATGCTCAAGTGGGTCCCTGACCCCTGAGCAGCCTAACTGGGAGACATCCCCCAATAGGGGCAGACCCACACTCCACACCTCACACGGCGGAGTATACCCCTGAGAGGAAGCTTCCAAAGCAAGGATCAGACAGGTACACTCGCTGTTCAGCAATATTCTACCTTCTGCAGTCTCTGCTGCTGATACTCAGGCAAACAGGGTCTGGAGTGGACCTCAAGCAATCTCCAACAGACCTACAGCTGAGGGTCCTGACTGTTAGAAGGAAAACTAACAAAACAGGAAGCACACCCACACACCACAAACCCCACTGTATCAGCCACCATCATCAAAAGACCAGAGGCAGATAAAAACCACAAAGTTGGGGAAAGCATGGCAGAAAGCTGGAAATTCAAAAAATAAGAGCGACGCTCAACGCAGCGAATTACAGCTCATCGCCAGCAAATCATCAAAGCTGGACAGAGAATGACTTTGATGAGATGAGAAGAAGGCCCAGTCCATCAAAATTCTCAGAGCCAAAGGAGAATTACATACCCAGCGCAAAGAAACTAAAAATCTTGAAAAAGAGTGGAAGAATTGATAACTAGAAAATGAATGCAGAGAAGGGCCAACAACTTAATTGACAGAGATGAAAAAAACCAGGATTAACGAAGACGGACACAAATGAACACACAAGCTTCAGTAACCCACTCCAATCAACTAGAAGAAAAGAGTATCAGCCATTGAGGATTCAATGAATGAAATGAAGCTAGGAGAGAAATCTAAAGAAAAAAAAGAAGAAAAGAAATGAACAAAGCCTGCAAGAAGTATGGGATTATGTAAAAGACCAAATCTATGTCTGATTGGGGTGCCTGGAAAGTGAGGGGGAATGGAACAAGCTGGAAAAACACTCTTCAGGATATCATCCAGGAGAACTTCCCCTAACCGCAGGGCAGGCCAACATTCAAATTCAGGAAATACAGAGAACGCCACAGAGATACCCCCGCAGAAGAGCAACTCCAAGACCCATAATTGCCAGATCTTCACCAAAGTGAAGCCGAAGGAAAAATCTTAAGGGCAGCCAGAGAGAAAGGTCGGGTTACTCCCACACAAAGGGAAGCCCATCAGACTCACAGCAGATCTCTCGCAGAAACTCTACAAGCCAGAAGAGAGGTAGCCATATTCAACATTCTTAAAGAAAAGAATTTTCAACCCACCTCATATCCAGCCAAACTAAGTTTCACATAAGTGAAGGAGAAATAAAATCCTTTACAGATAAGCAAATGCTTAGAGATTTTGTCACCACTAGGCCTTTTCCATAAGACCCTGAAGGAAGCACTAAACATGGAAAGGAACAACCGTACCAGCCATTGCAAAACATGCCAAAATGTAAAGACCATCGAGGTTAGCAAAAATCGCATCAACTAACGACGCAAAATAACCACAGTTAATATCATAATGGCAGGATCAAGGTCACCACATAACAATATATTAACCTTAAAATGTAAATGACTAAATGCCCAATTAAAAGAAAAAGACTGGCAAACTGGATAAAGAGTCAGGTTTAACGCATCAGTTTATCAGACCAGGAGACCCATCCTCACATGCAGAGACATATATAGACCTCAAAAATAAAAGGATGGAGGAAGATCTACTACAAATGGAGAACAAAAAAAGAGGGCTTGCAAACTAGTCTCTGATAAAACAGACTTTAAACCATCAAAGATCAAAAGAGACAAAGAAGGCCATTACATAATGGTAAAGGGATCAATTCAACAGGAAGAGCTTAACTCTCCTAAATATATATGCACCCAATACAGGACACCCAGATTCATAAAAGCAAGTCCTTAGAGACTTCATAAAGAGACTTAGGACTCCCATACAATAATGGGAGACTTTAACACTCCACTGTCAACATTAGACAGATCAACGGTGACAGAAAGTTAACAAGGATATCCAGGAATTGAACTCATCTCTACAGCAAGCAGACCTAATAGACATCTATAGAACTTCCACCCCAAATCAACAGAATACATACATTCTTCAGCACCACATCGCATTCTTACTCCAAAATTGACCACGTGAATTGGAAGTAAAGCACTCCTCAGCAAATGTACAAGAACACAAATTATAACAAACTGTCTCAGACCACAGTGCAATTAAACTAGAACTCAGGACTACTTAAAACTCCATCAAACCGCCAACTACATGGAAACTGGAATACCAACCTGCTCCTGAATGATTACTGGGCACTACAACGAAATGAAGGCAGAAATAAAGATGTTCTTTTGAAACCAATGAGAACAAAGATACAACATACCAGAATCTCTGGGACACATTTAAAAGCAGGTAGAGGGAAATTTATAGCACTAAATGCCCACAAGAGAAGAAAGATCTAAAATTGACACTCTAACATCGCACTAAAAAAGAACTAGAGAAGCAAGAGCAAACACATCTCGAAGCTAGCAGAAGGCAAGAGAAATAACTAAGATCAGAGCAGAACTGAAGGAGATAGAGACACAAAAACCCTCCAAAAATCAATAAATCCAGGAGTTGGTTTCTTGAAAAGATCAACAAATTGACAGACTGCTAGCAAGACTAATAAAGAAGAAAAGAGAGAAGAATCAACAGAATCTAATAAAATGATAAAAGGATATCACCACCTACCCCACAGAAATATACAAACTACCATCAGAGAATACTCATAAACACCTCTACTAAATAAACTAGAAAATCTATAGGAAATGGATAATTTTGACACTTTACACTCTCCCAAGACTAAACCAGGAAGAAGTTGAATTCCTGAATAGGACCAACAGCAGGGCTCTGAAATTAAGGCACAATTAATAGCCACCAACCAAAAAGCGCTGCATAGATGGATTCACAGCTGAATTCTACCAGAGGTACAACAAGGAGTGAGCTGGTACCATTCCTTCTGAAACTACCCAATCGACAGAAAAAAGAGGGAATCCTCCCCTAACTCATTTTATGAGGCCAGCATCATCCTGATACTAAAGTCAGTAGAGAAACAATAAAAAAGAGAATTTTAGACCAATATCCCTGGATGAACATCGATGCAAAAATCCTCAATAAAATACTGGCAAACCGAATCCAGCAGCACATCAAGAAGCTTATCCACCATGATCAAGTGGGTTTATCCCTGGATGCAAGGCTGGTTCAACATACGCAAAATCAATAAACGAATCCAGCATATAAACAGAACCAAAGACAAGAACCACATGATTATCTCAATAGATGCAGAAAAGGCCTTTGACAAAATTCAACAGCCCTTCACATGCTAAAAATGCTCAATAAATTCGCATTGATGGAACGATCTCAAAATCATCATAAGAGCTATTTATGACAAACCCATTGTTTCCATATCATACCGAATGGGCAAAACTGGAAAAATTCCCTTTGAAAACTGGCAATTAAAAGACAGGATGCCCTCTCAACACTCCTATTCAACATATAGTGTTGGAAGTTCTGGCTAGGGCAATCAGGGCAAAAGAAAGAAATCAAGGGTATTCAAGAAAAGAAGAAGTCAAATCATTCCTCTTGCAGATGACATGATTGTATATTTAGAAAACTCCTCATTGTCTCAGCTCAAAATCTCCCTAAGCTGATAAGCAACTCCAGTAAAGTCACAGGACACAAAAATCAATGTGCAAAAATCAAGCATTCTTATACACCACAGTAACAGACAAACAGAGAGCCAAATCATGAATGAACTTCCACCAATAATTATTTCTAAAGGGAATGAAATAATCTAGGAGTCCAACTACTAGGATGTGTAAAGGACCTCATGAGAACTACAAACCACTGCTCAGTGAAGATTAAAAAGAAGACACAAAGAAAATGGAAGAACATACCATGCCTCATGGATAAAGGATCAATATCATGAAAATGGCCATACTGCCCGGCTGCAATTTATAGATTCAATGCCATTCCCATCAAGCTACCAATGACTTTCTTCTCAGAATTGGAGAAAACTGCTTTAAAGTTCATATGGAACCAAAAAATATCCGCATCTCCAAGACAATCCTAAGTCAAAAGAACAAAGCTGGAGGCATCATGCTACCTGACTTCAAACTATACTACAAGGCTACAGTAACTGCACCAGCATGGTACTGGTACCAAACAGATATAGACCACTGGAACAGAACAGAGGCCTCAGAAATAATACCACACATCTACAGCCATCTGATCTTTGACAAACCTCAGAAAACAAGAAATGGGGGAAAGGATTGCCTATTTAATGAATGGTGCCGGGAAAATTGGCCAGCCATAAGTAGAAAGCTGAAACTGGATCCTTTCCTACTCCTTATATGAAAATTAATTCAAGATGGATTAGAGACTTAAATGTTAGACCTATCACCATAAAACCCTAGAAGAAAACCTAGGTAATGTAAATTATCATTCAGGACATTACAGGGCATGAAGCAAAGACTTCATGTCCAAAAACAACAAAAAGCAATGGCAACAAAAGCCGTAAAATTGACAAATGGGGATCTAATTAAACTAAAGAGCTTCTACAGCAAAAGAAACTACCATCAGAGGAAGAAAGAAAGCAACCTACAGAATGGGAGAAAATTTTTGCAGTCTACTCCATCTGACAAAGGGCTATATCTAGAACCTACAAAGAACTCCAAATATATTTACAAAAAAAAAACAAAACAACCCCATCAAAAAGTGGACAAAGGATATGAACAGACACTTCTCAAAAGAAGACATTCATACAGCCACCAGACATATGAAAAATGATCATCCTCACTGGCCATCAGAGAAATGCAAATCAAAACCACAATGAGATACCATCTCACACCAGTTGTGAATGGCTTATCATTCAAAAGTCAGAAACAACAGGTGCTGGAGAGGATGTGTGGAGAAATAGGAACACTTTTACACTGTTGGTGGGATTGTAAACTAGTTCAACCATTATGGAAAACAGTACAAGGACCAAGGATCTAGAACTAGGGGATGTACCATATGACCCAGCCATCCCATTAATACTGGCATATACCCAAAGGATTATAAAATCATGCTGCTATAAAAGACACACATGCACATGCATGTTTACAAGGCAATTCATTCACACACAGCAAAGACTTGGAATCAACCCAAATGTCCACTGGTGACAGACTGGATTAAGAAAAATGTGGCACATATATACCATGGAATACTATGCAGCCATAAAAAGGATGAGTTCATGTCCTTCAGAGGGACATGGATGCAGCTGGAAACCGGCCATTCTCAGGCAAACTATCGCAAGAACAGAACCAAACACCGCGATAGTTCTCACCATAGGAGGAACTGAACAATGAGACTACTTGACTTGGGAAGGGGAACATCATACACCGGGGCTTATCATGGGAGGGGAGGGGCAGGGATTGCATTGGGAGCTATATCTGATGTAAATGATGTGTTGATGGGTGCTGACGAGTTGATGGGTGCAGCACGCCAACATATACGCATACATATGTAACAAACCTGCATCGCTATCCACATGTACCCTAGAACTTAAAGTATAATAATTAAAAAAAAAAAAGAAAGCAGTGCAATAATACCTTTTCCTTAAAAAAACAAACAAACATAAAGTGTTATTTCAAGTTCAAGGGTACATGTGAAGGATGGGCAGGTTTGTTACATAGTTAAATGTGTTTCATGAGGGTTTTTTTCATGCAGATTATTTCACCCAGGTACTGAGCCTAGTATCTATTACTTATTTTTTCTGATCCTTTCCCTCCTTTCACCCTCCATCCTCCATTGTGCCCCAGTGTATGTTGTTCCCCTCTATGTGTCCATATATTCTCATCATTTAGCTCCCACTTATAAGTGAGATCATGCAGTATTTGGTTGTCTGTTCCTGCATTAGTTTGCTAAGGATAATGACCTCCAGCTGCATCCATGTCCCTGCAAAAAACATAATCTTGCTCTTTTTTGTGGCTGTATAGTATTTCATGGTGTATATGTACCACTTTTTTTAATCCATTTTATCATTGATGGGCATGTAGGTTGATTCCATGTCTTTGCTATTGTGAATAGTGCTACAATGAATACAGGGCAAAGACACATGTGTGCATGTGTCTTTGTAATATAATGACTTACATTCCTTTGGGTATATAACCAGTAATGAGATTGCTGGGTTGAATGGTATTTCTGTATTTAAGTATTTGAGGAATTGCCACACTGTCTTCCACAATGGTTGAACTAATTTGTACTCCCACCAAGAGTGTAAAAGTGTTCCTTTTTTTCCCACAACCTTGCAAGCATCTGATATTTTCAGACTTTTTAATAATAGCCATTCTGATTTTGATGTTACGGTGTCAATTTTAGATCTTTCCTGCTTTCTTTTGTGAGCATTTAGTGCTATAAATTTCCCTCTAAACACTGTTTTAAATGTGTCCCAGAGATTCTGGTACATTGTGTCTTTGTTCTCACTGGTTTCAAATAACATCTTTATTTCTGCCTTAATTTCATTATTTACCCAGTAGTCACTCAGAAGGAGATTGTTCAGTTTCCATGTAGTTGTGCGGTTTTGAGTGAGTTTGTTAATCCTGAGTTCTAATTTGATGGCACTGTGGTCTGAGAGACTGTTTGCTACCATCTCTGCTCTTTTGCATTTGCTGGGGAGTGTTTTTCTTCCAACGATGTGATCAATTTTACAGTAAGTGTGATGAGGTGCTGAGAAGAATGTGTACTCTGTTGATTTGGGGTGGAGAGTTCTGTAGATGTCTATCAGGTCCGTTTGGCCCAGAGCTGAGTTCAAATCCTCAATATCCTTGTTAATTTTATGTCTCGTTGATCTGCCTAATATTGACATTGGGGTGTTAAAGTCTCCCAATATTATTGTGTGGGAGTCTACGTCTTTTTGTAGGTCTCTAAGAACTTGCTTTATGAATCTGGGCGCTCCTGTAATGGATGCATATATATTTAGGATAGTTAGCTCTTATCACCAACAGGCCTGCCTTACAAGAGGTCCTGAAGGAAGTACCAAATATGGAAAGGAAAAATCAGTACCAGCCACTGCAAAAACACACCGAAATATAAGGCTACAGTTACCACAACAGCATGGTACTGGTACCTAAACAGATACATAGACCAATGGAACAGAACAGAGGCCTCAGAAATAACACCACACATCTACAATCATCTGATCTTTGACAAACCTGACAAAAACAAACAACGGAGATTAAATAGGATTCCCTATTTAATAAAGGTGCTCAGAAAACTGGCTAGCCAGATGCAGAAAACTGAAACTGGACCCCTTCCTTACACCTTATTCAAAAATTAACTCAAGATGGATTAAAGACTTAAACGTAAGACCTAAAACCATAAAAGCCCTAGAAGAAAACCTAGGCAATAACATTCAGGACATACGCATTGACAAGGACTTCATGACTAAAACACCAAAAGCAATAGCAACAAAAGCCAAAATAGACAAATGGGATCTAATTAAACCAAAGAGCTTCCACATGGCAAAAGAAACTACCATCAGAGTGAACAGACAACCTACAGAAGGGGAAAAAATTTTTGCAATCTATCCGTCTGACAAAGGGCTAATATCCAGAATCTACAAAGCACTTAAACAAATTTACAAGAAATAAACAAGCAGTCCCATCAAAAAGTCGGCGAAGGATATGAACAGATGCTTCTCAAAAGAAGACATTTATGCAGTCAACAAACATATGAAAAAAAGCTCATCATCAACGGGTTATTAGAGAAATGCAAATCAAAACCACAATGAGATACCATCTCACACCAGTTAGAATGGTGATCATTAAAAAGTCAGGAAACAACAGATGCTGGAAAGGATGTGGAGAAATAGGAATGTTTTCACACTGTTGGTGGGAGTGTAAATTAGTTCAACCATTGTGGAAGACAGTGTGGTGATTCCTCAAGGATATAGAACTAGAAATACCATTTGACTCAGCAATCCCATTACTGGGTATATACCCAAAGGACTATAAATCATGCTACTATAAAGACACATGTACACATGTGTTTATTGCAGCACTATTCACAACAGCAAAGACTTGCAACCAACCCAAATGTCCATCAGTGATAGACTGGATTAAGAAAATGTGGCATATACACCATGGGATACTATACAGCCATAAAAAAGAATGAGTTCGTATCTTTTGCAGGGACGTGGATGAAGCTGGAAACCATCATTCTCAGCAAACTAACACAAGAACAGTAAACCAAACACCGCATGTTCTCACTTATAGGTGGGAATTGAACAATGAGAACACGTAGACACAGGGCAGGGAATATCACACACTGGGGCTTGTCAGGGGGTGGAGGGCTAGGGGAGGAATAGTATTAGGAGAAATACCTAATGTTTGCTGCTGATGGGTGCAGCAAACCACCATGGCATGTATATACCTATGTAACAAACCTGCACATTCTGCACATGTACCTACCCCAGACCTTAAATTATAATAAAAAAGGAAAAAATCTAATATATACAAGGAAAAAAATAACATTTAGTAGAATAAATAAAAATTATGGATGGACTAGAAAGTCATCATATAAACTAAATAATGATAATAGCCATTCTGATTGGTGTGTGATGGTACCTCATTGTGGTTTTGATTTGCATTTCTCTACTGATGAGTGATGTTGAGCTTTTTCTCATATGATTGTTGGCTGCATGTATGTCTTCTTTTGAGAAGTCTCTGTTGATGTTCTTTGCCCACTTTTTAATGGGGTTGTTTTTTTCTTGTAAATCTGTTTAAGTTCTTTATAGATGCTGGATATTAGACCTTTGTCAGATATACAGTTTGCAATTTTTTTCTCCCATTCTCTAGGTTGTCTGTTTACTCTGTTGTTAGTTTCTTTTGCTGTGCAGAAAGTCTTTAGTTTAATTAAATTTATTTGCCTTGGAGTGTTTTGTGTCAAATTATGTGGTCAATTTTACAGTATGTGTAATGTGTTGATGAGAAGAATGTATGTTCTGTTGCTCTTGGGTGAAGAGTTCTGTAGATGTATATTAGATTCATCTGATTCAGTGCTGAATTCAGGTCCTAAATATCTTTGTTAATTTTCTGCCTTGATGATGTGTTTAATACTGTCATGGGATGCTGAAATCTCCCACTATTATCTGTGGGAGCATAAACCTCTTTGAAAGTCTGTAATATATTGCTTTATGAATCTGGGTGCTTCTGTAGTGGGTGCAAACTCTTTACCATTATGTAATGTTTCTTCTTGTCTTTTTTTTAAATCTATATTGGTTTGAAATCTATTTTGTCTGAAATTAGAATTGCAACCCCTGCTTTTTTCTGTTTTTCATTTGCTTGGTAGATTTTTCTCCATCTCTTTATTTTGAGCCTGTGGGTATCACTGCATGTGAAATGCATCTCTTGAAGACAGCATATTAGTGAGTCTTGGTTCTTTGTTCAGCTTGTCACTTCTGTGCCTTTTAATTGGGGCATTTAGCCCATTTACATTCAGGATTAGTATTGACGTGTATGGATTTAATCCTATCATCATGTTAGCTGGTTATTATGTAGATTTGTTTGTGTGGTTGCTTTATAGTGTCATTGGTCTGTGTACTTCAGTGTGGTTTTGTAGTGTTTGGTAATGGTCTTTCTTTTTATGTTTAATGCTGCCTTCAGGAGCTCTTGTAAGGTATGTCTTGTGGTAATAAATTCTCTTAGCATTTGCTTATCTGAAAACTATCTTATTTCTCTTTCACTTATGAAGATTAGTTCGGGCAGATGTGAAATTCCGGGTTTGAATTTCTTTTCTTTAAGAATGTTGAATATTTACCCCCCAATATCTTTTGGCTTGTACGTTTCTGCTGAGAGGTCCTCTGTTAGTCTGATTGGTTTTCCTTTGTAGGTGACATAACTTTGTTGTCTAGCTGCCTTTTTCTCTCATTTTGACTTTGGAGAATTTGAGGATTATGTATCATGGGGATGATCTTATTGTGAAGCATCTTCTCTGTATTTCCTGAATGTGAATTTTAGCTTCTCTAGCTAGCTTGGGGAAGTTCTTGTGGATGATATTCTGAAATATGTTTTCCAAGTTGCTTACACTTGCCCCATCTCTTTCAGGGACACCAATGAGTCATAGAATTGGTCTCTTTACATAATATCATATTTCTCAGAGGTTTTGTTTATTCCTTTTTATTCTTTTTTCTCTAGTCTTATCTGTCTTATTTCAGAAACCCAGTCTTCAAGCTCTGAGATTCTTTTCTCAGTTTAGTCTATTCTGCTATTAATACTTGTGATTGCATTTTGAAATTCTTGTAGTGTGTTTTATCCTTTATTAAGTCAGTTATATACTTTTATATCTTGGCTATTTTGTTTGTCAACTCCTGTATCATTTTATTGTGACTCTTAACTTCCTTGGATTGGGTTTCAATGATCATTGCATCTCAATGATCTCTGTTCGTATTCATATTCTGAATTATATTTCCATTGTTTTAGCCATCCCAGCCCTGTTCAGAACCCTTGCTGGAGAGGTGGTACAGTTCTTTGGAGAAAGAAGTCATTCAGAGTTGTTGCATTGATTCTTTCTCATCTTTGTAGGCTGATGTCTCTTCAAACTTTAACATTACCAACCTTTGGATTATTTTTTTTCTTTTATCCTGTTTGATGATCTTGAGGGTTTGATTGGTATAAATTGGATTCAGCTGACTGGCTTTGTTTCTAGAAAATTTTAGGGGGCCAATACTCAGCTCTCAACTCCTGGATTGCATGCTTTAACTCTGGAGGATTTGTATTGATCCCTAACTTTGCTCTCTGGCTCCTCAAGGTTAGGAATCCACTGTGCTCAGGGGACTGAGGTGCTCCCAGTCCCATGATCACCACATTCTGATTGGTGATGTCAGCTAAAGCATTTTGTAGTGTGGTGGCAGTGGATCCATCCTCATCTGCACATGCCAGTAACAATAGCAGTGCAGCAGGCATACACTCATCAGCTGTGGCAGAATGCAAGTAGGTGCTAAGGTGCCTGCCTCTGTGCAAGCGTTCACCACAGTGGTGGAGGCAGCATGGCTGAAGTGGGTGCAATGGGGCTGTGCTGTCAACTGTGTGCGCAGTCGGGCACTTGTACTTTCTTCTGCACAGTGCTTTTAACCAGGCCTGACCCTTCTGAACTGAGTCTTCTAAAACACTATTTAAGCAACCGTAAGGGGAGGGCAGACAGGTTTCACCAGACAGGTGAAACAGTTGCCACTGAGGGACCAAGAAGACTGGCACAGTGCTAATAGATCTTCAGAGGGAAAGCACCAAGGGTGGATGAAGGGAAGACACAGAAGCTCGGCTGAGGGGAGAGGAAGCTGAGAAACCTGTTAGCACAGGGTCAAGGCACTGGCAGACATGGGTCTATGTGCACTCTCTGTTAATCACAGACAGGGGTTCTCAGGAAACAGGAGGTTTCACTGTTCTCTGTACCTAATTTTACTTCTGTAGCAGTGTTGGCACAAGTGCATGGCACAGGCAGGGGTAGGACTGGTTAGCACTGTGCCCATCAAGGCTGCAACTGCAATGGCGGTCTAGGGGGAGAGGAGGCAGAGTGCACTCTCACCACAGCCGTGGCAGGGCAGGGTTCACACACATGCATGTTAGTGGGGCAAGGAAGGCAAAACCTGCTCACACACACATGCACCAGCAATGCAATGTGGGGGGTTGCTGTGAGTCCAGGGTAAGCTACAGTATGGGGAAGGAGTGGGTGGTCTGGTGCATGGCTATAGGAGTTGCACTGCTAGAGCTCTCTACTAATCAGGCATAGTTTACCAGTGCAGGAGCTACGATGTGGGCCCCCAGGGCACCCTAGATTGCCCTGCAAGAGAAGGTCCTGAGAGAGGCCAGTAGACCAAGAGGTTCTCAGGCTGAACTAACTCTGAATAATGCGGGGGCGGGGTTCAGGTCTGATAGTTCCCCTAGGGGAACTATGAGGGAAACTAGGAGGAAACTAGGAGGGAAAGTCTCCTATGGGAGCAAGTTAAGCCTAGGGAGATGGGCTTCTCTGACCATGCTCAACTACAGAAGATCCCACACCAAACCCCTTGGGCTCCACCTCAGCAGCAGCCCCACCACTTCTTTAAGCAGCTTCAGCTGCCAACTTGAGTGTTTGTGGTTGTTGAGAGGTTTCCTCCTGCCAGGATTGCAGAGGCCTGTAGTGACAGCAGGTTACTCCTCGCCAGTTCAACTCACTCATTGCCCCAGGATTACTGGGGGCCAAAAACAAGTCCTGGTGCATGGTAGCCCCATGCAGGTTTCTCAGCTTCCTCTCCCCTCAGCCGAGCTTCTGTGTCTTCCCTTCATCCACCCTTGGTGCTTTCCCTCTGAAGATCTATTAGCACTGTGCCAGTCTTCTTGGTCCCTCAGTGGCAACTGTTTCACCTGTCTGGTGAAACCTGTCTGCCCTCCCCTTACGGTTGCTTAAATAGTGTTTTAGAAGACTCAGTTCAGAAGGGTCAGGCCTGGTTAAAAGCACTGTGCAGAAGAAAGTATAAGCCCAAGCAGTTTCTGGAGGGTATGTCATTATAAAGTTATTGTGAAAAAAAAAAAGTAATGTCTAATCTGGGGGACAGAAATAAAATACTAGACAACAGTAACATAAGTTGAGGAATGAGTAGGTAATCAGAGTTAAAATGTTCTGAAGTTCTTATATTAAGGGAGTCGAGAAAAGAGATGAGATTAGGAGATCAAAGAATTAGGTTTTGTTATGTCATAGAACTACACTGGATGGTGAGTTACTGCTATGCTTCATAACCTACATACATGTTACATATTGCCTTTTGGTGGCATTAAAAACTATTTTTAAAAAAGAGCTTATCTAGAGAAAGATTGTTTTCTGGTGCACAATACAGAGAACAAACAAATCCCTTTGGTGTCCCCTCATTCTCCTTTCTGAACTCTTCTAAACTCCTCCATTTAATCTATTTACCAGGAACATGGACTAATCCCATGAATGAAAAATGGAGGAGCCTCCTTTAGTTATACTATTTTGGTTCCTACTTGATAACAGTATCCTCTAGATTAGAAGAAATCAAGTGAGATTTGTGCTTGCAAAACAGAAAATTAGCTACATTAAATGCATTAACAAGCTTCAGCAGCTTGTAAGAAAAAGACAATTTCACAGACACAGAAATCGAAACCAGTGTGTGTATCAATATGTGGTAAAGGAAGATAGGAGGAACATTTCAGCTGTATTTATTAGCCAAGTAATATGTTGTATGAGAAGGCAGTTGTGTGATATGTCTGTAAGAATTGTTGAGGTACATATCCAGAAAATTGCAATACAATGTTAACACTTAGGAGTGGACATTTTATATAATGCTGTCATATAATACATGTGAACAGGTGTGTTCGTGAATGCGTTTAAGTATGGGTGTGTTTTGGAGTTGTATTCATCTCTGTGGCTGTGACTAGGTGTATGTTTATAAACAGGGGAAAATAGAGTGTTATATTAGAGATGCATTTCCCGGGAAGATGTATGTGCTGTAAAGGATAATGTATATAAGAATTTTTTTGTATAGAAAGATATTAGAGTATATGTATGCATGTGTGCATTTGTGTATGTATATGTTTGTGTGTAGTATTTTATTCCTTCTCCCAGTTTATCTTTTTAAATGACCAAATGTATTAGTCTGTTCTAATGCTGCTAATAAAGACATACCCAAGACTGGGCAGTTTACAAAGGAAAGAGGTTTAATTGACTCAGAATTCAGCATGGCTGGAGAGGCCTCAGGCAATATACAAAGGGGAAGCAAATGCATCCTTCTTCACAAGGTGTCAGAAGAAAGAAGTGCCAAGCAAAATGGGAAAAAGCCCCTTATAAAACCATCAGATTTCATGAGAACTCCCTCACTATCATGAGAACAGCAGCATGGGGGTAACACCCATGATTCAATTACCTCCCTCTCACAACATGTGGGTACTATGGGAACTACAATTCAAGATAAGATTTGGGCAGGGACACAGCCAAGTCATATTATTCCACCCCTGGTCCCTCCCAAATCTCATGTCCTCATATTTCAAAACACAATCATGCTCTTCCAACAGCCCCCCAAAGTCTTAACTCATTCCAGCATTAACTCAAAAGTCCAAAGTCTCATCTGAGACAATGCAAGTCCCTTCCACCTATGAGGTTCTACAATCAATAGCAAATTAATTACTTCCTAGTTACAATGAAGGTACAGGCATTTGGTAAATATGCGTGTTCCAAAGGAAAGAAATAGGCCAAAACGAAGGGGCTACAGGCCCCATGCAAGTCCCAAATCCAATAGGGCAGTCATTAAAACTTAAAGTTCCAAAATGATGTTCTTTGACTCCATGTCTCACATCTAGGAAATGCTAGTGCAAAAGGTGGTCTCCAATGGCCTTGGTTAGCTCTGCTCCTGTGGTTTTGCAGGGTACAGCTCCCCCATGGCTCTTTCATAGGATGATGTCAAGTATCTGTGGCTTTTCCAGGTACATGGTGCAAACTGTTGGTGCATCTTTTACCCTGGGGCTTGGAGGACAATGGCCCTCTCCTCACAGTTCCACTTGGAAGTGCCCCAGTGGGGACTCTGTGTGGGGGCTCCCACCCCATATTTCCCTTCCACACTACACTGGCAGAGGTTCTCCATGAGGATTCTGCCCTGCAGTAAACTTTGGCCTAGACATCCAGGCATTTACAAACATCCTCTGAAATCTAGGTGGAGGTTCTCAAACCTCAATTCTTGACTTCTATGTATCTGCAGGCTCAACACCACTTGGAAGCTACCAAGGTTTGGGGATTCCACCCTCCGAAGCCACAGCCCAAGCTGTATCTTGGCCCTTTTAGCCACGGCTGGAGCAGCTGGGTCGCCAGGCACTAAGTCCCTAGGCTGCACAAAGCAGAAGGGTCCTAGGCCCATGAAACCATTTGTTCTTCCTAGGCCTCTGGGCCTGTGATGGGAGGGGCTGCCACAAAGGTCTCTGAAATGCCCTGGAGACATTTTCTCCATTGTCTTGGTGATTAACGTTCAGCTCCCTGTTACTTATGCAAATTTCTGCAGCCAGCTTGAATTTCTCCCTAGAAAAAAAATGTTATTCTTTTCTATTGCGTCATCAGGCTATGAATTTTCCAAACTTTTATGCTCTTCCTCTTCTTAAATGCTTTGCCACTTAGAAATTTCTTCCACCAAATTTAAAGTTCCACAGATCTCTAGGGCAGGGGCAAAATGCTGCCAGTCTTTTTGCTAAAGTGTTACAAGAGTCACCTTTGCTCCAATTCCCAACAAGTTCCTCATCTCCATCTGAGAACACCTCAGCTTGAACTTTATTGTCCATATCAATGATTTTAACCAATATCATTTTGGCCAAAGCCATTCAACAAGTCTCTGGTAAGTTCCAAACTTTCCCACATCTTCCTGTCTTCTGAGCCCCCCTAAGTCTTTAGGAAGTTCCAGACTGTCTCACATTTTCCTGTCGTCTTCTGAGCCCTCCAAACTGTTTCAACCTCTGCCTGCCTGTTACCCAGTTCGAACGTTGCTTCCACATTTTCAGGTATCTTTACAGCAGCCCCTCACTGTACTGATACCAATTTACTATCAGTTCATTCTTGTGCTGCTAATAAAGACATACCCCTGAGACTGGGTAATTTATAAAGGAAAAAGGTTTAATTAACCTCAGTTCAGCATGCCTGGGGAGATCTCAAGAAACATACAATCATGGCAAAAGGCAAAGCAAACACATGATGGCAGGAAGGAGAAGTGTCAAGCAAAAGGGGGAAAAGCCCCTTATAAAACCACCAGGTCTCCTTGTTCATGAGGTGGCAGGAAGGAGAAGTATAGAGCAAAAAAGGAAAAAGCCCCTTATAAAACTACCAAGTCTTGTGAGAACTTACTCACTATCACAAGAAGAGCAGCATGAAGGTAACCACCCCCATGATTCAATTACCTCCCACAGGCCCCTTCCCATGACATGTGGGGATTATGGGAAGTACAATTCAAGATGGCATTTAGGTGGGTACATAGCCAACGGTGTCACCAAATTACTTTGATCACAAATCTCACTGAAGGCAGCCAGGTATTAGTGCCATTATCCCATTATCCTTCCAAACATGAAGGAAATAAAAGTTTTTGTTGGATCAATAAGCACACTGAAGAAAACTGATTCACTTAATATGCTTGGTAACTGCCCTGCCTCAGATAAATAATTTCCACAAGCAGTCAAACCTTCTTCTTTTTTCCAGCACTTGGGCAAGAAGAAATATCCAAAGGTCAATTGCTTGCCTAAGACAGCCTGACATGTTAGTGACATTTTTAATCACAAAGATGATTTGAACTCACATGTAATAAAAGACCAAATGTTCTATTACCTGGAAAGTAGAGAATGAATAATAATTTAGGTTTAAAATAACCCAATTATAAAATGACCAAAGGCTCGTTAAGTCTCTTCCTGGCCAGGAGGTAATTGCAGGTCAGTGATTACACATAAAGGAAGCATCTGGCCTCACCTAACCCCAGATGCTGAGGGGTGACTCCACCAACTCTTGGTTCTTTGTTTAAGGCTGCCCAGGCTGGGAGGCAAGAACAAGTCCATAAATGTCTCTGCCCTGCCCACACCATATAGCTAAGCAGCAATCCCAGAAGCTTCAGTCAGGTTTGCAGCCCAGCACGTGGCCCTGCCTAACTCCAGATTCAAAACAACAGTACTACGTAGCCAGAAAATACAATATGCATCCCTGCCTGGCCAGAGACAACTGCAGAGTTCAGTTGGTAGCTCCATCTAATGTCAGCGTCTAGCCAGTGGTCTCACTGGACCATGGAGCATAGCTGGTAGTATCATTTGACCTCAGAGCACAAAAAGTAACCCAGCCATAATGGAGAACCCAACACTAAGGTCTGCCTATGAAGGATTGCTACCAGCTGACCCAAGAAGAATCCCAGGCTAGACTAATATTAAAGGTGTATCACCACCAAAGAACACCTTCAAAGGCCAGAAGAGGTAGTCCTCTTTTCAAATGTGCAGGCATTAATGTAAGAACAGGATTATTAAAAATCCAGGAAACATGAAACCTCCAAAAGAAACTAATAATGCTACAATAATTTTCTCTTGAAGAAATGGAGACATATGATACAGCTGACAATTAGAATAATCCTCTTACAGGAATTCAGGAAACTCTTAAGAATATGTGGATAGTAAAAATCAAATAAAATTTAGAAAACAACTCACGAACAAAATAAAAAGTTTGGCAATAATAAACAATAATAAAAAATAGAAAACCTAGAGTTAAAGAAAGTATAACTGAAATGAAAAATTCAGTACAAACCTTCAAAAGTAGACTTGATTCAGTAGAAGAAAGAATTGGTGCCCTCAAAGATAGTAGATTAAAAATTATCCAACCAAGGGAGAAAAAATGAATCAGGGAGGCCTACAGGAATTATGGGACAGCATCAAGCAAACTAATAATTGCACAATAATAACTCAAAAAAGGATAAGAGAGAGAGAACAGCCTAGAAAATGTATTTAGAAAATAATGGCTAAAAAGTTCCCAAATCTGGAGAAAGATGTCACTACCCAGGTACAGGAAACTCAGGTCACCAATCATATTCAATCCAAAGAGGAGTTTACCAAGACACATCACAATCAAATTATCAAAAATCAAAAACAAAGAAAGAACACTGAAAGTAGCAAGAGATAAGAAACATCACAATCAAGGTAACCCCAACACAGCTATCAGCAGATTTCTCAACAGCAAATCCTGCAGACCAGGAAAAAGTGAAATGATATATTTTAAATTTTAAATAAAAAACTTTCAAGCAAGAATTCTTTAACAGCATTATAAAATGGCAGTAATAAGTTCTTACCTATCAATAATTACCTAGAATACAAGTGGATTAAATTTTTTAATAGAAAGACAGATAGTGGCTGAGTAAATTTTTAAAAGCTAGAACCAACTATATGCTATGTGCAAGTGATTTGCTTTAATAGTAAGAACACACATAAAATAAAGTGAATGGATAGAAAAAGATATTCCATGCAAATGGCAACCAAAATAGAGCAGGGGTAGCTATTTTTATCTCAGATAAAATAAGATTTAAGTCAAAAACTATAAAAAGAGACAAAAACATTTATTACATAATGATAAAGGGGTTAATTCATCAATAGGACATAACAACTGTACAACATATGCACCAATATTGAAGGACCTAAATATATAAAGCAATTATTAAATGATCTGGAGGGAAAGATAGACTGCCATACTATAATAGTAAAGGACTGTCATACCACACTTTCAAAAATAGACAGGTCTTCTAGACAGAAAATCAGAAAGAAAACAAAGGATTTGATTTACACTTTTAACCAAATAGACTTAACAAACATATATGAAACACTCCATCCAACAGAAGCAGAATATATATTCTTCTCAAGCACACACAGAACATTCTCCAGGACAGACTACATATGAGGCCGCAAAACAAACCATAGTAAATTTCAGACAATCAAAAGCATATACAGTATCTTTTTGGATCACAATAGCATGAAACTAGACACCAGTAACAGGAGAAAGCTTAGAAAGCACAGAAATATTTGGAAATGAAACAATATACTCTTAAACAACCAATGGCTCACAGAATAAAAGTTGAATTAAAAATACCTTGGGCCAAATAAAAATGAAAACAACAAACCAGATCTTATACAGCACAGTAAAAAGCAGTTCTAAGATAGAAATTTATAGCAATAAACACCTATGTCAAAAAAGAAGGAAGATCTCAAATAAGCAATCTAAATTATACCTCAAATAACTAGAAAAAGAAGAACAAACTAAACCCAAATTTAGAGAAGGAAAGAAATAACAAAGATCAAATTCTGTTCCAAGATGGTTGACTAGGAACAGCTCTGGTCTGCAGCTCCCAGTGTAATTGACACAGAAGACAGGTGATTTCTGCATTTCCAACTGAGGTACCTGGTTCATCTCATTGGGACTGGTTGGACAGTGGGTGCAGCACACAGAGGGCAAGTCAAAGCAGGGCGTGGCATCGCCTCACCCGGGAAGCACAAGGGGTTAGGGGATTTCCCTTTCCCAGCTAAGGGAAGCCATGACAGACTGTATCTGGAAAAACAGGACACTCCCAACCAAATACTGCACTTTTCCTAAGGTCTTAGCAACTAGCAGATAAGGAGATTCTTTACCATGCCTGGCTTGGCAGGTCCCACACCCAAGGAGCCTTGCTCACTACTAGCACAGCAGTGTGAGATCGAACGGTAAGGTGGCAGCCTGGCTGAGGGAGGGGCGTCCACCATTACTGAGGCTTGAGTAGGTAAACAAAGTGGCCAGGAAGCTTGAACTGGGCAGAGCCCACCACAGCTCATCAAGGCCTGCTGACTGTATAGATTCCACCTCTGTGGGCGGGGTATAGCTGAACAAACGGCAGCAGACAATTTCTGCAGACTTAAATGTCCCTGTCTGACAACTCTGAAGAGAGCAGTGGTTCTCTCAGCACAGCATATGAGCCCTGAGAACAGATAGACTGCCTCCTCAAGTGACCCTTGTGTAGCCTAACTGGGAGACACCTCCCAGTAGGGGTCGATAGACACCTAATACAGGCGGGTGCCCCTCTGGGACGAAGCTTCCAGAGGAAAGATCAGGCAGCAATATTTGCTGTTCTGCAATATTTGCTATTCTGCAGCCACCGCTGGTGATAACCAGGGAAACAGGGTCTGGAATGGACCTCCAGCAAACTCCAACAGACCTGCAGTTGAGGGACCTGGCTATTAGAAGGAAAACTAACAAACAGAAAGGAATAGGATCAACAGCAACAAAAAACACATCTGCACCAAAACCCCATGTGTACATTGCCAACATCAAAGACCAAAGGTAGATAAAACCACAAAGATGGAGAGAAACCTGAGAAGAAAAGCTGAAAATTCTAAAAACCAGAGTACCTCTTCTCCTCCAAAGGATCACAGCTCCTTGCCAGCAATGGAACAAAGCTGGACAAAGAATGGCTTTGATGAGTTGACAGAAGTAGGCTTCAGAAATTTGGTAATAACAAACTTCTTTGAGCTAAAGGAGCATATTCTAACCCATCGCAAGGAAGCTAAAAACCTTGAAAAAAGGTTAGATGTATGGCTACCCAGAATAAACAGTGTAGAGAAAACTTTAAAAGAACTGATGGAGCTAAAAACCATGGCACGAGAACTTTGTGATGCATGCACAAGCTTCAATAGCCTATTCAATCAAGTGGAAGAAAGGGTATCGTGATTGAATATCAAATTAATGAAATAAAGTGAAAAGACAAGTTTAGAGAAAAAAGAGTAAAAAGTAAAGAACAAAGCCTCCAAGAAATATGGGACTATGTTAAAAGACCAAAACTACATTTGATTGGTGTACCTGAAAGTAATGGAAAGAATGGAACCAAGTTGGAAAACACTTCAGGATATTATCCAGGAGAACTTCCCCAACCTAGCAAAGCAGGCCAACATTCAAATTCAGGAAATACAGAGAACACCAAAGATACTCCTCAAGAACAGCAACCACAAGGCACATAATTGTCAGATTCACCAAGGTTGAAACGAAGGAAAAATATTAAAAAGTAGCAGAGGCCCGGGCAAGATGGCGAATAGGAACAGCTCAGTCTTCAACTCCCAGTGCCAGCGACACAGAAGACTGGTGATTTGACATTTTCAACTGAGTACTGGGTTCATCTCACTGGGGAGTGCCGGAAGATCGGTACTGGTCAGCTGCTGCAGCTTGACCAGCGAGGCTGAAGCAGGGAAGCTGCCTCACCTGGGGAGGCGCTGAGGGGAAGGGAGTCCCTTTTCCTGGCCAGAACTGGGACACACAACACCTGGAGAATCCGGTAACTCCCACCCAATGCACTTTGGGCAAACAGGCACACCAGGGGATCATATCCCACACCTGGCGGGAGGGTCCCATGCCCGCGGGCCTCCCCTCATTGCAAGCACAGCAGTCTGTGATCTACTGGCAAGGCAGCAGCGAGGCTGGGGAGAGCCCGCCATTGCTGAGCCAAAGTAGGTAAACAAAGCTGCTGGGAAGCTCCAGCTGGATTGGGCTCACAGCAGCTCAAACTCCTGCCTGTCTCTGTAGACTCCACCTCTGGGGGCAGGCACAGTAAACAATAACAAGGCAGCAGACACCTCTGCCAGGCATAAGCTGACTCTGTCTCACAGCTTTGAAGAGAGCAGTGGATCTCCCAACTTACGGAGGGGTTGAGATCTGAGAAGGGACAGACGCCCTGCTCAAGTGGTCCCTGACCCCTGAGTAGCCTAACTGGAGACATCCCCACTAGGGGGCAGTCTGACACCCCACCTCACAGGGTGGAGTACACCCCTGAGAGGAAGCTTCAAAGCAAGAATCAGACAGGTACACGCTGTTCAGAAATATTCTATCTTCTGCAGCCTCTGCTGCTGATACCCAGTAAAACAGGGTCTGGAGTGGACCTCAAGCAATCTCAACAGACCTACAGCTTTGGGGTCCTGACTGTTAAGTAAAACTATCAAACAGGAAGGACACCTACCTAAACTTTCAGTACATCACCATCATCAAGGACCAGAGGCAGATAAAACCACAAAGATGGGGAAAAAGCAGGGCAGAAAAGCTGGAAATTCAAAATGAGAGGCGCATCTCCGGCAAGGCGCCAGCTCGCCATGTAGCGGATCAAAGCTGGAGAATGGCTTTGGCGAGATGAGAGAAAGAGGCTTCAGTCATCAAATTTCTCTCAGAGCTAAGGAGAATTGCGTGCAGCGCAAAGAAACTAAAATCGCTTGAAAAAGTGAAGAATTGATGGCTAGAGTAATCAATGCAGAAGGTCATAAACAAATAAAGAGAGATGAAAACAAAAGCGGCCGCGAAATGCATTGACAAATGCACAAAACTTCCGGTAACCGGCTGATCAACTGGAAGAAAGAATATCAGCGATTGAGGATCAAATAAGATAGAATGAAGCGAGAAGAGAAACAAAAGAAAAAGAAAAAGAAATGAACAAAGCCTGCAAGAGGTATGGGATTATGTAAAAGAGACAAATCGATCTGATTGAGGGTGCCTGAAAGTGAGGGGAAAAATGGAACCAAGTTGGAAAACACTCTTCAGGATATCATCAGAGAACTTCACAACCTAAATGCGGCAGGCCAACATTAAATCAGGAAATACCGAGAGCATACAAAGATGCTCCTTGAGGAAAGAGCAACTCAAGGCCTTATAATTGCCAGATTCATCAAAGTTGAAATGAGGGAAAAATCTTAAAAAGAGGGCAGTCAGAGGGAAAGGTCGGGTTACCCACAAGGAAGCCCATCAGACTAACAGCAGATCTCGGCGACTCTACAGAAGCCAGAAGAGGTGGGGGCCAGTACAGCATTCTTAGAAAAGATTTTCAGCCGAATTTCATATCCAGCAAAACTAAGTTTCATAAGTGAAAGGTAGAAATAAAATCCTTACAAGATAAAGCAAATGCTTAGAGATTTTGTCTCACTAAGGCCTGCCACAAGAGACCCTGAGAGGAAGCACTCAACATGGGGAAAGGAACAACCGGTACCAGCCATTGAAAAACATGCCAAATGTAAAGACCATCAGGCTAGGAAGAAACTGCATCAACTAACGAGCAAATAACCAGTTAATATCATAATGGCAGGATCAAGTTCACACATAACAATCTTAACCTTAAACATAAATGGACTAAATGCTCCAATTAGAGAACACAGACTGGCAAACTGGATGAAGTCAAGACCCCATCAGTCTGCTGTATTCCAGGAGATTACCTCACATGCAGAGACACACATAGAGCTCAAAATAAAGGGGTGGAGGAAGATTTACCAAACAAATGGAGAACAAAAAATGAGGGTTGTTTTAGTCTCTGATAAAACAGACTTTAAACCATCAAAGATCAAAAGAGACAAAAGAGGCCATTACATAATGGTAAAGGGATCAATTCAACAGGAAGAGCTAACTATCCTAAGTATATATGCACCCAATACAGGAGCACCCAGATTCATAAAGCAAGTCCTTAGAGACTTACAAAGAGACTTGAACTCCCATACAATAATAATGGGAGACTTCCAACCTCCACTGTCAACATTAGACAGATCCAGCGAGACAGAAAGTTAACAAGGATATCCAGGAATTGAACTCATCTCTGCAGCAAGCAGACCTAATAGACATCTATAGAACTCTCCACCCCAAATCAACAGAATATACATTCTTCTCAGCACCACATCGTGCCTCCAAAATTGACCACGTAATTGGAAGTAAAGCGCACTCAGCAAATGTACAAAAGGGCAAATTATAACAAACTGTCATAGACCACAGTGCACAATCAAACTAGAACTCAGGACTAAGAAACTCAATCAAAACAGCTCAACTACATGGAAACTGAATAACCTGCTCTGAATGACTACTAGATTTTATATGAAATGAAGGGGCGAAATAAAGATGTTCTTTATGAAACCAATGAGGAACAAAGATACAACATACCAGAATCTCTAGGACACATTTAAAGCAGTGTGTAGAGAAATTTATAGCACTAAATGCCCACAAGAGAAAGCAGGAAAAGATCAAAATTGACACTCTAACATTTACAATTAAAAGAACTAGAAACAAAACAAACACATTAATAGCAGAAGGCAAAATAACTAAGATCAGAGCAGAGACTGAGAGGATAGAGACACAAAAAACCCTCAAAAAATCAATGAATCAGGAGTTGGTTTTGAAAAGATCAACAAAATTGACAGACCACTAGCAAGACTAATAAAAAGAAGAAAAGAGAAAAGAGTAAATCAGCATAATTAAAATGATAAAGGATATCACCACCGACCCACAGAAATACAAACTACCATCCAGAGGAATACTATAAACACCTCTCACGCTTAAAATAAACTGGAAAATCTACAAAAGAAATGGATAATTTCTGGACACTTACACTCTTCAAGACTAAACCAGGAGAAGTTGAATCCCTGAATAGACCAATAGCAGGCTCTGAGAGTGAGGCAACAATTAATAGCCTACCAACCAAAAAAGTCCAGGACCAGATGGAATCACAGCTAGATTACCACCACAGGTACAAGGAGAATGGTACCATTTCCTTCCTGAAACTATTCCAATCAATAGAAAGAGTCCTCCTAACTCTGTTTATGAGGCCAACATCATCCTGATGCAAAGCCTAGCGAGACACAGCAAAGAAATTTTGAATCAATATCCCTAGTGAACATCGATGCAAAATCCTCAATAAAATACTGGCAAACTGGATTCAGCAGCACATCAAAAAGCTTATCCACCATGATAAAGTGAGCTCATCCCTGGGATGCAAGGCTAGTTCAACATTATAATCAATAAACATAATCCAGCATATAAACAGAACCAAAGACAAGAACCACATGATTATCTCCAATAGATGCAGAAAAGGCTTTGACAAAATTCAACAGCCCTTCGTACTAAAAGCAGCTCAATAAATTACGGTATTGATGGAGCGTACCTCAAAATAATCAGAGCTATTTATGACAAACCCAGCCAATATCATACTGAATGGGCAAAAACTGGAAAAATTCCTTTGAAAACGCCCAGCACAAGACAGGGATGCCTCTCAACCTCTTATTCAACATACTGTTGGAAGTTCACCAGCTAGAACGGTAATCAGACAAGAGAAATCCGGGGAGTATTCAGTTAGGAGAAGAAGTTAAGTGTCCCTGTTTGCAGATGACATGATTGTATTTAGAAAACCCATTGTCTCGGCCCAAAATCTCCTTAAGCTGATAAGCAACTTCAGCAAAGTCTCAGGATACAAAATTAATGTGCAAAAAAATCACCAAGCATTCTTATACACCAGTAACAGCAGACAAACAGAGCCAAATCAGGGGCAGAACTTCCACATTCACAGGTGCTTCAAGAGAATCAAATACCTAGGAATCCAATGACAAGGGATGTAAGGACCCTCTTCAAAGGAGAACTACAAACCACTGCTCAGTGAAATCAAACAGGACACAAACAAATGGAAGAACATACCATGCTCATGGATAGGAAGAATCAATATCATTGAAAATGGCCATACTGCCAAGGTAATTTATGAATTCAATGCCATCCCCATCCATTTTCCAATGAGTTTCTTCACAGAATTGGAAAAAACTGCTTTAAAAGTTCATATGGAACCAAAAAGAGCCCACATCTCCAAGACAATCCTAAGTCAAAGAACAAAGCTGGGCATCCTGCGCTACCTGACTTCAAACTATACTACAAGGCTACAGTAACCAAAACAGCATGGTACTGGTACCAAAGTAGAGATATAGACCAATGGAACAGAACACAATCCTCAGAAATAATACCACATCTACAGCCATCTGATCTTTGACAAACCACAGGAGAAACAAGAAATGGGAAAAGGATTCTAATCCCAATAAATGGTGCTGGGAAAATTGGCTAGCCATAAGTGAAAGCTGAAACTGGATCCTTTCCTTACTCCTTGCCTCGAAAATTAATTCAAGATGGATTAGAGACTTAAATGTTAGACCTAATACCATAAAACCCTAGAGAAAACCTAGGTAGTACCATTCTAAGGACAGAGGCATGGGCAAAAGACTTCATGTCTAAAACACCAAAAAGCAACGGCAGCAAAAGCCAAAATTGGCAAATGGGATCTCATTAAACTAAAGAGCCTGCTGTAAAGAAACACTACCATCCAGAGTGAACAGGCAACCTACAGAATGGGGAGAACATTTTTGCAATCTACTCATCTGACAAAGGGCTATCCAGAACCTACAAAGAACTCCAACAGAATTTACAAGAAAAAAAAGCAACCCCATCAAAAGTGGGCCAAAGGGATATGAATAGACATTTCTCAAAGGGAGACATTCATACAGCCAACAAACACATGAAAAATGCTCACATCATCACTGGCCATCAAAAGAAATGCAAATCAAAACCACAATGAGATACCATCTCACCAGTTAGAGATAAGCGTCATTCAAAGTCAGGAAACAACAGGTGCTGGAGAGGGATGTGGAAATAGGAACACTTTTACACTGTTGGTGGGATTGTAAACTAGTTCAACCATTATGGAAAACAGTATGGCGATTCCTCAAGGATCTAGAGCTAGATTTACCATATGACCCAACCATCCCATTACTGAGGGATTATACCCAAGGATTATAAATTATGCTGCTATAAAGACACATGCACACGTATGTTTATTGCAGCACTGGCTTCCTACAATAGCAAGACTTGGAATCAACCCAAATGCATCGACAGATTGGATTAAGAAAATGTGGCACATATACCATGGAATACTATGCAGCCATAAAAGGATGTTTCTGTCCTTTGTAGGGACATGGATGCAGCTGGAATCCATCATTCTTAACAAACTATCACAAGAACAGAAAACCAAACACCATGTTCTCACTCATAGGTGGGAACTGAACAATGAGATCACTTGGACTCAGGAAGGGGAACATCACACCGGGGCCTATCATGGGGAGGGGGGAGAGGGGAGGATTGCATTGGGAGTTACACCTGATGTAAATGACGAGTTGATGGGTGCAGCACAGCAACAAGGCACAAGTATACATATGTAACAAACCTGCACGTTATGCACATGTACCCTACAACTTACAGTATAATAATAATAAATAAATTTAAAAAAAAAAAAAAGTAGCCAGAGAGAAAGGTCAGGTTACCAACAAAGGAAAGCCCATCGGACTAACAGCAGATTTCTCGGCAGAAACCCCACAAGCCAGAAGAGAGTGAGGGCCAATATTCAACATTCTTAAAGAAAAGAATTTTCAACCCAGAATTTCATATCAAGCCATACTAGGCTTCATAAGTGAAGGAGAAATAGAATCCTTTACAGACAAGCAAATGCTGAGAGATTTTGTCACCACCAGGTCTGCCTTACAAGAGCTCCTGAAGGAAGCACTGAACATGGAAAGGAACAACTGGTAACAGCCACTGCAAAAAATGCCAAATTGTAAAAACCATCAATGCTATGAAGAATCTGCATGAATTAATGGGCAAAATAACCAACTAACATCATAATGACAGGATCAAATTCACACATAACAATATTAACCTTAAATGTAAATGGGCTAAATGCAACAATTAAAAGACACAGACTCGCAAATTGGGTAAGAGTCAAGACCCATCAGTGTGCTGTATTCAGGAGACTCATCTCACGTGCAGAGATACACACAGGCTCAAAACAAAGGGATGGAGGAATATTTACCAAGCAAAAGGAAAGCAAAAAAAGCAGAGATTGCAATCCTAGTCTCTGATAAAACAGACTTTAAACCAACAAAGATCAAAAGAGACAAAGAAGGCCATTACATAATGGTAAAGGGATCAATTCAACAAGAAGAGCTAATTGTCATAAACACATGTGTACCCAATGAAGGCGCACCCAGATTTATAAAGCAAGTCTTTGGAGACCTACAAAGAGACTTAGACTTCCACACAATAATAATGAAAAACTTTAATACCCCACTGTCAATATTAGACAGATCAATGAGATAGAAGGTTAAAAAGGATGCCCAGGACTTGAACTCAGCTCTGCACCAAGCAGACCAAATAGACATCTACAGAATTCTCCACCCCAAATCAACAGAATATACATTCTTCTCAGCACTACATTGCACTTATTCTAAAACTGATCACATAATTGGAAATAAAGCATTCCTCAGCAAATGTAAAAAAACAGAAATCACAACAAACTGTCTCCGAGACCACAGTGCAATCAAACTAGAACTCAGGATTAAGAAACTCACTTAAAACTGCACAACTACATGGAAACTGAACAACCTGCTCCTGAATGACTACTGGGTGAATAATGAAATAAAGGCAGAAATAAAGATGTTCTTTGAAACTGATGAGAATAAAGACACAATGTACCAGAATCTCTGGGACACATTTAAAGCAATGCATAGAGGAAAATTTATAGCACTAAATGCTGACAAGAGAAAGCAGGAAAGATCAAAAATCAACACCCTTACATCACAATTAAAAGAACTACAGAAGCAAGGGCAAACAAACTCAAAAGCTAGCAGAAGGCAAGAAATAACTAAGATCAGAGCAGAACTGAAGGAGACAGAGACACAAAACACCCTTCAAAAAAAATCAATGAATCTAGGAGCTGGTTTTTTGAAAAGATCAACAAAATTGATAGATGGCTATCAAGACTAATAAAGAAGAAAAGAGAGAAGAATCAAATAGATGCAATAAAAAATGATGAAGGGGACATCACCACTGATTCCACAGAAATACGAACTACCATCAGAGAATACTATAAACACCTCTATGCAAATAAACTAGAAAATCTAGAAGAAATGGATAAATTCCTGGACATACACACCCTCCCAGGACTAAACCAGGAAGAAGTTGCATCTCTGAATAGACCAATAACAGGTTCTGAAATTGAGGCAATAATTAATAGTCTACCAACCAAAAAAAGTCCAGGACCAGACGGACTCACAGCCGAATTCTACCAGAGGTACGAAGAGGAACTGGTACCATTCCTTCTGAGACTATTTCAATCAATAGAAAAACAGGGACTCCTCCCTATCTCATTTTATGAGGCCAGCATCATCCTGATACCCAAACCTTGCAGAGACACAACAAAAAAAGAGAATTTTAGATCAATATCACTGATGAACATTAATGCAAAAATCCTCAATATAATACTGGCAAACCAAACTCAGCAGCACATCAAAAAGCTTATCCACCATGATCAAATTGGCTTCATCCCTGGGATACCAGGCTGTTTCAACATATGCAAATCAATAAACATAATCCATCACAGAAACAGAACCAATGACAAAAATCATATGATTATCTCAGTAGATACAGAAAAGCCCTTTGACAAAATTCAACAGCCCTTCAGGCTAAAAACTCTCAATAAACTAGGTATTAATGGAGCATATCTCAAAGTAATAAGAGCTATTTATGACAAACCCACAGCCAATATCATACCGAATGGGCAAAAACTGGAAGCATTCCCTTTGAAAACTGGCACAAGACAAGGATGCTCTCTCTCACCACTCCTATTCAACATAGTGTTGGATGTTCTGGCTAGGGCAATCAGGCAAGAGAAAGAAATAAAGGTTATTCAATTAGGAAAAGAGGAAGTAAAATTGTCCCTGTTTGCAGATGCCATGATTGTATATTTAGAAAACCCCATTGTCTCGGCCCAAAATCTCCTTAAGCTGATAAGCAACTTCAGCAAAGTCTCAGGATACAAAATCAATGTGCAAAAATTACAAGCATTCCTATACACCAATCACAGAAAAACAGAGAGCCAAATCATGAGTGAATTCCCATTAACAACTGCTACAAGGAGAATAAAATACCTAGGAATCCAACTTACAAAGGATGTGAAGGACCTCTTCAAGGAGAGCTATAAACCACTGCTCAACAAAATAAAAGAGGGCACAAACAAATGGAAGAATATTCCATGCTTATGGATAGGAAGAATCAATACAGTGAAAATGGCCATACTGCCAAATGTAATTTATAGATTCAATGCCATTCCCATCAAGCTACCAAGGACTTTCTTCACAGACAGAAAAAACTACTTTAAAGTTCATATGGAACCAAAAAAGAGCCTGCATTGCCAAGACAATCCTAAGCAAAAAAGAACAAAGCTGGAGGCATCACACTACCTGACTTCAAACTATACTACAAGGCTACAATAACCAAAACAGCATGGCACTGGTACCAAAACAGACACATAGACCAATGGAACATAACTGAGGCTTCAGAAATAACACCACACATCTATAGCCATCTGATATTTGACAAACTGGACAAAAACAAGAAATGGGGAAAGGATTCCCAATTTAATAAATGGTGCCAGGAAAACTGACTAGCCATATGTAGAATGCTGAAACTGGATCCCTTCCTTACACCTTATACAAAAATTAATTCAAGATAGATTAAAGACTTAAATGTTAGATGTCGATGGGTGCAGCAAACCAACATGGCACATATATACCTATGTAACAAATCTGCACTTTGTGCACACGTACCCTAGAACTTAAAGTATAATAAAAAAATAAAATAAAATAAGAAATAAAGATCAAAGCAGAAATAAATGGACTAGAGACTAGAAAAACAGTAGGAAAAAAATCAGTGAAATTGAGTTGATTTCTTGAAAAGAAAATGAAAATTGATGAACCCTTAGTTACACTAACTAGAAAAAAAGAAAAGACTCAAATGAATTTACCACAAATGAAAGAGACATCACAACTGACAACACAGAAATACAAAGGATTATAAGAAACTCTTATGAATAACTATGTTGTCAACAAATTGAACAATCTACAAAAAATACATAAACTCCTAGACCCATGCAACCTAAGGCTGAAACATGAAGAAAAAGAACATCTGAACAAACCAATAACAAGTAAGGATATTGAATCAGTAATAAAAAATCTCCCATTAAAGAAAACTAAGAACCAAATTACTACACTGCTGAATTCTACCAAGAATTTAAAGAGGAACTAATAACACTTTTTCTCAAACTATTCCAAAAATTCAAAGGATGGAATACTTTCAAATACATTTTATAAGGCCAGCATTATGGTGATACCAAAGCCAAAAAAAAACAAAAACAAAAACAAATAAAAAAACACTTTTAGAAAAGAAAATTACAGGCCAATGACCCTGAAGAACATACATACAAATATTCTCAACAAAATACTAGCAAATTGAAGCCAATAACTCATTAAAATGATTATTCACCATGATAAGTGGGATTTATCACTGTGAGACAAGAATGGTTCGACATAAAAATGTGAAACACCACAGTTTTAAAATGGAGAATAAAAATAATATAATCATCTCAATAGACGTATACAACGCATTTGACAGCCTTCAATATGCTTTCATGATAAAAAAAAAAAAAACTTTCAACAGATTAGGGATAGAGGAATGTACTTCAACATAATAAAGGCTATATATTGCAAACCTATAGCTAACATCATTCTCAACAATGAAAACTTGAAAGCTTTTTCTCTAAGATCAGGGACAAGAACAAGAATGCTCACTCTCACCACTTCAAACAGTACTGGAAAATGTAGCCAGAGCAATCAGACAAGAGAAAGAAATGGGAGGCATCCTAATAAGAAAGGAAGAAGTAAAACTGTCTACATTTGCTAGTGATATAATCATATATATACAAAACCCTAAAGACTACCTGAAAACTCTTAGAACTGATAAATGAGGTCAGTAAATGCAGGCCCCAAAATCAATGTACTAAAATTAGTATCATTTCTATACACTAGTAATAAACTACCTAAAAAGAAAGTAAGAAAATCTCATTTACAATTTAAAAAAGTAAATATTTAGGTGTAAATTTAACCAAGGAGGTAAAAGACCTGTATACTGACAGTTATAATACACTGATGAAAGAAAAATGAAGAAAACACAAATAATTTGAAATGTATCCCATGTTTTTGGATTAGAAAAATCAATATCTTGAAAATGTCCATACTTCCCAAAGGAAACCACAGTCAACGCAGTCGCTATCAAAATTCCAGGCTGGGCGTGGTAGCTCATGCCTATAATCCCAGCACTTTGGGAGGCCGAGGTGGGTGGATTGCCTGAGTTCAGGAGTTTGCAACCAGCCTGGGCAACAGGGTGAAACCCTGTCTCTATTAAAATACAAAAAATTAGCTGGGTGTGGGCGGTGTGCGCCTGTAGTCCCAGCTACTTTGGAGGCTTAGGGAGGAGAATTGCTTGAACCCGGGAGGCAGAGGTTGCAGCGAGCCAAGACTGCACCACTGCACTCCAGCCTGGGCAACAGAGCAAGACTCCATCTCAAAAAAAAAAAAAGAAAAAAATCCAATGTCATTTTTCACAGAAAACAAAATATATTCTGAAATTTATATGAAACTGAAAAACACCCTGAATAACCAAACTTAACAAAAACAAAAGTGGAGGCATCGCATTTTTTTCAAGTCGTATTATAAAGTGAATATAATCAAAACAACATTGTACTGGCATTTAAAAAGACACATCGACCAATAGAACAGGCTAGAAATCCCAGAAATAAACACATGCATTTATAATCAATTCACTTTTTATAAAAGTGCCAAGAACACACAATGGGACAAGGACGGTCTCTTCAATAAACAATGTTGGGAAAACTGAATATCCACATGCAGAAGAGTAACATTGGACATCTGTCTCACATTATATTTTAAAAAACTCAAAAGAGATTAAAAACTTAAATATAAAACCTGAAACTGCTAGAAAAAAAAAAAAATAGGGGAAAATCTCACAACATTAGTTTGGGCAACAACTTTTTAAACATAATCCCAAAACCACAAGCAACAAAAGAAAAAATAAACAAATAGGATGACATCAAACTAAAAAGCATCTACATAGCAGAGGAAACAATTAACAACTCCCATTCTTCCATTTCATCACTTTGTTGTGAAGCAATAACCCACAGAATGGGAGAATGGAATAAGGAATTAATAAACAATGTATATAAGAAACTTAAGTAGCTCAATAGCAAGAAAACAAATAACCCAAGTAAAAAATGGACAAAGGACCTAAACAGATATTTCTCACACGAAGACATATAAATGGCCAGGAGGTACATGAAAACATACTCGGCATCACTAATCATTAGAAAAACGCAAATTAAAACCACAATAAGATATCATCTCACGCCTGTTAGAATGGTGATTATCAAATGGGTGTATATTAACCAAAAGATATAAAATTTCAGTTAGGAGGAGTAAGTTTTTGAGATATATTGCAAGCATGGTTACTATAGCTAAGTATAATGTATATTTCTAAATTGCTAAGACAGCAAATTTCAAATGTCTCACCACAAAAATGGTAAGTGAAGAGACAGATGTGTTAATTAGCTTGATTTAATAATTTCACATTGTATACTTCTATCAAAACTTTGCACCACACTCCACAAATAGATACACATTATTTGTCAATTATTATTTGTTAATTTGTCAATTATTTGTCAATTTAAAAAAATTTAAAAAATTTCATTACTATCCATATAATCATATCAAAGCAATTTTTAAAATAGTACACTTAATCTGAATATTGAAATTATACCCAATTTGTCTCTGTTATATTTCTAAAGAAGCTATGTAACAAAAAAGTAACAAGTTAATTGGAACCCCTACCCAATCACCCACTAGCATTTACTTAAGTTGCTTATATATATTGGTTATTAATTCCATATTAACAACTTATGAAGTTAATATTCAGATTGCTGTAAAACGGAAATAATAATCTTACCTAATTGATGAGGTTTTCTGAGGATCAAATGAAATGAAATATATGATGGCATTTGGAAACTCCAAAGGCCACTAAAAATGTCCATTTTTTTAATTATCATTACTATATTTAGTCTATAGATAGGCAGATGCTGACTGACAAATAATTCTGGTAATAGCATTCCAATGAACCAATCTTTAGTGAGCGTAGATATTTCCATCTCATGAATGTCATTGTTGTGATTAATGTCTAGTACAATAGCAAGGATGCTGCCAAAAAAGCTGTGTGCTCTGAAGGGCAATCTCAATATCCACTCTGCAAAGCACAGACTCCATCCCTCAGGATAACTCTATCCCATATGTGCACAAAGTTAGGAAGCATATTTCATGACTATTATGGGGGAAAATGTTGTGATATGGTTTTATAATGTCTTTAGAAGAAAAACCTCAAAAATAGAATATTATCTGAAAATAGAAAACTCCTTTGCTGTGAAATTAAATATCACACTCTTCATATTGCAAAGCAGTAAGTTGAAATTTTTCTTCATTGGAAATGAGAAAAATAGAGTGAGATTAACTATGCTTTTAAAGTTTGAGTAAAACATGTAATTCTTTGTGACAAATCCTAGCAAAAATAACCTTTTTTAATCTAGATGGTTGTAAAAGGCCATATCTTTGTTTTCAGAGCTGTCTTGAGTGTGTCCCCTGATTTTGTGAAACAAATGCATAAAATCAGCTCCTTATTTCATTGTTCTCCTCAATCACCATGACTTTTTATCATTATCTCTGTCTCTCCCTTGACACGTACTTCTCCTTTTCTGACTGTCCTGTACATTTAGATCACAGCTGCAAGAATAGATATCATCCAAGTATTTGTGCACTAAATCCTCTAGCCGTCAGACCAGTAATCACCCTTCTCAAATAGACTGTTGAAATCATGCACATGGCTGCTTATTACTGTTTTCATCAGTCAGTGGTCACAGTGTAAGCCCACCTGGCCATCTTTCTATTGTTCTGTCATCCCCAGTAATGCACTGTACCTCCTTGAAGTCATCTGACTCTCCACTCCTACCTTACTTCCCACACACTTCCCTTGCGTTCTCGGGAATTTCCACTAAAGAAGTTACATAAGCTGTCAAAGTTCATAAATGTGCCAAATCACACAATAAAGATTTAAACCCAAACTTTCTGATTCCAAAACACCAGACCCTTAAAGACAACTCATTGTAGTCTTCATGTATGGCAAATTCTCCAGTCTCCCAAACAACTTCTCAGAGCAATCCCTATACCTATTCTCCTTCACTGGAACCTGGCTGTTGCCAAATATATAATTTTTTTCTTGCCTAGGGAGCTATTGTTCTCTCCAATCTCAGGTACAACAGTTCTCTTTTCTCCCCATTGCCTTTCCAGACAATTACTCCTGCTCCTTTAAAATGTAGGCCTTTCACTGATATAATCTATTTTTTATTTTATTTATTTCTATAGGTTTTTGAGGAACAGGTGGTATTTGGTTACATGAGTTAGTTCTTTAGTAGTGATTTGTGAGATTTTGGTGCACTCGTCACCCAAGCAGTATACATTGTAACCAATGTTAATCTTTTATCCATCACCCCCTCAACCCTTTCCCCCAAATCCCCAAAATCCATTGTATCATTCTTTATTCTTTGCATCCTCATAGCTTAGCTCCTACTTATGAGCGAGAACATACCGTGTGTGATTTTTCCATTCCTGAGTTACCTCGCTTAGAATAATGGTCTCCAATGCCATTCACGTTGCTGTGAATGCCATTATTTTCTTCCTTTTTATGGCTGAATACTATTTCATGGTATATATACACCATGATTTATTTATCCACTCGTTGATTGATGGATATTTCAGCTAGTTTCATATTGTTGCAATTGTGAATTTTGCTGCTGTAAACATGCATATGCAAGTATCTTTTTCATATAATGATTTCTTTTTCTCTGGGCAGATACCCAGTAGTGGGATTGCTGGATCAAATGGTAGTTCTTCTTTTAGTTCTTTAAGGAATCTCCACATTGTTTTCCATAGTGGTTGTACTAGTTTACATTCCCACCAGCAGTGTAAAAGTGTTCTCTTTTCACTGCATCCCCGCCAACATCTATTATTATTTGATTTTTTTATTATAGCCATTCTTGCAGGAATAATGTGGTATCACATTGCAGTTTTGATTTGCATTTCCCTGATCATTACTGATTGTTGAGCATTTTTCCATATGTTCCTTGGCCATTTGTATATATTCTTTTGAGAATTTTCTATTCATATCCTTACTCATTTTTTAATGAGATTTTTTTTTTATTGCTAATTTGTTTGAGTTCCTCACAGATTCTGGATATTAGTCCTTTGCTGGATGTGAAGATTTTCTCTGACTCTGTGGCTTGTCAGTCTACTCTGCTAATTGTTTCCCTTGCTGTGCAGAAAATTTTTAGTTTAATTAAGTCCCACCTATTTATCATTGTTTTTGTTCCATTTTCTTTTGGGTTATTCGTCATGAAGTCTTTGCATAAGCCAATGTCTACAAGGGTTTTTATGATGTTATCTTCTAGAATTGTTATGGTTTCAGGTTTTAGATTTAACTCTTTGATCCATCTTGAGCTGATTTTTGTATAAGGTGAGAGATGAGAATCCAGTTTCATTCTTCTACATGTGGTTTGCCAATTATCCTAGCCCCATTTGTTGAATAGGGTGTCCTTTCCCCACTTTATGTTTTTGTTTGCTTTATCAAAGATTAGTTGGCTATAAGTACTTGAGTTTATTTCTGCGTTCTCTATTTTTGTTCTTTTGGTCTATGTGCCAGTTCACGTTGTTTTGGTGACTATGGCCTTATACTATAGTTTGAAGTTAGGTAATACGAGGCCTCCAGATTTGTTCTTTTTGCTTAGCCTTGCTTTGGCTATGCAGCCTCTTTTTTGGTTCCATATGAATTTTAGAACTGTCTTTTCTAGTTCTGTGAAGAATTATGGTGGTATTTTGATGGGAATTGCATTGAATTTGTAGATTGCTTTTGGCAGTATGGTCATTTTCACAATATTGATTCTACCCTTCCATGAGCATGAGATGTGTTCCTATTTGTTTGTGTCATCTATGATTTCTTTCATCAGTGTTTTGTAGTTTTCCTTGTATAGGTCTTTTACCTCCTGGGTTAGGTATATTCCTAAGTTTGTTTTTTTGTTATTGTTGTTGTTTTGCAGCTATTGTGAAAGGGACTGAGTTCTTGATTTGATTCTCAGCTTGGTCACTGTTTGAGTATAGGAGAGCTACTGATTTGTGTACATTAATTTTTGAATTCTGAGTATTTGCTGAATACATTTATCAGTTCTAGGAGCTTTTTGGAGGAGTCCTTAGGGTTTTCAAGGTATCTGCGTCATCAGCAAACAACAACAATCAACTATTTGACTTCCTCTTTACCAATGTGGATGCCCTTTATTTCTTTCTCTTGTCTGATTGCTTTGGCTAGGACTTCCAGTACTATGTTGAATAGTAGTGGTGAGAGTGGGCATTGTTGTTTTGTTTCACTTCTCAAAGAGAATGCTTTCAATTTTTCTTCATTCAGTATTACGTTTGCTGTAGGTTTCTCGTAGATGGCTTTCATTACATTAAGGCATGTCCCTTTTATGCCGATTTTGCTGAGGGCTTTAATCATAAAGGGATGCTGGATTTTGTCAAATGCATTTTCTGCATCTATTGAGATGCCCATCAATCACTGCATCCCTGATATGAAACCCACTTGATCATGGTCTATTGTTTTTGCTTTGCAGTTTGATTTGGTTAGCTAATATTTTGTTAAGGATGTTTCCATCTATATTCATCAAGTTTTTTTTTTCTACATCCTTTCCTTGTTTTAGTATGAGGATGTTGGCTTTGCAGAATGATTTAGGGAGGATTCCCTCTTTCTCTATCTTGTGCAATAGTGTCAGTAGGATTGGTACCAATTTTTCTTTGAATGTCTGATAGAATTCAGCTGGGAATCTGTCTGGTCCTGGACTCTTTATTGTTGGCAATTTTTTTGTTATCATTTCTATCTTGCTGCTTGTTATTGGTCTGTTCAGGGTTTCTAATTCTTCCTGGTTTAAGCTAGAAGAGTTGTATATTTCCAGGAATTTATCCGTCTTCTCTAGGTTTTCTAGTTTATGCATGTAAAGGTGTTCATAGTAGCCTTGAATGATATTTTGTATTTCTGTGGTGTTGGTTGTAACATCTCCTGTTTTGTTTCTAAATGAGCTTATTTTGGATCTTCTCTCTTCTTTTCTTGGTTAATCTTGCTAATGATCTATCAATTATATTTATCTTTTCAAAGACTCAGCCTTTTTTTATTGATCTTTTGTAATTTTTGTTTCAATTTCATTTAGTTCTGCTCTGATCTTGGTTATTTCTTTTCTTCTACTGGGTTTGGGTTTGGTTTATTTTTGTTTCTCTAGTTCTCTGAGGTGTGACTCGAGATTTTCTGTGCTCTTTCACACTTTTTTTTTCATGCTTAAATAGCATTTAAGGCTATGAACTTTCTTCTTAATACTACCTTTTCTGTATCCCAGAGGTTTTAATAGGTTGTCACTATTACTGTTCAGTTTTAAGAATTGTTTAATTTCCATCTTGATTTCATTGTTGACCCAACATTCATTCTGGAGCAGGTTTAATTTCCATGTATTTGCATGGTTTTGAAGGTTCCTTTTGGAGTTGATTTTCAATTGTATTCCACTGGGGTCAGAGAGAGTACGTGATATAATTTCAATTTTCTTAAATGTATTGAGACTTGTTTTATGACCTATCATATGATCTATCTTGGAGAATGTTCCATGCCCTGAAAATAAAATGTATATTCTGTGGTTGTTGGGTAGAATGTTCTGTAAATATCTGTTAAGTCCATTTGTTGTAGGTTATAGTTTAAATCCACTGTTTGTTTGTTGACTTTCTGTCTTGATGACCTGTCTCGATGACCTGTCTCATACTGTCAATGGAGTATTGAAATCCTCCACTATTGTGTTGCTGTCTATCTCATTTCTTAGGTCTAGCAGTAATTGTTTTATACATTTGGGAGCTTCAGTGTTAGGTACATATATATTTATGACTGTGATACTTTCCTGTTGGACAAGCCTTTTTATCATTATATAATGTCTGTCTTTGTCTTTTTTAACTGCTGCTGCTTTAAAGTTTGTTTTATCTGAGGTAAGAATAGCTACTCCTGCTCACTTTCAGTACCCATTTGCATAGAATATCTTTTGCCACCCCTTTACCTTAAGTTTATGTGAGTCCTTATGTGTTACATGAGTCTCTTGAAGGCAGCAGATACTTTGTTGGTGAATTCTTTCCCATTCTGTCATTCTGCATCTTTTAAATGAAGCATTTCAGCCATTTACATTCAACATTAGTATCAATATGTGAGGTACTTTTCTATTCATCTTGCTATTTGTTGCCTGAATACCTTATTTGTTTGTTTTACTATGTTGTTGTTTTATACGTCCTTTACGCTTTAAGGGAGTTCTGTTTTTATGTATTTCAAGGATTTGTTTCAAGATTTACAGATCCTCGTAGCAGTTGTTGTAGTGCTGGCTTGATAGTGGCATATTCTTTCAGCATTTATTTGTCTTAAAAAGACTATTTTTCCTTTATTTGTGAAGCTCAATTTTGTTTGAAACAAAATTCTTGGCTGATAATTGTTTTGTTTGAGGGGTCTGAAGTTAGGGCCCCAATTCTTTCTAGCTTGTAGGGTTTTTGCTGAGAAATCTGTTGTTAATTTGATAGCTTTTTCTTTATAAGTTACTTCATGCTTTTGCCTCACAGCTCTTAATATTTTTTCCTTCATCTTGACTTTAGATAACCTGATGACTATGTGCCTAGGCAAGGATCTTTTTGTGATGAATTTCCCAGATATTCTTTGAGCTTCTTGTGTTTGGATGTCTAGATCTCTAGCAATGCCAGGAAAAATTTCCTTGATTATTCTCCCAAATATGTTTTCTAAACTTTTGTATTTCTCTTCTTCCTCAGGAATGCCAATTATCTTCAGGTTTGGTTGTTTAACATAATCCCAAACTTCTTGGAGGATTTGTTCATTTGTTAAAATTCTTTTTTCTTTGTCTTTGTTAGATTGGGTTAATTAAAAAACCTGTCTTCAAGCTCTGAAGTTCTTTCTTCTGATTGTTCAGTTCTACTGCTGAGACTTTCCAGTGCATTAAGCATTTCTTTAAGTGTGACCTTGATTTCCTGAAGCTTTATTGTTTTTTATTTATGCTATCTATTTCATGGAAGATTTTTCCCATCATATCTTGTATCTTTTTTAATTTTATTAAATTGGATTTCGCCTTTCTTTGATGCCTTCTTGGCGAACTAAATCAACTTTCTGAATTCTTTTTCTGGCAAATCAGGGATTTATTATTGGTTTGGACCCATTTCTGGTGAGCTAGTGTGATTTTTGCCAGGTGTTGAAGAACCTTGTTTTGTCACATTACCAGAAGTGTTTTGCTTCCTTCTCATTTGGGTAGGCTATGTCAGAGGGAAGATCTGGAGCTCAAGGCTGCTCTTCAGATTATTTTCTCCCACGGAGTACTCCCTTGAAGTAGTATTCTCCCTCTTTTCCCAGGGTGGTGGCTTCCTGAGAGCCAAACTGTAGTGATTGTTACTTCTCTTCTGGATCTAGCCACCCAGTGGGGCTCTTGGGTTCTGGGCTGGTACTTGGAGGTGTCTGCAGAGTCCTGTGATGTGCACCATCTGTGGCTCTCTCAGCTGTGGATAGCAGCACCTGCTCTAATGGAGGTGGCAGGGGAGTGAAATGGACTCTGTAAGGGTTCTTGGTTGTATTATTGTTTATGGCACCAGTTTTGTGCTGGTTGACCTCCTGCCAGGAGGTGACGCTTTCAAGAGAGCAACAGCTGTGGTAGCATAGCATAGGGAGAATCAGGTGGTGGGCGGGGCCCTAGAACTCACAAGAGAATATGACCTTTGTCTTCAGCTACCAGGGTGGGCACAGAAAGCCCATCAGGTAGGTATAAGGTTAGGCATGTCTGAACTCAGATTCTCCTTGGGCATGGCTTGCTGTGGCTGCTGTGGTGGATAGGAGTGTGGTTCCCAGGTCAATGGACTTATATTCCCAGGAGGATTCTGGCTATCTCTGCTGTGTCATTCAGGTCGCCAGGGAAGTGAGGGAAAACCAGAAGTTACAGGCCTCATCTGGCTCCCATGCAACCCAACATGCTGGTCTCACTCCCACTGTGCCCCGCACCACAACAGCACCAAGTTTGTTTCCAGGAAGTGGGTGAATAGGGCTGAGAACTTGCCCCAGGCTACCAGTCTCCTGGTGTCTGAGAAAGCAAACAGGGCATTTAGGTAGGTTTCTCATCTCCCTGCCTGCCTGTGTCTGTACTCCAGATTCACCCCCTCCCCTGAGTTCTGTCCCAGAAACTTCAAGTGCTGTTGGAATTGGTACAAAGTTCAGCTGGAGGTTTCCTTCTGCCTGTTGTCTTTTCCTAGTTCCTCTGGCAGCCCCCCTCAAGGACTCCTCTGAGCAAAGTCAAAAATGGCTTCCTTGGGGACCGAGAGAGACCACAGGACACTTCCCACTGCTTTCTCTACCTCCATATTTCTCTCAGCTCTCTAAATTATCTCAGCTCCAGTTAAGGTCAAATCCTTCTCTCATGATCTGAACATTCAAGTTCCCCCGTTAGAGTGTGTGTTCAGAAGTAGACAATTGCCCTTTCCCAGTGTCACACTTTGGGCACTCACAGTACTTAGGCTGTCTTCTAGGTCCTATGGGAGCAATCTGCTTCCTTCAAAGGGTGTGTGGATTTTCTTGGCTTTCCTAGTATCTTCCTGCAATAGTTCTTTGAGCAAAAGTTCATGATGTAAGTCTCCACACACTGCTCTATCCATCCCAGTGGAAACTGTAATTTACTCCTGCCTCCTATCCATCATTTGCTTCTTGCCTACTGTGATAATCTATTTCTACTTCCTACCACCATCATCTAGAGGCTTGCCGAGGCCTGATGAGAAAGAGAAAGTCGAAGAATATAGCTATGGCCGCAAGAATATACTTAAATGATCATAGGATGAACCCTTGAGTGATGATGAGGTGCCTCCAGACTGACAGTATAAAAGACAGAGAAATGCGAATTCTGCGTTCTTCTATCCTGGCAGCTCTTCACTCTTTGCAGGTTGTGGATGCTACTATGCCTCTATCATGGCTCCACAAGCAACTAGGAAAACATCAAGATTCCCCAACATCTCCTTCACACTCTCAATTTCAAATATTTTCTTTGCTGATTCAACAGAAACCAAAGTGAAAATACCCTTAGCTAAACCCAAGGCTTCATTCTAGTCAACTTCAAACCCAAATCACCCACTGTGGATTGGCCTAGCTAGTCTGCCAGCTCAGTGTCCCTCTCCATGCAAGTCTTGACATCATCCTGGACTGTTTGCATCTCTAACATACTAAAAACATAGCAAACACCCAAAAGTCTCAACTTCTTGACCTTTTTATCTCCAGTGACCAACTCCTTCATCACTCCTCTATCTCGTTTTTCTCCACACCATTACCAGAACAGTTGAGTGATGCCAGAAACAAGCAGATAGATTAGTGATTTTGTAAATTCACATTGACCAACTTCAAATGAGCCCTTTAAATGCCACCCTGCTTGACAATACCACTACCCTGCGCTTGTGAACTCATATTCCCACTCTTCACAATGGCTATAACGAACCTTTTCCAATTCCTTCAAAACCCTTCCCTCACTACTTCACTCCACCTTCGCTCACCCTCAAAAGATGACACCACCACCTATCCCATAAAGAAAAAAAAAGACTTGAGACAAAGGTTTCCAGCCCCATCATGTTGGTGCAAATGTAATTGTTGTTTTACCATTACCTTGAATGGCAAATTAAAATTTCACTACATCTACACTCCTTCTCCTCTCAAAGACCAGCCCCTCTACCTATGTTTAGGATACTATGTCCACTCTTTGTCTCAGGAACATCCTGCCATTGGTAATTTGTCTCTTTCTTTCAGATATAATTTCCATCTCACTCCAAACTAATCTTCTTCAACAACAGCTACATATCCTCAACCCTAACCTATCTCCTTCTTAAAGCTACCTTTAGCTCCACATTTTACTCTAATATCACCCTGACTCTCCCCTTCAAAACCAAATTCCTTGAAGGTGTTTTCTATTCTTAACTTTCTCTGTTTCCTCATTAGACACTCACTCCTGACAAACTTCCACAGAAATTTTAAGGGCTACAGTGACTCCCATGTCACTAGAGTTCAATCTAATCAATGCTTTTCATAAATCAAATTACTATTACTTCACGTCCTGCAAAGTTATATTCAATTATTCAAGTAATATTTAATGATCCCTCTCAAGGTTCCTTGTAAGTGAACGTTGTGAAGTGAACAAAATAGAACCTTGTAAGTGAACAAAATAGAGCAAATTTCTGGCCTCCAGTATTTCAACGTATGGAGGAAGACAGACAATATACAATATACAAAGAAAACAAATAAAATAAATATAACAATATACAATATACAAATAAAACAAAGAAATCTATAATATATTAAGTGTCATGAGAGTGAAATATACTAAAGTAGGATAAAGAGGCTAAAAAGTGCTCAGATTAGAGGGATATCATGCTACATTATATAATACGTTTGAGCAGAAACTTAAAGAAATCTAGAATTTCTGAAGGAATCAAGAGGAGCAATTTGAGCAGAAAGATGACATAATTTGAAATATTATAAAACGACATTCTGTCTGCTACAAGGAAGCCAATACGAAAGCAAATATTCCATGGAGGAGATAAGTGTTTGGACCAGGATAAAGAGAATATAGTGAGAAGTGATCAGGTTCCGTGATATATTTCAAACAAACAAAGAAAAGCCCACAGAATTTACTGATAGCAAGTGCGTAAGAGATGGGAGAAAGAGAAAAAAGAGCCAAGCACAACTCAATTTTTTTTTAATCTAAAAATGGAAAATATAGAAGTGCTACTTATTGAGATGGGGAAAGTTTTAGGTGAATTAGATTTCTTGAGGGGCGGTGAAATCAATTTTGGACAAGCGGATTTATCAAGTAGGCAAGTCATTTATCAAATTGATTTAAAATCTGTATTTCATAAAGCCTGACCGAATATAAAGCCACAGGAGTTACCAGCATTTAATGGGGTTTAAAATTATGGGGCTAAAAGGAGATTATTTGGGGATTGAGTGTATCTAGAGAAAAAAGGAGTTTCCAGGACCCAGCCTTTGGGCATTCCAACATTTAGAGGTCAGGAAGATAAAGAAACTATGGAGCAGCAGCAGCCAGTAAGTGGGAGAAGAGCCAAAAGGGGACGTGAAAGCCACAGCCCAAGGGAGAAAGTGTTTCAGAAAGGGAAGTCAAATAAAATGAGAAGAAAGAATTTATTTGGATTTGTCTATTTGGAAGTCCTATGTAGCCTTGACAAGAGCAGCTTCAGAGTACAAAGGAGTAACAGAGATAAAACCTGATTGGAGTAGATTCAAAAGAGGAGTGGAGGAGGTAAAGTAAATTGTTTCTAATACTGAGAAGTATTGCATGTTTGTATGCTTATGGAAATCATCCAGGGGAGAGGGAAAAATTATGGGTGACCAGCAACTTTAGAAGCAAGAGCCAAAGAAAGGGAATGGGATACAAGGTGCACAATGAGGAGCTGGTTTTAGCAAGGAGGAGCTGGTTTTAGCTAGGGGGAGGGAAGGTTAATCCATTTAATAGAACAAAAAGCATAATCCATAGGAAAACATTCAAGCAAGTTGGTCATCTTGGTAGTGGGAGCATGAAAGGGTCTCCTTGTTGGCTGCATCCCTTTCACTCAGCTCTGTGCTGCATCCCCTCTGGTTCTCCTCTCATGTCTCTGGCAGCTCCTCTGTCTCATTTATTTCCTTCCTGTCTGAAGAATAGAGGCTCTGCACAGGGTCTTCTCTTCTGCTTACATAATTTCTCCATTGGTGATATTATCTTAGCAATGTTTTCAACACCACCTAAACACTTTTGACTCCCAAATTTATGTCTCCAGCCCTAACATCTCCTCTAAGCTCCAGGCCCACACATTTAATTAGTTTCTTGATGTCTCTAATTAAATATCTCACAAGCATCTCAAACTCAACATTTCAAAAATCAGTACAACAGTCTCCTCCCCTAGAAACCCAGAACCCTTCCATAGAGTTTTAGGGAGCCATTCACTGAGTTCTAAGAAACCAAGAATCTATAAATGAGTCATCCTTGACAGTTCCTTTACACCTTACACTTAGACCATCGCCATTTTCTAAATGCCTCTAAATATCTCTTGAAAGGAGCCACCTGCTTCTCTCCATCTCCCCCATGCCCACCCAAGTCCAAGCCACCAGCACCCATGTCCAGATGCCTAGTATTCATGCCTGCCTTGCTCTGATTAATTCTCCACACAGAGAGCAGGGAGATTTTCAACATTCAAATCTAATCATATCCCCAGACTCATTTCTCCCATATCCAAACAGCTCATCTAAAAAATTAGCCAACCTAAAGGTTTTAAAATAGCTTCAAGACCTGGCATGGCCTGGCCCTTCCTGCCTCTGAGACATTCACACCCCTCCACCACCTTCCCCTAACCCTCCACTTCCTGGACTGCTCCAGCCTCCTTTTGACCCTCCAAAATCTCAGGACAGACATCTCTTCCTAAGGGAACCTTTCCTGATTCCATTTTGGTCCCAAATTGCTCAAATGTTCTTCATGTACCTGCTCTCAGCAACCCATATTTCTCCTAGCATTTATCATAGTACTCAATTTTTACACATATAAGGAGTGTTCAATATTTCCATAAATATATAGATGACAGGTAGTTGTTCCAAAGATTCCAACAATTGATGAAAAAAAGGGGGAAGACACAGACACAAAAGTACAGTACCTACAATGCACATAAAGGGTAAAACAATTTAGCTTCATCAAGACAGACAGCCACACAGAGCTAGGCGTACAGGGTATTCCCAACCTGTAGCAAGACAGTATTTTTCAGAACTTTAGCACTTTTAGTATTGTTGAGAATGGTTCAATGAAGGAAAACTTACTGGGAGATGGAAACCCTGTGGGATAGTTCTTACTCTGCCACTAGCCAGTTGTGTAATTTTTAACAAGGAATTTCTTCTCTCTGGTTCTTCACTCTCATCTCTGTGAAAGGAGAAGGCTGACCTGAGATGGTTTCCAGGTCAGAATACTACACCACTTGTCATCATTGACAAATAACTCGTGTAAGCAGAACAGTGATAAAGGAAAGGCCTCTGTCCTCTGAGAGGAGGCAGGTTTGTGCTGGACCATGAAGGAAAGCATCAGATGTGTTAAGGGCAGAAAAGAAGCACATTCTAGGAGTACAGTGTGAGAACACACATGGTATTTTGAGAGATAATTAGTAATATACTAAGCTCAAGAAAGACTCTCTATCCACACCTGCTCTATTCCTTGCTGCTGTGATGCCCAGAACCGCGTCAGCCCCTCCAGCTGGAAGCTCCTCTGAGCAACTCTCTCCTGGGGACCTCAGGCCACCCTGTTTGCAACAGCCTTGCTTCCATTCCCCACTGCAAACCTCCAGAAACATGAGAAGGCCAGGGCTATGCATGGATCATATACGTGTCAGTAACACCGACACACGGCCATGCTGCACGAGAGCACAGACAGATAACAGAGCAATCTTGGTCTCTAGGGTCCCGTGGAAAATGCCAGGAATTTGATTTCCATTCCCCCAACAGAGAAGCCAGCCTGCACCTGGAGGCTCCACAGAGGCTGTTTAATAAGACATTTGTTTACTTCCTTCCTGCTACCTCTGACAATATAATCCTTTCTGATTTTCTTTCCATGATTTGACTCTAAATGAAAAAGTATGATCTCGCAGTTGGGGGGCAGGCAAGGAGCCTGCGACACCATGGGTAATCTGCCAGCACTCCAGCATTCAATCTGCAGGGATGGAATGAAGGCAGAAAATAAGTCCCTGGCGAAAATAAGCACTCCTCCTGTCTGGGGCAGATTGCAACCTTCTGGAGACAGTAGGGGTGGAGGGGGAGAATTAGGGGGGTAGTTAATCTTGCTCATTTTTCCTTTTAAAAAAATCTAAATGCCCGCTTTAATAAATGAGTTTTCAATGAGCTTGAGATAATTTTAAAGCATCTTTTAAAAAAAATTTACAATTAAATGATGAGTCTATATCAAACCTAACTAGAGAAATTAAGTATAATTATGAACTTGGAGGACAAATTCAAGGTCAAGAATGGACAAGGAAAATGTATGGGAAGCCAGTGGATGGAGGAGGAGGATGAGCGAGAAGAAATAGAGTGTTCTTAGAAGGTTGTTCATTCTGTCCCTACATTCCTGACTGCGTCAGCATTCCCCATACAGTGGGAAAAGGGAGTTTACAGTGCTGGGAAGGCACATGCCCACCCCCATCCTGCCCCACCCTTCACTCTTTAGAATTCTGCAGGTGCAGACTTTTTGCTTGACTGAACTCCATTTGCTTCATTTCACTTCCCAGCCCACCATGGCCCAGCAAGTGTTATTTACCATGTGATGTCACTGTTCTAATTATGGGGGATATATCAATCAACAAAACAAAGACCCTACCTTCCTAGACCTTCAATTCAAGGGGGGAAAGTTTGGATAGTTAACAATAAATACATATGTTAGTACCAAAGGACATGGTGTCATGGTATGTTCAAAGGTGTTAAGGGCTATGAATAGGGTCACCAGAAAAACTGGTCCTGTAAACTGGGATATTTTTGGGGAATAAAAGGAGGATCTCTTAATAATTATACAGAAGCAGCAGGTAGGAACAGAAGGTCTCCGGGACAAACGGGGATGCAGGGCTACACTAGCCTTGGGAAAGGGAGAAGGAGCACAGAGTGAGGAGGTTCTGAAATGTGGGGGTAGGCAGAGAAATATTTTGCCATTTTTAATAGAGTGGTCAGGATACACCGCCTGGAGGAGGTAATGCCTTACCTATGTGAGCCCCAGTTCCCTCAACTGTAAAAGGAAGGGCTTAGCCTAAAATAGGTTCTAAGGTTGCACTCAGTTCTGATATTCTACAATCAATACTCCCTCCAGGAGTGATGGGCCACACTCTTCTGTGGTCTGGTATAAGAATGGAGAGAAGAAGGTGTTTGGGATTGTTGAGGAGCTCGTCAGAAAAGCTTGATGATCATGCTCATGAATTGCACAAACCACTGAATGTATGTCTTTACAATTGCATGGGAAAACATCATCTTGTGGTCCAGGCACCTATGTATTGACTCACAAATCCATGTGATGCCCACAATTCTTAAGGGACAAGGTGTCACTCACTTCCATGGTGATTATAGTTCCTCAGGTTGACCTGTTTGTCCTTGTCATGATGGTTTGTAAAGCCATATCTTAAGAAGGGTTTTGGGGATATATTAGAATGGATGAAAAAAGTTCAAGAAGTTTAGAGGCATTTCTGATATTGTGAGAGAAGGATATTAATAAGCTAGGTGTGACAGAAGAGCATCTAGATGAAAATGTCCAGTGACAGTGGACATGCAAGTGCTCAGGAATGTGGCAAGAGTTCACTCAGTATAAGGGTTAAGAGCACTGACTTCAAAGTCAGGCAAAACTGGGTTCTGATTAGCCATAATTTAACTTCTATAAGCCTCAATTTGCTTACTTGTTAACTGATGGCAATAACAATTTGACATGGATTTACTAAATAGGTATAAAATGGTTAGCATAGTATCCAGCATATACTAGTGTTGAGCATGTGGGAGCGAAGCAGCTGCTATTGCCTTAGTTATTGAGCTGTTGGCTTAGAAGTGATAATTGACACTGTAAGTGTGACTGGATTCAGGGAAAGAGAAGGCATAATGAAGAGCAGAGGATTTTTAACAACCTTCGAAAACTCTTGCATTTTGGAAGAGAAGAAAGCAGCAGCACAAGAGACAGAGACAAGCACAGGACAAGAGACTACAGTTGGCAGAAATGTAGGAAGATAATTTGTAGTAGTGATACTTAAGAGAAGGTGACAGGCATCTCAAGTGCAGCAGAAAGAAAGAAGACCACTGTCAATCACTATTGACATGGGAAGTCTATAGGTAATGGAAAAGCTTGGTAGATGGGACTGTTCAAAAGAGAACTAATGAAAGCCATTTTGAAGAGTAGATTAACTCAGTAAATTCATTTATTCAAGAAGAATGTTAGTAAAAGAGAAAAAGGATACTAGCTATGGTTGCAATTTCTGTGTTTAAAGGCAATGGTGAAGGAGAGATTAAATGGACCAGAGAAAGAAGAGTTACTTTTGGGAGCTGGGATCTGTAAGACACTGGAAGGGATGCAATCCAGGGCCTCAGTGGAGAAGTTACAATCTTCTTAGACTCTGTTTTTCTTGCCTGCTCTGCAAACATCTAGAAATGGAATTGTTTACTCCCATGATACCAGACGAGGCCATGGGAACCTTGTAATCCTAAGGAATGTTTGTTTCCTGGATGAATGTAGCGGTTATTCATTCTTCAGGAGACCTTACCCTTACGTGTGGATCCAGTTGTCAAAGTTCTTTGGAATCCTCCCAGACAGATTCAAGGAAAAGAAAGGAATCCTCCAAACCTGCCCCTGGCATCTCTCCATATTTGGAGCTTTCACTCTGGCCAAGTTGGTCTTTCTATCAGAGAACAAGTTTAGCATAAGCTTGGACACTCCATGCCTTTGCCCAAAGCCGTCTCTTTGACTGGGATGCCCTGCTGACCTTGTGCCAAACAAAATCCTTCAAGACTTACTGGAATATCACCTGCTCTGGCAGTTTTCCCCACATGTCCCAGCCTAGAGCCATCTCAGCTCCTCTGAATTTGTCCTTAGAATGTATTGTCTTGTGTCTTAGCAAAGTATCACAAGAAGAGAAAACCAAACACCGCATGTTCTCACTCATAGGTGGGAACTGAACAATGAGATCACTTGGACTCAGGAAGGGGAACATCACACACCGGGGCCTATCATGGGGGGGGGGGGGGGGGGAGGGATTGCATTGGGAGTTATACCTGATGTAAATGATGAGTTGATGGGTGCAGCACACCAACATGGCACAAGTATACATATGTAACAAACTTGCACGTTATGCACATGTACCCTACAACTTAAAATATAATAATAATAAATAAATTAAAAAAAAAAAAAAAGAATGTATTGTCTTGTGTTGACAGTGATGTTTTCCCATGTGCAAGGCTAAAGCTACACACAGCTAGGAAACTTTTTTTTTTTTTTGAGACGGAGTCTCGCTCTGTGGCCCAGGCTGGAGTGCAGTGGCCGGATCTCAGCTCACTGCAAGCTCCACCTCCTGGGTTTACGCCATTCTCCTGCCTCAGCTTCCCGAGTAGCTGGGACTACAGGTGCCCGCCACCTCGCCCGGCTAGTTTTTTGTATTTTTTTTTTAGTAGAGACGGGGTTTCACCGTGTTAGCCAGGATGGTCTCGATCTCCTGACCTCGTGATCTGCCCGTCTCGGCCTCCCAAAGTGCTGGGATTACAGGCTTGAGCCATCGCGCCCGGCCACAGCTAGGAAACTTTTGGGGTCACAGAAGGACAACCATTTCTGAAGGCTCTTCGGGAGAATATTAAAAGTTGTGTGGCCTCTTTGGTTCATTTAAGACTTCATGCCTGAGCCTGGATAGAAGGGATACCCAAATGGATGTTCAGGTCTCAGGGGGTTAGATGTTGAAATATCTTCTTCACCAATAACTTCAGCAACTACTATGACTGTAAAGTAAATTATCCCCCAAAATTTAGTGACTTAAACAATAACAACATTTATTTTGTTGACCAATCTGCAAGTTGGACCAGGCCTCAGTGGGAAAAGTTTGCCTCCAGTTCATGATAGCAGGGGTAGCTTGAAGGCCAGAGCTAGAATTGTCTTCTGAGAGCTCACATACTCAGTTTGGTGTCTGGGCTGGAGAAGCTCCAACAGCTTGGGCTGGAACAGCTTGGCCTCCTCAAGTGATTCTTCCTCACTGTGCTCTCTCCACGGGGTCTTCCTAGGCACAGTGGCTCAGGATTTAAGTCAGGGTGGTGGGATTTCTTACACATTGGCTCAGAAATCTCAAGATGCACATTCCAAGAATGAGTGACCCAGGGCACAGGGGGAGAGAAAGACATCTGCATCTTGGTGATGAAGTTCAACATTACATTGTGAGAAGAGCAAATGGGATGGAATACATAGAAGGTGATGATTTTTAGGAAATATGATCAGCCACAGCTACCTTTTTTCTTTAGCCAACAACTTGATCTCTCCTCTTCTGGTTCCACTTCCACTTTGACAACATTCTGATTCTTGCAGGTCTTGATCTTTGCTTCAGTATCCTGCTGATAGGTTGAAGGTATAAAAGCTAAAACCTGGGGTCAGATTGAAGCAAACAGTACTCCGTTTCTTGCTATTTGTGTAACTTTAGATAAATATTCTTTTTGATCTACGTCTCTTACCTGGACAAAAGTGGGAGTGAAACTACCTTCCCACATCATTGTTCTCAATAAATAATACCTTTCCAATTCCTATTGGTCTTCCACCTGGTCCACAGAGCCAGAGACCTCCCTTCTGTGCCTGTCCTTGTGGACAGCCCCTTCCCCAGCCTGTCCAGGCCTTGTGAGAAAACAAAGCCTCCAATAAATACATATAAGTAAAGTACATTCACTTCACTAGCACTGCCTACTCATGATAAACTACTTAATCATGCGCTAATGGTGAGCAGTGACTTTCCTGATGCCAGATATTAGAGGCTTAGGATGCCCTCTGTGCCCCGGTGTTAATTACTTCCTTGACTAACTCCAAGAGACACTTATTAAATTTTGAGACTCTCTGCCTATGAAGGGGCACACACAACTATGGCTGATGTATCTTTCAGTTTTTGAATTACGGAATAAAAATGTCAGCCAATGTAGAAAGGAAGAGTCTTGCTGAGGCAGGGGAAAAAACAGACAGCAGTGTGTTGAACCAGGACCCATCATTTAGGGAGCAGTAGAAACTGTGAGATGCAGCTCTGCCTGACCGCAAGAGCCAAGTAGACCTGAATTCCAGTGAATCCTCAGCCTGCACTTGGAAATACTGTGGTCCTGGGCTGCCTACTTAGCTTCCCTTAGTATCAATTTCATCTGTAAAATGGAGTTAGTGATACCTACCTCGTAGGTTTGCTGTAATAGTGATATCATTATTTTTTTGAGATAGCATCTCACTCTGTCACCTAGACTGGAGTGCACTAGCGTGATCACCGCTCACTGCAGCCTCGACCTCCCCAGGTTCAGGTGATCCTCCCAACTCAGCCTCCCAAGTGGCTGGGACTATAGGCGTGTGTCACCACACTGGGCTAATTTTTGTATTTTTTGTAGAGACAGAGTTTCATCAGGCTGCCCAGGCTGGTCTCAAACTCTTGGGCTCAACAATCCACCCACCTCAACCTCCCAAAGTGCTGGAATTACAGGTTTGAGCCATTGCACCTAGCAATAATCTTTCAATATGCCTGATACATAAAGTGTGAGCAAGAAATGCCAGATACCACTACTAGTACTAGTACTACGGTTATTATCATTACTCAGAATAAAACGTCAGTCCGGTTTGAGAATACTTCATTATTATTTAGTACCCAAGACAGCCAACATCAGACCAAGGTAAAGGTAAATAATGAGATAGCAGAAAGTGATGACCCTTGAATTTACTTAGTGATCCCAGTAGTGATGTCAAGGCATTCCTGTCAATGTTCTCTGATTATTCACTTATTTCTCCTAAGCTCTGTCACTTGAAAAGTTCTCCAAATCAAAAACCATAAAGTACATTTGAATCCCAGCTTTATTGCACTTCCTATCTGTCTGACTTCAAACAAAAGAAAAAATTTATTTCACTTCTTGTTCTGTGAAATAGAAATAATGCCTACACCACCTGCTTGTTTAAGAAATTGCATGTAACGTTAGGCATAGTAACTCATGCCTATAATTCCAGGACTTTGGGAGGCTGAGGCAGGAGGATTGCTTGAGGCCAGGAGTTTGAGACCAGTCTGGTCAACATAGCAAGACCTTCGTCTCTGCTAAAAATAAAATAAAATAAAATAAAATCAGCTGGGCATGGTGGAACATGCCTGTAGTCCCAGCTACTTGGTAGGCTGAGGCAGGAGGCAGGATGGTGGCTTGAGCCCAGGAGTTCAGGGTACAGTGAGCCATAATTGTACCACTGGATTTCAGCCTGGACTACACAGTGCAAACCTGACTCTAAGAAAGAAAAAAGTAAGAAAGAAATAGTAAAAAGGAAGAGAAGAAAGAAAGAAAGAAAGAAAGAAAGAAAGAAAGAAAGAAAGAAAGAAAGAAAGAAAGAGAGAGAGAGAGAAAGAAAGAGAAAAGAAAGAGAGAAAGAAAGAAAAAGAAAGAAGAAAGAAAAGAGAAAGAAAGGAAAGGAAGGAAGAAAATAACAGGGAGGGAGGGAGAGAAGGAAGGGAGAAATAAAAGGGAAAAGAAAAGGAAAGAGTACATGTAGCATGCCTAAAATGCCTGATTTGCAGTAGAGGCAACACAAATATCAAGGTATACTATCTCCTTGAACTCAGGAAATAGTGAAGCTTCTTCAGCCTAGGGAGGAAGCATATCCTGCATTCTGCACCCTCCACATACTGCTGTTGCCCACACCAAGTACACATAGAAACACACACACTTACACACACATATACACACCACACACATATGCACACATTCTCAAACACTAGAATGGGTGCCCATTCTTCTCCAGTGTCCTTTAGGTGATCCCTCTAAACAATATTGGAAAAGAAAGCAATGTATACCTGGTATAAAACATGGCATAGAGGAGATTGCTCTGACTCTGTCACTGTGGTCATAGTATATTTTCCACTGTGCTTTGTGAATTATGAGCCATGTTTTCAGGCTGCTGAAGGGTTTACAAACCCAAGCTGATCATCATAATTTCCTGGGAACTTCTATAAGAATACATACTTGGGTCCACCACAGATCCACGGAATCTGAATACATAGGACTGGCATCCTGAGAGCTATATTTTTTTAAAGAATCCTGTATGACTCTAATGATCCACCAGATTCAAGAACTACTTGTCTGATTCTCATAATCATTCTGCAAGCTGGCTTCTGATGGAATAATCGATGCATTTAAAAGATGAGGAATATGACTCAGAGTAAGATTTGGCCAAGCAACAAGCCAGTGAGTGGTAGAGACAGGTCTAAAATGGTTTTGGTACTCCTAGTCCACCCCCGCTGTTCACCAGCTGTGTGACTATGCATATGTTACTTAGATTCTCTCAGCTTTTACTTCCCTGTATATGAAATCCATACTCCTAACCCCTAGGGAAATGTGGTAATAAAATGAAGTGATGTGCAGAAACATAATTGCACGCTTCGTATACAAATAAAAGATGCTGTCACAATTTAAATTCAGGGCTAGAACTTCTCTATCAGTTAGGATCTCAGTTCCCTATACAGACAACCAGGTAGAGTGTCTCTGTAACTGCAAAGCGCTGGTGTGCCTATCCTTATTCCCCCTCTTCTGTAACTGCCCCCCAAACACAGAGCCCCTCTAGCAGCCATATTTCTACAGTTTGATTCCTCTGGCCACCACTGATCGGACCAGGAGTGAACATTTGACCCAGAGTGTCTTCTAGAAGAAACTAGAATTGGAAGCAATTTACAGTCCCACTGAGTGACTAGAATTTGTGATATGGTTTCTAATGTGGCCACTTTTCACGCATTTGTGGACTGAAGGGCTGAGAAAGCCTTTCTGCTAAGAAAGAAGAAACAGTCACACAGCGTGAGAAGCAACAATGACAGGGCCAAATAAAAGTACTTCCTATAGCTTTCCATTTTCTGGTTCCAGTCCATTCCTGAAGCCTCCGTTCATTCCTTGAAACACTTCATTATCCTTGTAATAAATTCCCATTTTGTGCCTCAAGCTAGTTCAAATGACTTTCTCTTACTGTAATCCAAAAACGGCTCTAAACCATGCAGGTCCCCAATCACTTTAACAAATGCTTCTGCTGATGAGGGAGACAGTACACAAGATACAAGTCAGGGTCATATGTCTTTGCCCTTCAGCAGTTCTACAGAAGTCAGGTCCTTCTTTCTCCATCCATTTGTTTCCCTTGAGAAACACCAGTTCCTCTGAGTTTTCCCGTATCTAAGGAGAGGAGGTGGAATGTTCTTGCCATCCGCAATGATGAGGAACATCACGTCTGAAATCTTCTTTCAAAAAGCTCCAGGGTGGCTTCATGGCATCCTGCAGTTGTTAAGCAAATCCAAAGGCGGAGAAAATAACCAGGAAATAATGTTGAAACTTATGGGACTTTATGAAAGGCAAATCTATTCTAACTTCTGTTGTGGGCTTGAAAGCCAGTATTTTCCAAAGTCCTGATAAGAAAGCTAAGAGCCAAATTTTCGGTTGATCTAGCGTGAGTGTCCGATGTAGTGGTATTTTTGTATTGGTATCATTCCTGGATCCATTTTATATTCCTAACCTTGCCTTGACTTTTTTTTTTCTTTCTTATTTCTAACATATGTTATTTTGCTGCATTTTAAGCCTCCTTAAATCCTTTCTGGAACAAGAAGCAATATAACAAAATAAAAACAGATTTCCCCTTTGTTACCAGAAGAATTCTTCCACTTTTATATTACACATAGGCATGTAAAATGATGGATAGTCAGAAATAAAATATTTAGGTTCAGTGTTCCATCAGTCACCATGAGGCATTTATTGTGCACTTCTTATGTGCAAGGAACTGTAAGGACTACAAATAAGTGTAACAAACAGCAGAAAAGAGGCACAGTCCACAGACAGGGCATGCATCTAGGACAGAAAAAATATTCAGGAATGCAAGGTCATAAATAAAAGCAATCTTTGTAGACTGGGATGGACAGAGAAACTGACATGAAGGTGGGAGGGCTTAAGTTGGATGCTGAGGAATACAGAGAATTCTAATATAAGGAAAGATAAAGAAAACTTAGAGCACATGAAAGGAGAGAATTAAAGTTACAGAGAATGGCATAGCCTGGGGTTCCCAGACCTGAGCATTAGAATCACCTAGAGTTTGGAACCCAGGCAGCCGGGCCCAACCTCTAGAGTTCCTGATTCCACAGGTCTGGGGTGGGGCGTAGAAAGGTACATTCCTCAACAAGCTCCCAGGTGATTCCCTCGCTACTAGCTAAGGACCCATATTCTGAAAAACACTGACTTCAAAAAGAGAATTCTCCATGCAGCACTGAAGACAAGAGTGTCCCCTCAGCCCAGGTGAGATGGAGGTTCCTGTTGCAAGAAGAGAAGCAGGGAAGGCTTGCTGGGTTCACTGTGTCATATGCCATCTTCTGCACAGAGAACTGGCCCCACATGTCCCTGTGTCTTCCTTTGAGCTGCTCAGGACCTCCCCTCCCATGCACCTCTCTCTGTCCTTAACTGAATTGTTCACCATTTGCAGCCATGTGAATGAGTCACAGCATATTAGCCTTTTCTTTCATTGACTTTGCTCCTTGAGAGAAATCCCAAACCCACTCCAAGCCCAAACCAAACCATTTCCTCAGACAGTTTCATTCAGTCTTGCCCTACCTGCTCTCTTACTGGGAAAGCCTAACATCTCTAGCAAATCCACACTCAACTCACACACCCTGTTAGTGCCTCGTCGAACTATGACCACTGCTCTGCCTCTGACCCTCACAGCAGTTGGGAACCCTAGACACAATTGTCTTGGGGTATGCAATGATGGGCCAAGGCGAGGTTTCCTGCATGCCTTGGGTGCTTTATCTCTAGTTAGACTGACGGACACATGATAGACTTGGGGGTCAGACAGACCTGGGCTTAAATCCACTCAGTCTATCACATTTGCTACTTGGGTGATTTTAGAAAACCTCTGGATAGCACAGCCTCAGTTTCACTATATTGTAAAGAAGATAAAACAATGCCATCATTATATTAGGAATTTGAGATAAATAACATGTCCCCAATACTGGAAGCAATTTTTGCGACCATCCCATTGTTTAGGGCCATGCCTTCATTATCTAACAGGTATTCATTAACTGCCCTCTCTGTGCAACGCTTGATACATATTTCATTTGGCAAGATAAGATGTATGCAAATGATTATGATACAAGACATCATAAAGTGAGCACCATGCAATGGTAGGACAATCATTACAAAGCTCAAAGGACATTTCACCTGAAGCCCTCATGGCAAATTTCGGGAAGGAGGTGCAAACGTAAAATATGTGTATGAAGACTTTCAATAGCCAACAACTGGGGACGGCATTCCAACTGGATGGAAAGACAAGAGAAAGGTCCTAAGGAAGACCGTGAAATTTTGTCTGGCAGATGTGAGCATCTGGTGGTACTTCAGAGGTCCCTTGTGTCTCTAGAGCACACTTGGGAGAAAGGCTAAGGATGGGTCTGATCCAAGAGGGCGTCCAGGAGTGGACACTCATATCTATGCATACATATTCATATTGGTGCAAACACACACACACTCATTTCCATGCATACACACCCATATCCAAACACACACACACACACTCATTTCCATGCATACACATTCATACCCATACACACACACACACTCATACCCCCCCCCCAACACATACTCATACTCACTTACACACAGGCACTCTTATTACTTAAAGAATCAGAGCCTAGGAAATGCCAGTTGATGCTACACAAGAAATAATTATAAATGTCTTGGGTAGGAGTCTCAGAGACAAGAACCCATGGTCAATATTACAAATTAATCAATCAGGAAACATTACAGGGGGCTATGCACAGCTCAGGTGCGCTATGTGACACAATTGGACTGGCCTCTAGGTTCCGGGGGAAAACGCTCTCTCCAACTAACATGGAACAGCCTTTCAAATCCTGCCTGTTGGTTAAGACACTGAAAGCCCTGATTAAACTTTAAGACTTGCTGCGTCTGGTTCCCTGGGGAGCAGACGCTGAGCTGGAGATGTGTGTGAAGGAAGTTGATTAGACAGAGCCCTCAGGCTCCACACCTGTGGAAGGAAGTGAAGGAATCAGAATGGGCAGAGGGAAAAGTTGGGCTGCATTGCAGGTGCAAAAAGGCCTCAGCTGATTCCAGGGGAGCTCTGAAGCTGAGCGGGCTCTTCAGAGTTGTCCCACATTGAAACACGGGGCTCATGCTTTTATGTGTCCCTGTTGGCCAGTCAACTAATGCCAGGAAATGAGGCATGAGTTTGGGCCAGGTGGCTCCCGTTAGCCCAGGCATTTCCCAAAGGTGGCTGAGGGCTGCCTGGCAGCAGCCTTCTCACCACTGGCGGAGTAAATCCTCACTCTCGAGCGGGGAGCTGTACAGCACAGCCAGCATCACCTGCGTGTGTTAATGTGCAACTGTATTGGCCCTTTGCTCTGAATCTACTTCGCCAGGGCAGGGCCGGGCAATAAAGAGATACTGACTGGGAGAGTGAAAACGAACAAGAAAGTTAATAGCAGGGACCCCCATCCAAGCAGAGAACCACCTGGGTCAGGTAAAAGAGGGGACCCTGGACCACCAGGGGAAAACTGAGAGCAATAGGGCCTTAGCAGAGGAGCAGGCACAAAGCAAGAAGGAAGGAAGACCACCATAATTAACCTTCACCAAGACGGGTAACTTAGTCAAGGACTGTCATGATAAATAATAACATATCTAGGATTGTTTGCATACCTACTATGCACCTAGCACTGCATTTTTCAGAAACATCAAACCTTATGACACCTCGGCAAGGTGAGCATTATGAAGCCCATTTTATAGAAGAAGAAACTGAGCTTCAGAAAGAAGATTCCTGCCAAGATTACAGAGCCTGGGTGTGGCAGGCCCGTGATTAAGTCTGTCCCTGACTCCAAATCCATGATATTCTCACCTCAGAGCACCATGACTTTCCAGAGTCCTGGCGCTCCAACGAGGTGTGTCAGGGCTCATCGTGGAGTTTCTAAAGAAGGCCCAACCCCCACTCCAGCTTCAGCAAAAAAGGCTCTGCTTGTATCTCTTCCATAAAAAGAGATTCAGTGAATATTCCCTTCGTGGATGAGAAAGACAGGTATGAAGCCACCCCTCTGCTTCTGCCAGTACTGCCTGAATCTATGAAGGCTCTTCCTTGTGGACCACTTTCTTTCAGTCCAAGCACACCATTCAGCACAGTGGTTAAGATCATGTCCTCTGAAGTCAGGCCACATGGGTTCAAATTCCTACCTAAGGAGCTCTGTGATCTTCAGCAATGACTTAACTTCCCTGTGCCTCAGTTTCCTCATCTGTAAAATTGAGGTTATAACAGAATTATCTTCTTAAGTTGTTGTGTACATTAATTAACTCATGTCAAATGCTTAGAATATTCAGCAAATACTAAGCACTGAATGATTGTTGTTTGATTTGGATGTGGAGGGGAATGAGAATGGGATGCTGGTAATGACGCCAAGGTTTAGGGGAGTCTTCAGTGTACAGCTAGTCTTTAATGCATGGACGGAAAGTATTCACCTAGGGATTGAGAAGAGACAGGGAAGAAGATGGCGAACTGAGCCCTGGGAACCCCCTCACCTTTAAAAGTCAAGAAGAGGACTGGGGTCCAGGACAGGAGAGTGAGGAGGGGAAAACCAATGGAATAGGGAATTAAGTGTCCTAGAAGCCATGAGAAGAAAATGCTTTAAGAAAGAAGTTCTGAACAACTTTCAAATGCTGCTGCAAAACTGATTAGGTAAGATGAGGAAAGAAAGCTGACCGCTGGATTTGGAAATATGGGAGTACTGATGAGCTTGACAAGAGCATCTTCGTGGAGTGTCAGGGACAAGGTCCTGCTGTACATTATTTCATGGAAAAGGAGGAGTTGAGGAAGCACTAACTACTCTTTGAAAAGCTTTGCTGTGAAGCCAAATCAGGTGGAAGTGGGAAATGATTGAAGATAACAGAGAGTTCTTAAAGATGGAAGATATTAAGGCATGCGGAAGGCTCATAGGAATGACCTAGGATTTAAAAAAAAAAATGATAAAGTGAGAGAGAGAGAGGCTGATGGCTAGAGCAATGCCCTTGGGTAGGGGAGAATGGATGGGATCTAGAGTGCAAGGATAGAGGCCAGGTTCATTTGTACATGAGGGAGGGTGAGGACAGGAGCATAGGTACAATAGGTGGTAGACTGGGTGAAAAACATGGGGTCAGGAGTCTTTCCTAACAGGATATTGATTATCTCTTCTAATCAGGAAACTGATGGCCCCAGGCCTTAGGGGAGTTTCTAAATCACACAGCTGGTTAACAGAAAAACCACTCTTATTTCCCCTATGAAATTATCCTACCACATCTCAACCCCCCCGCTAGACAATGTGTTACCTTCCTGAATCTGGTTGGGTTGTTCCTTACAGACTCATGGCTGTTGTATTATTTGTTCTGTTTTGTTTTGTTTTGTTTTGTTTTTACTGATCCTGGGTTTCACTTGAACTCTTTGGTCATCTGCCAGCACTAATGTAATGAGAAGTTTGGAACTGTGCCCTGAATTTTCACTTACAGAGATTTTTAAATCTCCCACTGACCATTTCAGAGGAAGAAGTATGTAAATTTAAAAAAACAGGATCCATTGCATCCACCTGACGTTTCTTCATGATGGGGGCAGGTAACCCCTGACTTGGAACTGCAGTGCACAACAGAGTGTCCTGCCCACAATGGGTGTTTGTAAAAATCTATTGAACAACTCGGTGAACCATTTATATTACAAGCTGCTGGAACTTCGTAACTGAGCCAATTCCCTCTGAGGCCTAATATTCATTTCAGTGTTGCCACTGTGAATGCAGCACCGAAGGGCTGGTCCTTTCCAGATTTGTCTCTAGGCTGACAATTGAACAATAATTCACAGTCATCTACAGAAGGCACAGGAATTTCAAATTACATAGGCCCAATTATTGGTGCCTAGGGGTTAACTGCTACGTTACCATCAGAAAACAACCAGTTTAACCACAGGATGGCTATACCAGGGTATCATAAAGACCAGGAGTCAGAAGCCTATATGGTGTGTATTTTCCACGCGGCCCCTGAAGGGACTTCTGCTTGGTGCAGTGGAGACCAGCTAGATATGGGGAAGTGACCAGGCGCATTCCAGTCTCTGTCTGCTCATAGGTTCCCGAGTCATTCTTGACCTCAGAAGGCTACCCACTAAATCCCTGCTACCATTTTAATTGATTGTCAAGCTGTGAGTTCTCTGCCAGACTTCCCCCAATGTAGGCACCCCTTCTTTCCTCAGGAGTCTAGGGAGCATGTTACCTTCTACCCCTGCACACAGGAATGTGGCAGACCCAGGGAAAGAGAGGGGCTCACACCTGCTGCATGAAAGAGGGTATGAATGAGGATTTGAATCACAACATCAGATTTTTTCAACTTCTGATTTAAATGTGAACATCCAATGAAAACGTTGCAATGGTCAGGAATTTAACAAATTATTAGAAGAAAACTGGAAGAGTGAGCTTGCGTTCTTGCCTCTCAAAAGCAAGATAGTGTCACGGAATAACCAGTGATAGTAACCAATGGGATGTTGTCAGGGTACTACAATATTTGACCATGAGGTGGCTTGTGGTCTCTGCCACAGACAATGCTCAGCTTTGGGAGCCACACAAAATTTAAACCAAATCACAGCCCCACCTTTACTAGCCATGTGACCTTAAGCCAGCCACAGAACCTCTCTAAACCTCATATTCCTTGACTGTAAAATAGCACCTACACTCTAGAGTAGCTGGGAAGATTAAATGAGATAAACATACAGGAGAATGAGCCTGGAGCCTGCCCCTTTCTGGAAGCTCACTCATTCTGAGTTCTCTCCACACCATGATGGGTAATGAGCCACCAGTCACTCAGGGAATACCAGGAACTTTTAAATTATCTACTGTGCCCACATATGTAGCCAGCACTTCAGGTGGTGAACTTTATAGGCAAATGCATTTTCCTAACTCTTTCTAACCTATTTGATTCTTGACAATTTAACAGGCCAAGCTAATGGGAGTAGCTGGTTGACACACACTCAAAAATTAGTGAATACCATTTCTGATGTCTAAATGCTGAAGAAAAAAATAACATTTGAGGCACATTCTATTTTTTGCTAAAGAATGGAGTAAAATCAGTGTGGATAACATTGGGGCATCTATTGCCCTGGGAATACATGCTAATTTAAAACAGAGAGAAGCAGAAAGGGATGAGTGATATGCGACACTCAAACATCTGGATCTGGTAAGAAATTTCAAATCTGACTGTTTGTATTGTAAACTCTTGGGGCAGAAATGATGTCTTTTTTAATCTGTGCAGCCCCAAGGATACTGTTGTTGCTCCATAAGCTGAAATACAATAGTATTATTTATAGTTTGCCATGTACATTTTGTCAAGTCTCTTGAGTCTGATACATGCAGTTGGGATGACTCCTAGCAGCTACTTAGACACTAATTTCTAAGAACATGACAGAGTTTTCTTCTTCCTTTCTTTCCAGAGCTGGTTGCTCTGGGCATCCTCCAAGTATAAAGAAATCACTCACCATCCAGGGAGCCTTCCTGAATTATCAGAGGAGCTGCCAGTACTCCCAGCCCTACTTTCTCTAGCCATGAATCTCCCTTGGTTGCTATTCCAATAGCCATCTAAAAATATGTTTATGCATGTCTCTCATCCCCATGATATAAAAATTGCTAAACTAATTTATTGTGTATAGCAATTAAACTAATATTAAATATCTAATTACTAGATAACATGTAACTGTAAGCAGATTATTAGGGCTCAAATCCCAGCTCTGCCACTTATCAGCTACGTGACTGGCAAGTCTTCCAACCCTTTGTGCTTCATTTCTTTATGGATAAAATTGGGACTCTGTTATTACTTATTTCACAGTGTGGTTTTATTATAAAGAGTTGAATGGATTAATACATATATAACATATTTAGAACAGTTCCTGGCAAACAGTAAGGACCATAGAAGTATTGGCTATTTTTTTAAGAACTGAAAGACACAGCTAATGTTCAGTGCAAAGCAAAGCACCCAAAACCCATCTGTGACAGGAATAATTTAGTTAACCACATCAGTCACAGAAAATTCAGCCACACAGTCCTTCCATTTGGCCTCCTCCTCTGCCCAAAACAATGTCATCAAAACAACTACTGTCTAACACAAACCCAAGGATAGCTGTCAACTGTAACGTAAAAACTGCCCATTCAGAAACCTGCCTTACTCCAATTTGAAGAAGTTGAACATGAATAGCTAAGTGTGTTGGGGAAAGAAAACGAAAGAAAAAGAATGCCTGTGATATTAACTTTTGAGGTCAGTTTATTTGAGTGAAGCACAGTGAGGCACTCAGAGCAATTCACAGAAGGGACATTACAGAGGCACTGCCTCTTCCCCACTCACTCATCCATATGCTTCAGCCAGGCCAAACTACTCACCGCCCTCCAATACACCCAGTGTCCTGTGCCGGCCACTCTTGTAAGTGGTGCTCCATCCACCTAAATAGCCCAATCTCTCCCTACTACCTTGTCCTCTCTGGAAACTCTATTCAATTTGACTCAACAAATTTCTCCTTGAAATATCCCCTGATTTCCAAGCAAATTTGATAGCTCTCTACTTTATATTCTACAAAGTTCATCCTTTAGCTTGCTTTCTTACAGTTTATTCTTTTGTCTCTCATTACTATTAAATATTGAGATTCTTGAAGGCAAGGATAGTCCCTGATGTTTTTTTACACCCCTAACTTCTAGAAAAATGAAATGTATGTAATAGAAAAGTGATAACTGCTTGATATTTTCATTAATTCAAATATTGGTGGGGGAAGCCTTTTTTAAAAAAGAAATTAGAGGCATACCTGTATGCATAAAACACAGATTACCACTTAACAGTTTCCTGAGGTTTTGCCCTGCTAAGAGACTTCCCCAAGTCTCAGATCACTTTATCAACAAAATAAAGCAAAAATGGGAAGAGGAAAAACTCCTGTGAATTCAGAGGCTGAGAATTCCAATATACTAAAATGTTTCCTGGTTCTAACTTAGCAACCCCTTTCAGAAAATCAGATATATCAGTTAGACATTGTTTTGATTCCTTCATTAATGCCCAGATGAAGGGAAATCACTGTCTACAAGTGAATCCTTGCACACAGAAGACAACACATGATCAGAGGTTCTAGCTGGTGCACGCTGGCAATGGGAGAAGGAAGGAAGAGAGGACGAAATTAATTTTTCAAAACTATTAATCTAGGCTAATAGATTAAACTATTAATCTAGGAATTTCAAGGAAAAAAAATCAGTTCTATGATTTATTTTGCTCTGTACCTATATGTCACCCTTGTTGTCCAAAGTAATTTTTTGCCCCAAAATAACAGAACATTCAATATTAGTCACTTTATTTGTGCCAGAAAATCAGACTCATGTACTATACTCATATCAGAAAGAAGCATATATTACAAGAGTTAGTCAAACACACTATATAAAATTCATCCCAGCAGCCCTTTGTCAGATTCAAACCTGGGTAGAAGTCAGTTCAAGAGTGTATATCAACAGTGACACCTATAGATATATTAAGAAATGTGTTTATCATCTCATAATAGAGAAGTAGGCTACATTATTTTTCAGTTTCAAAGCAAGTACCCCTATTGTACTTTCATTATTTAAAGCATTTGTTTATCATACATTTGCCCTCCTTTGATCTGTTTTCTTTTCTAAAACTGAAGTCTAAAGTATCCACAATGTCAAAGACACAATGCATTTACATTTAAGTCAAAGTCATTTTCAGACACAAAACAAAAGGCAGAAAATTAATCACTGTTTGTCCATTTTAACACAGGAAGAATGGAATGTCTCATTAAAGTTAATCTCCCTAAAGATAAACACAGTAAAGAAAACTGAACATGAAAAAACTAATTAATCAATCCAGTGACAACTTTGAGGTGCTTGGTGAAAACAGAGGATACCTGGCAAACATTCTCCTCAAAGTCAAAACCTTCAATCACAATAAAGCAAGACAAAGAGTGTAATCTCAACAGCTCATAGTGTGTCACTCAAACCATAAAGTCCTATACAATTGAATTACAACATAGAAAATAGATTAATTTTGTCTTAGCACCTTGACACTTGCTCCAAAAACAACATCTAGGGATCTTAAGTTCTCTGAATAAATTTGATTATATTTATCTGTCCTGATCAGAGCCCTGTAGCAACTTAGAGTAGATGACTTCACTTCCCACATCACACCCAATCTCATAGTACAAACAGGATCAGAGTTCTGTACATAAATAGTGTCTATACAATAGCATAAAAATAGTTGAAAACAAAAAGTTTCAACAAAAGTTTTCATAAAGTAATATAAAGTTATAGTTTTAGATCATTTTCTCCCACTGAATTAATTAAAATAAACTTTGGTTTTTAAAATAACAAGCAAAAAAATAAACACAAAACCCAATCTTTGCTGGAAGCAATCAAAATCAAAGGTAAACACTACTACTATTAAGTGCCATCTCCAGTGAATAGAAATAAAGAGGAAGCCACGATGGACCACATCTGTAATCCCAACATTTTGGGAGGTCCAGGCAGGAGGATTGCTTAAGCCAGGAGTTCAAGTCCAGCCTCAGCAATGAAGTGAGCTCTTATCTCTACAAAGATAAATAAATAAAAATTTAAAAAAAAAAACAAGTCAGACATAGTGGCATGCTGCCTGTAGTCCCAGCTACTTGGGAGGCTGAAGCAGGAGGACTCCTTGAGCCTAGGAGATCAAGGCTACAGTGAGCAGGATCTTCTCACACTGCATCTCCAGTTTGCAACAGAGCAAGACCTGTCTCTTTTTTTTTTTTTTTTGAGACGAGTTCACTGTCACCCAGTCTGGAGTGCAGTGGCGCAATCTCGGCTCACTGCCAGCTCTGCCTTACAGGTCCACACCATTTTCCTGCCTCAGCCTCCCGAGTAGCTGGGACTACAGGTGCCCACCACCATGCCTAGCTAATTTTTTTTTTTATTTTTTAGTAGAGACAGGGTCGTTAGCCAGGATGATCTCGATCTCCCGGCCTCGCGGATCCACCCTGCCCAGTTCCAAAGGACGGCAGGCTGAGCCATCACACCCGGCAGACCCTATCTCTAAAAAAAATAAAGGAAGGAAAGAAGGAAGGAAGGAAGGAGAAGGAAGGAATTAAGGAAGGAAGGAAGGAAGGAAGGAAGGAAGGAAGGAAGGAAGGAAGGAAGGAAGGAAGGAAGGAAGGAAGGAAGGAAGGAGGAGGGAGGGAGGAGGGAGGGAGGGAGGGGAGGGGAGGAGGGAGGGGGAGGGGAGGGGAGGGAGGGGAGGGAGGGAAGAATTCACTTTTTTGTTCACGTATGGCCATGCAAAAACATTAAAGTCTAAAAATGTTAGAACAAACACACTGAAAACTAATCAATATATTTTCTTGCAGACAAAGAAATATTAACAGAAACAACAGCATGACGTAGGAGAGAAAAAAATACACTAAATCTGAAAACTTTAGTTCTAGTTTATTTTCGTTTTAACCTGGATGGACTTGGAGAAGATGAAAATCTTAGAATAAACCTCTAAATTTGTATTTCCTTACCTGTAAAAAAGAGTTCATAGCTGACCCCATTTAACTCTAAGGGTATAAACAGCCTTAGAAGTCATCATCATCACCACGATCATACTCATCATTCCCTCACCACCACTCCCATTAGATGAATTATAGTGTGAGTCTATCTACACAATGTTATTATTTGTTATTCAATTCAACATGAATGTCAAAGACTTAATGGCCTAATTTCAGCTTTAAAACATGGCCTGGAAAAAATCAACAGTACTAAACATTTTTGGTTTGAGCTAGAATTTATATAAGAACAGGCACATTATATTGTCCAGTTGACCTCGGTACCAGATTTATGTAAGTAATATTCATTTATCGTTTCTTCCAATTACCAAAGTAATAGGATAAATTCATGTGTAGACAATTTGGAAACTTTAGAAAAATGTAAAGAAGAAAATTCATTCCCACCTCAACCAATACCATCACCCTGAAAAACAGTGCTGTTAGCAAGTTCAAGTCATTATTAATAGATTTTATTTCATTTTTGTGATGTTGGGAAGGATATAAGAATTATACATATTTTCAAACAGCTAGCTTTTGGTTAACCAGTTATATTGTTGTTTGTTTTATTTTCATTAAGCTGTGCTCTTGTGACTGTAGAATATAAGTGATCTGAAGTGTTTAAATAAAACCTTTAACACAAACTATATTCATCCTCAAATAAAAGAAGGTAAAGAGGCAAAGGATTCAAAGTGACTGAATCTGATTCCATTTTTATCTTGGAAACATAAAAATAAGCTACCTGGTATTTATAAATATAGGCGCACTGAGAATTTAAAATTACAACCTCCGGTGGAAGTGAGGTATGTGCTCTAATAAGCAAGCTCTACAGAGCTGTTCCCATGAAAGCACTCAGAACAAGGGTCATCAAGGATGCCAAATGCCTGAGGTTGTCCCTTTTTACTTGTCCTTTTGATAAAAGTCACCCTCCCACTGGCAGCAGAAATGTGGGGAAGAACCAGAGAGCAGGAGATGCTTTTGGACACCACTGGAAACACCCAAGCATAAGGTCAGGAAGCCTGAAGCAGGTTGACCCCTCAGAGTTGTCAGGGCTTCTCAGTGAAGCCTTCCCTGACCATCCACAAAGGCCCTTCTTGCTTGAATCCCCTTAGCTCCCTGTGCTTACTTCTGTGGAAGCACCCATTGCACTGAATCTGCACTTATTTGCTTATATGGTCTCTATCCCCCTTCTCTGTGTCTCTTACAAACACCCACCACTCAAGAAAATCTGATGATTAATGAACAAATGAAGTTTGCCTGTTTCATGGCTTCATCATAGCCATTCACAAAAATCAATGCTATGTCACACACACACACACACACACAGAGAGAAGCTTTTTAAATTTTCAGAGAAATCCCTTGAGAAGATGCAAACATCATCCACCTGACTTCCGCAAAGTCCCAGCAATCACAACAGTCCCTCTCAATCTTCCTTCTTTTTCTCTCCGCAGGCTGCTTCTTTGCTCTCTCAAAATTCCAACCACACTGCTGGCCCATTTGAGCATTATAGGAACTGCCCCAATCTTTTCTTAATGAATATCAATTTATCTTTGCTCCATATTCGTTCCAAAGTTAAACTGATTACTTAGATCAGCACAACAAAAGTCCAGGCTCGGTACCCTCCTGAGAGCAAAGAAACCCTCTTTCTCAGAGCAGACTTGAGGGAAGGGTATAAATACTGAAACATTAATATTGTTATCCTTGTCACATAAAAAAATGAATTAGTGATTTCCTGGATCCTCTCTGAGGATGATCTCAATGCCTCCATCACGTGATCTTTTCATCTTATTACCATTTCTTCCCTAAAGTTTTCCCTCCTTAGAGTCAGGAACTGTCATCTGTAAGTAATGGGCCATGTACACAGATCCTGTTTTTGTGATAAACACAGTTGGGGGAATATTTCCACCCCACCCCTGTGTCTCCACAGGGTGCTCAATGCCTGTGTGTCATCCCTGAGCAATTTTCATCAACTCGCTCAGAACTTGCCTGAGGAGAATGGGGGCTGGAGCGGAACTGTCTCTTTAATGGGATTTTAATGTGATCTTCGGCAAACTAATCTTATTTAGATATCATAGGAAGCCATGTAATCTCATCTGGGCACTCTTATTTCCTACAGAAAAAGGAAAGCTTTGTAATTCATTTTCAGCAACAGGAACACTTTAATAAAATCTGCTTCAGAAGGTTAAATGATCAGACAAACAGCTGCAGCCCCAAGACCCTATATCCATCTCATTGATTGGAGCAACCATGACAACAAAATGACCACTCCAAAGGTTGTTTAAATTAAATCTATGCTAAGAGCTTATGCAACTGTCATATGCCTCTTTTCTTGACAGTGTTTTAGAGTCATGCACTTAAATGTTGAGGGAGGGTATGATGAAATGAGGCAGTGACTGAGAGGACTGGGTCCCTGCCATAGTTCTGCTACCTGGAAACCAGTGCCACCTTGAATTTAAGATTCGGTTTCGTTACTAAAAATAATGAAGCAACTACCTAGATTAAGACCAATGGTAGGCTCATGAGCAGGTGCTCCTTCAGAACTGTTTATTTCAAATGTCAGCCCAAGGCATGGATAGAGGAGAGGCTGGAGACAACCATGAAGCAAAAGCACAGAGGAGGAAGACAGAGGTGGTTATGCCATTCTCTTTATTATTGACTCTAGCAGTCCAGCTTCAGTCCAAGCATGTATAATTCACTGGGATTCTCATTCTGGGAAATGCAGTCTTCTCCATCTCACACAGAGATGTTTTAATGCCTCACAGATTGGTTTCCTAGAAATCCCTCTAAGCATCATATCCTTAATCCAGCCATGCCTACTTCAAAAAAGGCACTGGAACATCTAGAAAATTACTATTCATCACGTTGAACAAATTAGAAACCTGTGAGTCATCTTTAATACAGCCCCCTCTTCTGTATGTAAATTTCTCTTACTCCAAAGTGTGAGCTCCTTCCAAAAACAGGAGGGGGCTTGTCCATCTGAGTGCCCATGCACCTAGCACAGAATCTGACATATAATAAAGATTTGTGCTGACTGAATGTTTGCTGAGCAAGAGAATGAGTCTACATGCCATGCCTATGAGCTACAGGTCCCAGGGGTCAGTAGACATTATCTTCTTTAGCTTTTACTCCCCAAAAAAAACCAAAATAGCATTGTTTCCTTTTTAGAGACTCACAAAACTAAAGCTTAGAAAATGTGATTTGTCCAACACAAAAATTGACATTTAAATTCTGAATTCTGGGGCATGCCCAAGATGGCCAAATAGGAACAGCTCCAGCCTCCATCTCCCAGCATGAGCGACACAGAAGACGGGTGATTTCTCCCTTTTCAACTGAGGTACGGGGTTCATCTCACTGGAGCCTGTTGGATAGTTGGCACCGGTCTGTGGGTGCAGCCCAACCAGTGAGAGCTGAAGCAGGGCGAGGCATCGCCTCACCTGGGAAGCACAAGGGGGAAGGGAATTCCTTTTCCTAGCCAAAGGAAATTGAGACACACAACACCTGGAAAATTGGGAAACTCCCACCCTAATACTGCACTTTACCAGCGATCTCAGAAAACGGCACACGAGGAGATTATATCCCATACCTGGCCCAGAGGGTCCCACGCCCATGGAGCCTCCCTCATTGCTAGCACAGCAGTCTGAGATCTAACTGCAAGGCCGCAGAGAGGCTGGGGGAGGGGTGTCCACCATTACTGAGGCTTAAGTAGTTAAACAAAGCCACCAGGAAGCTCGAATTGGGTGGAGTCCACCACAGCTCAAGGAGGCCAGCCTGCCTCTGTAGACTCCTCCTCTGGGGACAGGGCATAGCTAAACAAAAAGCAGCAGAAACCTCAGCAGAGGTAAATGCCCCTGTCTGACAGCTTTGAAGAGAGCAGTGGATCTCCCAGCACAGAGGTTGAGATCTGAGAACAGACAGACTGTCTGCTCAAGTGGGCCCCTGACTCCTGAGGAGCCTAACTGGGAAACATCCCCCACTAGGTGCAGACTGACAACTCACACCTCACATGGCGGGGTACACAGCAGGGGATGAAGCTTCCAGAGCAAGAATCAGACAGCTAGCTGTTCAGCAACATTCTATCTTCTGCAACCTCCGCTGCTGATACCCAGGCAAACAGGGTCTGGAGTGGACCTCAAGCAATCTCCAACAGACCTACAGCTGAGGGTCCTGACTGTTAGAAGGAAAACTAACAAACAGAAAGGACACCCACACCAAAACCCCATCAGTATGTCACCATCACCAAAGACCAGAGGCAGATAAAAACCACAAAGATGGGGAAAAAGCAGGGCAGAAAAGCTGGAAATTCAAAAAATAAGAGCGCATCTGCCCCTCCAAAGGAACGCAGCTCATTGCCAGGAATGGAACAAAGTTGGACAGGGAATGACTTTGACAAGTTGAGAGAAGAAGGCTTCAGTCGATCAAACTTCTCAGAGCTAAAGGAGGAACTACGTAATCAGTGCAAAGAAACTAAAAACCTTGAAAAAAGAATGGATGAATGGATAACTAGAATAATAAATGCAGAGAAGACCTTAAAAGAACTGATAGAGATGAAAACCATGACATGAGAACCATGTGACAAATGCACAAGCTTTAGTAACTGACTCGATCAACTGGAAGAAAGAGTATCAGCGACTGAAGATCAAATGAATGAAATGAAGCGAGAAGAGAATTATAGAGAAAAAAGAGTAAAAAGAAAAGAACAAAGCCTCCAAGAAATATGGTATTATGTGAAAAGACCAAATCTACATCTGATTGGTGTGCCTGAAAGTGACAAGGAAAATGGAACCAAGTTGGAAAACACTCTGTAGAATATCATCCAGGAGAATTTCCCCAACCTAGTAAGGCAGGGCAACATTCAAATTCAGGAAATACAGAGAACGCCACAAAGATACTCCTCGAGAAGACCAACTCCAAGACACGTAATTGTCAGAGTCACCAAAGATGAAAGGAAGGAAAAAATGTTAAGGGCAGCCAGAGAGAAAGGTCGGGTCACCCACAAAGGGAAGCCCATCAGACTAACAGCAGATCTCTCGGCAGAAACTCTACAAGCCAGAAGAGAGTGGGGGCCAATATTCAACATTCTTAAAGAAAAGAATTTTCAACCCAGAATTTCATATCCAGCCAAATTAAGTTTCATAAGTGAAAGAGAAATAAAATCTTTTACAGATAAGCAAATGCTTAGAGATTTTGTCACCTCCAGGCCTGCCCTACAAGAGATCCTGAAGGAAGCACTAAACGTGGAAAGGAACAACAGGTACCAGCCATTGCAAAAACATGTCAAAATGTAAAGTCCATTGATGCTAGGAAGAAACTGCATCAACTAGTGAGCAAAATAACAAGCCATTATCATAATGACAGGATCAAGTTCACACATAACAATATTAACCTTAAATGTAAATGGACTAAATGCTCCAATTAAAAGACACAGACTGGCAAACTGGATAAAGAGTCAAGACCCATCAGTCTGCTGTATTCAGGAGACCCATCTCACACGCAGAGACACACATAGGCTCAAAATAAAGGGATGGAGGAAGATCTACCGAGCAAATGGAAAACAAAAACAAAGCAAGGGTTGCAATCCTAGTCTCTGATAAAACAGACTTTAAACCATCAAAGATCAAAAGAGACAAAGAAGGCCATTACATAATGGAAAAGAGATCAATTCATCAGGAGGAGCTAACTATCCTAAATATATATGCACCCAATACAGGAGCACCCAGATTCATAAAGCAAGTCCTTAGAGACTTACAAAGAGACTTAGACTCCCATACAATAATAATGGGAGACTTTAACACCCCATGGTCAACATCAGACAGATAAACAAGACAGAAAGTTAACAAGGATATCCAGGAATTGAACTCAACTCTGCACCAAGCGAACCTAATAGACATCTACAGAACTCTCCACCACAAATCAACAGAATATACATTCTTCTCAGCACCACATCACACTTATTTCAAACTTGACCAGATAGTTGGAAGAAAAGCACTCCTCAGCAAATGTAAAAGAACAGAAATTATAGCAAACTGTGTCTCAGACCACAGTGCAATCAAAATAGAACTCAGGACTAAGAAACTCAATCAAAACCACTCCCACTCAACTACATGGAAACTGAACAACCTGCTCCTGAATGACTACTGGGTACATAACAAAATGAAGGCAGAAATAAAGATGTTCTTTGAAACCAGTGAGAACAAAGATACAACATACCAGAATCTCTGGGACACATTTAAAGCAGTGTGTAGAGGGAAATTTATAGCACAAAATGCTATAAATTATAAATATATAGATTCCTATATATTTAGGAACATAGATTCTCCTACAGAGAAAGCAGGAATAAAAATATATCCCTGCTTTCCCTATAAAAATATAGAGAAAGCAGGAAAGACTAAAATTGACACTCTAACATCACATTTAAAGAACTAGAGAAGCAAGAGCAAACACATTCAAAAGCTAGCAGAAGGCAAGAAATAACTAAGATCAGAGCAGAACTGCAGGACATAAAGACACAAAAAAACCCTCCAAAAAATCAATGAATCCAGGAGTTGGTTTTTTGAAAAGATCAACAAAATTGATAGACCGCTCGCAAGACTAATAAAGAAGAAAAGAGAGAAGAATCAAATAAACATAATAAAAAATGATAAAGGGGATATCACCACCAACCCCACAGAAATACAAACTACCATCAGAGAATACTATAAACACCTCTAAGCAAATAAACTAGAAAATCTAGAAGAAACGGATAATTTCCTGGACAATTACACTCTCCCAAAACTAAACCAGGAAGAAGTTGATTCCCTGAATAGACCAAAGGCAGGCTCTGAAATTGAGGCAATAATTAATAGCCTACCAACCAAAAGAAGTCCAGGACCAGATGGATTCACAGCTGAATTCTACCAGAGGTACAAGGAGGAGCTGGTACCATTCCTTCTGAAACTATTCCAATCAATAGAAAAAGAGGGAATCCTCCCTAACTCATTTTATGAGGCCAACATCATCCTGATACCAAAGCCTGGCAGAGACACAACAAAAAAAGAGAATTTTAGACCAATATCCCTGATGAACATCGATGCAAAAATCCTCAATAAAATGAATCCAGCAGCACATCAAAAAGCTTATCCACCAAGATCAAGTGGTCGTCATCCCTGGGATGCAAGGCTGGTTCAACATACACAAATCAATAAACGTAATCCAGCATATAAACAGAACCAAGGACAAAAACCACATGATTATCCCAATAGATGCAGAAAAGGCCTTTGACAAAATTCAACAGCCCTTCATGCTAAAAACGCTCAATAAATTCAGTATTGATGGAACATATCTCAAAATAATAAGAGCTATTTATGACAAACCCACAGCCAATATCATACTGAATGGGCAAGAACTGGAAGCATTCCCTTTCAAAACTGGCACAAGACAGGGATGCCCTCTCTCACGACTCCTATTCAACATAGTGTTGGAAGTTCTGGCTAGGGCAATCAGGCAAGAGAAAGAAATAAAGGTATTCTATTAGGAAAAGAAGAAGTCAAACTGTTCCTGTTTGCAGATGACATGGTTGCATATTTTGAAAACCCCATTGTCTCAGCTCAGAATCTCCTTAAGCTGATAAGCAACTTCAGCAAAGTCTCAGGATACAAAATCAATGTGCAAAAAATCACAAGCATTCTTATACACCAGTAACAGACAAACAGAGAACCAAATCATGAATGAACTCCCATTCACAATTGCTTCTAAGAGAATAAAATACCTAGGAATCCAACTGACAAGGGATGTAAAGGACCTCTTCAAGGAGAACTACAAACCACTGCTCAGTGAAATCAAAGAGGACACAAACAAATGGAAGAACATATCATGCTTATGGATAGGAAGAATCAATATCGTGAAAATGGCCATACTGCCCAAGGTTATTTATAGATTCAATGCCATTCCCATCAAGCTACCAATGACTTTCTTCATAGAATTGGAAAAAACTGCTTTAAAGTTCATATGAAACCAAAAAAGAGCCTGCATTGCCAAGACAATCCTAAGCCAAAAGAACAAAGCTGGAGGCATCACTCTACCTGACTTCAAACTATACTACAAGGCTACAGTAACCAAAACAGCATGGTACTGGTACCAAAACAGAGATATAGACCAATGGAACAGAACAGAGTCCTCAGAAATAATATCACACATCTACAGCCATCTGATCTTTGACAAACCTGAGAGAAACAAGAAATGGGGAAAGGATTCCCTATTTAATTAATGGTGCTGGGAAAATTGGCTAGCCATAAGTAGAAAGCTGAAACTGGATCCTTTCCTTACTCCTTATACAAAAATTAATTCAAGATGGATTAGAGACTTAAATGTTAGACCTAAAACTATAAAAATCCTAGAAGAAAACCTAGGTAATACCATTCAGGAATAGGTATGGGCAAGGACTTCATGTCTAAAACACCAAAAGCAACAGCGATGAAAGCCAAAATTGACAAATGGGATCTAATTAAACTGAAGAGCTTCTGCACAGCAAAAGAAACTACCATCAGAGTGAACAGGCAACCTACAGAATGGGAGAACATTTTTGCAATCTACTCATCTGACAAAGGGCTAATATCCAGAACCTATAAAGAACTCAATCAAATTTACAAGAAAAAAACAACCCCATCAAAAAGTGGGCAAAGGATATGAACAGACACTTCTCAAAAGAAGACATTCACACAGCCAACAGACATATGAAAAAATGCTCATCAACACTCACCATTGGAGAAATGTGAATCAAAACCACAATGAGATACCATCTCACACCAGTTAGAATGGCAATCATTAAAAAATCAGGAAACAACAGGTGCTGGAGAGGATGTGGAGAAATAGGAACACTTTTACACTGCTGGTGGGACTGTAAACTAGTTCAACCATTGTGGAAAACAGTGTGGCGATTCCTCAAGGATCTAGAACTAGAGATACCATTTGACCCAGCCATCCTACTACTGGGGATATACCCAAAGGATTATAAATCATGCCGTTATAAAGACACATGTACACGTATGTTTATTGCGGCACTATTCACAATATCAAAGACTTGGAATCAACCCAAATGTCCATCAGTGACAGACTGGATTAAGAAAATGTGGCACATACACACCATGGAATAGTATGCAGCCATAAAGAAGGATGAGTTCATGTCCTTTGTAGGGACATAGATGAAGCTGGAAATCATCATTCTCAGCAAACTATCACAAGAACAGAAAACCAAATACCACATGTTCTCACTCATAGGTGGGAATTGAACAATGAGATCACTTGGACACAGGAAGGGGATCATCACACACCGGGTCCTATCATGGTGAGGGGGTAGAGGGGAGGGATAGCATTAGGAGATATACTTAATGTAAATGGGTGCAGCACACCAACATGGCAGCACACCAACATGGCACATGTATACATATGTAACAAACCTGCACGTTGTGCACATGTACCCTGGAACTTAAAGTATAATAATAAAAAAAAATGATTTTAACACGTGTGATATAACACAGAGCATTTTATTTTACTTAATAATATGTGTATTCACAGAAGGTATTGTAAGCATAAAGCAAAACCTTGTGCATTTACAAAAAAAAGATGATGGTCTTTTGGGTTATCCTGTTTTGTTTTTTTGAAAAAGAAAATTATTTTGAAATTATCTCCTGTTAGCAAAAACAAGCAATGAAGAAAGAGACATTATAAACGATATGGAAATGTAGATCTTATTTATCTTCAGTCTTTTTGATGAATGTGAGGGGAGTAAGCCGTTTTCTGAGCCGCATAGATGAATGAGCACTGGTAAGAAAATGTGAAGACCTAATTATAGCTCTTGGGACTTTTCTTAGTTCCTTTGATGAATAAAGGTAACACAACCCTCCATTAGGTTGTCCTTTTCTACCTAAAACACAGACGTTGAGAAGAGAAGGAATCACAGAGTTGAACGGAACTTGATCGTTTATTTTGTTCACTCTTACCCACTGATCAGTTCCTTCTGAGAAACATATTAAAATCACTTAAAAACTGTTTAAAAATAAATAAGTAAAAATAAATTCTGAATTCTCTGATTCCAAAGTAAGATTTTTTCATTGTATCATGATTTCTCATGAGTTTCTATATAAACTGTGAGTTAGTATTAACATTAGTTGATCAAAAGTACAAGCCATTGGTTTCTTTTAAAAATACATTAGTCCTTAAACACTCTAAACTTGCTTAAAAACCAGAAAGTAAACAGTAATCATCAAGACAGAATCCCTTTCCTGGGGGATTAAATCAATCATCTCCGCTGAGGCGTCTTCTCCCTGAGGTCTTGCTCTGTCACCCAGGCTGGAGCGCAGTAGCACACTCTTAGCTCACTGCAGCCTTGACCTCCTGAGCTCAAGCCATCCTACCACCTTAGCCTCCCTAGTCGTGGGGACTACAGGTGTGAACCATCACACCCTGCCAATTTTTGTATTTTTTTGTAGACATGGAGTTTCACTTGTTTCCCAGGCTTGCCTTGAACTCCTAGGCTCAAGCAACCCGCCCACCTCAGCCTCCCAAAGTACTGGGATGAGCCGCCGCACCGAGCCTCATCTCCATTTTTCTAAGAAAAACCTTTGTCCAAGGAAGAGCCAACCTTGTATGAGGTAAATATGGGCCACCACCCACATATTTGGTAAGATTTAAAGAAAATTTCTACTTGCTCTCAAAATATAGATACCACTCCGTCTTAGCTCAGGTCTCTAGAAACAGATTCTGAGGGGAAGATTTGTAGGGAGTTTTAGGGAAGCATGTTCAGAAACAACACCTGTAAGGGAGTGAGGGAAGCAGGGCTGGGCAGAGAGAGGAGTCAAATCATGATGCGGTTGCAAGAGAGGCTTCAGCTGACCCTGCAGAGAGCTCAGGGAGCCCTTCTGAGTTGTCCCCAGTTGAGGTCGGGAGACTAGACCTTTATACCTCAGCACCCACCAATGATAGATGCAGGCAGGTCCCTGGGAGGGGTATGAACTTGGTGAAGGGAGTTCCAGAAGAGCATCACAACTTAGAGCCATAAATGGTTGACATTCTCAGCAACTCAGGAGTGAGTCTCTATAAAGAGGCTAAGGAAAGCAGGTCTGGGCAGTGTAGCATCACTACGTAACCATATCTGGATTCACTTGCTGCTTCTTCTGTAAGTTCACCCCATTTGGAAACAGATCCTCTGGGATTCAGCCTGGCTCTGAAACTTCAGGAGGAAAGTTTGTGGGATGAACTACATCCCTGCTGCCCCAGCTGCTCTCAAAGCCACAAGTGGTGCTCATTGTCTGTTTTCTCCTGCTCATTCTAGATTTGCATCTCCATCAGTTAGCACTCAGCTGGTGCAGGTGGCTCACATAGCAAGGTGACTGAGACTTTGTCCCTGGAAGGTCTTAGCCCCTAGTCATCATGCCTTCCTCAAGCTCTGTGCTTATCTGTTTATATCAAACTGGGCAAGTGTTTGCCAAGAGATGCCCCAGGGGTCACCTGGGTGACAAATCATTTACCCTGTCCCCATCATAAAACAGCAGTTCTGCCTCCTCCTGAAATCACAGTCAATTATCCCTGCAAGGTAATAAATCTTTTATTTGCCCACCGGTTTCTTGACATGAAGAGCTCAACGTAGGTAGGCAGCAACCTTAGACTAGAGCTTAATAAAACTCTCTCTATATCCTTTTCTGGAAGCATTCCCTTTCTGAGAACCAAGACCTCTGGACTTCTAAAGTAAGAAGACAGCCAGCATAAACTCTCAAAAAGGGTCACTAAGAGTGTCTATAAATAGGACCACTTCTACTCTACCCATTGTTTCTCAAACCTTTGTAATATTTCTAAGAGTTGTTTATTTAGAGTGTAAGTTGCATCCTCCTAGTGATGCTGCAGCTGCATCTTTTGAAAGCTGTTACATCATTCTATCAAGCTGGAAGCTTCTGGGTGAACAGAGAATTCCATGATCATGTGTCCACTGCCTCACCACCTTTGCTACAGTAATGTGAGCCCCTCATCTTGAGTAATATTGTCGGAATCCTTTGTCAATGGAGCATACAGGGTAAACCCTTAGATGCTAATGCTGGATGAGGAACTGCATGCAGGACAGGTAAACCCATACCCAGAATATACATTGATTCAGTCAAGACAAATCACTGTTCTTCTATGGTGGAAAGATTCCAATATAATCAATTTCCCACCAATGGCTGGTTGCCCTCCTAAGAGATGATGCTATTGCCAAGGGTTCAAGATCCATCTCTGTTGCAAGAAGTTTAAACACTCACCAGCAGTACAGTTAGATAAGCCTTGGTAGAGAAAGCCCATGCTGGCTGACATCAACTAGCCATGAATTCTCTCTCTTTGCCTGTTCAGTGCCTCTTCTATGCTGGATGCTCACTAGTAGGGTAAATATGGCTTACAAAGATCACCCTGTGTGCCCACTCTAACAGGTCCATCCACAGGCCTTTGTGTCCCCAATTTTTCAGTCTTTCTCATTCTGGCCCCCTGACCTACCAGCCAAACATTCACCACCACCTAAGAAAATATATATATACAATGGTCTCTTTGGATCAGTTGACAGAGGAGAGAAAGTCTAAGTTTCTTCACAGATAGGTTGGCTTAGTATGTGGGTGCCAGCCAAAAATGAATGAATGCTAAACGTTAATTCCATTCAGGGGTTGCCCTGAAAATAGAAGCAATGGGAAATCTTTTCAGGGGCAACGATTTGGGTGTGGGCACCTGATCATCCATTTTGTTTGGAAATATACTTGGCCTTGAGTTTGGAGGCCTCAGGAGAAGACAGTATAAATATATATATATATATATACACACACACACTTATGAAGGGCCAAGTGTATTTCCAAACAAAGTGGATGATCAGGTGCCCACACCCAAATCATTGCACCTGAAAAGATTTCCCATTGCTTCTATTTTCAGGGCAACCCCTGAATGGAATGAAAGTGCAGCATTCGTTCATTTTTAGCTGGCACCCACATACTAAGCCAACCTATCTGTGAAAGAAACTTAGCCTTTCTCTCCTCTGTCAACTGATACAAAGAGACCTTTTAAGTTACCATATGTAAGGGCTGAGGGAAAGGCATTGGTGCAATAAAGATGGATGACCCTAGGCCACTGGCTCATGCAGCTTACTTGAGCCCTGTGGCTCTGCTCATCCCCAGACCTGGATGTGCCACTTTTATCTCATAAAGCATTGCTGCTGAGCCTGCCCAGACTCATAACTTGATAGATTTGACAGAGCCCAGCTCTTAATGAGCAGCTCTGGCTACAGGATCATTTGATGTCTCATGTTCAGACATCCCATTTTTACCAGGGCCCCACAGCAGGCCAGACTTGTTTTTCGAATGCTACATACTACTCTGCTACAGATGGCATGGGCTTATTCCAGAATGCTTGGTATCTATGTTTTGTTTCTCCTGTTGGGGCTTGTCATAAACTCTACACAGCACTTTCTCCCACCACAGTAACCTACAGTCTGTCGAATTTTATGGCTGAAGCAACAGGGCTGTTTGCACTGCAGGTTGGACCTGTTGCAGAGCCTTTTCCTATTCTGAACCCATTCAGAGCTTGTAACTCTCCATGTCAGCCAGTAAAATAGGTCAGGTTGGCATTTCCAACTATGGAAAATGCTGCCTCCAGAATCCAAAGAGACCCAACAAGTGTTAGTGGTGGGAGACATGAGATGAAATAATTTGCCTTTTACTTTCCATGGAATGTCCCAGCATGTACCAGACCACTAGATACTGAACATTTCTGTTGTGACAGATCTATGAATCTCTATAGAGTTTTATCTTCCACCCTCTGAAGCATGTGTCTTACCAAAGCCTCCAATATACTTGCTTCTTTTTGCTTATCTGGTGTAACATGTTTTCTTCAATATAGTAAACTAATATGGTGATTTTTAAAATGTTTAGATGATCTAGGTCCCTTCAGATTATGTTATCTCAGAAGACATCTTCTAAATATATACTGTCATCTCCACCACAACCACCATGTGATATGGTTTGGCTGTGTCCCCACCCAAATCTCATCTTGAATTCCCATGTGTTGTGGGAGGGACCTGGTGGGAGGTAACTGAATAATGAGAGCAAGTCTTCCCCATGCTGTTCTCATGATAGTGAATAAATCTCATGAGATCTGATGGTTTTAAAAAGAGGAGTCCCCCTGCACATACTCATTCTCTCTTTGCCTGCTGCCATCCATGTAAGATGGGACTTGCTTCTCCTTGCCTTCTGCCATGATTGTGAGGCTTCCCCAGCCACATGAAACTGTAAGTCCAATTAAACTTTTTTCTTTTGTAAATTGCACAGTCGCAGGTACACCTTTATCAGCACCATGAAAACAGGCTAATAGTAAATTGGTACCAGTAGAGTGGGGTTGCTGAGCAGATACTAAAAAATGTGAAAGTGACTTTGAAACAGGATAACAGGGAGAGGTTGGAACAGTTTGGAGGGCTCAGGAGAAGACAGGAAAATGTGGGAAAGTTTGGAACTTCCTAGATACTTGTTGAATGGCTTTGCCCAAAATGCTGATAGTGATATGGACAATAAGGTCCAGACTGAGGTGGTCTCCGATGTTGCTGAGGAACTTGTTGGGAACTGGAGCAAAGGTGACTCTTGTTATGTTTTAGCAAAGAGATTGTGGGATTTTGCCCCTTCCCTAGAGATCTGTGGAACTTTGAACTTGAGAGAGATGATTTAGGGTATCTGGCAGAAGAAATTTCTAAACAGAAAAGCATTCAAGAGGTGACTTGGGTGCTGTTAAAAAGCCTTCAATTTAAAAGGGAAACAGAGCACAAAAGTTTGAAAAATGTGCAACCTGACAACGTGATAGAAAATCTCATTTTCTGAGGAGAAATTCAAGCCAGCTGCAGAAATTTGCATAAGTAACGAAGAGCCCATTGTTAATCTGCAACACAATGGGAAAAATGTCTCCAGAGCATGTCAGAGGTCTTCACAGCAGCCCCTCTCATCACAGGCCTGGAGGCCTAGGGGGAAAATACAGTTTTGTGGTCCTGGCCCAGGGTCCCCGTACTGTGTGCAGCCTAGGGACTTGGTGCCCTGTGTGCTAGCTGCCCCAGCCATGGCTGAAAGGGGTCAACAGAGAGCTCAAACTATGGCTTCAGAGGGCGTAAGCCCCAAGCCTTGGCAGCTCGTATGTGGTGTTGAACCTGTGACTGCACAGAAGTCGAAAATGAGGTTTGAGAACCTCCATCTAGATTTCAGAAGATGTGTGGAAACATCTGGATGTCCAGGCAGAAGTTTGCTGCAGGAGCAGGACTCTTATGGAGAATCTCTGCTAGGGCAGTGCAGAAGGGAAATGTGGGGTCAGAGGCCCCAACACAGAGTCCCTACCGGGGCACTACTTAGTGGAGCTGTGAGAAGAGGGCCACCCTCCTCCAGACCCCAGAATGATAGATCCACTGATAGCATGCACCATGTGCCTGGCAAACCCTCAGACACTCAACACCAGCCAGTGAAAGCAGCCAGGAGGGAGGCTGTAGCCTGCAGAGCTACTGGGGCAGAGCTGCTCTAGACCATGGGAACCCACCTTTTGCATCAGCATGACCTGGATGTGAGACATGAAATCAAAGATCATTTTGGAGCTTTAAGATTTGACTACTCCACTGGATTTTGGACTTGCATGGAGCCTGTAGCCCCTTTGTTTTGGCCAATTTCTCCCATTTGGAATGGCAGTATTTACCCAATGCCTGTGTCCCCATTGTATGTAGGAAGTAACTAACCATATTTTGATTTTACAGGATTGTAAGTGGAAGAAACTTACCTTGTCTCAGGTAAGACTTTGGACTGTGGACTTTTGAGTTAATGCTGAAATGAGTTAAGACTTTGGGGGACTATTGGGGAGGGCTGATTGGATTTGAAATGTGAGGACATGAAATTTGGGAGGGGCTAGGGGTGGAACGATATGGTTTGCCTGTGTCCCAACCCAAATCTCATCTCAAATTCCCACATGTTGTGGGAGGGACCTGGTGGGAGGTAATTGAATCATGGAGGGTAAGTCTTTCCTGTACTGTTCTCATGATAGTGAATAAGTCTTATAAGATCTGATGGTTTTAAAAAGAGGAGTTCTCCTGCACAAGCTCATTCTCTCTTTGCCTGCTGCCATCCATGTAAGACATGACTTGCTCCTCCTTGCCTTCTTCCATAATTGTGAGGCTTCCCCAGCCACTGAAACTGTAAGTCAAATTAAACCTCTTTCTTTTGTAAATTGCCCAGTCTTAGGTATATCTTTATTAACAGTGTGAAAAAGGACTAATATAGCATGTGAATGAGAGCTATTTCGAGTCTCCTTAATAGGCATGGAGAAGAGAACATTTGCCAGAGGGATAGTTACATAATATGTCCCTGAAGCTATGCAAATGTATAGGACCCAGCAGAGCAGCTGCAATCAAGGGAACTGCTGGACTGAATTTGGAGTTTGCTGTCTTTTGCCAAGATTCATCTGGTTTCAGCAGAGGCCAGATAGGTGATCTAAGAAATTAGAACCAACATCCCTGTCTCCTTGAAGTCTTCAGTGGTAGCACCAGTCTCTACCACATCTTTAGGATATGGTATTGTTTTCTATTATCATGTTTGGAAGAGGTAAAAAATTTCAGAGTCCCTTTTGGTCCTTACTATAATAGATCTTTCCTCCATAGTCCAAGAAAGGAATATGAATTTCTACCAATGGCCAAGTATGTCCACTCCAATTACACATTCAGAGGACCAAGCAAATGACCATTAGGTGAGTTCCTAAGCCCACTGTGAGCTGAACTATGTCAGGACCAACCTATTATCTGTCCCCAACATGTGGCCACTCTAACAGGGAATCTTAATGATATTTCTGTTCTTGTATCAATGTGAACTTTAACCCTGTGTCTAAGAGTTCTCGAAATGTCCAGATAGTTCCCTTTTCCTAGTATACAATGACCCAGGCAAACAGCTGTAGGTTTCTTTGGTGAGTAACAGATATATCATCATCATATACACTTTCCTCCTGGAGACCTGACTTCTCCTTCATTCAGTGAGTTCAGGGACTCAGAATTGGCTCACATCTATAAATGGCAAGCATTTGTGACACTTTATTTTTCAGGCTGCCTTCAGCCTCCTGATTATCCATCCTTGATTTATTTTGATTTGTTTAGATTAAACCAAAGCCTTATTGGCTGCCCACCTCTCTTGTCCCTAGGGACACCACGTTCTATTAATCATCTCTATAGCACTCTGTGGGTTGTGCCCCCTGGCTGCCATTCCAACCCTGCCACTCATTACATTAATTCCACCCACTTTGCTTCTGATTAAGTTTCACCACTCAGACTATTATTTCAGGATCTGATCATCCTCATTGCAGTCAGGGAGCTCAGTTCTGTAACCGCATTTTCTACTGTCAGTCCTGGCAGCAAAGCACAGCCACCACTGGGCTCAGGGCTGCTGGTTGCCATCTCCCCACTGCAGTTTATATTGCTTTGGAAAGTGGAGTGTCCTACAGGCCGTCCTAAAGATACAGTCAGGTTTTCTCCTTCAACAGTATATCCACTCTAACATGCCCACTTTTTCTGAGGTTTTTTATTATTTCTTCTATTGTCTGCCACAGCATTGCTGGTATTTCCACTTCCCATTGCTTTCTCTAAGCTTCCACGAGTCATCCCAGCAGCTTGATAGTACAGTCTCCCAGGGTTGTTTTCTATATCATGGGAGAGTTAAATCCTATGTCACTGGAGAGGGCTCTCATTTAGATGAATTCTCCTTATCCAACTTTATGTTTTATCACTCTTTGATTCTGTACCCTCAGGATCCAAACTCACATATGTATCCTGGCTCTGCAGGTATGTAATGGTTAAGTCCTGCAGCTCCTCTGGCAGAGTCCCTATTTTTTTCTTAGCAGACTCAGCACCCCATGGGCCAAGTTATGTTGCAGTTTGACAACATTTATTAGTCCAGCAGCCAAGAGGAGCAGTGGGGTTTCAACTCGAAGCCAGCACCTGGTATTGGTCAGGTAGAGGCCTCCGCATTGCCTTCAAGCAAGGGGGGAATACCAGTCATTAATAGGAAGGAGAGAGCCAGAGAGTGCAGGGAGATGAGCAGATTTAAGCTTCTTGTGGGTGCTGGCCCAGATGTCACGATCCCAAGTCTCAGAGGTTCTCTCAATCCAAACCAGCCTGTGCTTCAGGCTTTAGCACAGAAAATTTGATCAGGCTTAGAATTTAACCTTCTATGAAGTTCTAATACCCCAGGCCTGATCCTCTGCACTACGTGCTCTCCAGCTACAGAAGACTTAAGAGTCTCTTTCTGTGCTGCCAAGAAGGCCTTCTCATTCTCACACTTCTCCCTAAATTAGTGATTAATCACTTTCAGCTTTTCATTTTTCATTGTCTTTCTCCAATGCATTGATAGTATCAGCCATCTGATTCTACAGTACTTATATTCACTACTTCCCCTGTACCTGCCAAATACCTGATAAATTGCACTAGTTGATGTATACCCTTCCACTGATGTCTTATTCCAGTTTTAAACATTCTACTTACTGCAGACCAGGGAGTGACCTAGCATTGTTCATAGGTTCCTCCTTGCCAGCAAGCTAGTGCGTGATCTAGCTCCAAAACCTCATTTGAGAGACTGCATCCTAGGAACACTTCTATCACCAACTGTGTTAGGTCAGAGGTTTTCATGCAGGTGTGTTGAGAGTGGGTTTGGTGGATCACCACCACAACTTCGTAAGGAATGGGGGAATCCACTTGGGCAGAGAGAGAAGTTGAACTGCAATGCACCCATGACAGAAACCTTAACCAAACTCACAAGGAACTCTGCAACTGCAAAGGGGGTACCTTTCAGAGATTCCCCAAGTGCAGCAAGGGGTGCTGGTCTTTATAGCCTCTGTACTCCTGTTTCACTAGTCATCGAATGTGCTTGGCCCCCAGGAAAAGGACACAAACTTCGACAAGGCGGCCCTTGTGGTTCTTGGAGAGGGATGCAGCCATAAGCCATCAGCAGCCAACACTGAGCAGCTGGGGAATGAATTCCTCCATGCGGAATGGGGGAACCAGGGCAATGCACCGCCACATCTACCACACCTTCCTTTGCAGTAAAACATTGAAAAGTATTCTTCAAATGCAAAGGATTATGAAACAAGACATTTGATGACTGATAACCATTAATACCCTAAATCACAGTGGTTTAGGGTATTAAATTCAGGAAAGAATAAGGACTTAAGAGAGACACCTGGCAAATTTCCATGAAAAGAGAGATAAGAAACATTATGGGCCTGCAGCAAGGTCTTTATTTACAGTATTCCAGCATGGAGAGCTGCTTAGCCAAGGGATGGGTATGAAGAGCCCAGAGATCCCAGAAAGAAAAGGGTAAGGAGGAATAAGAGAAAGAGATAAACAAAAAATGAGGCAGGCAAGCTGTCCAACATGGCAAGCTTTGTAACAAGCTTTAAGTCTTTTCTTATATATTACATATCCTCAGTTATAGCCAAAAAAAAAACTAAAAATTAGTATCCATGAATTTATTTCTCTTCTTGAGGGGGTTCAGAAAAGAAAGGAAAAGAAAAGTTTATTCTGCAGACAAATGTCTTTATATGACTTACTCCCTGATGTACTGGGGCCAGACTTACTCCAGATAAACACTTCTTCATTTTTATGTGCTTCCATCATTCTTTGTATGTCAGTATATCTTACTGGAACCCAGTAAGTTCCAGCTCTAGCAATGCAGGGACACAGGGGCTGCCCTGAAGGTCTTACCACCTAGGAGGAAAGATGCCATGTGAACAAATAAATGACAGCAGGTGAGGTGAGGGCAGCACTGGGTGAGCACACAGCCATGGGAGCAGAGTAGTAGTGGGGACTTCTGTGCAAGGTGATGGAGGGAGAGCCCTGAGCCACCGTGGGTATGGTAACTGAACCAATCAAGTTTGCTGGATAAATTTGCCACTTTCTGTTTTTCTTTCCACTCTGCTGCATTGAGTCACTTCAAGAACAGTGCTACACTTTGCTTCAAATATATCTTCTGAATATTTATTTCTAATATGGGAACATGAACTCCTGAAGAGTATAATAAACCTTGCCAAATACAAGTGCTCTTTTCATAAAATCCTAATATAAATAGCTTACCTCTATTTATATATTTTCAATGACAATAATAATTTTTATTTAGTTCAACTCAGATCTCAAGTAACCCAAGTTGGGAAAATAAAGAAGAGAGAAAACCCTGGAACTGTGAAATGAAAATTAAAGAAGATAAAATGGATGGCAGTACTAAATTAGAAATGTGTGTATTACAGCTTTGGAGAAATCTGAAGCAATTAAACCTAAACCATATAGCTTCACTGCTGCCCATTTTAGACTGGCAGGAGCTAAAATACATATTAGAGTCTAACAGAGCCAGGTTCAAGTGTTCTACCATTTTCAAACACTTTGGAATGAAACTTGAGAAAAGCTCTATGGAAATTTGCAAATATATGTTATTCAAAGGGCAAGGTTTCTGTGTCAGCTAGGAAGCCCATCACCTGCAAGTAACAGAAAATCGGACCACAATGATTTCAACAAATAGGTGTCTCTTTTTCCCTTAGCACATAGATGTAAGATAACTGCTGTAGCCCCTGGCATCATGTTCTTATTCCGAGCAGAAGAGAGAAGGGCTATACTAGCCAACCAATTCCTTTTGGTCAGAAAAGCAAACAATTCCCAAGAAGTGCCCAAGACAGAACTCTACATTCGTTCAGGTGCCAGAATTAGGCCCCACAGCCATCCACAACTACAAAGAAGTCTCAGGTGAAGAAAAATTGGTCGCCCAGTCTCTATATTGAGAGGTACTAAAGGAGAATAGGAAAGACAGTGGGTTGGAAAAAGCCAATTAAGGATATTAGCCACAAATTTTATGGATTGTGTTGAGCCATGTAACATTACGGTAAAATTTTGAGAAACACCTACTTAACCATAGGCAACTAAGCTGTTTAAATAAAGGTTATAAAATGTTTTTCATTTCAAATATTCAAGCTATTGAATATCTCTGGGAACGCAATGGGATCTCAGAGTATGAAAGTTTGTAGGAGGGACCAGACATATGTGTATTGTGTATATATATATTTTTCTGCATATTGTGATATTTGGACATCTTTAAAAATCCTTTCCAGCTGGGGCGAGACTGCCCTCCTGGAGCTAGCCAATTATTAACAACAACAAAGAGCCCAACAAGGAATGTACCTTTGCTCAGCAAACTAATCAACCAGAGCCAGATCTCTTCTGTCTATCTGGCTTATGCACCCCTTGAAGCAATACTGCTCTACCTTAATCATCCCAAAGCTATGAGGGGCCACCCATATAGCTTAGAGCCCACTGCAAGTATTCAAGCTAGTCAGTCCCAAACTGTTCACCCTGCCGTGCCTTACTTTCCCCACAGTAACCCCATGGAAGGCTCTGTCCTAAGGCTTTCTCCTGGCTCCTGTCTTCTACCTCCTGAACACTCTTGTGTCTTTCCCATGTGTCCCTGACTGGAATGCCATGCCTCCTGTCTTTAGGACCCATGAGTATGATAGACTTGGTTTTCCTGAGCTTCTCCTCTGTCTCCCCTTGTGACCACACCTGACTGACCATCTCATAACAGAATACAAACCAATAAAGAGAAGAATTACCAACTCTGGGGATATATACAGTATGCATTATAAAAATTAAGTAGCTTAATGATAAAATTGCTAGAGAGAGACCCTAAAACATTTCTAGAGAAACAGGGAAAGCAAATGGAATTAATTGTACATTATCAAGTAATGCTACTTTGTACAATACTTTCTGGTCATAAGACTTTACCCTAACGGAACTGAAGCCCATAGATATTAAGTTTAAGCCTTAAAAGGTAAACTTATTACTGTGCTGCAGTTTGAATTCAGTTGCAAATACAGTATTTTAATTATAAGGAGAATGACTAGCTTTCAGCAGTATGCATTGTAAGAACTGATGAGCTTGCACATGCCTTGATGGAACCAATGCCTGGCTGCTGCTCTTGGTGAGAGTCATCAACCACAGGCACGTAGCCCCAAGAAAGTGAAACTCCTCCCGCAATGCCTGAGAAAGCTCTCCCAGAATGCTTTCTGAGACAGCCTGAATAATAAGACACACACTTGGACCTATGTAGTTGTAGTCACACCTGCTAGAATCTGCAGCCAGAACTACTGTTCTCTGACTGCATGGGTCTGACTGACCCATGGCAACGCAGGGACTCATGGAAGCCTAGACAATGTCAATCCATTTCTGTCTAGATTTATGAAAGCTTTTAACCCTTGACTTTGCCTGAACCAGGGGCCCTCATTTAATATTGCCCCCAAGCAATGTTAAAGCTTTCTTTTGTTTTCTCAGCAATATTCCCACTTGTTTAGACCACTGCTTCCCATAGTCTCGGTGGATAAGGACTGATTATTTGTTTTGAGTCTACCTTGGACTGATACGTGGCCCTACTAAACATAAATAGACAGACACCACATGAACTCAACAACATCCATGGTGGTGCATATCCTATTTAACGAGACAAGTCCACCGGTCATGTACATGGATGTCAGCAACATCACATCATTGCGAAAGTTTCTAAACACTCAATTTCTGTATGCATCTCATGTGAACAAACAGGTCACATAACGGCCCACGGATATGCTTTGAGTAGTACTGGTTTACAGAAAAGGAACCCACTCATAGTTTCTCTTTGGAACTGTCATTTGGTCTTTAACCAGAAAACAATAATGAGATTATTGGCATTCCCTTAATTTTGTGCGTTGGATCCATTTTTTGTTTTATGAACACTAAAATATCTCTGAAGCTTTCCTCTTAAGAGCAGCCTCTTATTGGTTTCAAACAAAGATACAACATACCAGAATCTCTGGGACACATTTAAAGCAGTGTGTAGAGGGAAATTTATAGCACTAAATGCCCACAAGAGAAAGCAGGAAAGATCTAAAATTGACACTCTAATATCACAATAAAAGAACTAGAGAAGCAAGAGCAAACACATTCAAAAGCTAGCAGAAGGCAAGAAATCACTAAGATCAGAGCAGAACTGAAGGAGATAGAGACACAAAAAATCCTCCAAAAAATCAATGAATCCAGGAGTTAGTTTTTTGAAAAGATCAACAAAATTGACAGACCGCTAGCAAGACTAATAAAGAAGAAAAGAGAGAAGAATCAAATCGACGCAATAAAAAATGATAAAGGGGATATCACCACCGACCCCCCAGAAATACAAACTACCATCAGAGAATACTACAAACACCTCTACGCAAATAAACTAGAAAATCTAGAAGAAATGGATAATTTCCTGGACACTTACACTCTTCCAAGACTAAACCAGGAAGAAGTTGATTCCCTGAATAGACCAATAGCAGGCTCTGAAATGGAGGCAATAATTAATAGCCTACCAACCAAAAGAAGTCCAGGACCTGATGGATTCACAGCTGAATTCTACCAGAGGTACAAGGAGGAGCTGGTACCATTCCTTCTGAAACTATTCCAATCAATAGAAAAAGAGGGAATCCTCCCTAACTCATTTTATGAGGCCAACATCATCCTGATACCAAAGCCTGGCAGAGACACAACAAAAAAAGAGAATTTTAGACCAATATCCCTGATGAACATCGATGCAAAAATCCTCAATAAAATACTGGCAAACTGGATTCAGCAGCACATCAAAAAGCTTATCCACCATGATCAAGTGGGCTTCATCCCTGGGATGCAAGGCTGGTTCAACATTCGCAAATCAATAAACATAATCCAGCATATAAACAGAACCAAAGAAAAGAACCACATGATTATCTCAATAGATGCAGAAAAGGCTTTTGACAAAATTCAACAGCCCTTCATGCTAAAAACGCTCAATAAATTCGGTATTGATGGAACGTATCTCAAAATAATCAGAGCTATTTATGACAAACCCACAGCCAATATCATACTGAATGGGCAAAAACTAGAAAAATTCTCTTTGAAAACTGGCACAAGACAGGGATGCCCTCTCTCACCACTCCTATTCAACATAGTGTTGGAAGTTCTGGCTAGGGCAATCAGGCAAGAGAAAGCAATCAAGGGTATTCAGTTAGGAAAAGAAGAAGTCAAACTGTCCCTCTTTGCAGATGACATGATTGTATATTTAGAAAACCCCATTGTCTCAGCCCAAAATCTCCTTAAGCTGATAAGCAACTTCTGCAAAGTCTCAGGACACAAAATCAACGTGCAAAAAATCACAAGCATTCTTATACACCAATAACAGACAACCAGAGAGCCAAATCATGAATGAACTTCCATTCACAATTGCTTCCAAGAGAATAAAATACCTAGGAATCCAACTGACAAGGGATGTAAAGGACCTCTTCAAGGAGAAGTACAAACCACTGCTCAGTGAAATCAAAGAGGACACAAAGAAATGGAAGAACATACCATGCTCATGGATAGGAAGAATCAATATCGTGAAAATGGCCATACTGCCCAAGGGTATTTATAGATTCAATGCCATCCCCATCAGGCTACCAATGAGTTTCTTCACAGAATTGGAAAAAACTGCTTTAAAGTTCATATGGAACCAAAAAAGACCCCGCATTGCCAAGACAATCCTAAGTCAAAAGAACAAAGCTGGAGGCATCACGCTACCTGACTTCAAACTATACTACAAGGCTACAGTAACCAAAACAGCATGGTACTGGTACCAAAACAGAGATATAGACCAATGGAACAGAACAGAGTCCTCAGAAATAATACCACACATCTACAGCCATCTGATCTTTGACAAACCTGAGAGAAACAAGAAATGGGGAAAGGATTCCCTATTTAATAAATGGTGCTGGGAAAATTGGCTAGCCATAAGTAGAAAGCTGAAACTGGATCCTTTCCTTACTCCTTATACGAAAATTAATTCAAGATGGATTAGAGACTTAAATGTTAGACCTAATACCATAAAAATCCTGGAGGAAAACCTAGGTAGTACCATTCAGGACAGAGGCATAGGCAAAGACTTCATGTCTAAAACACCAAAAGCAACGGCAGCAAAAGCCAAAATTGACAAATGGGATCTCATTAAACTAAAGAGCTTCTGCACAGCCAAAGAAACTACCATCAGAGTGAACAGGCAACTTACCGAATGGGAGAAAATTTTTGCAATCTACTCATCTGACAAAGGGCTAATATCCAGAACCTACAAAGAACTCCAACAAATTTACAAGAAAAAAACAAACAACCCCATCAAAAAGTGGGCAAAGGATATGAACAGACGTTTCTCAAAAGAAGACATTCATACAGCCAACAGACACATGAAAAAATGCTCATCATCACTGGCCATCAGAGAAATGCAAATCAAAACCACAATGAGATACCATCTCACACCAGTTAGAATGGCGATCATTCAAAAGTCAGGAAACAACAGGTGCTGGAGAGGATGTGGAGAAATAGGAACACTTTTACACTGTTGGTGGGATTGTAAACTAGTTCAACCATTATGGAAAACAGTATGGCGATTCCTCAAGGATCTAGAACTAGATGTACCATATGACCCAGCCATCCCATTACTGGGTATATACCCAAAGGATTATAAATTATGCTGCTATAAAGACACATGCACACGTATGTTTATTGCAGCACTATTCACAATAGCAAAGACTTGGAATCAACCCAAATGTCCATCAGTGACAGATTGGATTAAGAAAATGTGGCACATATACACCATGGAATACTATGCAGCCATAAAAAAGGATGAGTTTGTGTCCTTTGTAGGGACATGGATGCAGCTGGAAACCATCATTCTTAGCAAACTATCACAAGAACAGAAAACCAAACACCGCATGTTCTCACTCATAGGTGGGAACTGAACAATGAGATCACTTGGACTCGGGAAGGGGAACATCACACACCGGGGCCTATCATGGGGAGGGGGAATGGGGGAGGGAATGCATTGGGAGTTATACCTGATGTAAATGACGTGTTGATGGGTGCTGACGAGTTGATGGGTGCAGCACACCAACATGGCACAAGTATACATATGTAACAAACCTGCACGTTATGCACATGTACCCTAGAACTTAAGGTATAATAATAAAAAAAAAAGCATGAAAAAAAACCCAAAAAAAAAAAAAAAGAAAAATGCTAACAGAATGGATGTGAAATGTTCTTACCACAAAATGATAACTATATGAAGAAATGCATCTGCTATCAGCTAGATTTGGCCATTCCACAATGTATGTATACTTCAAAACTTCATGCTCTACATGATAAATACACATATTTTATATGTCAATTAAAGAATACATAAATTTGAAAAATAAAAAAATAAAATAAAAAAAGATCAGCCTCTTAAACCTTTTAAGTTCTTCATCTTTTAATTTTCTTACAATCAAATATAACCCCTCAGAGTAGTGAAAGAATCTCCTAACTCTATCTATACAGAAAGTATTCCAGAATTACGATTAACCACCAATCAAGCTCTCTATTAGTTAGTAGCTTCCAAAGAGGAAACTTGTTGATACAAACCAAAGGCTGATTGAGTATTATAGGTGTACGGATCAATTCATGCAGCTGTAAAAAAGCATTCTGATGCAGGTTCTGTAGATAATTTGCAATTGGAAATCCATTAGTAGCATAAATGGAGATGAATAATGTTAAAATGCGCGGACCAGGTGTGTCAAAATAAGGATGTGAAATGCATCCATAAAGTGAGGAAAAATACTTGCTGTAAAGCAGTCGGATTTTTTTCTTCCCTCTACTAAAAGAAATTGAAGATAATTTAGATTGTCCTGAGACAAATCTGTTAACAGGGATACTAAAAAGATGAACGAAAGTAGAGAAAGAAGTATATGGTGCTAACAACAGGAGCTTAAAAAAAGGAGTGTGAATGTTCTGGCTACAAACAAGCATCCCATACATTTCAGAGGCAGTTTCAACCAGAACTCAAGAATAACTACAAAGTGAAATGCTGATGTTGAAAAACCATGCTAAGCCAAAGGAATGGACGAGAATAATAGTCTCCCATTACTAGAATTAAAATTTGTCCAGAAAGATGTTGAGTTAAAATTTGTTTTCCTTCCAAAGAATGTCATATAATTAGAATGAGGGTATGTTTGCCATATCTGTACCCAGGATTGTTCTCTGGTGATCCCAACGAGGAAGAAAGATGCTGGGTAGAACTGCAATATTGTGCATTAGGGAAGTGACATTCATACTGCTGTCTTCATTTCAATTCATTCTGTGACACTCACCGTTCTGGTAATCTGATTTTCACATCATAATATGAATATTCAAAATACTACTTTACATATCACATATGGTTTGGATTTGAGTGATTTCTTCCCAAGCTGGAGGGGTTTCTCTCAAGCAAATCTATGTATTTTCTTTTAAACATTTTTACTGTTTAAAATGTTTAGAAAGAACTTTTAAGTATCCCAAGGAAAAGTCTCAAATAGATATGAACATTTTTTCCCTCTCTCAGATTTTTGAAATAGCCAGTCTAATTTTTTCCAAACTTTGAAAATTAATTCACTTAAACTCCAAATTCACTAGGAGAAAAATAAAACACAGATGTTAAAATTAGGATTTAAAGACTAAAATATCACACACCAAAAAAAGTAAAGATGACAAATAAACATTACTATTAAGCCTATGGGTAGTATATAATGTGCTATTAAAATAATGCTACAATTCAGTTAATTAACTAAAATGCTCAGAGCATGAGAGATTTTAGTTAATTTTCTAGATAATTGAAGCATTTCCTAAAAATCTCTGCTTTTGTCCATCTCTTAAAGTACGTTGAAATCATAATTGAATATCAACTCAAATTGTACAGAAATACAGATTTAGAAAAAGATTTGAATTGACCATGAGAAATATATCAGGTATTTTTCCATATTCCCTATGTATGTTTAAATATATCTACATTACACCCTATTGAATTGTAACAGGAAGCTTGAAGTTGGGGGGAACCTGCAACTTAGTCCTTGCAAGGTGCTTTCATACATCAACTCATTTATTATCCCAGATGACCGTCAAGAGAAATTATCCCCATTTTATGTATGAGAAAATCAGAGGCCACACAGGTTAATAAATCTTCCAAAAATTACACAGTCAGCAATTGGCAAAACGGAGATTCTAACTCAGACTTGTCTCATTCCAAACTCATGCTCTTTCCATAAAACCACAGTGACCTAGGATCTAAGCTTAGTTCCACTATAACTGGGCTGTAAAACTTGGGATATATTTTACCTCTACTGGCTCAGTTCCTGAATCTATCAAATTAGAGTTTTGATATCAGTAGCAGAAACTGCTAGTTGCCCTCCCGATATTTACAACCTTGTTTCTTTTTTTCATTGTAAAGGATCCTCAATTCTCAGCTAGGCACATGGTATAAAGGCCATGTTCCCTTGCAGACAGACGTGACCATGTGGCTAGGGCACATAACTAATGGAACGTCAGCAGAGGTGATGAGTAGAATTTCTAGCCATATTCTAAAAAAATCTAGCCATGCCCACTGGCACCTTTACTCCTTCTTGAGTGCTGGAATGCAGAGGAGGTAGTAACAGCACCAGGCCACACTAACATGCACAATATCCTGGAGTTGGTGGGAAGGAAAGAAGGACGGCCTGGGTCCCTGAAAGCAAAGAACGCTAAAGCTGTCTGTGCTGCTTGCCTACCTTGGGAATAACATGTGAGAGAGAAACAAATCTGTCTTGGGCACGCTATTGTTTTGGCTCTCTATCACATGTGAATCTAATCCTAACCAGCACCAGCCTCTCCCAACACTAGATCCTATAATTCCACATGTTTGAGAGCAGACTTTTTATGAGTAGAAAGTGTGGCATGTTTGACAATTAGAAAAATCAATTAAATAGAGAATAATTATTTTTGTTGGGAGTGGAGAAGTCATTTGATTCTTCCCCTGAACATGGCAAATAGAAATAAAACCTTATGGACTGCTTTTGTTTAATCAAAATTTTACTCTACTCAGTTTATATGATTTTCTGTAAAGTCAGAATGACTGATTTTCTCTTGTCTATAAAGGGTGTAAGGGGTGCTTTTTGAAAGTATCAAGTGATGTAATTACTGAAAGCTTTCTTGCAGGTCATTTATTACAAGGCTCAGAAAGGGGGAGGATTTTAGTTAAGATCCTATAACCCATTAGAGGCAGAATGAAAATGAAAATGCAAGTCATTTATTTTCACCTGTATCTGCTTTTTTATTCCAAATATTTCATATCTAAATATAAAAACAACTCTGTTCTAGCTATTCCATGTATGTGAATTTAAGACACACACACACACACACACACACACACACACACACATATACACCATGAGGAAATAAAATGCTCCATAACCAAAGTCATGGACTTAAGGATCTAACTGGAAAGCAAAGAAAATCAATCTTCCATAATAGAGAAGCTGAGAAAATAGGAAGAATAGAACATTCTATTCTCTGGTCAGGGGAGGGTGGCTAAATTACAAAAGCAGCATTTGATTTGACCAGCATGAGATTTGGAATGGTTGTGTGATGGCAATTGAGTTCTCCAAGACAGAAAAAATTGAGTTGGAAATCATGCCAAGAAGAAATGATTGTCTTCCTTCTGTTGGCAGAAGCAACTCCAGGAGGTAATGAATTTCTCACAAAGTGTAACTTGAACCAAACCATCAGTCAAGGTAAATACAGAGTAGAAACCCAACTCAACAGCTCTATTGAAACAGATGGGTTCTGCTACCCTGTTTGACTGAAAGCTACAGCTCCCAGACTTGGGGAAGCATTCTGTGTTAAAGGTGGAGCAGATTGAGAGCCCACTTTTCTGTAGGGGACTTAAGACTCATGCTTTCATAATACATTGCCAAGATGGTCATTCATTCCATTCATTCATTCATTCACCAAGTATTTACTGAGTGCCTACTCTGTACCATGCACTGTTCTGGGAGCTGGAGATGTTGCTGGGAAAAAAAAAAGAAAAAAAGAAAAAAGAAAAAGCAGGTACATCACTGTTCTCATCAAGTTTACATTATTGTGGGGGAAGAGAGAGATAATAGTCAAGTAAATACATAGTATGTCAGGTGCCAAAAAATGCGATGAAGAAAATTAAGCAAATAAAATAAATAAAAATATATTGAGAGAGTGAGGTGCAATTTCATGTGAGGTAGTCAGAAAAGGCATCTCTAAAAAATGATACTGAGGCAATAACTGCATGAAGATATTGGGAGTAACGCCAATACACTGGATACGTTTTCTTTCATGCCAATAGAAAACACAAGTTATGGACCCATCGACAAAATGGCTTTGCCTTCTACCTGTCCCACTGAGTCACTTAGGCTCGCTCTTCTGGGAGAAAGTTACGCAACCTTTTCTGTATCCAGTGGGAAATACATTTTTTACCCATGGCAGAAAAGAAAAGACATCCTTTTCGGACCGTAAAGCAAAGCAGAAGTGCCTGGTGTGTTCGAGAACAGCAAGATGGCCAGAGTGGCTGGAGCTGAGGGAATAAGGTGGAGAGGAAGGAGAGGAGAGAGTGGAGCCAGATGAGAAGGGACATTGGGGGCTCACAGTAAGAATGTAGATGTCACTCAGAGAGGGATAAACTGGGGGACATTGAAGAGAGAGAAAGAATGATCCCCCTTCATTCTAGAAGAATTGCTCTGGCTATGGAGTAGAGGACAGGCTAAGTGGGCAAGAGTGGAAAGAGGGACCCCACTTAGTGACCATCACAACATCCAGGAAGGAGCTGACAGCAGATGAAATGATGGAAATTACAGCGGGGGGTGGGGGTGAAAGGCAATGGGATTCTGGACATATTTCCTAAGTAAAGCTGACTTTATATTCTGGATAGGAAAGAAAGAAAACTTCAAGGTTCTTTCTTGGCCTGAATGCCTGGTAGATAGATAGTTGTCATTTACTGAAATGAAGAGGTTGGTGGAGAAAAGCAGTCTAAAGGTGAGAATTGCCCATGCAGTTTTGGATATATTAGGTTTGCGGCATCTATAAGACATCAAAGTGGAAACGTAAAGCAAATAACCAGATAGTCACATTTGGAGTTCAAAGGAAAGATTAGAGAAGGATCTTTCGGACGAGAGATGATAATTTAGATAGCCAGTCAGATTGTGTAACTAATGGATAAGAAAAGCTAGGAAGTTAGTGTGGAAAGAGAAGAAGTTTGAAAACTGAGGTTTCAAGGTTATTATAATGACAAATGTGGCAGACTTCTAGTTGCCTTTCCAGTACTACTTTTCGCTTCTTCCTAATAAAAGAACCTTAATATTATTTAAAAAGCAGCAGTTATACCCCAGATCTACAGGGTTTAGCACACAGAGTGGTATGGAGAAAAGTATTTGGAATGTAAGGTCAAACAGACCTGGATGTGAATCCCTGCTCCGCCACGAAGCAGTTGTGTCCTTAGGTGAGTTTCTTAACCTCCCAGAGCCTCCTCATTTGTGTAACTCTGCCCCATAGGGTTGCTGAGGAAATGAAATAATACACATGCGGGAACACACAGGTTAGTTGCCCTGTAAGGTTAGCTACTGCAATCTTTAATTATGCTTTCTCGCATGTATTTTTAACTAGGAGCCTTCTAGGTTCATTGTACGATGATGCAGGAGAAAAAGTAGAAAAAAAGTGTTACTATCTGCATGAACATATGAAATCTCCATGTACCAAAAAGGATTATTTTTATGGCTTCATGATTTAACTGATCTGGTCAAATAAAGATAAGTTCAGTTCTTCCTCTATTCATCTTTAGGAGAAACTAGGGCAGGGACTTTGCCCTTTTTGATGTTTCATTAAGCAAGATATGTGCCTGCCTTATACAACCTCTGTAATAACTGCAGTGCCACTTGGGCTGGAGGAAGATTTCATCCCACCTGAGCACACTCGCATCTATATTCTTTCCCCAGGCGAAGACCTGCCTGATACATTCATCACCTGAACCTGTGGCAAGTGATTTCCTCTGCCTTTATCATGTCACCTCCCAGCCCCGTGCCAGCATATGGTCTATTATGTGCAAATGATTAAACAGATTTTCTGCCATGGGTAAAAAATATATTTCCCACTGGATACAGAAAAGGCTCTGTAACTTTCTCCCAGAAGAGTGAGCCTAGAATTCTAAGTGACTCACTGAGACAGGTAGAAGACAAAGCCATTTTGCCGATGGGTCCATAACTTGTGTTTCTACTGGTATAAAAGAAAATGTATCCAGTGTCTGATTTCTCCTGAACAAAATGGAGGTCAGAGGACTGCATTCAGAAATAATTATCTTAAACCTCAGAGATTTGTACATAGTGTCCTTTTCCCTGGGAGGCCCTCTTCTTCCTGTTTACTCAGGTATCTTCCACACTTGCTGCAATGCTCAGTTCCTGTTACCTGTTCCGGGTAATGAAGATATGGACGGCACTCTCTCCCTTGGCTGAGTGAACAGTGTCTCCTGTGACTTTCAAAACTTCCAGGGCTTATCATTATCAAAACATTTATCACACTGCATTATAATTTTGCATTTACTTGTCTATTTTACAGACAAACACCCCATGTGTTCCCTGAGGGTTCTTTTTATCTCTCAAACTTCAGTGCCTAGCACACAGTAAATATTCAGTTAACAGTTGGATAATTCATCTCTGATTCAATACAATTTCTTTTTAAGTAGAATTTTAATATAACATTGCCAACACTCAAGAGTTTTTCCATTATTAAATATTTCTGAAACGCATATATTTTATATGTTATGCATAAACACATATATACAAACTACAGAAAAATACCCCAAAATGGTACAGCAATTCTAGAAGGTGGAGATATTTTCCTGTTTCTTTGATTTTGTTGAATTTACCTTAAGTTCAACAATAAACATACTACTTTCAACATTAAAAAGAAATAATAATCGACTTAAGGTATTTTATTCTGTTTTATGACAACAACTAGCTACGACAGAACACTAGTAGATATCTGTCTGAAGACATATTGTCTAGTAACTATATGACTTTTTGCAATTTTTTCAATCTCTTGGAGAGTCTGTTTCATCTGTAAAATCAACCAGATCAAATGAGTTGTTAGGTAGATTAAATAATGCCACTCATATAAAATGCCTTCTGTAATACCTGATACAGAGCAGGTACTGAATTGAAGAAGGAAGTTAGTTGTGTGGCTGCTTCTAGAAATGAAGCTTATAGTCAGAATACAAAACTTTCTCTTTGGTAAAGATAGGGAAGCACCTGCTGCAAGTTACTAAGGTAGCTTGAATTTCTCAGCAGAACATGGAGCTGCCCCAGACCAGCTTCTACAGAGACAGCCATGAGATGAAGAATGACATCCTGGGACCCCAGGTGTGTGCGAGACCCTTGGTCAGAAGCACCTATGCTGAGGACCTTGGCTAAATAGCTTCTGAAAGTTCATCCTCAAAGTTCTTTATCTCTACTGAACAAAAGAAGTGCAATGCTGGGTATAAGTGGGAAGAGAGTAAGGTTCAAATGCTGACCAATCTGAGTTTGAACCTCACACCTGGTACTGATTTACTTTGCAGAACCTTGGTCAAAACATTTTTTGGACCTAAGTTCCCCCAGAACTGTGAAAGAGAGTGATATGACCCGCCTGACAGAGTTCTCTCAAGAATTAGACACAAAGTATGAGGAGGCACATTGTAGGTAGTCTAGAGTAGCTATTATTATCATTTCAGCCATGCACAATGCAAATATCTGAAAGGCCAGCCAGGTAACCTATGTGGGGGAAGGAGGCCAAGTAGATCCTGAAGTAAAGAAGCCATTGCATGTCCATCTACATGAAGCAACCAGACAAATGTAGCCATCCTGGAATCCAGGGAAGATGGCCAGTGCTGCCTCTGTTTCAAAGAAAGGACAGAAATCTGGATTGTGTCAGGTATTAATTCAAGTTTTAAAATCAAGAAGTATTGTATACATTGAACAAATCCCTTGTGTGAGCAAGAACCAGCCCATGCATGGCTAGCTTGCCACCTAATTTAATCTCTAACTGGAGAAATTAAGAGGAAACAAATCTACTAAGACAAAACGAGACTGGACTGAAAATGTTCCACCCCAGATGGTTTCCTTGGCCCCATGGTCACCCGCTGGTCCTCTGCGCCTTTCTTGGACCCCACGCAGGGATGCAGCAGAAACACTTCCTTATGCTCTGCCTTGGGAAGGGGTTGAAGCATCTCTGCAGCTATCTCTCCAGTGGCCGTCGTAGGGGAGAATCCTATCGATGTCATTATTCATATTTAAGCAGATGTTTTCCACAATAGCTGGGTTTTTTTGTTTTGTTTTTTCAGGCAGGGTCTCCCAGACTGGAGTGTAGTGGCACCATCTCAGCTTACCGCAGCCTTGAATTCCCTGGCTCAAGCGATCCTCCCATCTCAGCCTTCTGAGTTGCTGGAACTACAGGTGCATGCTACCATGCCTGGCTAATTTTCGTATTTTTGGTAGAGACAACATTTCTCTATGTTGCCCAGACTGGTCATGACTTCCTGGGCTCAAGTGATACGCTTGCCTCAACCCTCCAGAGTGCTGGGATTACAGGGGTGAGCCACAGAGCCCCACCAATCGCTGTGCTTTAGAATCACCTGGAGAACTTTTTAAAAATTACCATTTCCCCGGCCCCTCCCAAAACCAATTTAATTAGAATATCTGGGGGTGGGGACTCCATGCTCCAGTAGTTTGCTAAAGCTCTTCAGATAATTCTAATGTGCAGTTATGGTTGAGAACTACTCTATCAAACCTTTGTTTGATGGAATTCCCCCTGCTGAAATGCAAAAAATCTTAGTGAAAGTAAAAAATAAAACTATTACTGGTCATTAATATTTCTAGAATGGATTAGTTTATGAGATAATTTTAAACCTGGCTGGGCAACTAGAGTGAGGAGAGGTTTTCAGAGTGTGAAGGCTCTGCCTATAGAAGATGAGAGGGACTAGGGAAGAGGGGTGAGGTTCTGAGTATCAGGGATCAGGACCAGGGATTCACAAGAACATATCACGGCCAAGTTCACACTTGAAGTTAGTTCACCCACTGTACTGGACGCAGTCTCCTAGGATGAATGAGAAATTTACCTCCTCACCCACTTTCAACCACACACAGGGCTGGAACCACAAGGCACTGCAGGATTATAGAGGAACCTAGAGGACATTAGGTGACATGAAATAAGACAAATACTGTATGATCTCACTGATAGGTGGAATGTAACATCTTTGAACTCACACAAGCAGAGAATGGAATGGTGGTTGCCAAGGCATGGGAGGAGAGAAAATGAGAAGCTGCTGATCAAAGGGTACAAAGTTTGTCATGCAGGGTGAATACATTCTGGAGATGCAATCATATACAGCATGGCTATATGGTTAACAATATTGCACTGCATACTTGAAATTTGCTAAAAGGTTATCTCTTAACTGTTCTCATCACAAAAAAAAGAGAAAGAAAGACAAAGAATATGGTCACTATGTGAGGTGACAGGATGTTAATTAGCTTGATTGTTCTTCACAATATATATGTATATCAACATATCAGATGGTACACTTCAAGTATATTCAGTTTTTATTTGTCAATTATAACTGAATAAAGCTGGAAAAAAAAAAAACCCCACCTGGTGAGGAAGGGGGACCCAACTTCTAATTTAATGCAAACACGCACAAAGGACACCCACTCACATAGCTGCTTCAAAACAAACAAACAAACAAAAAGTTGCCTTATAGGCAATGGCACATCCAAGTCAGATCTACGGGAAGTCCAAAGGACTAACAGCTGATGCTTGGGTTCCAGCCTCCTTCCTGTTCCTCAGTAACTAAGACAAATACAAATATAAGCCAGAGTAAGGGGAGAAGTGAAATCCTATTTGCATAGATGTTCTTAACTGAGAGCTCTCTGGGCTTTCATAAAATAAGCAAAAGCCACCTCTGAGATTTATCCTACGCCATTCTGTTTTGCTGATGCACTCAAATTGTCTGATGCTTCTCACCCGGCAGGGAAGCCCAATGGGGGACGCAGCAGTGCAGGCCTGATGTGAGGGAAGTGTGGGTGAGGGGTGAGCAGGAATGCCTCCTACCCACAGCTGTGCGAGGGCCAGCAGGAAACTTAAGATTATTTCAGGAGACCCTGTGAGGGTCAGAGCCAGGCAAAGAGCCAAATGAATTGTCAAAGTGAGTGGAACCTCCTTTTGAGAATCAGAACCTGATGAATTGAGTAGAGGGACTGGGGACGCAAGGGAAGAGGGCAAGGGACCATAAGATCCAACAGGCAGGGTGACAGGTGGTATGGACGAGCATAAATGTGGACAGCGGAACTCCAAAGTGCTGAAAGTGACTTGCAGAGTGAGTGGGTCACATCACATTAACAGCCCTAAATGAAACAGACACAAATGACTAGCAGTTTCGATAAAAACAAGGAAAACTGTTTTTCTTTCTTTAAAATCTTTATTAAATCAAATTAAGTTGGATTCCTGTGGCTGTGATTTATTGCACTGGAAAAAGCCAGAACAAACAAACGACACATTTTCTTTCACTCCTGGTAAGTAATTAGCCTCTGTCTTGCTAAAGGGCCTGTCAGTAGCCCTGACGAGGAGAAAGCAAATCCAACTTCTCAGAAGTGCTGGGTTTTTGGCTTTACTCACTTTCTCCTTTCTTCTAGTCTACTGCCTCTTCTCAGGAAGATGGGAAAGGAGGACTGGATGTGGCAATGTGGCTGTCACTCATGCAAGATTGGAACCGGTGTGTTGAAGGAAAAAAGGGCACATCCCACCCAGGGGGAAGTTCTGCCTAATAATCAATAGTAACACATGGCCTAAATCACCTCTGTTAATCCTTGCAGCCACCCTGAAAACCCAGCACCAGCTTACAAGGAAAGAAACATAAACTTGCAGAGATTAAGCAACTCACCCAAGGCCAGGCAGGTCCAGGCAGGTCCAGGCAGGTCCAGGCAGGTCCTGGGGGCCACGATTTAAAACCAATTCTGTCTGCCTCTCCAGTCCATTCTGATGCCATTGCACAGTGCTTTAAAGTCGACTAGGGTGAGGTGGTATCTTTCATAGTGCCTGGAATAGAATAGATGTTTCATTAATGTTAAATTCCTCTCTCCTTCTCTTCTCAGTGGTAACAACAGTTACTCAAATATTACATGTATATAATGCATGCATATTTGTTTTATAAAATTGGATATATAGAAAAAATAAGATGAAAATTAAAAGCACAGGTAATCCTATCACTCAGAAATAGCCACAGTTATATTTTTGGTTTATTTTCCTTGGACTAGAATGCATTAGTACACACATTCAATTTCATTTTACACAACTGGAGTTTGTATGCAGTGTGCCTTTTAAAACTTAACAATGGGGGCAAGAGGGGCCGAATAAGATTAGCTCAGTCTCTCCAACTCCCAGCGAGCTACACAGAAGACCGATTGATTTCTGCATTTTCAACTGAGGTACTGGGTTCATCTCTCACTGGGAGTGCAGGACAATGGGATTGCCTGGTCAGCTGCTACAGCCCGACCAGCGAGAGCTAACAGGCGAGGCATCGCCTCACCTGGGAAGCGCAAGGGAAAGGGAATCCCTTTTCCTAGCCAAAGGGAACTGAGACACCTAACACCTGGAAAGTGGTGCTCCACCCCAATGCTGTGCTTTTAAGCAAACAGGCACCTGGGAGATTATATCCACCTGGCGGAGGAGGTCCCGCCAGAGCCTCCTCATTGCTAGCACAGCAGTCTCGCGATCTCAAGGCAGGAGCAGCGAGGCTGGGAAAGGCGCCGCCATTGCTGAGGCTTAAGTGGGTAAAAAAGCTGCTGGGAAGCTCGGGAACTGGGTGGAGCTCACAGCAGCTCAAAGGAAACCTGCCTGTCTCTGTGAGACTCCCACCTCTGGGGACAGGGGCACAGTAAAAAACAACAGCATGAAACCTCTGCAGGCATAAGCGACTCTGTCTGAAATAGCCTTTTGAAGAGCAGTGGATCTCCCATCGGAGGTTGAGATCTGAGAAAGGGACAGACTGCCTGCTCAAGTGGGTCCCTGGCCCTGAGTAGCAACTGGGAGACGCATCCCCACTAGGGACAGTCTGACACCCACACCTCCCACAGGTGGAGTACACCCTGAGGAGGGAAGCCTCAAAGCAAGAATCAGACAGGTACGCACTTGCTGTTCAGCAATATTCTATCTTCTGCTGAGGCGACACCCAGGCAAACAGGGTCTGAGTGGACCTCAAGCAATCCAACAGACCTACAGCTGAGGTCTGACTGTTAGAGAGGAAAACTATCAAACAGGAAGGACACCTACACCAGAAGGAAAACCCCATCGATGCGTCACCATCATCCATCAAAGACAGAGGCAGATGTCAGAAACCACAAAGATGAGGGAAAAAGCATATGGCAGAAAAGCTGGAAATTCAAAAATTAGGCATCTCCCGACAGGGTACAGCTCATAATAGCCAATAGCGGATCAAAGCAGCGGAGAAATGACTTTGATGAGATAGAGAAGGCTTCAGTCCATCAAACTTCTCCAGAGCTAAGGAGAATTCACGTCACCCAGCGCAAAAGAAACTAAAAATCTTGAAAAAAGTGGAAGAATTGATGGCTTCATTAATTAATGCAGAGAAGGTCATAAACAAAATGAAAGATAGAAAACCATGACACGAAATACGGTAACCGTCACAAGCTTCAGTAACTGGCTGATCAGCTGGAAGAAAAGAGTATCAGCGATTGGATCAAATATGAACAAAATGGCGAGAAGAGAAACCGAAAAAAGAAAAAGAAGAAAAGAAATGAACAAAGCCGCAAGAAGTATGGGATTGTATGTAAAAAGACCAAATCTCACGTCTGATTAGGCTGCCTGAAAGGAAGAGGGGAAAATGGAACCAAGTTGGAAAACACTCTTCAGGATATCATCGGAACTTCCCAACCTAGTAAGAACGGAGCCAGCGACTAAATCCAGAGCTGAGAACACCACAAAGATACTCCTCGAGAAGAGCAACTCCAAGACACATAGTGCCAGGTCACCAAAGGTGGAAATGAAGGAAAAATCTTAGGGCAGCCAGAGAAAGGTTACCCACAAAGGGAAGCCCATCGAATACAGCCATCTCGGCAAACTCTCAAGCCAGAAAGAGAGTGGGGAGCCAATATTGAACATTCTTAAAGAAAGAATTTTAAACCCAAATTTCATATCCAGCAAACTAAGTTTCATAAGTGAAGGAGAAATAAAATCCTTTACAGATAAAATGCTTAGAGATTTTTGTCTCATCACTAGGCCTGCCTTACAAGAGACCCTGGAAGGAAGCACTCAACATGGAAAGGAACAACGGTACCAGCCATTGAAAAAACATGCCAAAATCTGCAAAGACTATCGAAGCTAGGAAGAAGCATCAACTAACAAGCAAAATAACCAGTTAATATCATAATGGCAGGATCAAGTTCACACATAACAATATTAACCTTAAATGTCAATGGACTAAATGCTCCAATTAAAGGCCTGAACTGGCAAACTGGATAAAGAAGTCAAGACCCATCAGTCTGCTGTATTCAGAACCCATCTCACAGGAACATACATAGGCTCAAATAAAGGGATGCAGGAAGATTTACCAAGCAAATGGAGAACAAAAAGGCAGGGGTTGCAATACCTAGTCTCTGATAAAACAGACTTTAAACCATCAAAAGATCAAAAGAGAACCAAAGAAGGCCATTACATAATGGTAAAGGGATCAATTCAACAGGAAGAGCTAACTATCCTAATGCATATGCACCCAATACAGGGCACCCAGATTCATAAAGCAAGTCCTTAGAGACTTACAAGAGAGACTTAGACTCCCCTTACAATAATAATGGGAGACTTCCTCCACTGTCAACATTAGACAGATCAGCGAGACAGAAGTTAACAAGGATATCCAGGAATTGAACTCATCTCTGCAGCAAGCAGACCTAATGAACATCTATAGAACTCTCCACCCCAGATCAACAGAATATACATTCTTCTCAGCACCACATCGCACTTATTCCAAAATTGACCCACATAATTGGGAAGTAAAGCACTCCTCAACAAAATGTACAAGAACAGAAATTATAACAAACTGTCTCTCAGACCACAGTGCAATCAAAATGGAACTCCAGGACTAAGACACTCCAATCAAAACTGCTCAACTACATGAAACTGAACAACCTGCTCCTGAATGACTACTTTGGTACATACTTGAAATGAAGGGAGAAATAAAGATGCTCTTTAGCAAAAACCAGTGAGAACAAGATACAACATACCAGAATCTCTGGGACACATTTAAAGCAGTGTGGGGAAATTTATAGCACTAAATGCCCACATGAAGAGAAAGCAGGAAAGATCTAAATTGACACTCTAACATCACAATTAAAAGAACTAAGAAGCAAGAGCAAGCTGTTCAAAAGCTAGCAGAAGACAAAATGCTTCAAGATCAGAGCGAACTGAAGGAGATAGAGACACAAAAACCACTCCAAAATCAATGAATCAGGAGTTGGTTTTTTGAAACATCAACAAAATTGACAGACTGCTAGCAAGACTAATAAAAGAGAAGAAAAGAAGAAGAATCAAATAGGCGCAATAAAAAATGATAAAAGGGATATCACCACCGACCCACAAATACCAAACTACCATCAGAGAATACTATAAACACCTCTCATAAAATAAACTGGAAAATCTAGAAGAAATGGATAATTTCCTGGACACTTACACTCTTCAAGACTAAACCAGGAAGAAATTGAATCCCTGAATAGACCAATAGTAGGCTCTAAAATTGAGGCAATAATTAATAGCCTACCAACCAAAAGTCAGGACAGATGGATTCACAGCTGAATTCTACCAGAGGTACAAAGAAGGAGAGCTGGTACCATTCCTTCTGAAACTATTCCAATCAATAGAAAAGAGGGAATCCTTCCTGCTCATTTTATGAGGCCAACATTATCCCTGATACCAAAGACTGGCAGAACCTTACAACAAAAAAAAGAGATTTTTAGACCAATATCTATTGATGAACATCGATGCAAAAATCCTCAATAAATACTGGCAAACGGGATTCAGCAGCACATCAAAAGCTTATCCACCATGATCAAGCGGGCTTCATCCCTGGGAGGCCAGGCTGGTTCGGTTCCAACATTAAATCAATAAACATAATCCAGCATATAAACAGAACCAAAGACAAAGAACCACGTATCTCCAGCAGATGCAGAAAAGGCTTTTTGACAAAATTCAACAGCCCTTCATGTAAGCGCTCAATAAATTCGGTATTGATGGGCATTACCTCAAAATCATAAGAGCTATTTATGACAAACCCACAGCCAATATCATACTGAATGGGCAAAAGGAAACTGGAAAAATTCCCTTTGAAAACTGGCACAAGACAGGGATGCCCTCTCACCGCCTATTCAACATACTGTTGGAAGTTCTGGCTAGGGCAATCAGGCAAGAAGAGAAATCAAAGGGTATTCACTTAGGGAAAAGAAGAAGTCAAACTGTCCCTCTTTGCAGATGACATGATTGTATATTTAAGAAAACCCCATTGTCTCAGCCCAAAATCTCCTTAAGCTGATAAGCAACTAATAAAGGAGATCTCACGATACAAATTTAATGCAAAATTACAAGCATTAAGTATACACCAGTAGCTCAGACAAACAGAGAGCCAAATCTTGAATGAACTTCCATTCACAATTGCTTCAAAGGAAGATAAAATACCTACCAGGAATCAGCTTGACAAAAGGGATGTAAAAGGACCTCTTCAAAGAGGAGAACGCTACAAACCACTACTCAGTGAAATCAAGAAGGACACAAAGAAATGGAAAAACATACCATGCTCATGGATAGGAAGAATCAATATCACGAAAATGGCCATACTGCCCAAAGGTTACATTTATAGATTCAATGCCATCCCCCATCAAGCTACCAATGAGTTTCTTCACAGAATTGGAAAAAACTGCTGAAGTTCTGTAAGACAAAAAGGCCATCTCTACCAAGAATCCCTAAGTAAAGAACAAAAGCTGGAGGCATCCAGCTACCTGACTTCAAACTATACTACAAGGCTACAGTAACCAAACAGCATGTGGTGCTGGTACCAAAACAGAGATATAGACCAATGGGGAGACAGTCCTCAGAAATAATACCACACGTCTACAGCCATCTGATCTTGTGACCTGAGAGGAAACAAAGAAATGGGGAAAGGATTCCCTATTTAATAAATGGTGCTGGAAAATTGGCTAGCCATAAGTAGAAAGCTGAAACTGGATCCCTTTCCTTACTCCTTATCTGAAAATTAATTCAAGATGGATTGAGACTTAAATGTTAGACCTAATACCATAAAATCCTGGAGGAAAACCTAGGTAAAAGTACCATTCCAGGACAGAGAGGCATGAAGCAAAAGACTTTCATGTCTAAAACCTGCAAAAACAACGGCAGCAAAAAGCCAAAATTACAAATGGATCTCATTAAAACTAAGAGCTTCTGCACAGCCAAAGAAACTACCATCAGAGTGAACAGGCAGCCTACAGAATGGGAAAATTTTTGCAATCTACTCATCTGACAAAGGCTATTATCCAGAACCTACAAAGAACTCAAACAAATTTACAAGAAAAACAAACAACCCCCATCAAAAGTGGGCCAGGACAGATGAGCGTTTCTCAAAGAAGACATTCCTTTACAGCCAACAGACATATGAAAAATGCTCATCATCACTGGCCATCAGAGAAATGCAAATCAAAACCACAATGAGATACCATCTCACACCAGTTAGAATGGCGATCATTTATTCAAAGTCAGGAAACAACAGGTGCTGGAAGGATGTGGAAATAGAACACTTTTACACTGTTGGTGGGATTGTAAAACTAGTTCAACCATTATGGAAAACAGTATGGCGATTCCTCAAAAGACTAGAACTAGATGGCCCATACTTATTTAGCCATCCATTACTGGGTATATACCCAAGGATTATAAGTCATGCTGCTATGAACACATGCACCTGTGGATGTTTTATTGCGGCACTATTCTATGTAAGAACTTGGAATCAACTAGCGTCCATCAGTGACAGACTGGATTAAGAAAATGTGGCACATATACACCATGGAATTACTATGCAGCCATAAAAAGGAGAGGAGTTTGTGTGTCCTTTTGTAGGGACATGGATGCAGCTGGAAACTCACATCATTCTTAACAAACTATCACAAGAACAGAAAACCAAGCACGCATGTTCTCACTCATGCACGTGAGGGCAGACAATGAGATCACTTGGACTGGGAAGGGAACATCACACGGGGCCTATCATGGGAAAGGGAGGGGAGGAGGATTGCATTGGGAGTTATACCTGATGTAAATGGCGTGTTGATGGGTGCTGCTGGCGGGGATGGGTGCAGCACAACAGCACAAATATACATATATGTAATAAACCTGCGTTATGCACATGTACCTAAACTTAAAGTATAATAATAATAAAAATAGAATTTAAAAAAAAACTTAACAATGTACTAAATTTATTTTGATACATGATTACACATCCTTCGAAACTGTGTACTATTCCACCATAGAGGTGTGCTATAATTTATGCTTGGACATTCTGATTAAAAGTCTGCATTAGGCTGACACTTTGGGAGGCCGAGGCAGACAGATCGTGAGGTCGGGAGATCGAGATCGTCCTGGCTAGCACGGTGAAACCCCATCTCTACTAAACAAAACACAAAAATTAGCCAGTCATGGTGGCGGGCACCTGTAGTCCCAGCTGTTCGGGAGGCTGAGGCAGGAGAATGATGTGAACCCGGGAGGCGGAGCTTGCAGTGAGCTGAGATCGCACCACTGCACTGCAGCGTGGGTGACAGAGCAAAATTCCGTCTCAAAAAAAAAAAAGCCTGCAATAAACCATTTTATATATGCAAAGATATTATATGTATACAGATTGAGTACATCAGTGATTCCCAACCATGGATGATTCCCTCTACCAAGGTTCATTAGTTAATGTCTGGAGACATTTTTGGTCTTTACAACTTGGGGGATGCACCCATCATCCAGTGGGTAGAGGTCAGGGGTGCTGTTTAATGTCCCACAGTGCATAGGACAGTCCTCCACAATATATAACTACATGGTGTGAAATGTCAATAGTGCTAAAGGTGGGAAACCCTGCAATAAACGAAGTCAATGTATGATAGTATAAAAGTGATTGCAAGCATTTCTATAGTGGTTATTTCTCTAGCGTATAAACATATGTAGCTAAATTAATATTTATCTCTTTGATTCCCTGATGCAGAAATTCTTCTTGCTGTCTAAATGAAAGAAAATTCCCAGAAACAGCCAATGGCTAGTCTCTTGTCAGAACATCAGAATAGAATCTGAGTCCCTTGAGTGTGCATGTGCTAACCATGTCTCCCCTAAGTTCCCTCCCTTCCCCAGAAACTAGGCTTCTGCTGAATCACTTACTCCTTTCAACCCCCACTTACTAACCTCTACTTTGATAGGTTAAAAAACATCCCAGGCTCCTTTGTGCTAGGGTACTGAATACGCTTGTATGAAATTTGGAAGGCAGAAGGAGGCTGACATTTTCTCTCCCTCAGAAGAGCCACGGAACCACAGCAACGTGGAGGGAGACCGCTCCATGAGTTGTCAGCAGCTTCGCAGGTGTAAAGTGGCGGCTGTGCCTTGGGTTGCAGCAGTGCCTGGGTGGTCTGGCATTGGCACTGCTAGTGGTGGCCTTCTGATTCCCAGCTCTCTTGCTGGGGAAGCGGCTGATGCTGCCACCTTGTCCCAGGAACCATTCCCATTCCTGGAGGCCAAGCCTAGAGGCACTCCTCCAATTCTTCCAACAATTTCATCAGCTCCTAATTCCCTGTTAAATTCCTGTTCATAATCCAAGTGGTTTCTATTTCTACAACAGATTCTGGATCCATACACTCACCCTTAACCCAAAGCCCATCAGATCCTGATAGTGAGCACCTCTGTTAAAAGAGAACATGACTCAATGATGGCTCTTAGTGTGGCCCCCAGGCCAGCAGCATCAGCATCACCTGGAAACTTGCTATAAATGCAGATTCTCAGGTTCCACCCCAGACCAGCTAACTCTAGACCCAGAGTTCTGGGAGTGAGACCCAGAGATCTGTCTCTTCACAAATACTCCAGGTAATTGTGAGGCATAGTAAAGTTTGAAAAGTCATGGGTTAAAACAATATAAAAATATATTTTTTCTATCTGCTGTCTTAACTGTGTGCCTCACTCTTTTTGCGTAGACCACAAATGCAGAATCTATGATCACAAACAAGGAGCATGAGCTGAAGTTGACTGAATACATCTCCTGCTCTGGCTGAGGATGGATGGGAGTGGAAGGAAACTAACTGCTCACTCCAGAAGGACCTAAAGCAGGTCACAGAGTCAAGGACACTTTTCTCTGCAGGCCCTCTGGATGGAAAAGAAAGGTCGACACCAAAAGTATGTGCTGGGAGGTATGTAAGGTTGAAGTCCAAAGGTCAAATCCAAATGTGATCAATGAGATACTCTGGTTGAACCACAGGAGCTGAGGCCCTGAACCAGAGGACCCAGGAAGGTGCAGAGTGAGCAGCAATAGGCAGAGTTGACCAGCACGTGGCCTAGAAGCTTTCTGGAAGGAAACCACAATTTTCTTCAACTATTTTTATCATGTTCCCAGGACCTGGGCTATTTGATTCAAGAGCTAAAATAGCAAGCAAGGTGGACATGGTCCCTGACTCCCCCACAAGGGCTTAGAATCTACTAGACAAGGCTGACAATTGAACAACTTGGCCAGCACCTCAGACTCTTCTTTCCAGCTTGCCACCAGGAAAGAAATAACTGTTCTCCAGTCAGTCAAGGGCAAAAAGAAAATCTCATTGGCCTAGCTTGGGTCACATGCCCACCTCTTAGAAGAATTAGTAGAGCCAGATGGGTAATCCAGCTTGGGTAACATGCCCACCCCTGTGGATGGGAGACAGAGAGGAGAGGGGTGATGCTTTCGCAGCCTGTCTGAGAAGCACAAGAATGAGGGATGACTAAACCAGAGAAAGGGAAAGGGGCACTGGGGAAACGTTCACAATAGATAGACTCTGAACTCCTCACAAGCACCTGTGTTAATGCATCTGTCTTGCTTTGGAGATTTCAGAGCATGATGACTCTCTCTGAATTCAGATAGGACTTGACCCCTTGAAACCTTTAATTCTCTACTTTTTTTGAAAGTTAAATAAGGCCGGGCATGGTGACTCACGCCTGTAATCCCAGCACTTTGGGAGGCCGAGGCAGGCGGATCATGAGGTCAAGAGATCGAGACCATCCTGGCCAACACAGTGAAACCCCATCTCTACTAAAATACAAAAATTTAACCGGGCGTGCCTGTAGTCCCAGCTACTCAGGAGGCTCAGGTAGAGGAATTGCTTGAACCCGGGAGGCGGAGGGTGCAGTGAGCCGAGATTGCACCACTGCACTCCAGTCTGGCAACAGAGAAAGACTCCATCTCAAAAAAAAAAAAAAAAAAAAATGAAAGAAAAAGAAAGCTAAATAAGATAAAATGTCTGATAGCAGCAAACTGGGGCACCAAATGCAATGATTTTTCCATTTGCATTCTAATGTTTTTCACCTCCTCGAAAACAAGTGTCCTAAGGTGGTGTTGGGCCATGCAGAACAAGATGATTTCAGTTTAGGCACTGAGAAGCATGTAGAGGATGGCAGCTCTAATGTCTGAAGGTAGCCCCTAGAAACCCAGCCCAGTGGAAATCTGAGTGCTAACAATGATAAAAAATGATGCTAATAACAATAATAACAATAGCAAGAGAGAGCCCTTGGCTCTTACATTATACCAGAAACTGTTCTAAGGGCTTTGCATTCATAAACTAATTTAATCTCTACAGCAGCCCTACAAGGTAAGTACCAGAGTATCATTCCCCAAGTGAGTTTAAGTAACTTGCCCAAAGTAAGTGATCCAGATCCAGGCAGTCTCACTTCAGAACTCACACTTTTCAGCACTATACTACACTCCATGGCATAAAATCATCTGGAATTATTAGTGTGAACCTGAATCTACCTAATGGTGGGGTTGTTGTTGTAATTAAGAATTTAGAAAGCAATAAAAAAAGGCCTCCTCCCTGTCCGACGCGTAGTCATAGATGCCAACTTTCAACTGGAGCAATGTCAGTAGCCAGAAGCAGATGATGGAGTTCTTAAACAGGACACACAATGCATATATTATAAGAAAAACAGCAATAAATTTAACTACATCAAAATGTAAAACTTCTACATAATCAATAACATTATAAACAAAATTCAAAGACAAGTCACAAACCAGGAAAATCATGGTGAATGCTCACAACCAACAAAGGATTAAAAACCTGTATATTTTTAAAACTCCTACAGATTAATAAGGGAAAGATAAATAACCCAACAGAGAAAAATAGACAAAAGCTATGAAAAGGCATTTCACAGAAGCAAAAACCCAGAGGGTCAATATCCGTATGAAAAGATTGTCAGCTTCACGAACAGTCAGGAAACAAGTGAAACACCAATGAGATCCCATTTCACTTCCATCCAATTAACAACAAAGTTCAAGATCAACATGGCCTGGTGGCAGCAGGAATGCAGAGAAATGGGAGCCTCTTATGCTGCTGGCGTGAGAGTGCACATGCAGACATCTTTAAAAAACAACTGACAATACCTGGTGAGGGGGAAGCGTCCACTTCTAGGTATCTGTCCTAAAATCACTCGCATGTGTACACAAGAAAACAGCCACAGAATGTGTGGCAGCATTGTTTATAGTCATAGGAAATTTCAAACAAGTGTACTTTGCAAATCACAGGACAATCATAAATTATTTGTGACATATTCCAATGATGGAAAACTCCACTGCAGTTGAATGAATGAAGGGAATCAAGATGCATCAAAATGAATAGAAATAAAAATATATTGTGTTGGATAAAAGGCAAGTTACACCATCATTATATGAAGGGTTTGATGCTAATTTTGTACATTTTAATTTATATACACTATACACAGTATAAATGTTAATGTTAGACATACAGTATAAATGTTAGCTTATGTAAATATATCATTTATTTTTGATTAATTATAATATTTAAGTGTAAAGCTTATGCAGTACATAAGCATAACTTTTATAATGTGTAATATATAAATTGTATTTATATTAAGTATAAAACTTAATTTATATACAGTATGAGTTTGTCTTTTAAGTTTATGTGTTATGTGAATATGAATATATAGTAAAACTGTGAAATACATGTAGAACAGTAACAAACTTCACCACAGTGCTTGCCTCTGAGTGAGGATTGGAACTGGGAGGGATACACAAGGAATTTTTAACTATATTTATGTTTTACATCTTGAAAAAAAATTAATAAATCTGGGTGGCAGGCACATGGATGATTGTTATAGTTTTATTTCTGATGTTTTATTCTTTGAAGTTTTGCAGAGCAAAAATATATATTAATGCCTCCAAGTTTCACTCTTGGGAGAGAAGCAAGGGCTGGGTTAATTCTGAGGGCAGCAACTGGGTGGTATCTACACCTCAGAGCCCAACACAGGATTGGCTGGGAAGGGGTGAGCGCTTGTTGGAGGAGTTTCCTGATGACCTGTCTGGTTAGGGATGTAAAGAAGACTTTCAGAACCTACTCCAACGCAGCTGTCAGAGGAGATCCATGGCTCTTGCAGCCTGGGATATGTCAAAGCCACCAATGCAGAAAGGATCTTTCTGAACAATAGAAGGTAATTCAAAATCCATATTAATTTGGCCTAGGAAAATGTACCTGCACCCTCCTTAAGGCTAGGATGCCTGGTGTCCTGAGAAGTCATGTTGCAGTCAAATTCCCAAGTGGAGAGCTGGTTCAATCGAGAAGAGTTAGCAGGTGAGGCAGCTCCATGGTCTTCTTCCCCTTCAGGCTGTGCCGGTAACAGACAGCTCCATCTCTCAGGCAAAGATACAGCAGAGTCCCTCTAGACCTGGTTCCTGGGGCCGTGGGCAGGTCACTTGCCTCTCTGAGCTGCTATTTCTGCATCTGTGAAGTTAAGGTATTAGACATGACAATTTCGTAGTTTTATTCAGTTCCATGAAACACATGAGTGTGTACATGCATACGTCTGTGCATGTGCACACACAGATACCCATGACCTCCCTCCAGAGCTGTTGTCTCCCTGTTTCATACAATTATGCTAAAATCATTCCCTTATGATTCTTGCTAATAACGTTGATAAAGGAATTTAAAACGAGCTGAATAATGAGTATTAAGGGACAGGGTAAGGGAGTCATTCAAGCACATTCATCTACCATAATACCTAAGGAAGGGTCAGCATTGATTATGCGTCAACATATAGAGAAGCCCTATCCTTTCCTAGGTCTCTGACCCTATTGTTCAACCACTCTGTGCCTCCATTTCCTCTTGTGTTAAAGTAATGTAACATCACTCTCTTTTCATTGTTGAAGGAAGAACAAAATGAGATAATGTCTATAAAATCATTTCTACAGCCTCCAGAATAGGAAGTACTGAATATTTAGTAAATGATCATATCTATAGTTATGTCTGAGGTGGGTGTTTATCTATATGTATTCATGTCTACATGCCAGTGTTTATCTGTATATATTCATATCCATTTCTCCAAGCAGTCTTGAATTTGCCCAAGAGTATTCAGGGGAAAAAAAATAATGATTAGATTTATCAAGCGAAGGTTTCCAGGCTGCCTTTCTGACTCGAGGCAAGTGAGTACTTGGCACGGTTTTTGGTTTTCACAGCAACAGCAGTTTCAGTATCCCCACGACAGCGCCAGGGGAGGCTTCTACATCAGTGTTCTTCTAGTTGGCTTTTTGAAATGTCTGGGCCTCCCCTGTTATGTTTATAGGATGCTGACAGGTGGTGTGATGGGAGTTGAAAAAGCCCAGGCAGGGAGATCACCTATCATTTTCCTTTCCTCACATCCTCATTGGTAATCAGTAGCCACCCCAGGAGTCCTACCTGACTTCACGGAGTCCCGAAGTCCCATGAACCAGGTCCCAGACACAGACTCTTCTTTAGCCTACACCTCTCTGACCCCTCTGCCCACGGTTGATTCATTTACCCAGAGTTTTCAGTTTTACTCTTTATAAAGAAAGTCTCAGTTCCAAGTTGAGCTGTGCACTAAATGCAACATTTTATTTTTTGATAATTTAATTTCACTCCTTTATTTGACTCCTTATTCCACAAGGGTAGAAAACAGATTTCAGTCAACTTAAAAGTGTCTCTCTTCCAGGCATTTTTCCCAGCTAACTAGCCCTTAGCCTGTGTGCTCAGAGTCATATCTTACTGCACTCTCTGGGCCCTCGAGTGTATTAAGCAAAGTTCTGTTGCTTCTAGGCCAGCCTAGTTCCCAGGGACTCCTGGATTCTCATTAGTTTGTTCCCCTGCCCTGTCCCCTGCATCCTCATTCCTCTCCTGAGAGTATGCTCCCCATCAATCACTTGAAGAATCCGTTTCAGGCTCTAGGGAAGCCAACCTAAAATAGTGCCCTTGTGAGCACTATTCTCATGTGAGATTCTCTTTAAGACCCTTTTCTTTGACTAACCATGTATCGTCCTCCCCTCTGGGTCTTGCCTTCTACAAGAGAACTCACCAAGGAGAGCAGTCTGGTCCTCTCTCCTCTTGTGTCCCAAAAGTTTATCTTGGGCCTTCCTTGACCACTCTCCCTCTTCAGTCTCTAAAACTTATTTTAGAGACTCACCTTCTTTCTATGTCCCATCGCCTCCCTCTCTATTCTCTTTCCCTTGACCTGGGGTATCATTTTCCAGTCTGAAAACTGAGGAAATACTAGGAAGAAACACAATTGACTAATATTCTAAACATTTCACTCTGCCATAAATGTTATGTGTATTCATGTATGTGCCCAGGTGCATACATGTGAAAGTGGAGGAGGAGGTGGACTTTTCATCAGAGTTATTAATTCTTTTGTCACACACAGTGCTTGAGTTCCTCCTGGGTCCCAGGCACCATGCTAGGCACTGGGGAGATAGAGACGAATAAGACAAGGCCTCTGCTCTTTAGTTGCTCCCAGTCTAGTGGGAGGCGGCAACCAGGAAAAAAAATAAATAAATAACTGCAATGCAATATTATAAATGCAATAAAGAGATACTCATCCATTATATACTCTGGGGAGATCAAGGAGGGAGAGAGCAAATCACTGGCAGGTAGCAGTAGTAAGAAGAGGGTGATCCAAAAGGTCTTTCCAGAAGAGATGCTGAAAAACCCACCTAACCAAAAGTATCTCATCCTTCTCCTCCTCGCAGGCATTGCCAGTCATGCTCATGAAATTCCACTGGCATTTTCCCACTAAGGTTGTGACTTAAGCAAGTCCTAAAAATAAGATGAATGGTTAACTGAGTGAAGGCATTGTGTTATCAAGAAACAGTAACACATTAGCCTACAAACAAACTAGGAAGCGTTATTTATAATTACTTCTTAATATGACCCACTTTCACGCAGTTGACTGGAAGTTTAAGGAGGGCCAGGTCCTAATTGAAGAGAAACAGAGGGAAGGCTTGAGCATGGGCATTATTTTAGGTTGGCTTCCCTAGGGCCTGTAACAGGGATTCTTCAAGTGATTGACGGGGAGCATGCTCTCAGGAGAGGAATGAGGAATGAGGATGCAGGGGACAGGGAAGAGGAACAAACTAATAGAATAGAACAAACTAATAGAAGGTCTCAGCTGGAAACGCACTTCAGTTGGATCCGGCATTGATCTCACCATGAGGCAAGAAAAGAATAGGGGAGGGGCGAGTGCAAGGCTACCTCTCAGATGAGTACGTTCTCAAGACTGAGAGGGAGATGGCGGGTAATGGTGATTGTTACTGAAATGCCACGGGTTTGGGCTAGATCCTGTTCCTCACTGCACAGAAAGTCAATCACTGAGACAATGAGTATTGCCAGGTAAAAAGGCTTTATTCAGTTGCAGCAGCCGACTACATTGGAGATCAGTCTCTAATCCATCTCCTCAAGTGACTAAAATTAGGGGTTTATATTGCAGGGAAGAAATGTAACTGGGTGAGAAAACAGGATTTAGGGAGGGGTAAGGAAGAGGAGCTGGTCAATAGGCAGCAGGGTGTGGTTAGGCAATTAGGACAGATGAGGGTCTGGCATCTCATTGTCCAGATGTGGTGATCTGGTAAGCTTCTATTCCTTGATACTATCCGGGACGTCTGATGTTGGTTTCTTGAGAAAGGAACTCAGATAAGACAAATGTAACTTTCTCAAGTTTTAAGACTGAGAGGGTCAATTTCTATGTTTATTTTTTTTAAAACCCATAAATATCAGTTCTATGGGACACTTGGGCCAGTTTCAGAGATCAGCGGGCCCGTCAGCAGGGAATGAGCATACCAGGAGGTGTCTGTGCCAGGCACCCACAGCACCCTCTTCAGACAGGGTAGCTCCAGACAAGAACTCGGTGGGAGACCAGGAAGTTAAAAAAGAGAAGAGGCCAGAAGAGAGAAGAGAAGACTTAATGTCACGAGCACAAAGTGAATTTCTGTGCATGTATATGCGTGATGACTCATCCATCAACCTGGGAGATTGTAAGGCCAATTCCTAATAGACACTGTCATTTCTCCTCTGGCAGCTCCCTGAGGGAAGAGAGTATGTCCTTCTCCTTGTCCTGCATTCCCCCAATACTCAGCATAGAAAAAGCTTAGACAAGAAAATGAACAAAGTTCTTAACAGACACCTCACCAAAGAAGGTATAACACCAATGTAAATAAGCATATGAAAATATTCTCTGTATCATATGTCATTAGGGTACTATAAATTAAAACACCAATAGGATACCACTACACACCTTTTAAAATGGCCAGCATTCAGATCACTGACAACACCAAATGCTGACGAGGACATGGAGCAACAGAAACCGCCATTTATTGCTGATGTGAATGCAAAGTCGTACAGCCACTTTTGAAGAACGTTTCATGGTTTCTTCCAAAACTAAACATATCTTACCATAGAATCCAGCAGAGTGAATGCTAATGTAAAAAATGGATTTGGGGTGGTATTAATGTGCCAATGTATGTTCACCAATTACACCAAATGTACCACTCTGGTGGGGGATGTTGATAATGAGGGAGTCTATGAATGCATGGTGCTGAAGAGCATATGGAAAGTCTCTGTACCTTCCACTCAGTTTTGCTGTGAACACAAAATTGCTCTAAAAGTCTATTAAAAATAAAGCAAAAGTTTATTAGTATTAAAATAAAAAAGAAAACCCATAGACTCAAGTGGGAGGGTTCCCTGAAGCCTGAAACTACCTTCATTCAACTGTGAGCTGCAAGATCTTAGCTCTCTAGGTCACAAAGAACCATCCACAGACTCCACATCCACTCCTGGTCCTAGAGTCTCCTCTTTAATCTGCAATAATGCTGGCACAGACTGAAGCACAACGCTCACTTCCAGGTGGTTGTCTGTATGGTTTCCCCAGCAGAGCTGAGCTTGCAGAGCTGCTGAGCAACAGATCAGGCTGCCCAGTGTTTGACTGGAAAGAACCACTGCCGTGTTGGGAGACTGGCTTTAGCCTTGGACTTGGCCAAGCATCACCAGAGAAAAGCTGAAGCAAATGTAGCACTCAGCTCTTCAGAATTCTCAGAGTAAAACTGATGTACACAAGAGAATCCCCAAAAATCATTAAGAACCATGGTTCACAAAATAGGCCCCACCCAGGCCTTGATGTTCCTGGAGCTAGACCAAGGTCTTTCATTCTAAACTAAAATCTCAGTCAGTTGCTAACTGAAGTAAATTGCCAAATTCAAATACATTAAAGATTGAATTTTCTCTATTTATATCTTCTTTCCATTACATTTCTCTATACCTCTGTTGCCTGTTTGTTTGCTGGCAAATGCTCCTAGACAACGAAACGCATAAAGCAAATACCAACTAGCTATTAATAGAAAACCAAGGAAAGGCCAATTAAGTTTGGTTCATGCTCATTAAATGTGTAATTAGGATTCTGATTTTATATTCCATACAGAGAGTGATAAAATAATAACTACCATCTTTTTTTTTTTTTATACTTTAAGTTCTAGGGTACATGTGCATAACGTGCAGGTTTGTTGCATATGTATACTTATGCCATGTTGGTGTGTGGCACCCATCAACTCGTCAGCACCCATCAACTCGTGAGCACCCATCAACTCATCATTTACATCAGGTATACCTCCCAATGCAATCCCTCCCCTCTCCCCCCTCCCCATGATAGGCCCCGGTGTGTGATGTTCCCCTTCCCGAGTCCAAGTGATCTCATTGTTCAGTTCCCACCTATGAGTGAGAACATGCGGTGTTTGGTTTTCTGTTCTTGTGATAGTTTGCTAAGAATGATGGTTTCCAGCTGCATCCATGTCCCTACAAAGGACACAAACTCATCCTTTTTTATGGCTGCATAGTATTCCATGGTGTATATGTGCCACATTTTCATAATCCAGTCTGTCACTGATGGACATTTGGGTTGATTCCAAGTCTTTGCTATTGTGAATAGTGCCTCAATAAACATACATGTACATGTGTCTTTATAGCAGCATGATTTATAATCCTTTGGGTATATACGCAGTAATGGGATGGCTGGGTCATATGGTACATCTAGTTCTAGATCCTTGAGGAATCGCCATACTGTTTTCCATAATGGTTGAACTAGTTTACAATCCCACCAACAGTGTAAAAGTGTTCCTATTTCTCCACATCCTCTCCAGCACCTGTTGTTTCCTGACTTTTGAATGATCGCCATTCTAACTGGTGTGAGATGGTATCTCATTGTGGTTTTGATTTGCATTTCTCTGATGGCCAGTGATGATGAGCATTTTTTCATCTGTCTGTTGGCTGTATGAATGTCTTCTTTTGAGAAATATCTGTTCATATCCTTTGCCCACTTTTTGATGGGGTTGTTTGTTTTTTTCTTGTAAATTTGTTTGAGTTCTTTGTAGGTTCTGGATATTAGCCCTTTGTCAGATGAGTAGATTGCAAAAATGTTCTCCCATTCTGTAAGTTGCCTGTTCACTCTGATGGTAGTTTCTTTTGCTCTGCAGAAGCTCTTTAGTTTAATGAGATCCCATTTGTCAATTTTGGCTTTTGCTGCCATTGCTTTTGGTGTTTTAGACATGAAGTCTTTGCCCATGCCTCTGTCCTGAATGGTACTACCTAGGTTTTCCTCCAGGATTTTTATGGTATTAGGTCTAACATTTAAGTCTCGAATCCATCTTGAATTAATTTTTGTATAAGGAGTAAGGAAAGGATCCAGTTTCAGCTTTCTACTTATGGCTAGCCAATTTTCCCAGCACCATTTATTAAATAGGGAATCCTTTCCCCATTTCTTGTTTCTCTCAGGTTTGTCAAAGATCAGATGGCTGTTGATGTGTGGTATTATTTCTGAGGACTCTGTTCTGTTCCATTGGTCTATATCTCTGTTTTGGTACCAGTACCATGTTTGCTACTGTAGCCTTGTAGTGCTTGGAAGTCAGGTAGCTGATGCCTCCAGCTTTGTTCTTTTGACTTAGGATTGTCTTGGAGATGCGGGCTCTTTTTTTGGTTCCATATGAACTTTAAAAGCAGCTTTTTTCCACCCTGTGAAGAAACTCATTGGTAGCTTGATGGGGATGGCATTGACCTATAAATACCCTTGGGCAGTATGGCCATTTTCATTTATATTGATTCTTCCTATCCATGAGCATGGTATGTTCTTTTCCATTTCTTTTGTGTCCTCTTTGATTTCACTGAGCAGTGGTTTGTAGTTCTCCTTGAAGAGTGTCCCTTTACATCCCTTTGTAAGTTGGATTCCTAGGTATTTGATTCTCTTGAAGCAATTGTGAATGAAGTTCATTCATGATTTGGCTCTCTGTTTGTCTGTTACCGTTGTATAAGCATCGCTTTGTGATTTTTTGCACACACTTTGTATCCTGAGACTTGCTGAAGTTGCTTATCAGCTTAAGGAGATTTTGGCTGAGACAATGGGGTTTTCTAAATATACAATCATGTCATCTGCAAAGAGGGACAATTTAACTTCTTGATTTCTTTCTCTTGCCTGATTGCCCTAGCCAGAACTTCCAACACTATGTTGAATAGGAGTGGTGAGAGAGGGCATCCCTGTCTTGTGCCAGTTTTCAAAGGGAATTTTTCTAGTTTTTGCCCATTCAGTATGATATTGGCTGTGGGTTTGTCATAAATAGCTCTTCTTATTTTGAGGTACGTTCCATCAATACTGAATTTATTGAGCATTTTTAGCATGAAGGGCTGTTGAATTTTGTCAAAAGCTTTTTCTGCATCTATTGAGATAATCATGTGGTTCTTGTCTTTGGTTCTGTTTATATGCTGGATTATGTTTATTGATTTGCGAATGTTGAACCAACCTTGCAACCCAGGGATGAAGCCCACTTGATCTTGGTGGATAAGCTTTTTGATGTGTTGCTGAATCCGGTTTGCCAGTATTTTATTGAGGATTTTTGCATCGATGTTCATCAGGGATATTGGTCTAAAATTCTCTTTTTTTGTTGTGTCTCTGCCAGGCTTTGGTATCAGGATGATGTTGGCCTCATAAAATGAGTTAGGGAGGATTCCCTCTTTTTCTATTGATTGGAATAGTTTCAGAAGGAATGGTACCAACTCCTCCTTATACCTCTGGTAGAATTCAGCTGTGAATCCATCTGGTCCTGGACTTTTTTTGGTTGGTAGGCTATTAATTATTGCCTCAATTTCAGAGCCTACTATTGGTCTATTCAGGGATTCAACTTCTTCCTGGTTTAGTCTTGGAAGAGTGTAAGTGTCCAGGAAATTATCCATTTCTTCTAGATTTTCCAGTTTATTTGCGTAGAGGTGTTTATAGTATTCTCTGATGGTAGTTTGTATTTCTGTGGGGTCGGTGGTGATATCCCCTTTATCATTTTTAATTGCGTCGATTTGATTCTTCTCTCTTTTCTTCTTTATTAGTCTTGCTAGTGGTCTGTCAATTTTGTTGATCTTTTCAAAAAACCAACTCCTGGATTCATTGATTTTTTGGAGGGTTTTTTGTGTCTCTATCTCCTTCAGTTCTGCTCTGATCTTAGTTATTTCTTGCCTTCTGCTAGCTTTGGAATGTGTTTGCTCTTGCTTCTCTAGTTCTTTTAATTGCGATGTTAGAGTGTCAATTTTTGATCTTTCCTGCTTTCTCTTGTGGGCATTTAGTGCTATAAATTTCCCTCTGCACACTGCTTTAAATGTGTCCCAGAGATTCTGGTATGTTGTATCTTTGTTCTCATTGGTTTCAAAGAACATCTTTATTTCTGCCTTCATTTCGTTATGTACCCAGTAGTCATTCAGGAGCAGGTTGTTCAGTTTCCATGTAGTTGAGCGGTTTTGATTGAGTTTCTTAGTCCTGAGTTCTAGTTTGATTGCACTGTGGTCTGAGAGACAGTTTGTTATAATTTCTGTTCTTGTACATTTGCTGAGGAGTGCTTTACTTCCAATTACGTGGTCAATTTTGGAGTAAGTACGATGTGGTGCTGAGAAGAATGTATATTCTGTTGATTTGGGGTGGAGAGTTCTATAGATGTCTATTAGGTCTGCTTGCTGCAGAGATGAGTTCAATTCCTGGACATCCTTGTTAACTTTCTGTCTCGTTGATCTGTCTAATGTTGACAGTGGAGTGTTGAAGTCTCCCATTATTATTGTATGGGAGTCTAAGTCTCTTTGTAAGTCTCTAAGGACTTGCTTTATGAATCTGGGTGCTCCTGTATTGGGTGCATATATATTTAGGATAGTTAGCTCTTCCTGTTGAATTGATCCCTTTACCATTATGTAATGGCCTTCTTTGTCTCTTTTGATCTTTGATGGTTTAAAGTCTGTTTTATCAGAGACTAGTATTGCAACCCCTGCCTTTTTTTGTTCTCCATTTGCTTGGTAAATCTTCCTCCATCCCTTTATTTGAGCCTATGTATGTCTCTGCGTGTGAGATGGGTCTCCTGAATACAGCAGACTGATGGGTCTTGACTCTTTATCCAGTTTGCCAGTCTGTGTCTTTTAATTGGAGCATTTAGTCCATTGACATTTAAGGTTAATATTGTTATGTGTGAACTTGATCCTGCCATTATGATATTAACTGGTTATTTTGCTTGTTAGTTGATGCAGTTTCTTCCTAGCTTCGATAGTCTTTACATTTTGGCATGTTTTTGCAATGGCTGGTACCGGTTGTTCCTTTCCATGTTGAGTGCTTCCTTCAGGGTCTCTTGTAAGGCAGGCCTAGTGATGACAAAATCTCTAAGCATTTGCTTATCTGTAAAGGATTTTATTTCTCCTTCACTTATGAAACTGAGTTTGGCTGGATATGAAATTCTGGGTTTAAAATTCTTTTCTTTAAAAATGTTCAATATTGGCCCCCACTCTCTTCTGGCTTGTAGAGTTTCTGCCGAGAGACGTGCTGTTAGTCTGATGGGCTTCCCTTTGTGGGTAACCCGACCTTTCTCTCTGGCTGCCCTTAAGATTTTTTCCTTCATTTCCACTTTGGTGAATCTGGCAATTATGTGTCTTGGAGTTGCTCTTCTCGGGGAGTATCTTTGTGGTGTTCTCTGTATTTCCTGGATTTGAATGTTGGCCTGCCCTACTAGGTTGGGGAAGTTCTCCTGGATGATATCCTGAAGAGTGTTTTCCAACTTGGTTCCATTTTCCCCCTTCCTTTCAGGCACCCCAATCAGACGTAGATTTGGTCTTTTTACATAATCCCATACTTCTTGCAGGCTTTGTTCATTTCTTTTTCTTCTTTTTTCTTTCGGTTTCTCTTCTCGCTTCATTTTGTTCATTTGATCCTCAATCGCTGATACTCTTTCTTCCAGTTGATCGAGTCGGTTACTGAAGCTTGTGCATTTGTCACGTATTTCTCGTGTCATGGTTTTCATCTCTTTCATTTTGTTTATGACCTTCTCTGCATTAATTACTCTAGCCATCAATTCTTCCACTTTTTTTTCAAGATTTTTAGTTTCTTTGCGCTGGGTACGTAATTCCTCCTTTAGCTCTGAGAAGTTTGATGGACTGAAGCCTTCTTCTCTCATCTCGTCAAAGTCATTCTCCGTCAAGGTTTGATCCGTTGCTGGCGATGAGCTGTGCTCCTTTGCCGGGGGAGATGCGCTCTTATTTTTTGAATTTCCAGCTTTTCTGCCATGCTTTTTCCCCATCTTTGTGGTTTTATCTGCCTCTGGTCTTTGATGATGATGGTGACGTACTGATGGGGTTTTGGTGTAGGTGTCCTTCCTGTTTGTTAGTTTTCCTTCTAACAGTCAGGACCCTCAGCTGTAGGTCTGTTGGAGATTGCTTGAGGTCCACTCCAGACCCTGTTTGCCTGGGTATCAGCAGCAGAGGCTCAGTCGAAAATGCAGAAATCACCGGTCTTCTGTGTCGCTCGCGCTGGGAGTTGGAGACTGGAGCTGTTTCTATTCGGCCATCTTGCTCCGCCCCCCATAACTACCATCTTTAGCTCTACTATGCTTTAGGCTCCAGCTGCTGGATGCTTTAACTCTAGTATTCTCAGTGTAATTTAAATATTGATGTCCCTAGTTTACAAATAAGTACTTAAATAGATAAACTAAGACACAAAGGGCTTCATATTAACAAAATATGTACACAAAATTTATGTGCACAAAAAAATATTAATTTCCATAAGTGTATATAACAGAGAGGTCTGAATTAGCCTTGAAGGTCCGCTAAGGTGTCTCTGAGGAAATATTTGAGATGAGAGTTGAAGGAGGAGCAGGCAACAGGGGAAGGGAGCAAAGGAAAACTGCATTTGCAAAGGCCCTGTGCTAAATGGTGCACCTGCTTTGGAAAACAGCACCAGGAAGTTCCTCAAAAGGTTAAACATAGAGTTACCATGCAACTCAGCAGCTCTACTCCAGCCTGTCCAACCAAGAGAAATGTCCACACAAAACCTTGGACACAAATGTTCATACAGCATCATTCATAATTCAGTCCACCCAAATGTTTATCAATGGATTCGTAAACAAAATATGGTATGTCTTTATAAAGGAATATTATTCAGCAATAAAAAGCAGTGAAGACTGATACATGCTACAACCTTGAATAGATGAACCTTGAAAGCATTATGTGAAGTGAAAGAAGCAGTCACATACCACAAAAACCCAATTTTATGAACTTTCCAGGATAGGCAAATCTATAGAGACAGAAAGTGGAGTAGTTATTGCCAGAGCTGTGGGGCAGAAGGAAATAGGAAGGGATTGCTAGGGGCGTAAGATTTTGTTGGAAAGATGAAAATGTTCTAAAATAGATTGTGGTGACACTTGCAAAAGTCTGTGAATACACTGAACACTATTGAATTGTATACTTTAAGTGGATGAATCATATGGCATGTGAATACCTTAATAAAGCTGTTAGAAAACAAACAGCAGCCTATGCTGTGGCCAGAAGAGGAGTCAGCACAGTGATTCCCTGATGAGAGAGCTGTTGGGTCTCCAGGCCCTTGCCCCTGGTCTCCTCTGCCGACGTCACACCCTGACCCCTATGGCTTCACAGGTTCATCAGGACAATGTTTGCCACCTCCTCCTACAACGACACCAGGCTCAACCGACCCTTTCCACTTCTCTCCCCTTCCCAGGAGTGGCTACAGAAAAACGAATTTTACTTGACACCGAAAGAGAAAGTGCCCAGTTTAAAAAAGGGAAAGTGAGCTCAGGGCTGGGGTTGGATAAAAGAATATCATAACTTTATAATTTTGCTCTTGCTGGATCAGAGTGGTTGTCTGGTTTGCTTCCTGCTCAGTGGGTAGATGACAGAAATGCACTGTCCTGAATGGAGAATGGTGATGACGGGGCCATAAAACAAATAGCAAGCTTTGGGTAAAGCCTCCTCTGTAAGACAATTTTATCAAACTATTAAGATATCATAGAAGAGAGGGACATCGAGAGAGAGAGAATGTGAACAAAATTACTGGACAGAGACAGTCCCTTCTAGAAAACTTTGTTTCCTGTACATACAACCCACTCAGGGTGGTTTTTATTCCCAGTCTTCCTCTTTCTAAGTGAGAAGAAAGTCACCTTCTTATTGTTTTCCTCCAAATTTTAGCACTTAATGGTGTTGGTATGCCAAGAAGACTAGAGGAAGGCACATTCCCAAGTAGCTTCAGGATGTTTGAGGAGATAAATAAATAAATAAATAAATAGTAAATCTAAGCAAGTGAGAGAAAAAAGGTATCTAAAGAAATAAAAGTAATCCTAAGAGAGGAACCAGAACTGTTATAAATGGAGAAGGAGGAGGTAGCCTAGGGCTCCAGGCAAACTTGAAGGCAGGTACAGTGCTAATCAGCCTGAAATTTCTCACCCAAAGGTTTATTCCTTTCTTGAAATTTCTATCACTGGTATTAGTTTGTGGGTTAAAATTCCTTTAAATTCAGTGAAAAAGAACTCATGCATTGCACATTACTCCTCATCCTGTATGCAAACACAGAGTAGTCATCATGACATATTCAAATTGCTTCCCACATTACTTTCCTTAATATTCTGCACTGCCACTTTAGTTATTACTGCTGCAGCTACATTAGCTAAATTGGGCAGTCCAAATGCAACACCTTGACCACCTCCCCAAAAAATAAACTTCTAGTCACTCTCTTCACATTCAGTAATGACTTGCAATGTCCTTTTCCCTTTCTCTGCTCACAACTCTGCCAACAGCATTTCTTAATGCAAACAGTAAAAACTGAATTACAAGCGTGATCCAATTTTACTTGACATAATTAGTGGATTAGACATCAGAGAAAATCCACTTATTTTCACAGCTCATCCTGCTTTCCACCTCCCCTGCCACTCCACACTTAGCAATAAAGGTTCCAAGAGTACAAAGTGGAAAAGAGTTTTATTCTAAAGGACACTTACAGCTATCAAATTAGTTTCTAAATGACTCCAAGTATGACCCTTTCTCCATCAGACTTTTTTTCTAAGAAAGCAAAGATGAGGATCTGAACTACAGCTCCTGAGTCAAAAGTCAGTAACTGAAGGCTGCAAATATTTTGGCATGAGATTTTGGAACAAACTCAGTAACAGCAACAACAGCAACAAAAACCAAACCACTCAGGTTGGTCTCAGCTTGGCTTCTGGTGTCAGAGGGCTTTGGGTTTGATTCTTGGCTCTGACAACTACGTAATCTTCGTCAGGTCATTTGACTTTTCTAAATCTATTTCCTTATCTCTAAAATAGGCATGGTTGTGAAGTTAAATGGGATAATGCCTCTGAAGTCCTCAGAACAGTGTCTGACATTGAGTAAAGGTCAAAATGGGTTGCATTAATGCACTATGCCTACAGCCCAGTGCAAGTTCAGCCCATACTACACATGCAGTAGGGATCAGGGATCAGGACTGAAAGAGAGGCCGGGACCCAACTGGTGCAGCTCAGATGGTTCATGAACATGAGGTCCATCCTCCCAGCACTGCTTTGTCAGTGACTTTCCTGATTATTGCCACAAATAGATGCCAAAAGTGACTCATTCCAATATGGCAAAGACTTTCCTGAAGAAACAAAGAGAAGCTGCTCAATGCCTATGGCCACAATGCAGAGCAGAAGCAAGAGCAGTGGGGAGGGTGAGAGCAGGGAGAGAAAGGGACTTCTCAGATTTGTTCCTATATCTCTTTGCTCCAAAATGTCTATGTCAGAGTGAGTGAAAATGTCAGCTGTTGAGTTGACAGGCACTCCTGTCACCAAAAAGCAACCAAATTGGGTAGCTCTCCTGTTACCTAGACATCATAGTATGATTGCTGTCATATAAGTGCATTTTTTCATGTCAGGACAACCCTTTGAGTAGCAACATTACTCTTGTCTTACAAATGAAGAAACTGAAGTTCAGAGAACCTAAGTAAATGTCTAAGGTTGCATATCTTTCAAGTGACAGAATAGGAACTGAAAACACAAGTCTGTTAACTTCAGAGCACATACTCCTCACTATGAGGTCATGTCTCTTCAACTCTCTGAACGTTGGGATAGGCATCAAGAATGGGATTTGGGGCCAGGCACAGTGGCTGGCTCATGCCTGTAATCCCAGCACTTTGGAAGGCCAAGGCAGGTGGATCACAAGGTCAGGAGATCAAGATCATCCTGGCTAACACGGTGAAACCTGTCTCTACTAAAAATACAAAAGATGAGCTGGGCGTGGTGGTGGGCGCCTCTAGTCCCAGCTACTCAGGAGGCTGAGGCAGGAGAATGGGGTGAACCCAGGAGGCGGAGGTTGCAGTGAGCCAAGATCGCACCACTGCACTCCAGCCTGGGTGACAGGGTGAGACTCCGTCTCAAAAAAAATAATAATAAAATAAAATAAAATAAAGGATGGGATTTGGAAAGTTGGTCAACTGAGCAGTGGGTAGTGCCTCCATCAGTTCTGCAAGGAAGGGCCAGAGACTCCAGGGATAGAGTGTAATAAGAAGTGCCACCCAGGTAAAACAAAGAGGATTTCTTTCCAGTAAACTCAAGAATCTGTTTCAAAAACACTGTGACTAGATGTTGTACCTCAGCTCAAACCAGTCCCTTCTCTGCCAAAACAAGCACAAACAGCAGCAGTGCATTCATTCAGCTTGACCTTGGGTTCAGCATAGGGTAGACACTTGGAAATGGGTGATGAGGTAAATTGCTAGAATGGAATTTTTTCCATATAATCCTTTTCAACAAATGCTCTTTGCCTACATGAGACACCATGCTCCATGCTGCAGGGGTATGTAGGTCTGAGACATCATTCCTGACTTCAAAAAGCATACAGTCTAGTGAGACTCCATGGCAGAATGTTGAGTTTCCCAAAATACAAGCTTGGAGGAGGATGCGATCTGCTGGAGGTAAGGAGGTGCCTAACAAATTGGATGTGAGTGGTGGCACTTGGTAATGGTGAGCAAAAATGTCAAGGCTCTTGGCTCCTTTCTGTATACTAAGAGCCAGCCCTTAAAGGCAAGTGACAGCAGTGTTCTAGGCAGACAGAATACCACATTTAAAGAAACAAACAAACCAAAAATCCCAGGAAAGACAGAAAGACCCTATCACTACAAATATAATAAATAAAGATTAGCCAGGCATGGTGGCACATGTTTGTAGTCCCAGCTACTCAGGAGGCTGAGGCAGAAAGATTACCCGAATCCAGGAGATTTGAGGCTGCAGTGAGCCATGACCACACCACTGCACTCCAGCCTGTGACAGATCAACACTCTGTGTCCAAAAAAGAAGAAACCGAACAGAATGTCATAAAGGAAACTTCTGACCATTGAAAACAGAGATCGGAAGAAATTTAGGAAGTGTTTTTACCAGCATTGGCTTTAGGAAACACATCCATACAGACTGACAGAGATTCCTGGACCTTGCTTTGATCCAAAATGTACAGATCTTCTCATCTTATTTTTTGTTTCTTTGGGTGACTTCCTTACTGGGAAGAGAGAATTCTTGTAAATATTAAATTGGCTTTGTAAGAACATGAGCTTTGAAATCAGACAGACATTGGCTCAAATCCACCCTCCCCCACTTACCAGCTCTCTAACCTCTCCACAACTCAGGCTCTCCCTTCTGGGAGATGAGGTTGTTATAAGGAATAATAAAACTGCACACAAAACCCTAACACTGAAGCTGGCACCAAGCAGGGTGTTGGAAAATGTTCACTTTCCAGTTGTTCTGCTAATAATGGGTTTCTCTACATTTCAGCCAGGCAGAAGTTTTTTCCCAGGTCCTGGGTTTGAGACCTATAAACATGGGAGACTTCATCTCAAGTTAATGAGAGGAAATGAAACTCAAAATCTTTGGTGTATATGTTATATTACCCACCTTTCTCATTCCTCGAGGAATGCAGCTGACTCTACGCATGTGAAGCTGAGATAGGAAAACTTATCAGGGAAAGTGGCCCCAGTAGTTACCAGATTTGCTGAAAGAAAACTACAACTTCCTTCTTTAACAATAGAGCAAAAATTTAGCAAAGATTTTTTCAAACACAATCAATATTACTATTAAGAAAGTTATCATTCAAATAAACAAACAAAAAAGATGATTTGACTGACTCTTTTAAATTGATTCAGAATCATTTAGAGAGAGATTGGCGACTTTCTTCAGTAAAAGTTCAGATAGCAAATATTTTAGGCTTGAGGGCCATACAGTCTCTGTCATAAGCACTTGACTATACCATGGTAGTGTAAAAATAGCCACAGACAACACGTAAACAAATGAGCTTCCTTGTGTTGCAATAAAACTTTATTTGTGGACACTAAAATGTGAATTTTATATAATTTGTACATATCAGAAAATATTCTTTTTTTTAATTTTTTCCCCAACTATTTAAAAACGTCAAAAATGTTCTTAGTTCACAAGGCTGTACAAAAAAAGGCAGTAGATGGGAATTGGTTCATGGTACTTTGCTTTGTTGACCCTGACTTAGATACTTAGCCCTTAAAGGAATCTCAGGAGACATCTTGTCCAAGACCTAGATGTTCTGGTTAAGGATCACACCCATGGAGGGAAAGTTGATTTGTTTGAGATCAGTTGAGTCTCTCAAGACCAACATCAGAGGCTCAATACTAAGAATATTGCTGTTAAACGTCAGGTAATTATTGGCTCAAAAATGGAAAAAACCCTTTTTCTTCAACTTCTGTTTGTTGCATTCAATGTCTGTCCAACAGTCAGTTTAGCAGATTCCCCCACCCTCTGCAGTTTTAAGTTTACTCTGTCATTTTATAACTTGGTCACGAGACAGCTGGGTGGAAGATTCTCAGAAGTGAAATATGATGAGCAATTTTGTGTCAAAACACAGAGCAGAATGATATGTTCTCTACCTGAATGTTATTAGGAGGCATTCGGAAACATTGAAATGTGCCTCCAACCTTAGAAAGCTATAAAAGACAACACTGTAATTTCACCTTCACACGCAACTACCAAAGGAAATAAAAACTATAAAATGTAGAGAGCGATTTTCTCTTTTAAAAATTGCTTTACATATTTTAACTCTTGTATTTCCCTTGGGGGTTAGATATTTCAGTCACATAGTTACCCAATTAAAATGAAGACTCTCTGCTTTATCCTTTAGGCGAGGACAGCTGCCAGCTGCTGAGTTTTATAAAGTCTTTAATCTTGTCCATAAATATTTAACAAGAATTGGTTGGTACACAAGCAGAAGTAAAGTAAGAAATCAAAGAAAGGATCTTGGAAATAATCTCTACATTTTGTGAAAGCTGCATAAAACAAAGGCAGGATGACCAATTTTCTCTTTTTTCTGTTAAACTCTTAAATATTTCTGAGTATTTTAATTACTCTTTTAGCCTGCTTGCCTTCACAAATGTGCAAAAATAGCCAGATTATAAAATGATATTAAACGTGACTATCTGTGCCCTTTTCTCTAGTATCCTGCCATTTGTTTCTGAGACAGCCTTTCATGTTTCCATAGAAACCCACACAGACAATCTCTAAGAACTTTAGCAACATTTGATGATACAGACCCCTCTTCTATTTGCATAAACACACACACAGAGAGAGAGATACACAGGCATATCTTGTTTTATTGTGCTCTGCTTTATCGCTCTTCACAGATACTTTGTTTTTGACAAATTGAAGGTTTGTGTCAACCCCACGTGAGCAAGCCAATCAGAACCATTTTTCCAATAACATGTGTCACTCCCTGTCCCTGTGTCACATTTTTTATTATTATATCTGTTACACTGATCTGTGATCCACTGATCTTTCATGTTACCATTGTAATTATTTTAGGGCACCTCCAATCATACCCATATAAGATAATAAACGTAATCGCTAAATATGTGCTCTGACTACTCCAACCAACTGGCCATTTCCCCACCTCTCTTTCTCTCCTTGGGTCTCCCTATTCACTGAGATACAACAACATTGAAATTAGGGCAATTAACATCCCACAATGGCCTCTAAGTGGTCAAGTGAAAGAAAGAGTTGCAAGTCTCTCACTTTAAATCAAAAACTAGAATTGACTAAGATTAGTGAGGAAGGCATGTCAAAAGCTGAGAGACGCTAAAAGCTATCTTGCACCAAACAGACAAGTTGTAATGCAAAGGAAAAACTGTTAAAGGAAGTAAAAAGTGCTACCCTAGTGAACATACAAATAATAAGGAAGCGAAACAGCTTTATTGCTGATATGGAGAAAGTTTTAGTGGTCTGGATAAAAAATCAAAACATTCCCTTAGGCCATAATCCAGAGAGCAAAGCCTAAACTCTTCTCAATTTTATGAAGGTTGAGAGAGGTGAAGAAGCTACAGAAGAAAGGCTAGACGCTAGCAGAGGTTGGTTCAAATCCTGCCATTTGTTTCTAAGACAGCCTCTCATATTTCCATGGAAACCCACACAGAGGATCTTTAAGATTTAAGGAAAGCAGCCATATCTATAACATAAAAGTGCAAGGTGAAACAGGAAATGCTGATGTAGAAGCTACAACGAGTTATCCAGAAAATCTAGCTAAGATCACTGATGAAGGTGGCTACACTAAACAACAGATTTTCCATGTGGACAAAATAGCCTTCTATTAGAAGAAGCTGCCGTGTAGGACTTTCATAGCTGGAGAGGAGAAGTCAATGCCAGCTTCAAAGCTTCAAAGTACAGGCTGACTGTTTTATTAGGGGCTAATGCAGCTGGTAAAATTAAGTTGAAGTCAATGCTCATTTACCATTTTGGAATATCTAGGCCCTTAAGAATTATGCTAAATCTACCCTGCCTGTGTTTTATAAATGGAAAAATGAATTCTGAATAACAGCACATCTGCTTACAGCATGATTTACTGAGTATTTTAAGCCTGCTGTTGAGACACTGATATGGTTTGGCTATGTCCCCACCCAAATCTTCTCAAGAATTGTAATCCCTATAATCCCCATGTGTCTAGGGAGAAACCTGGTGGGAGGTGATTGGATCATGGAGGTGGTTTCTCCCATGCTGTTCTCATAATAGTGAGTGATTTCTCCTGAGATCTGATGGTTTTCTTAGGGGCTCTTTCCCCTTCACTACCAGCTCTTCTCTCTCCTGCCACCATGTGAAGGAGGTTTTTGCTTCCCCTTTGCCTCCTTCCATAATTGTAAGTTCCCGAGGCCTCCCTAGCCATGTGGAAGCGTGAGCCAATTAAACCTCTTTCCTTTATAAATTACCCAGTCTCGGGTATTTCTTTAGAGCAGTGTGAAAACAGACTAATACAGACCTACTACACAGAAAAAAAAGATTACTCTCGAAATATTACTGCTCATTGACAATGCACCTGGTTCATCCAAGAGTTCTAATGGAGGTGTAAAAGGAGATTAATGCTGTTTTCATGCCTGCTAAGACAACATTCATTCTTCATTCCATGAATTAAGGAGTAATTTCAATTTTCAAGTCGTACTAAAGAATACATTTAATAAGGCTATAGCTATACTTAGTGATTTCACAGACGGATCTGGGTAAAGCAAATTGACAATCTTCTGGAAATGATTCACCTTTTCAGATATCATTAAGAATATTAAAGATTCATGGGAAGAAGTCAAAATATCAGCATTAACAGGAATTTGGGAGAAGTTGATTCCAACCCTCATGAATGACTTTGAGGGGTTCAAGACTTCAGTGGAGGATGTGACTGCAGGTGGGGTGGAAATAGCAAGACAACTAGAATTAGAAGTAGAGCCTGAAGCTGTCATTGAATTGCTGCAATCTCATGATAAATATTGAATGGATAAAGAGTCGCTTCTTACGATTAAGCAAAGAAAATGCTTTATTGAGATGGAATCTACACCTGGTGAAGATGCTGTGAACATTGTTGAAATGACAAAAAAGGGTTTGGAATGTTATGTAAACATAAGTGATAAAGCAGCAACAGGGTTTGAGAGAATTGACTCAAATTTTCAAAGAAGCTTCATTGTAGGTAAAATGCTATTAAACAGCATTGCATACTACAGAGAAATTCTTTGTGAACAGAAGAGTTCATTGATATGGCAAACTTTACTGTTGTCTTATTTTAAGAAATTGCCACAACCACCCCAACCTTCAGCAACCACCAGCCTGAACAGTCAGCAGCCATCCACATCAAGACAAGATCCTCCACCAGCAAAAAGATTACAACTTACTGAAAGCCCAAATGATTGTTAGCATTTTTAATTAAGGTATGCACATTACTTTTTAGACATAATGCTACTTCATACTACTAGACTATAGTATAATATAAACATAACTTTTATATACAATGGTAAAACAAAAAAAATTGTGTGACTCACTTTATTGCAATATTTGCTTTATTGTGGTAATTTGGAACCAAACCCACAGTATCTCTGGGGTATTCATATATATATATACATACACACAAACTCACATATGTACACACACAGTCACCTACACACAGACCACCACCACCACCATCCTATACATCACTGTCACAATATCCCAAACAGGCTAACAACTAAGGAATCAATCATGAATGGACGAAGGATTCACATCCTCTTCTTTGGTCTGCTGGGTAGGGAATGCTGCCACTGCTTTGACCCGCCTTTGGACTTCCTCCTTTTCCTTTCCTACTTCCAGTTCCACTTTGCAAGCCTGAACCACTCAAAGTCACCTTCAATTCCATGTCCTCCCTGTATAGAGGGCCCTTGTGAGATTATTCTGTTCATTCTCCTGCTTCCTGTTGGATCATAGAGCACTCTAGAGAATGCAGAATTTATATTGCTGGTCAATTTACACTACTCTGTTCTAAACCCTTTTAGAAAAGAGGGTTTTCTCCACTTGCCTTAGTAACTAACAAATTTTAGGACTGAGAATTCTTTTTTAATAAGAAATCCTTCTTTAAGGCTAACTGGAATCTCTTAGCTATACCCTAAACTCACTTGATTGTGTATCTACTCTGTCCATAGGGATATTAAAATTAGGAGGCAATGTTATACTATGCAGTCAGAAAAATGAATGAAATCAATTCTTTGCAGCAACACTTATGCAGTAGAAGGCCATAACCCTAAGTGAAATAACACAGAAACAAAAAATCAAATACTGCATGTTCTCACAAGTGAGAGCTAAGCAGTGGGTACACATGGACATAAAGATGGAAACGGTAGACACTGGGGACTCCAAGGGCAGGGGCAGGAAGGAGAAAGGATAGCAAGGGTTGAAAATGACTTAATGGCTACTGTGTTCACTATTTGGGGTGATGGGTTCAATAGAGACCCAAACCCCACCACTATGCAATATACCCGTATAACAAACCTGCACATTATTCCCTAAACCTATAATGTAAAAAAAAAAAAAAGAAAGAAAATGTGAAGGCAACTACTTCATTATGACAGAAAAGACCAGTAGATTAAAGACAGAGAGTCACCATAAAGAGGGAGGAAGAGAGAGAGAAAAATACATTAATTGATGTTGCTCAGCCCTCCTTATTCTAGCTCCGTAATTCTGAGCATCCAAGTTGTTCTTCATTTCTTTAGAAATATCATTTTTCTATTGCTTTAATCTTACTTTGGGTTTCTTCTGTTATCCCAGTTTCAGGATTTTCTGCTTATGGACACTGCAGAAAACCTAGACTGTTTAGGAGTTCTCTGGACCTTTAAGGTTGCTTACCTCTAATGATTGTCCATCCTAATCCTGTTCCTGTATACCAAGCCACCATGTCCAGAGCCCACTTAACACTTCAGCCATTTGCTCAACAAATATTTAGAGAGTATCTACTACGTACCAGGCATGGTTCTGGGCATGGGCTTATAAGAATGAGCAAAAGTGACATAAATCCCCGCCTATTGAGAGCTTGCACATGCCCTCAGCTTGATCCAACCAAGCTTGGATTCCAGGCCTTCTCCAGTCCTCCCAGACTCATGGCTTAGCCTCCTTCTTATGATCCTGTTGCTTCCCATGGCCCATTGGGTGCTGGTGTTTATTTCTCACTGCCTTAACTCTAGACTCTTCTATAGGTTGGCTCAGAGCTACCCAATGCCTTTTGTTTTTATTTTTGTACTATTTCAAATTGGGTCCCCATAATGGCTTAGGCAGAAAACTCTCATCACAAAAGTTTTTAAAATTTTTATATATTGTGTTTTCTATATGCCAGATGCTGTTTAAGTGCCTTAGATATTAATTTATCTAATCTTTGTAACAACACCTAAAATAAAGTAGATGTAGTTTAGCCCTGTATGTTGACTAGAGAAGTCATGACCTGCCCAAAGTCACCCAGACAAAAAGGGACAAACATGGGTTTGCCATCCCACATTTGACAATGTGGCTTTCCATTTGCTCCAGGTATTCTTGTTACCTCTTATGCTTCTGTCCATATCTCCTTTGCCCTGAGATCATTTGAAATATGACCCTTACTATGCATACAATTTATCTCTCAGTGTTTCTCTTTCATAAGCGGCACTGGGCCAAGGACATCACCCTGCAGGTCCCACTGGTTCCATCTCCTAAGTTGATAAAGACGAAGGCATCTAAGATCCGTTTTGTCAAACTGCAAAGAACCAGTGTTTGAGCATGCTCCCCGCATCTTAGTTCTGGTATTATAAAAGGTGTTTGGATTTTACTATCCCCTCCCATATGGCACTTCATTATATTGTCCACATGACATCCTCTCTCCTTGACATATTTCATCCCTCATGTAATGATAATTACCAGCACTGCACTCCTCTAACTTCTCTAGGGCAGTTTCCTACAGATCTAGGTTTTGTTTTATTTATCAGTTCTCTCTGCCCTTTCTTGCCTTAATTAAACTCAGCCTCAGGACACAGAAAGCCAGAGAACTTATTTTTTCTTCCCTTTGATGAAAGCAGTATTGTTTCTTGGGGATAGCAAATATCATACCCACCCCCCCCACCCATCGTCTACCTCAAACACCCTTTGTTCCTATGTTTTCCCATGTCTGTTTGACTGAGTGTTTCAAGGTTTGATTTACGTTTTAATGGTTTCTGATCCAAAGGAAAATAATGAATGGGAATTAGTCTTTATTTCCCCCTTTTACCGGCAACTTTTATCATTTTTCCAAAGCATTGATTAGTAGCTATATTCTCATTCAGGACAATCTTCACAACCCACCAGAGGCCCTTCTGTTATTTACATAAACAGATGGGTGGAAAAGAATTTATCTGCTGATAGCCAAGCTCAGTTATCTGTGGCTTATGGGAAAGAAAGGCGGGCAGATTCTAAACCTCCACAATATGTCCACATAGGTAGTATGGCTTGTGGGTTTACCCCAAAACTGGGACTGTCTTACATTCTCCTAATTGTCATTTACAACAGAGACACAAAATACTGCTTTGGGTTCATGTAAAGTCATTGATATCATAGTATAATGAACACACTGAATTCTTCCAAGACTGAAGTGGCCAGTGACCACACCCACGACAAAACATCCAGTCCACTCTTCTTCCACATGACAGAATGACATTTCTGGGACATTGTGCCACTGTCCTGCAAAAAACAAGGTTGCCCCCGGCCTTCAGGCTTAAATCTAAGCTGGGAAGCCTGACGATACGACTAACCATAGTGGATAGTCTAATTTTTTATGATACGTTCCATTTGAAATAAAAGAAATCTGTTGAAGGTTTTGCTTGCATGTCTCTGTTACTTTCACTACTGGCAAGGGCAGGTGGCTATTTATAATCCTTCAATCTAAGCCATTCTATCCCCTGGGGCCTCTCTTCTCTCACCTCTCAGGATACCTCACATTTCTCTGTTCCTTCTGCCTCAGTGGTCAGCCCCACTCTCCTGCTCCTACTGTACTTGGCTAATTCCTTTTTCCCAGCAAGACTCAGCTGAGGTGTCCCCTCCATAGTGAAGGCCTCCTTGACTGCCTATCCCTGTCTACTGTGCACTCTGGATGATCGCGTGTTCCTCTCCATTGTGTCACTGAATGTAATGATCGTTGTCTTCCCTGCCACTATCATCCTGTAAGAAAAAACGATGTTTTTCATTCATGTTTCCTCCATGACTCCCAAAAATAATGTAGTAATTTAATAAGTTGATGAACAATGGGATCGATGATTTAATAAATGAGTAAATAAAGGGAAAGAACAGAGATGGAATCATCCAACATCACATCCCCAAGGTCACAATTTTCCCAAGGACCACCCCTCATTATGGGGACCAGAAAGCCCAGAAGCTACCTGAAAATGCCATATAAAATATAAACCCAGGGTCACTGAGTCCCAGGAGAGTCTCAACTTTGCAACATTCAGTCATAAAGAGCAGGTTCCCAGTGTTTAGCCAAGGGGGCAGGTTATTCACTGCAGCTATGTCCAAGGCATGAAGATCTCACTGATATCCATCAGCAGAGCCAGCATGGATCCCAGATCACTAACAGGAACTTTCCCAGCCCAGAGAGAACCCAAAGCAAACCTTGTGTTGACAGCAGTTTCTGGGTCAGTCCCCTGAAAGTCCCACTTTCTACTCAAGGACATGAACATGCAAATCTTAAATCTGCCAGTGAAACTGAACTCTTCTGAACTAATTATCACTTATATATCCATGGTAACAGGACAGACCCTACATACCTCAGCCTGCCCAAAGATCTAAACACCAATGCTTTGTACCTTACCATTATCACAAAAATGATTTTATAAATGCCCCCACAGAATGAAGCTTAGGTCTTAGAAAAGCATACAAATAACCACAAATGAAAAAAATCTGTATTTTATAGTTCTGACAGTCAGAAGGTTGATATCCTTAATATTTACTTAGAAAAGGCATATAAGAAAAAGATCTTATTTTTTTAAGGAAGTAGTGAGATACTTGCACTCCTGGAAAGATGGAATAGATGTAAGCTTCTCAATTCCTGCCACTAAGTGCAATTAAAAACTCTAGACATTAAATATAAAACAAATGAGACGCCTCTGAAAGGTGGAGAGAAGAAGGAAGGCAGATTGGCTAGGAACCTCGGACCCAAGGCACAACGTGGCGCTGAGTGGCCTGGGTTTGCTTGTTTTGTTTTGTTTTGTTTGTTTTGTTTGCCTTGAGTATCCCAGACTTGGAGCTGAAGAAGCCAGCAACCTGGAAATACTGATGAGGGCAGGCCAAAAACAAAATATACAAAATATCACCCCAAAAGGACCCCAAGAAAGGGGAAACCTAGCAAGACAGATCACTTATTGATAATAATTTGCTCTATTCCACTCAACCCCCATCCACACCAGCAAAGACCTCATGGGTAGCTTTGACTTCCACCCTCTTCTGACTAACAAGGTGCCCCTACTACCCCAGACTGGAATGATGTCAGAGAAGGCAAAGTAAGGAGCCCAGACTTTCATCCTGGTTGGGCAGTAACAAGGTCCCCCGCTCTCATAGTGTGAGTGGAGACCATGTGGGAAGCTTGAACCACCTCCCCCGCCGCCCAGTAACAGGTCACCTTCCAGCAGTCACAGGTGGATTGGTATCAGAGGCCTAGTGGAGAATAAAGACCCTTACCACCATCCAGGGAGGATGAGAGCACCCTTCCCCCATGGCATCAGCAAAGGCCATTGCAGGGGCAGTAACAAGGCACCCCTACCTCTCCTAGGCAAGGTAGTATCAGCAAAGACCTAGTGGGAAGCCAGAACTCCTACCCCAGCCAGCAGTAATGACCCCTTGGGTGCCAACAGAGAGCAAGTGAGGAACCAGGATTCCCACTTGTACCTGGCAGTAATGAGTAGTGCAGCCCCTTCCTCTAATGGAGCAATGCTACAAAATGACAGCAAAAATAGAAGATCTAGATAAGATCCCGGGTCTCAACACATAATACCAAACGTGTCCAGGTTTCAGTAAAAAAATCATCACAAGATATACAAAGAACCAGAAAAATCTCAACTTGAATAGAAAAAAAAAAAATAGGCATCAACACAGATAAATGTTAGAATTATATCAGTCATTGTATAATACTTAAGGTGAATTAAGAAGACATTTGAAACAAAGGACAAAAATAGAAAGATTCAGCAAATAAACAGAAGACACAAAGAAGAACCAAATGGAAATTTTAGAACTGAAAAGTATACAATACCCTAAATAAAACTCAGTGGTTGGACCCAACAGTACAATGCTGAGGGCAAGGGAAATATTACCTTGAAGATAAAACAATTGAAATTTTCCAATCCGAACAAGGGAGAAACAGAATAAGTAAGTGAATATATATTCACTTATATGTGCACATATATTCACTCATATGTGATGTGTGTGTATGTATATATGTATATGTATGTGTGTGTATATATATGTATGAAACTGAGGAAAATGTTACATGGACTCTCTTTGTATTATTTCTTATTATTATATTATTTCTTATTACTGCATGTCAATATACAATTATCTAAAAATAAAGAGTGTTACTTAAAAAAGAAAGCAGAAAACGGGAGAGGTCTTGAATGGCAATTCACCAAAGAACGAATAAACATAGCAAATAAAGTTGGGGGGAAAAGTTTAACCTTACTAATCAATAAAGTCAAGACAGAATTTTAAGTAAGAAATAAATTTCCAGCAGTTTCTTCACATAATGCAGTAAAGTATTTTAGCGTAATAGGACTTTTGAGTTTGTGTAGCATAATAGTTTTGTAGCTAACTCTTGTTGAATATCTTTCTGCCAAGAACTATACAATATACTTCACATTTTATCTCATTTCATCCTCACTAGAATCCTATAAGAAAGGTACTCACATAATCCTTCTTCTATAGATCAGGAAATTGAGGCTTACCGAGATTAAACAAATTGCACAGTATGACCCATCATGGAAATGGTAATGCCAAGATTCAAAGTCAGGTAGTCAGTAAATGTAAAACCCAAAACTCTAAAAACACTGGAAGACAACAGAGGCAATACCATTGTGGACATGGGAATGGAAAAAGATTTCAGGACAAAGACACCCAAAGCAATTGCAACAAAAGCAAAAACTGAAAAATGGGATCTAAATAAACTAAAGAGCTTCTGCAAAGCAAAAGAAACTATCGACAGAGTAAACAGACAACCTACAGAATGAAAGAAAATTTTTGCAAACTATGTGTCTGACAAAGGTCTAATACCCAGCATCTATAAGAAACTTAAACAAATTTACAAGGAAAAAAAAAAAAAACTTCTTTAAAAAGTGGGCAAAGTACATGAACAGAAACTTTTCAAAAGAAGATATACATGCAGCCAACAAGCATACAAGAAAAAGCTCAACATCACTGATCATTAGAGAAATGTAAATCAAAACTAAATGAGGTACCTTCTCACACCAGTCAGAATGACTAGTATTAAAAAGTCTAAAAATAACAGATGCTGGAGAGTTGGAGAGAAAAAAGAATGCTTTATAACACTTTTGATGGGATTGTAGATTAGTTCAACCATTGTGGAAAACAGTATGGTGATTCCTTAGGGACCTAGAAACAGAACTACCATTCAACCCAGCAATCCCATTACTGGAGATACACCCAAAGGAATATAAATGGTTCTATCATAAAGACACATACACATGTATGTTTACTGCAGCACTGTTCACAATAGCAAAGACATGGAGTCAACCTAACTGCCCATCAATGATAGACTGGATTAAAAAAATGTGGTATATATACACCATAGAATAATATGCAGATAAAAAAATGAGATAATGTCCTTTGCAGGAACATGAATGAAGCTGGAGGCCATTATCCTTAGCAAACTAACACAGGAACAGAAAACCAAGTACCACATGTTCTCACTTATAAGTGGGAGCTAAGTGATGAGAACACATGGACACATATAAGGGAACAACACACACTGGGGCTTATTACAGGGTGGAGGCTGGGAGAAGGAAAAGGATGAGAAAAAATAACTATTAGATACTAGGCTTAATATCTGGGTGATGAAAGAATCTGTATGACAAACCACCCCAACATGAGTTTACCTATATAACAAAACCTGCACATGTACCCTTGAACTTAAAATAAAATTAAAAAAAAAAAAAAAAAGAAAACGAAGTGAGGCAGTCAGACCCCAGAGAACCTATACTCTCCCCCAGTGCTTTAGCAAACATGGATGCAGCTGGAAACCATCATTCTTAGCAAATTATCGCAAGAAGAGAAAACCAAACACCGCATGTTCTCACTCATAGGTGGGAACTGAACAATGAGATCACTTGGACTCGGGAAGGGGAACATCACACACCGGGGCCTATCGGGGGGGGGGGAGGGGGGAGGGATTGCATTGGGAGTTATACCTGATGTGAATGACGAGTTGATGGGTGCTGACGAGTTGATGGGTGTAGCACACCAACATGGCACAAGTATACATATGTAACAAACCTGCACATTATGCACATGTACCCTAGAACTTAAAGTATAATAATAATAATAAATAAATAAATAAATAAATAAATAAATAAATAAGAAATAAAAAAGAAAAAAAAACAAAGTGAGGCAGTCAGACCCCAGAGAACCTATACTCTCCCCCAGTGCTTTAGCAAACATGACCTCTTTCTGGTGGGCAGATCTGGAAGGCTGGATCAGTTTGCATTTGCAGCCCAGGGACTTTCTGGTGCTCATCGTCTTGTCCCTGGTCTCAGATTCAAAACTGGCACTTTGGCTGGACCAGATGCTCCTGACCCTTTGTCAAGAGGAAGGATATCCAGGGCACCAAAGGGACCTCACCAAGAGGGAGAAGGTGTCTAATGACCCAGGCACAACAGGAGACCCTGAAGCTCACAGGCTGTATCTAGGGTAGCATGGGTGATGCTATAAGCACACCCCTCCCCAACACCCATACAAAACTAGCACCACTGTGAACTTGGCACCAATGGGCGAGCAAGTGTAAGGTCCACAGATAAGGACCCGAACTGTACGAGAACAGTCTACAACAGAGACACCCCTTGGCAACCTCTGGTAGAAGATGCTGCTGAGACTCCAGTTATCTCCTTCTCCAACGTTTGGAAGTTGAACCAATTCCACTCTGTGGATTGTCAGATGAGGCTGAGATGCGGGTGTTGCTGGGAGGTCTCAAGATGGACATATTAAACCTCCTGCAAATATTGGCAATAATGTTTAAAAAAAAATAACCCTTTGGGAAAATTAGAACAAATTGATCACATTTGTACCCTGAGTACATAAAGCAGGCCATACAGGGTATACTGTCAAGGAAATATATATTATAATACAGTAAAATGCCATTTCTTAAGTTTCTAAGATAGGGAATAAAATATGATACTTCCTGGGGATAGAGGGAGTGAGATGAACTCTGGCACACCATGGAAGAAACTGCAAATGGGCACAGCTCCGCCGGAGAGCAGTTTAACACCGTGCATCTCAGTCTCTCCAGGATCAACAAAGAGGTATAGGAAAAGATGCTCACAGCGGCATTGTCTATGACAGTAAAAAATTAGACACAAAAATAAGGGAAAGGTTACATAAATGGGAAATATCCATACAATGGAATATTATTGGTCATTAAAGTTATTAAAAAACATGTTTTCTGATACAAGAAAATGCTCATAAATGTTGTTGGAAAAAAACAGACATAAAAATAAATTGGTGATAGGATTTCAACTGTGTGTGTGCATGCGTGTGTGTGTGTGTGTATGTGTCGAGAGAAATACAGCAAAATGTAAATAGCTAGTATTTCCCAGTGGTGGGATTTCAGCAGTGTTTTATTTTTCTTACTTTCCAATTTTCTGAAATGTCAAATTTCTAAAATTGGCATGTTACCATTATAATGGGAGGAAACAACCAAAAGAAGAATAGATTACTCTTATGATCTGTGAGAGGCTACTAATGAAGGAGATAAACACAGAGCAAGGAGAATAAAAGCTGCAGCAAATAAATGAGCAAGGAGAGAGGTGGCTCCACGTTAAGTGCACACATATGTCTTTATGACCCTTAGAAAGCTGCTGGCCAGAGGAAAATGGATGGTTTATGTTTATTATTTATCACTGTCACTGTCTGAGAAATAGCACCCAAAGGGAAAAGCCAGATGGCATCCCAGCTAGGAAAGGACAGAGAAAAGAGAAGTGTCTAATAATCTGTAAACCAGAGAACACCTGGACGGGCAAAACCTGAGCACAATGGAGCCCCACACACTGTGTTGATGGGTGTTGGTGCTTTCCGTCTTTCTGCCACCTCAGCTCTCCTCACACAAAGCACAGACAGCTTTAGCAGAATAACCAATGAGAAAAAAATCAATAACAACAACAACAACAACAAAAAGAGAAACAAGCAAACAAGCATCCCTCTTGCTTTGTCTGGCCCCAGATCCTCCCCATACGCACCAGCGCCCCTGGGGACACTTGAGCCCTCAGCCTGGGGCTGAATGGCACTGATTCAAAGCTACAGTGTCCAATTCTGCAAGTGATGGCCCCAGATATAAACCTAGGATCCATGTGTTCAGTAGGGAATAAGTTACAGGCTGTCTATTTCTAGTATTTTGCAGTCTTTTCATTAGGTTAAAGGAAACACCTAACTTCTCTGCAAGGAACAATCCCCTCTCATCTTTGTATGCAAGAAAGAGAGATTTGTAAGTTTATCTATATTTCTAGAAACAGGAGTCCATACGGAGCAATTGGTTTATGTTCAGAGACGCGTGCTCATACCTTTTTAAGGTAATTCAAATACAGTTCAAGCACCAACAAACCAATTGGGAGGAGACCATGTGCAAAGCCTTGGGAGAATGGTATTTCCTGACTTGAGCTAAGAATACTACAAAGAAATGACACAAACACAAATTTGGTGAGTCTTCCAGTACGCCAAATGCTTTGCATATGTTATTTTAAAAGAAAGAGTCCTAAATGGCTTACATAATTATCAACTATTTCCTGAGCTGTCAAAGAACGTATCAGGCTTATCCTAGTTACAAAACAATTTTAATGAGGAAGAATGTATGTCTTGGGTCGTGACATGTGCTCATTTTGTTGTAATAATAATTCTATCAATTTTACATTGTTTTATCATTGTCTTTTTACACAGTTATCCAATTTTCATTTCATTGCTTTTATTTCATTCTTTTAATAATATTCATTCTATCCTGTCATTCAGGTTAGTACCATTATATCATTACTCTAAAATCATTGTTTATTTTATTAGTCTTTTGGTGTCCTTTACCTGGTACCGTGATAGTGCTGTATCCATACTATTACATTTAATCCTCATAGTAACCTACAGTAGTTAATAATAATAATGTTATGCAGAAGAAACACAAGGCTTAAGTAGGTCATGACTTGCCCAAGAGTGCATGGTTATCAAGCAAAGTAGAGGTTTGTGTTGGGGCTATCATCTACAAAGCCCCTGTTTACCCATTGTCCAACACCACCTCCCACTAGGCTACACTGATGAGAAGAAAGACACACTGAAATTCTCTGAAAATTTGTCGCGAAAGACACTTAACCCAGTGTGATGGCCTCAGATAATAATGCCGCCCATTGACTCCAGCCATAAAACCCTTCCAGAGCCTACAGTGACCGTAATTATTGAGCTTATCACTGCACTATTTGCTGCTCTTGCCCAGAACAGTAGACAAGGCAAAACACTTTAGAGGTGGATAAAACACAACCATTTTTAAAAGGCAGGAAGTGCAGTTGATAAAAATGTAATTACCTGTTTCTTCATGGAACATGTTTGCAAAGTAAAATCTCTGGTTTTGCTGTTTCTACTGCTGCAGACAATAAAAGACATTTAGGAAAATTATTGTCAAATTCTCTGAGCTCTATCAAGCAATTTCGCATTACGACTAATTGATTTTTAGGACGGTTTTATGCGTATGGACGGCGCATAAGCCTGACTCAGTATCTTATTCTGTATCAATTAAGAGAATAAATATGTTACACTCAGTTTCATATTCTGTGACGTAGTTCAAGAAAAGACGTATCGTTATCATACATTTCAGGTTATTGTCCTGTTTCCTGTTTTGGGTGTTTTGGTGTTAACGCAATCGTTACATTATGATCACGTGATGCTTGTGAATGAAACCATACATTTGCAAGAGGGAGTTCAGGAAAAAAAACTTTCCTCCTCTCTATACCCATTCAACTCAAACCTGCTTTAAGAGACTAATTCTTTCCTATGCTTTAAAAAAAAAAAAAGATTTTATATTTTTTGTCACTGCGTATCTTTTAAAAACCCTCTACTTTTTATCTATTTGTATAAATTTAGGAAGTACAAGTACAATTTTATTACATGAAAATTCTCTACTTTAGACTCCCAATCTTTTTTCTTAATAAAGCTGTTCAGTTCCCGGCAAGAGTCAAAGCTCTCAACTGCATTTAACTGGATAGCTCCTTCATGCAGGAGAGGGGACAAGGCCACCTTCTCCCTTCCCCACCTAGCTCATCTGCCCCTCCCTTCAACGTGAAAGGATGAGAAATTACTTAAAGGGTACAAGGTATGTTATTCCAGCGATGGACACACTAAAAGCCCAGACTTCGCAACTATGCAATATATTCATTTAATAAAATTGCACTTGTGTACCGTAAATGTATATAAATAATTTAACATGCATCTGCCACCTCCAGAATTCAAGGGCAGGAAAGGATTTCCTCCAGCTGTAGCAGAGACTTGAAACCAACTCTCTCAGGGGCCCTTTCTTTCACATTTCAGAGGCCAATGGTAGGCACTGCCTCCTGTAACAGGCAGCTTTGGGTTCCTTCCTCAGTCCCTAACCACTGGACATAACCGGTTCTATTGGGTTCCAAATCCTCTACACATGGCCTTGGGCCAGGTTCCCCCAAGCCACCTCTAGGTCAGCTCTCCTCCACTCAGCTCCAACCTTGTTTCATGCATCCTTGTCCTGCAAACTCTAGAAGGGTAACCTATTCACAAATCAGCTTGCTCTCCAGCTGGCCACAGTATCTCCTGCTCTGTATCCTATAGTCTCTATTCCTCATCATCTCCACATGAACAGCTCAAGCCCTCTCACTGGCAGAAGTGAAAGAGAAGCACCCACCTCCCCTTCCCCATAGGGTCAAGGGGAAGAACGTGCTATAGCATTTTGACCACTTCCTCTAAGAAATCCTCTCCCAACTTTGCCCGTTTCTCCTTTATACAGTCACATTAAGTTGCAGTCACAAATTAACCCCCAAAATGTTGGCAGCTTAGCAAAATTTTGTTCCACTTTTAGGCAAAGCCCACTGAGAATCTGGATGTCTTATGAGGGCTGCTGCTCTATCAGGTGACCCTGAGATCCAGACAACTTCAGTTTTATGGCTCAGCCACAACCACCAAGGCTAGGGAATAGATTTCTTTTGGCGTTAATGCAATCAAGACTTGGGGAAGCCACATCCATTCTTTTGCACTTTGAAGTGACAAGTGTCCCATCCATACACAGACCACTAGCCAGACCATGTGACCCTAGTTCTGCAAGGAGATCAGGAAACATAAGAAAGCACAGGAGATATTGGTGAGCACTGGCATCTCAACTACACTTCCCAATATGGAAAAGAGGATTATGGACTGAAACAGATATTTAATCTTCTTAGCAAGTACTTCAACATCAGAACATCTCACTTTGTTATATGGGGGTTGCTGGCATCTAATTTATTGGGCCTCAGCCAAAAAAAGAGACAAAAAGGATCCCACATAAAACATCCCATTATATCTGTGTTAACACTCTAAAATATTGCAAGATACAATGAGCAGAACTAACATTTGGTGAGTACCTACTAGGTACTAGACACTGTTTACATACGTGATCCAATCTGACTCTCACAAGAATCCAGAATTAAAAGTAGTAATGCCCTAGTTCACTATGGAATAGAACCTGAATCTCTCAGATACTACAAACATTGGTCAAGGTCAGCTCATTAGGGAGGGAGTCATGTTTAAAAGCTAGACATGGCCAGGCACGGTGGTTCATACCTGTAATCCCAGCACTTTGGGAGGCCGAGGCAGTTGGATTACCTGAGGTCAGGAGTTTGAGACCAGCCTGGCCAACATAGTGAAACCCTGTCTCTACTAAAACTATTTTAAAAATTAGCCTGGTGTGGTGGCATGCTTCTGTAATCCCAGCTATTCAGGAGAGAATCTCTTGAACCCAGGAGGCAGAGGTTGCAGTGAGTCGAGATGGCACCACTGCACTCTAGCCTGGGCAACACAGCAAGACTCTATCTCAAAAATATAATTAATTAATTAATTGAAAAATAAATAAATAAATATAAAAGCCAGACATATGTTTCAAAATAGTATTCTCTTACACATCGTTCACTTTTCGTCCATCTCAAACAGAATATACTTAACACATAAATATGTTCTTTCAGCACCTGACATAATTCAGAAAGCTATAATAATCAAGCCAAGGGAGCATTATCAGAATTAATGCTCTTCTCTGGACTGTAGAGATGTAGAGGTATTAGTAGGCTCAAGGTAATAATGCATTTCTTGCACTTCCATCAAATTAATTATTTCAATGTCACGTGTGCTCAGAAGAGCCAAGCCTTCCATAGACTCGAGCCCCAGTTACACCCTCAGTCTTATCCATCTGTGGCCAATGAAAAAACCTAAAGGGGATGGCAGGGGTAATGGATGAAAAAGTGCACTGACCCATGATTCTTTCCTCCTTGCCTGCTGTCCTCACCTCCATCTTGACCTCTGTGAGGTCTGTTAATTAGACTCCTACTTCCTGTACAACTAGAATGTGTAAACCTTGAGATATTCTACCCATAAACATCAATGGTTCATGCAATTTTTAGGATATTGACACTGTGTAACAAGTAAATGTATCATAGTATGACTCCAGCCTTCCTCACTCTCTAGAAAGTTGGTATCAATTACTTGTTTGAAAGTACATAAGCTATAGGAAATTGAATTAATTAAAATTGCATTTTGGATTGGATTTTAATCCTTGAATTGGATTAAAAATAAATTGTGTATTTTTGAATGTGCAAGAGATGAGGCATCCTCAACAGCAAGTAACAATTTAGAGAATGAGAAAACAAGCTCAAAGAGAGGGTCAGTCCTGAACCACTTGCAGCCTATGAGGCAAAGATAAGCCTTTTTCAAAGGATTTCCCCATCCTAGGAAATAACAATTTCCTATGGCTCCAGAGATACTGGAGTGCTTAAGAATTTAGTAGTGTAAAAGAAAAGACAAAACAAACAAAAAAAGAACCATGTAGAGTAGTGTGAATGACATGTCAAGCAATCTGATGACCTCTCCAAAGCTGGTGAGTCCCCGGGCAGGTGGACCTGAGTGGCAAGCTGGGGGCCACTTGTCTATCCTCCTCTCCTGAGGACATCCAATTCAGTGTCATAAATATGTTGTGAGTACTCCTGTGCAGTGGCCCAGCATTCTCATTGCAAGACAGATAGACATGAGTGTGACACTAGCCTTGCATTTAGGAAAATTATTCTTCTGTGCTACACACGTAAGTTATTTACTGAACTGGAACCTCATCCCTACCCCAGTCTACAAGGCTTTCTCACTAAATTTCAGACTTCAGTCACTTGTTTCATTCAGCAAGCCTATTGAACTGCCAAGATCTGTGCTAGGTACTAGAGACAAAAATGAATATAATATAGTATTTATCTGCTTTTTTTTTTTTTTTTTTTGAGACAGAATCTCACCCTGTCACCCAGGCTGGAGTGCAGCGGTGCTCTCTCGGCTCATGGCAACCTCTGCCTTCTGGGCTTAAGCGATCCTCCTAACTCAGTCTCCCCATTAGCTGAGACAACAGGGTGTGTGTCACTATACTTGGCTAATTTTTGTATTTGTTTGGTAGAGACAGAGTTTCACCATTTGCCCAGGCTGGTGTCTTTATCTTTAAAGATTTTATACTGTACTGAGAGAGACAGAACAGACAAACATAGCAAAAACGAACATGTGACAGGGGTTATTTCTTAACCCTTCAGAACAACTAGTCTAGTGGGGATTTTGATCTCTAGAAGAAAACAAAGGTTACAGGCATGGGTCATGGATTAGGTCCCCAGGAAGGAGGCAGGCAGGGCAAAGAATTTGGAAGGGGAGCATGTAGGAGATGTTCACTGTTGGCCCCACAGGCAATTCCTCTCCATCTCCCTGCTAGTGGGCTGAGGCTCCTTGATCACACGGAAGGAAGCAAGAACCCAAGCCCACCTTTCAAGGTATGAGTCATGATCATTCTAACTCAATAGGAAATCCACTTATCTTAGCTATAGATTGGTCTTGGGGTGGACACAGTTCTGGCCAATGATTCATAAGGGGAAGTCCGTAGGGGGCCTTCATGTGTAGAATAAAAAGATACAATCTCTCTAAGGAGAGAGCTTGAGAGATTTGGTACCTCCCTTCCTGTGGCAGTTCCTTGAGAACACAGGGCCCTGGAGTTGGACCAGCCATCTTATACCCATGAGGTACTAACCTGAGGCTGAAGCATCAGCACAAGGTTTCAGAGAAGAAGAATATAAAGCAAGTGTGTCCAATTCATGGACCAAGACAGCTTCGAATGTGGCCCAACACCAATTTGCAAACTTTCTTAAAACATTATGAGGTTTGGTGATTTTTTTTTTTTACCTCATCAGCTATTGTTAGTGTTCATGTATTTTATGTGTGGCCCAAGACAATTCTTCCTTCAGTGTGGCCCAGGGAAGCCAAGGATTGGACACTCATGATATAAAGTGTCTGGGTCCCAGCCAAAATTGTTGAACCACCAAAAGACCCTGGTAGTGCCTACCTCTAAACCGCTTTGTAAGTTGATGAACATCTTCAGAAATAAAGTTAGTGTTCATCGAGGGTTCTGTTACCTGCAGCTCAAAGCATCCTAACTCTGGAAGGGTAGAAAAAGTCAAGGAGCTCCCATGATGTGCCAGGATTCTACTAGTAGCCTAAAATAGCAAGGTAAATATGTTATTATCTGTGCTGTCATAAACCAGCCATTACCACATAATGCTAAGAAAGATGTGTGAGCTCACAGTGGCGGGGACAGAGCATTATGAAGGAGAGATTTCCTGAGGGAAAGATCTGAGCAGGGGCTGCTGGAAGGCTGAGGGGATGAGGGAGAGCTGGAGAAAGAGGTGAGCAGAGCTACTCCATGCCAGCCGCATGCAATTTCAGGCAGGCTCAAAGGCTGCTCTACTGACAACCCTCTGAGGCCTCCCATAGAGCCTCCTCCTGAAAACTTCACCCCAAGGCCTCCCCATCACAGTCCTCTCTCCAGAGGTGGTGGAATCGATAAGGATAGCCAAAGGACCTGAGAGGTATTGCTCTAATAAAGTTTACCCTGGGGTGAAGAAAGATACACTTATAGAAACCCCTTCAGGCAGCAGACAATGCTCCCATAGGGCTGGACTCTCTCCAACCCTACACCTCAGGAGGCTTCTCTCTCTGGATCATCTTCTCTTGGTTCCTGCAGGTAAAAAGTCCAAGCATCCTGAAGAAGAACACATGCTGGCAAGTGCTACCACCAGAGGGAAATGAAAATGATACACAACAATCCATTACATCCAAGCAGTGGAAATGATCCACCTGAATCAGTGTCTCCCCTGACGCTTAACTAATGCTCACAAGAATTCTATAAGTTGGCAATGTTATTATTCCCATTTTACAGATGGGTAAACAGAGGCTCGGATAATTTCAGTAATTGTCTCAAGGTCACATAGCCTGTAAGTAACTATGCAAATGGAGATTTGTTCATAGGTCTAATTCCAGAGTTTTGCTTTTTACCACTATGAAATCTTATCTCACAAAAATGGTAGAGTTCATTCCCATGGAATTTGTTGGCCAGCAGTCAAGAAAACGGGTACAAAAGTCTGTTCAGAAGCAATTTAAATCTATTACCTCTTAAAGTCAACAAAAATTTACCCAGGGTCTGCTCTGGAGTAGGCACTGGGTTACAGAAATGTGCTCAGCAAGGCCCCTCCTCATGGCTTCAGAAGAACAAACAACCTCATACTCTAGACAGCCCTAACCTGAATCAATATGATATCAGACATCAGCTGACAACTACATGATTCAATCATTCATCTAGAGGCAAAATGTCTGAAAAATTGAAAACTTCAATTCTTCATGAATGGCGAAGAACAAATGGAGTCTGAAAAAGTCAATCCATCATTCATATGGTTGCAAAACTCCTCAAGCTTGATGCCATGAGGGTCCCACATAGAAATGAATGTGATACCTTCACCTCCTTTCTGCTGGCTGTTAAGGGCACGGTCTTGCTTGATCTTACCTCCTCAGAGAAGGAGGAGCTGTGATAAACTCAACTTGTGGTTCCCAATTCCCCATCCTCTACCTGTTTTCCTCCCAGCTGCGGCTGTGTACGCTGCTTCAAGACCTCCCAGAAACCTTTTGTGCTATTGTTGATCCTCCATTCAAATCTTTGGCAGTCAAGGTGCTAGGGAATTAGGTGTCACCTTGTTTGCAGGCTTCAGGCTGGCTAACTATACAGGGATTTCACTCTTTAATGTCATCGGCAGGGGAGGCAGATTTTCCAGTATAAAACAGCAAGAGCCTTGTACATGCTCCCATGTCGAGTCTAGGAGAAATACTTTAAAACCCAAAGGATTATAAGTCATGCTGCTATAAAGACACATGCACACATATGTTTATTGCGGCACTATTCACAATAGCAAAGACTTGGAATTAACCCAAATGTCCATCAGTGACAGGCTGGATTAAGAAAATATGGCACATACACACCATGGAATACTATGCAGCCATAAAAAAGGATGAGTTCGTGTCCTTTGTAGGGACATGGATGCAGCTGGAAACCATCATTCTCAGCAAACTATCGCAAGAACAGAAAACCAAATACCGCATGTTCTCACTCGTAGGTGGGAATTGAACACTGAGATCACTTGGACACAGGAAGGGAAGCATCACACACCAGGTGCTATTGTGGGGAGGGGGGAGGGGGAGGGAGTGCATTAGGAGATATACCTAATGTAAATGACGACTTAATGGGTGCAGCACACCAACATGGCACATGTATACATATGTAACAAACCTGCACGTTGTGCACATGTACCCTAGAACTTAAAGCATAATAAAAAAATATGTAAAATAATCATAATACTAGCATTTACTGAGACTTAGTCTTATTATAACTCCACTTCCTTTTTTCAAGACACAATCCCCAGAAAAAGCATCTGGTTTTTGTCATTTTCAAAAATACGACTTGCTCTTTTTTTAATATTGATTTTTTTACCATTCATTCACAAAATATGTATTGACCACGTACTGCATACAGTACACGTTTGAACGTGTGTTTCCTCTTGTTGATTCTCCTCTCTGCCCCCACCCCTCTCTCTCTCTCTCTCTGTCTCTCTCTCTCTCTCTCTGCTCACTCCTTTCCTTTCTCTCTTACGGGAAGTGGAAGTATTGATAAATGATCAGTTTGAGAGTAAAGCCTCTAGGAGAACTCAGTAACACTGGCCTGAGCGCTGGCCTGATCAACACACTTACTGTTAACTTAAGCACTGACATTGAAAAGGTACGCAAATTCTCAGTTGAAGCAAAGCGTTTAGAAAGATGCTTCCATGGTAATGCCTGAGTTCGACTATCTTAAACTTCTGTTTAAGTGAAGCAATGTATTTAAAAAAAAAAAAAAAAATTCATCAACCTTGTAAAAGAACCTTGAAGGAAATGACTTGGAGCTAAAGGACTGTGCTCCAGGACCTGCTATATGCAGCTTCTCTTAAAGTCACAGTTTCCATGAACCAATCTATGATATTAGTGAGGACTTACTGTACTCAGTTTCAAATATTGTTTCCAGCGCAGCTACGATGAAATAACTGGGAAGGTTCTTTTTCTTACGGTTTTTCTTTAGTCCTTTATTCATTACAGCTGCTACCAGACCGCCAAGGATGGCACTGAGAGGCGACAACGTGCTAGCAGCCCTCGCTCGCTCTCGGCGTCTCCTCAGCCTCGGCGTCCGCTCGGGCCCAGCTCACGGTGCCCTTCAGCCCGCGGCTGCGCCGTGGGGGCCCCTCTCTGCGGCTGGCCGAGGCCTGAGCCGGCTCCCTCTGCTGGCGGGGAGGTGTGGAGGGAGAGGTGCTGGCAGGAGCCAGGGGCTGCGCGGGGCGCTGGCGGGCTGACGCGGGTTCCCGGTGGGCGCGGCTCGGCGGGTCCCCGCACTGGGCGCCACAGGCCTGCACCTGCTGGGCTTGATCGGAGGCCGGGTCCCCTGCCTGGACCGCCGTTCCCTCTTCCAGGGTCATTGGCTATGATGGCGGGTCTCTGTCTCTTTCTCGCTTCCCCTCTTTTCTCTTGGTTGTCTGGGACAAGCTCCTTCTGGGTTGCCAGAGTGCCTGGCCTAGGTGCCACAAAGTCCTCAGGGAGTGCCAGTGAGAGGTGAAGCCAGCTGGGCTTCTGGGACCAGTGGGGACTTGGAGAACTTTTCTGTCTAGCTACAGGTTTGTAAATGCACCAATTAGCACTCTGTCAAAACGGACCAATCAACTCTCTGTAAAACGGACCAATCAGCTCTCTGTAAAATGGACCAATCAGCTCTCTGTAAAATGGAACAATCCGCAGGATGCGGGTGGGGCCAGATAAGGGAATAAAAGTAGGTCACCCACTCCAGCAGCAAAACTGCTTGGGTCGCCTTCCACCCTGTGGAAGTTTTGTTCTTTTGAATCTTGCTGCTGCTCATTCTGGCACCGCCTTTATGAGGTGTAATAGTCACCGCAAAAGTCTGCAACTTCACTCTTGGAGCCAGCAAGACCACAAGCCCACCTGGAGGGATGAGCAACTCCAGATGCACCACCTTTTTGAACTGTAATACTTACCATGAAGGTCTGGTAAGGTCATTTCTGAGGCCAGCGAGACTACGAACCCACCGGAAGTAAAATCTCTAGATTCACCTCCTTTAAGACCTGTAACACTCACCCCAAAGGTGTGCAGCTTCACTCCTGAAGTCGATGAGACCACGAACCCACCGGAAGGAAGAAATTCCGGACACATCTGAACATCTGAAGGAACAAACTCTGGACACACCATCTTTAAGAACTGTACCACTCACTGCGAGGGTCCGCGGCTTCATTTTTGAAGTCAGGGAGACCAATAATCCACCTCCCGAGGCAGCACCAGAGTTTCGTGACCTCTGACGAAATTCCAGAGAGAGATAAGACCTCCAAACTGGCACACAGTGGAACAGAGGGCTCCCCAGATGCCTTTAGATTGTTAACATATCACTATAATCCCAACGTTTCCTCCCAAAAAGAAAATCTCTGCCATTTTACCTGGGTTGTATGAGGATATATGTTCATGAATTGAGTCTGTATGTCTGGAGTGCCGCCCTGCACATATTATCATCCCTCTCCCACCCCATACCCAGTGCTTAAAGACCTTATGCCTTCTGTTGTTTGGTAGAGGGTGTAGTTAGAGCTCACCTTCTTCATTCCTGGTCAGGAATAAAACCTACTTACTTTGTTCCCAATTGGGTGATCTTTCTTTGCAACTAATAGAAAGTAAGGAAAGAACTCAAGTTACCAGTGACAATAGCAGTTTCCCAAAGGTAAAATGGGAATCTTGTTATTAAGATTGAAAACGCACTTATAGGTTAAATTGTGTGTGTGTGTTGCACGGGGTTTTTTTGTTTTGTTTTGTTTTTTGTTTTTTTTAATTTCATGGAGTCCTAGAGTTAAAAGGGAATTCCAATGTCATCAAGTCTTTATTGAACATATGTGAGGTTCTACTCATTGTGCTATGCTGGTAAACAGAATAACAACCTGCCAAAGGTGTTCACATCCTAATCCCAGAGGCTGTGAATATATTATATTAAATGGCAAGGGGTAATTAATGTTGCAAGTGGAAATAAGGTTGATAATTCACTGACCTTAAACAAAAAGATTGTCCTGGATTATCTGGATGAGACCAGTGTACACAGGGCCCTTTAAATGTGGAAGAAGGAGGTAGAAGGCCAGAGCCTGAGAGAGATTTGAAGATTTTACACTCCTGGCTTTCAAGTTGGAGAAAGAGGTCATCAGTCAATGAATACAGACAGGTGGCAGCTGACGACCGTAAAAGGCAAGGAAACAGATTCTCTCATGGAACCTCCGGAAGAAATGCAGCTCTGCTGACAACTGGATTTTAGCCAACTAAGGCCCATTTTGGACTTCTGACCTCCAGAAATGTAAGATAATAAATTTGTGTTGTTTTAAACCACTAATTTTATGGTGATTTGTTAGAGCAGCAAAACAAACTGATGCAACTAGGTTCATTTATGTGCATTTGCTTTCTGATTTGATCTTTACTATGAGTCAGGGATTTATCTCCATTTTATAGACAAGAAAGTTGAAGCTCAGAGAAGCTAAATGATGTGCCCAAGACCATATGGCTAGTCAGTGACAGAGTAGAATTCAAAACCTAAGTCTGTCTCACTTGGATTCCAAGATTGTTCCTACATCCTGTGATGTATGTCAGTGGCTGACTCACTCCAGAGTCCGCTCACTAGTCCCAAAGAAAATAAAATTAAAATCGAAAATGAAGAGAGAAATGAGAAGAGGAGAGGAAAGGAGAGATAGAAGTGCACTGCAGATGCTGTGGGCAAGCATTTTATAAAGCTTTTGTTTTAGGTATGTTTTAGATGGATGTCTGTGCATGATGTAAAATTTGTGTCTTATTGTAGTTTGAAGTAAAAAATCTCTAACACACACTGAGGTACGACATATCCACTGGAGAGAAAGGGAAAATATGATACAATTTCTTTCTTCAAGAATATTCACAATCTGAAGAGAAACATAAGCAAATCACTGGAAAGCAATTCAGTATGGCTAGGTCAGTGACAATGTGCCAGCAAGTCACAGTCAGTGGACAGGCTCACAGCATCCTGATTGCCGACTGAAGGTCCATGGGGGCCCGTCAAAAACTCACAAACATGCACAGCACAGGATTTATTACTTCACCACAAAACAACTTCTCATCTGGAGCCTGCAGTTGTTGTTAACAGCATCATTTCCACTTGTTTGTTCAAAATAGAAACAACATAATATTACGTTCCATTCATCTCTTCTTTCACCAAGACCAGTAGCTTCTGCCTCCTAAATCCCTAAATCATCTTTTTCCTTCCAATTATTGCCACAGCCTTGAGACGACTCCCCACCCCCACACACACATTCATTCATCCGGGCAACTGCAACATCCTTCCAGGCATCCTCCCTGACCCCAGTATCTCCTACTCCAGTCCACGCTGCAGTCTACAGCCACAGATGTGATGTCTGGTGTCTCTCCCCTCCTTGCAGCCCTTCCTGGCTTCTCCCTTGCAGGTTGTGTAAGTTCAACACTAAAACCCCAGAAATCCTAATTTCCAGCCGCCTCCCATTATACACAGTCTCCACCACCTTCCTCCACTAAACTGCTTGAAATTTCCTGCATGGACCATTCATTTTTATTCCTTGCAAACTTTGCATATACTGCTTTCTCTCCTTGGAATGGTACACTTCCCACTTTCCATCTAGGAAACCCTCCATCTAGCAAAGATAGAAATGTAACTTTCCTGACTCCCTTAGGCAAAAAAAATAAAAAATAAAATTGTGTCCCCTGATCTCTCGTATTTCTTTTACAACACTAATCCAAATGTATCCTATTTCCTTTTCCAGTGGTTCCAGGACAATAGTCACATCACAGCTATATTTTTACTCCAATACCTAATCCAGGCATGAGGGCAAGATGGGTGTTTCTAAAGAATAAGTAGCTGATCATTGGGAGGCCAACTCTGAAAGGCCAGGCCTTGATCTCCATCTGCCTCATCAGCGTTTCCTTCTGGAGGTCTCCCATGCACCACAATCTAACTTGTCCGGAGGTGGACTCTTAGTTCTCCTTATACACCTGATCCTTGTCAAGAGGGCTGCACCTTAGTAAATGCAACCACTTGAGCCAGAAATTTGGTCAAACTCCCAAACACTCTCATCAGCCCAGTTCAAGCCATCATTCATCTTACCTCCCACACAGATTTGCCTTCATTTTCAGCTTCACCACCTTAGCCCAGCCACTGTCATCACCTGACTGTGCTGCTGCAATGGCTTTTTCGCTGTTCCCACCACCTCCCCATTTGCGCAGCCGCACTCTAATCCATTCTGCATGGAGCAGCCAGTGAGAGAGAAAAAGACAGAGAGATCCAATCATGTCACTCCCCTACTTAAAACCTTTCAGTGACTCTAAACCTCAAGATAAAGTCCATTTTTTATTTTTAATTTGTTTTTTATGACACAACAAAGCCCTGTTCAGCCTGACTCCTGCCTAATTCTCCAGGAACTCCTTGCTTGTCCACCACATAGCTTTTCTCATGACTCTCTAAGCACTTTCCACCTGGGGGCCCTCCTGAAGCTTCCCTCTACCTAGAACATGAATGATGACCAGGGGCAATCCTATCACAGAGGTCGCCATTCTTGCCTAAGCTTAACTGACACTTCCCCTCAAAGCACCATGTAATTTTCCTTTTTGACACTGAGCAAATTTTCCATTTTACATTTTATTTACAAGCATGTTGAGTGAATGTCTCTGTACTAGACTCTAAGCTTGTTAAAGGCAGGGACCCTGTCTGTCTATCTAGTTCCTTCCTACCTCGCCAGCTACTAGCCTGTCACACTGTAATTATGGGCTCACCAAACTTTGGATCGATGGAGGAATTTAATTAGTGATGTTGATTATTCGATGGAGGAATTTAATTAGTGATGTTGATTATTCTGCAGAGCATCAGTCTCCCAGAAAAATACCCGAGGCCCTAGTTGGGGCCAGAGGGGAGCAGGGCAGGTAGATTTGAGCCTCAATGCCTTGCTTTGTCCAAAGAAGCTCTGCATGGGTCTTATTTAGATGCTGGGTCTCCGCAGAAAAGTTTATTTTGAAAATAAACATTCTACTTATAAAATGTGTACAAATAAATATAAAAAAAGGGAACCCAGAGGAAAGAGGTTGATTACAAAGGGACAGCATGAGGGAGTTTGCTGGATGGGTAGTAGTATTTTGCATCTCGATTGTGGTGGTGGTTACATGACTATCCACTTGTCAAAATTCAAACAATGTGCTGAATTTTACAGTATGTAATCTTTTTAAAGCAAATGAAAGCAGGAAAGACTTCATTGCCTTTGGAAGTTGTTTCCAGGCTCATAAGATTGAAGTAATTTTATATCATAACCAAAAAACTTATGCCATAACCAACACAGAACTTAGGACTCTGAAATTCGATTTTCTGTACATGTCCAAATTCAAGGCTAGCCTGAATGTAAGGCATGCAGCCATTTTCCCAATGAGAATATTAAAGAACCTGTGTCTGACTCACTTCCATATATCAACTTTTAAACTAGATAAAATTGCTAAATAGCTATATGATTTATTTCATTAAATTAGTTATATATAAACATTTAATGTCACTTATTGTATACAGTAACATATTGATTTAGAAATGTGGCTTTTTCTCCCTCACGTCTTATGAAACAGCTTTCTTGAAACTCTTTATACACACTGCTGACAACAGAATGCCTGCTGTCACCAGAGCTGTATTTCGAGTCACACAACACAAAACACAACCCTTCAAAACACATCCCTTCAAAACACATCATCTTCACTCCCTTCACGGTTATTTGAAGTATAGCATTTTCTGAATCCATGTGATGTGGTTGAAGCAATTTTTATTTCTCTCATAGTTACATTCATGATCTCCACAGAGCAAGGCTTCTCAATGCAGCACACATTTGGACTGAATAATTCTTTGTCGTGGGGGCTGTCCTGTGCATTGTAAGATGTTCAGCAGCATCTGTGGCCTCCACCCACTGGATGCCAGGAGCACTCCCTCAGTCATGACTTTATAAAAAGTGTCTCCAAAAGTTTCCAAACGTCCACTGGTGATGACGCAAAATCACCCCTAGATAAGAACCGCTGCCGTAATCTCTTACGGTATTGCTATATTGCATATTAAAATTATTTATTTATAACAACACCAGTATTTTGAATTGTGAGGTCAGACACAGAGAAACCACCATTAAAATTTTATACAGTTCCTTTACCTCATCTTTTACTGATTCTATTATTTGAATCTACAATGCATTCACTGTAGCATCACTTAAAGTATTTTCAAGTTTACATGTCTTCCCCAAACCGAGATTCGTATTTCTGGTGTAGAAACTCAAATACAGGAAAATTCCTGCTCTTGTGAGTGCTAATTCTCGGGGAAACCTCACCCAAGATTCAGGTACACAGTGTAACCCCGCCGAATCTCACCCACAACATTTTCACAGGTGAGTATTTGGTCTTTGCTTGAATACTGCAACTAACAGAGGGCTCACTACCTTACCTAGTACTTTTGATGGAAAAGTTTCTCCTCCTTTTAATAAGCTCAGCTCTCCCTGACAAAAACTCTTAGAGGTCAGGCCTAGTTCCTTACAAAATCTGCTCCTTCACAACCAAACAGCATTTTAAATGTCTTAGTGTGTCTGGAGTTGGTTTCTTCCAGTGGGTTTGTGCTCTGACTGACTTGAGAATGAAGTCACAGACCTTCCTGGTGAGCATTACAGCTTTTAAAGGTGGCATGGACCTAAAAGTGGGCAGCAGCAAGATTTATTGTGAAGAGCGATCCACAGCGTGGAAGGGGACTTAAGCGGGTTGCTGCCGCTGGCTGGGGTGCCCAGCTTGTATTCTTTTATTTGTCCTTGCCTATGTTTTGCTGATTGGTCCATTTTACAGAATGTTGATTGGTCTATTTTGCAGTGTGCTGATTGGTCCATTTTACAGGGTGCTGATTGGTCCATTTTACAAACTTCTTGCTAACTACAGAGCACTGATTGGTGCGTTTTTATAGAGCAGTGATTGGTGGGTTTTTACAGAGCACTGATTGGTGCATTTTACAAACCTCTAGCTAGCTACAGAGTGCCGATTGGTGCATTTTTACAGAGCACTAATAGGTGCATTTTACAAACCTCTAGCTAGCTACAGAAAAGTTCTCCAAGTCCCAACTTGACACAGAAGTCCAGCTGGCTTTGCCTCTCATTAGGACAAGACAACCACTACATTCCCACTTCAGTCATTTCGTTTCCAGGCTACAGATTCCCCTGGCTCATAAGACATGGTTTTTCAGCATTGCTTCATCCTAGGCCTTACTAATGGCCTTTTAGAAAGTGTGGCTTAGGATCAACCCTTTGCAAGTCTGTTCAAGATTGAAAGAAGGGACCTCTGACCATCGTAGCTCTGTGCAGGCTAGAACTACTCAGCCTTTTTAATGGAAGGTTCATACCATTTTATAATTTCGTGCTTAAGAACTGCAAAAATTTACATAAACTGCACATAAATAGTAATTTTGTCTTTCATTAGGTAAATTAAAGAACAATGGTAAATGCTGCTCTGAACAATTTTGCCCAGGCAGGAGAAATGCTTTTAGTGAAATGAAAAGGTGATGGGAGACAGTGACCATGTAATACCTATTAATAGAAACCTCTCTTCCTTCTATAAACAGAAGGAAAAATAGAGATAGAAAGGCAGAGAGACAGAGACAAATATGGAGAGACGAAGAGAAATACTAAGAGAGAGCAAGAGATTACAAGATGGAGAGAAACACTCCAGCATCTTATTAGGTTTTTTTTTGCTTTGTTTTGGTTTTGGTTTTGGTTTTGGTTTTTTTTTGGTATCATCTATTTAGGCTTTAGCTAGTGTTCCATTATGACTCTTGGATTCTTTATTTGTGTGAAATAACTACAAACCAGTCCTGCTCCACTGGTTTTTGAAGAAAAGTCACACTGTTTTGAGAGTCAGATGCAATGATACTCAGTATCCTTCAATTACAGAACAGAGAAAAAAGCTTAATTTCTGCTCAATCTTAGGGAATAGATATTCAAGGTTTATTTCCCATAATACTTTATCCCAGATAGTACAGAATTATATTATTTGAGGTTAAAGCCACCCCATAAGAGGATTAGTAACACAGAAGAGCAGGTGCATTTTGTAATGATTCCCACCTCTGAGCTGAATACAATGAGTGACTTCAATTTTCTATCTGGTCTTCTGATTTTCATTTTCCCAAGACATTAAGGCACCCAATAAAAGTGGACCGACTAATAGCCCTTGATAAGGATGCTTTGAAGAGGCTGTTGCTAGCTGGTCTTGGCAACACTGAGAAATAGGTTACATGTGTTTTTTAAGGACCTTTCCTACCACCACTAATCTCTGTTTTTCAGGAAATCAACCAGTGCTCTCCAGTTGCTGCCCAAGTGATGTAGCAATAGCCCTTGTCCTCCGAGCCTTGCCAGTCTCCTTTCCCCTTGAAGATTCACCTGGTTTGTGGTCCAGTTCCTCCAGCCCAGCTACACAACTGGATGACAGTTGTGTTTATGCCAGCCAACAGCAAGGTGTCCCCAGGTTAACATACAGCTCCACTTTAGGTACCTCAACTCAAAAGAATGAGATACAGAGGCAGTCCAGATAGGTAGGCAGGCCCACAAAGTAGAGCATTTTGACAATGCCCTCTACCTTATTCCAGGTAGGTGACCCTTTGCTCTGTGGCTGGGAAGCCCAGGGTGAGGACTTTTGTCTGTTTCCTTTTGTTTTGGTTTTGGTTATGGATCTTTCTGCCTCTCTCTTTTTTTAACAATTCACTAGCCCTTTAAGGATCTTATTACCTTGGCTATTCTGTCAAGTGTTTAAATTATCGACCACCTCACCTGAACTGGTAGATAAGCCTAATGCTCACATCTGCAGCGGCAGGCAAGGGACGGAGGCTTAGAACCACCTAATCTGACCATCAGAGTTTTAATTTCCTCCACCAGGCAGAAAATAAGAAAATGAAACAGTGAGCAATACACGTGCAGCCCATAAACAGCCACCCTTCCTGCTCCCAAGCGGAGATCCAATACCAATTTAGTCTTATCTGTCTAGAAAATCATTATTTGAAGACTTGAAAAGGTCAAGAGAGTTCCAGTTTTCACTTCTTATACTTTCATCTGCAGCACAAAGAGAAGGAGGAATCTGACAAGCGTGGGGCTAATTTGGTTCACTCAAACACCCACAGGGAAAAATATTGAGATTGTCTCTACAAGGATCAAATGGAATCCATAATTCATGGCACATTCTGTCCCTCTCAGTGCTGGCAAAACATTAGCCTTCAAGATAAAATAGGAGGCTGGGCGCAGTGGCTCATGTCTGTAATCCCAGCATTTTGGGAGGCCGAGGCAGGTGGATCACCTGAGGTCAGGATTGTGAGACCAGCCTGGCCAACACGGTGAAACCCCATCTCTACTAAAATATATATATATATACAAAAATTAGCCAGGCGTGATGTGTGCGCCTGTAGCCCCAGCTACTTGGGAGACTGAGGAGGGAGAATCAGGAGAACCCAGGAGGCAGAGGTTGCAGTGAGCCAAGATCATGCCATTGCACTCCAGTCTGGGTGACAGTGAGACACCGTCTCAAGGAAGAAAAAAAAAAAAAAAGAAAAGAAATAGTGGGGTCTGCATGGATGGGAGTATAAAATGTGTCAATCCAGCTGGGCCTTTTATTCATTCAGTCATACTAAGAACAGTTCTTGAGCACTTACTGTGTATCAGGCATTGCAAGTCGCTGCCCTCAAGGGGCTGACAGCCTAGGGAGAGTCAGATAAGAAAACCAAGGCTTATGGAATTGACCAAGTTTTAAAGCAATAAGACAAAACAGTAGTGACGATGGAGGGAATGCCTTACTAGAAGGGATTGTACTAGGGGAGCCACTGAGTTATAAAGCAGCAAAAAACTTAGAGAACTTAGCCTCTTTCTCAGCGGGTGCAGCAGGAAAAACGGTGTAACACTGAGAGCTCTGGCAGGAAATGGACTGTGTCAACTATTATCATAGACATCTAACATTGGCAGGGCATTCCAAGTGGTCTTCAAACATCCAAAGCTTAAGGTCCAATTATAAAAGCTGACACATATGTAGCAATTAGGGTTAGTCAAGGGGCCATTCAGTGGTCCTGACTCCTACTCAAAAAGTGGAGTTCAATGCAGACCAGTAAAATCAGAGAATGAAATCAGAAGTGTAAGCACTGGGCTTAGAGGATTGCATTTAAAAGAAAGATGAGGCCGGGCGCGGTGGCTCAAGCCTGTAATCCCAGCACTTTGGGAGGCCGAGACGGGTGGATCACGAGGTCAGAAGATCGAGACCATCCTGGCGAACATGGTGAAACCCCGTCTCTACTAAAAAATACAAAAAATTAGCCGGGCGAGATGGCGGGCGCCTGTAGTCCCAGTTACTTGGGAGGCTGAGGCAGGAGAATGGCGTAAACCCGGGAGGCGGAGCTTGCAGTGAGCTGAGATCCGGCCACTGCACTCCAGCCCGGGCGACAGAGCGAGACTCCGTCTCACAAAAAAAAAAAAAAAAAAAAAAAAAGAAAGATGAAGGTGAGAGGGCATGCAAGGCAGAGGGAAGAGCATGAGCATGAGAAAAAACACAGAGAGGGAAATGAGCAAGACAATTAACAAAGACCTATTGCACTGCAACGAATGGCCTTTGCTGGCAGATGGTGGGCATTCATATTATAAAGGTCTAAAATGAATGCCCATAAGGGCTAATATAAAAGCAAAATTAGAGTGCTGACATTCAACTGGATGGTGGAGAGTTTTGACAACTCTTTCCTCCCCTTCCTTTCCTATCTAACCTAGAGATGTTTCATCTTCCCTCCTGTTCTTCAAGGAAAACATTTTTGTGATAGAGAATATCCTCAACTCCTTGTCTTAGAAAGAGGTCTCTTTGCAGGGTTGGTTACGGGGTCTGAGATGAAAGGTATAGATTAGAGGAAAAATAAAACTGCCCACTGTTATCCTCATTTTATAGATGAGGAAGCAGATGCCCAGAGAGTAACCAGGCCAAGACCATATGCCTATCCTTGATAGACTGAAAGGGGGCATTGCTTAAAGCCCCAAGGGTGCATGTAGTCAGGAACAGACTGGAAATATGTAAAGAAAAGCAGGTGGCTGAAGTCTGAACTTCACAGAAAAGCACAGCCTGACAGCAAGAGAAAAAAGAGGAGGTAGTGAGTTACCTGAGAAGAGAACTAAGAAAATGATGGCAGGATGTTTAATCATTTTTTTTTAATTTTCTGTACCTTATGATGTTTTTATGTCTTAAAAATCTTGTGCACTGAAGAGACCGTCCCTTGCAAGGCTAGCCAGTTCTTAGAGATAACAAAGAGATTGGCAAGGACACGCCAATCATATGTAAACTACCCAATCCAGAGCCCTTATTCCAAAGCACCTACTCTAATTCTACACTCCAAGAGGCAATATTCTACTGCTGTGATCATCCCAGGGCCAGGTATAAGACAGCCGAGGACAACTCCTATGCCCCAGAGCCCACTGGAATTATTCAAATTAGCCAATCCTAAACTGTTCCCCCTTCCTGCCTTGCCTTTCCCATGGAATCCATGATGGTTTCATGGTTTTCCATAGAAACCATGCTTCTGCCTTACTCCTGACCAAGCCTGGCGCTTCCACATGTGGCCTTGCATGACATAGGGTGCCCCTTTTTCTCGGAAAATGAAAGTAATAAAAATTCTCCTTCCATTGTCCTCTCTGTGTTGTGACTCAGTCACACGGATAAATTAAGACCCAGACACGGATCATGGCCTCGGTTAACATTTAATCTTGAAATGGAAATTTACCTCCAAATTGTCCTCTCTGATAAAAGATTATAGGTAATCTCCTAGATCTGAACAGCCCAGACAAAATGAAATGGAATCGGTGTACCATTTCTTGAAACTAATAATGTATTCCTAATCAATTATAGACTTTTAAATAACAACATTAATAAAGCATCTAAAAAGTTTATATACTGCCACAGTTTCTTCATTAAAGCAAGTTCCAAAGACTCAAAACATAACAATAAGCATGATAAATAAACCTCTGTGGAATAACTCCAGCTCGAAAGAAATCAAATATGATAAATGGTAGATGCAGGGGAAATGTCTGTTGCCAGAAATAAAAAGAGAAATTAACACACCTAACATAATTCCCAAAACCAGAAAGCAGTTTTGAATGGTTATTAAACTGGATGCAATCACCAGCACATGTGAAAGGTGTTGCCTTGAAAAACAGGAGGGACCCAGCTTCCCTGGGCAGAAGAATAAAAGTAGAGAATGGGTGGCTCTACAGAGATACCGTGAAGCTGCATGGTGGACCACCCACCAGGTGTTCTTCCCTTCTTCCCTAGAAAAGGGACCCCTGACATTTTAGATGGGCATAGGTCATCTAGCCAATCAGAGAGCACTGCATTCTCCAGACTCAGTAAAGCCATGAGACTAACTCTTAAGTGAAGTAAAAGGTCATGTGTTGTATGTGGTTTCTGGGGTGTGTCCTCAAAGAGAGAGACCTGTTTTCTCCCTTTTCTGCACCCTACTACCTAAAATGTGAACATGATAGTGGGCTCTCAAGCAGTCACTGTGAATCCTTACGATAAAGACAACACCCGCCGGGCACAGTGACTCACACCTGTAATCCCAGCACTTTGGGAGGCCGAGGCGGGTGGATCACCTGAGGTCGGGAGTTCGAGACCAGCCTGACCAACATGGAGAAACCCCATCTCTACTAAAAATACAAAATTAGCTGGGCCTGGTGGCACATGCCTATAATCCCAGCTACTAGGGAGGCTGAGGCCGGAGAAGTGCTTGAACCTGGGAGGCAGAGGTTGCGGTGAGCCGAGATCGTGCCATTGCACTCCAGCCTGGGCAACAAGAGTGAAACTCCACCTCAAAAAAAAAAAAAAAAGAGACAGCACCCAAGGTACAGGAGAGCATTGAGCTGGAAAGTGTCTGAATTTCTGAGGATCCTTGAGCCAACATAGAGCCCTAGACTTCCCTCTTCCTAACTATACGTAAGAGAAAAAAAGACTTTACCCTGTTTGAATGACCTACATTTGGAGTAAGTTTTCAAACAACTGTAATGATAAGAGAATTATTTAAGAGAGCTCACCTCGAAAGACCTAAAGTAAAGCCAAAGATAAAATTATAAGCTGGGATAAGATGATGAAGAACAGATGAGATGAGGGCTTAACTGTGGCATAGTGAGTATGAAGGCGACATAACAGAGAATCAACAGATGGAATAAAACTCAAAGGAGTCTCCTGCAGAAGTGAGGACCCAGTTGAGAAAGGAGAGCATGGATACTTACTACACTCTGACGGTCTCATCTTAGTTCGCCACTACAGCACACTTAAAAATAGACAATGGAAATAAGTATTGGAAATAGAATGCAGACATTGGGGCATTGTGTATGGTTAGGGATTGTCAACACAGGTGAAATTCAAAGAGTTAGGAGAGTAAGAAAACTTTGGATACTGGTAAAGGCAGGACATAGACAGCTAAGGGTTTCTGGATTTAAAAAAAAAAAATCCAAACCAAGATAAAATTAAAGAGAATAGGGAAAAACTAAGGTTCAGAGTCCTAATGAAGGTAAAATCAGATTCAGAAGAAAGAGGAAGATGAGGGTACCAGTAGGTGCTTGTTAAGGTTATAAGCTTTCATGGTCAGACAGACACAAATCGGAACACCAGATTTTCCATTTACTAGTTGGGTTACCTTACAAAAGTCATTTAGCTTTTCTGAGTCTCTATTTCATCATATGTAAAATATGAATGAGAATACCTATATTGTAGGATTAGCCCTTGACCTTAGCATCATGCCTGGAAAATAATAATAGCTTGAATAAATAACAGCTATTGCTATAAAGTAAGGAGGCCATATTTAGGGAGAAGGAGCTCAGAGCTTGAGACGGGAGGTGGTGAACAGCAGGGGAGAGTAGAGGACAGAGGACAAAGAAGTCATACAGTCAGAACCATGTCTGGAAATTTCAACTTTTTTCACCCCAGCATTTAAAACATGCTAAAGTGTTGGTTTTCAAACTGGGTTCCCTATAACCCTATGATTGCTCAGAAGTGCCTCAAGGGATCCCCTTAGAGGAGAAGAAGGAGAGAAGGTCATACAGACAAGACTCCTGCCCTCCTCACCTACTTCAACCAGAGCAGGTTTCTTTTTATAATTTCATATGTTTTATATCTTGGAGTTCAGCATAAATTTTCACTCAGAAAGGTTTCTAGTGCAAAAAGAAAGAAGAAAGAAAATAAAAAGAAAGAGAGAGATAGAAAGAAAGTAAAAGAGAGAGAGAGAAAGAAAGAGAGAGAAAGGGAGAAGAAGAAAGAGAAAGAAAGAAAGAAAGAGAGAGAGAGAGAAAGAAAGAAGAAAGAAAGAAAGAGAGAGAGAGAAAGAAAGAAAGAAAGAAAGAAAGAAAGAAAAAGAAAGAAAGAAAGAAAGAAAGAAAGAAAGAAAGAAGGAGGGGAGGGAGGGAGGAGGGAGGGAGGGAGGAGGGAGGAAGGAAGGAAGGAAGGAAGAAGGAAGAAAAGGAAGGAAAGGAAGGAAGGAAGGAAGGAAGGAGAGGAAAAGAGAAAGAAAGAGAGAGAGAAATAGAGAGAGAAAGAAAGAAAGAAAAGGAAGGTAGAAAAGAAAGAAGTAGTAGTAGTAATAGAAGCAGAAGTAGTGGTGAAATAGTAGTGAACAGCCCCCAAAACCAAGGCAATTTCATTTAGTGGTACATTCACTGGAACACTAATGTGTCCCAGTGAAAATAGGCCGATCCTAGGAAGAAACAGACAATATATTCAAAGGGGTGATTGAGAACTATTTTCAGGATGAGAACAGAGTTAATAGAAACCAAGAAGAAATGGTGAAGCACCCCAAGGCTGGCAATAATGGGGAGCCCTTACCACTCCTACAACTGATGAGGCAATTAGAGAGTTGTGGGCCTGGCTTAGCAGTAGGGAAAGGCTTCCTACAGGACTTCTGGCCTTCAATGACTGAATGCTGCCACAGCTAGCCTATTGACCACCAGGGAGGAATCCAGGGGAGCCCAGTTGAGGCAGTCCATAGAGGTCAGCCTTCCAGGACATAGAGCAAGCTGGGAACGGTAGAAAGTGAATTCGGAGAGGCAAACAGAATACTCACAACAGTGGATTTTCATTCCTTCTGCTAAGATCCCACTCTCCTTCATGCCCCATGCCAGGGTGCATTGCTGGCATTCCCCATGAAGAATTCTCAGTGTCTGGTGTCTGGGCAGGTGAATAGAAATAAGGACCCTCCACTCAATGCTTCCCTGATTCCCTGAATACTCACTGTGTTACTTTCTATGGCTGTGTAACAAATTACCCGGAACTTAGTGGCTTGAAACAGCAAACATTTATAATCTCACAGTTTCTGTGGGTCAGGAATTTGAGAATAGCTGGGTAGTTCCGGGTCAGAGTCTCCTATGAGGTTGTCATCAGATTATCAGGCAAAACTGTAGTCATCTGAAGTCATCCACTTCTAAAGTGGATCATTCACATGGCTATTGGCACGAGGTCATGATTCCCTGCCACATGGGCCTCTCTCCATAAAGCTGCTTGAGTGTCCCCATGACACGTGTTGGCACATGCCTCCAAGGGAACAATCCATGAGAGGAGAGAGAGAGAGACTGAGAGAGAAAGGAAGAAGTTTTTTGTTTGTTTGTTTGTTTGTTTGTTTGGGTTTTTCTTGACATGAAGTCTCACTCTGTCACCCAGGCTGGAGTGCAATGGTGCAATCTTGGCTCACTGCAACCTCCGCCTCCCGGGTTCAAGAAATTCTCCTGCCTCAGCCTTCCAAGTAGCTGGGATTATAGGCACCTGCCACCACGCCCAGCTGATTTTTGTATTTTTAGTAAAGACAGGGTTTCACCATGTTTTCCAGGCTGGTCTCGAACTCCTGACCTCAGGCGATCCACCTGCCTCGGCCTCCCAAAGTGCTGGGATTACAGGTGTGAGCCACCACGCCCAGCCTCACAATGCCTTTCATGACCTAGGCCCTGAATTTTTACACCAATATGATCACTCCTCCATTATTCTAGTCTTTATAAACAAGTCACCAAGGCTAGCCCACATTTGGGGCAGAGGAGGGAAGATTGAAGCTAAGCTCCACCTCTTGAAGGAAGAATAATTAAAGAATTTATCAACATGTTTTTAAACCACCATGCCCACATCTACCTGTATCCATCAGCTTTAATACACTACTTCCTGCTATTCCTACCTGCTGGGGACCACGCTATACACACACCTTCTGCATGGATGGGAGGGAGGCAGAATTTCACTGCAGAGGTGCTAGAGTCCACCCACAGAGACTCTGCAAAGAGAAAGGGGATACAAAAGTTGCAAGGAAAAAAAGCCAATTGCACAACCATTTTCCCTTGCTGATTAAAAATAATTATAATACAAAGTAGATTTTACATCTGCCACTCCCTCTTCTCAAAAATAAATAAATAAAGCATAAGTGTGATAGCTGAACAGCAACACATGACATGTTGAAAATGATTGTGCTAAGTTCAGACAACTTTTGAGTTGGAGCCAAGAACAGCACAATAAACTCTACACATTTAGGGCAGATTTGTTTGTTTGTTCATACAATTGTTTGTTGCAGAAGGTAAGGGAGCAAGAAAAGTCATATCCTATAAAGATAAAACAATATGTTGGAAATAAAATGTCAGAGCCTTTTGTGCAATAAAGAGATTTAGAGCTATTGATAAACACCAAAGTTTAAAACATTTCCAAACAGACACATATTTGGTATATGTTTTTAAATCTCACATTATTTGCAGTTACAACTGAACTATTGCTAACATTCCCAAGCACTAAGAAATTGATTCACACACATTTACTTACAGCTTCTGGTGGTTTATGAGTTTCTGGTAAATACAATGTCTGCCTTTTCCCCAACTAGTACACATTCATTTGCCAGCCTAAGATAAAGATAATCACAGACTTCATTCTTTCCTGGTGACAGATGTATAAAACAGAAGCTGCACAAACAACGATGTGATCCGTGCACTTGTCAGCGTCTGAGTTCCTTCCATATGCTCACGGATTGCTTGGTGTGGTACATAAACAGTTCGGATTATACTTAGGTAGAATCTCAATGCCATTGCAGTGGGATCACATCTGAGCGACCTTGACAGGTCATTTTTTCCACATCCCATCTACGATAATAACGGTATGACCCCCACATAAGTTATTGTTAAAAGCCCAAAAAGAAAGAGACCCTCCACCTTCTTTAAGTAAATCTTTTCTTTAAAAACAAACAAACAAAAAAAACTACACAACCTACACAATGAGATTCTTCTTTTTGGTATCTTGGAAACTGTTTCCAGGACTGCTGGTGTTCACCCTTTTAGCTTCAGTAAACGCTTTGTTAATGTGAGTAGTCATATCCTAATTTGCCTTTGTGGTCTATTTAGATTTCTGCTTGTCGTATTTCATTAAGTAGAGCCCACTTACAATTTGAAACATTCAGCTGTCGTGTCAAGAGTGTCCAGAAGCTGGTGGACAATTCACCGACAGAACTCAGAAGAAGTAAGTATTAGCTTCATATTTCATCATGACTGCCTCCCTGATGACAAGAAAGTCATTGTGCAGCTCTGTGTCTCCCTTTCACTGTCACATGCAAATGCAGAGGCTGGTCTTCGGTTTCTCCTTTATAGATGTCTAAACACGGATAGTTAAAAATAGGCCAAAGCTATAAAGGGTACATTAACGATTTCTGTGCATTCCCTTCCTCTTCACTTCAGTGTGTTTTCCAAAAGCCAGCACCTGCATATCTTCTTCGTAAGATGCCCTTGACCTGCTAAAGAGTCCGTCCCTGGGAGTTTATATCCCACACCCTCCACCCCATGATGCAACCATTAGCCAACAACTGTCAAGTGAGGGAGAAGGGGAGCCTAATTTATTTTCCTCCATGTGAGAAAACACTGAAGTGTGGTTTACATTCCACGATGTAGGATCACACTGAAGACCTAGCCTGAGACCACACCACAACTTGACTTCCTTCCTTCCCTAGCCTAGTACCTCACTCCCTCCCTGGTCTTCCTGGGATGCTTTCTTCAATTGTGCACTTGCACATCAATCTCCATCTCTGGGTCTGTTTCTGAGGAACCTGAGCTAAGACAGAGCCAAATCCAGAAAAGTAACATCAATAATACTCTCAAAAGGAGTTTATGTCTTGGAGGTACCTTCAAGAGTTTCCAGGTAAGGACAAGACTCACTGTGGTTGAAGTCTGAAAGAATATAGTAGGTGAAGCCGGGCGCAGTGGTTTATGCCTGTAATCCCAGCACTGTGTAATCCCAGTCTGTAATGCCCAGCACAAGGCAGGCAGATCACAAGGTCAGGAGATCAAGACCATCCTGGCCAACATGGTGAAACCCCATCTCTACTAAAAATACAAAAATTAGCTGGGCATGGTGGTGCGTGCCTGTAATCCCAGCTACTCGGGAGGCTGAGGCAGGAAAAGCGCTTGAACCACGGAGTCTGAGGTTGCAGTGAGCTGAGATCGTGCCACCGCACTCCACCCCGGTGACAGAGCAAGACTCCATCTCAAAAAAAAAAAAAAGAATATGGTAGGTGAAACAGTTTAAAATTTCCTGAGTCATTAGGAATCTTTTGAAACCTTTTGTACCTCGACCCCTTGCCACTGTGCGCGATATCCAGATGGTTGAATTCAGAGAGGAGGGCAAGCGTTTGATATTTGTACCAGTCAGGGTGGGTGAGATTATGCTACATTGACAAGCAGCTTCCAGTGTTAATGATTTACAACAATAACAAAAAAAAGGTTTATTTCTCCATCACACTACACATGACTAGCATGGATGACCGAGGAGCTCTGTTATTGAGGTCACTCAGGGACCCAGGCTGAGAAAGGCACCATCTTGGCCTTTCTGTCTACATTTACCACCACTGGGGGAGGAGAATATGGTGAAGGGCATACTGGCCCTTGAAACTTCTGCCTGGGAGTGAACACATATCACTTCCATGCGTATTTGATTGGCTAAGGCAAGTCATATGGCCGTGACTAATGGAAAGCAATAGGGAAGTGAAGTTTTCTATGTTATTAGAAAGATGAGAATCAAAGTATTATATTTGTAAACTCTTCTCATGATTAATACAACAATCTCTTAAATATCATCCAGCAGGTCCCTGAGAAATTAAGTGTTGGCTACTTCTAAAAAGCAAACCAAACACATCTAATGACTTCAAACTAGCAGGCTTTCTATAGGACTTATTGTTATTCAACAAATGTTCAATAATATTTTCCCTAAATAAAAACTAAACCTGGGCCTGAAAGGCAGTGTAACATCATGGCACTAACTACATGCTCTGCAATTAGAGGGTCTGAATTGAAGTCCCAGATCCACCACTTACAAACAGCACTAACTCAAGTAAATTACCTTTATGATTCAATTTCATTATCTGAAAAATGGGGATAAAAAATATAATGTACCTTATAGAATTGACCAGATGATTATAATGAATAATACACATAAGCACCCAATAAATATTAGTTGTTATCTTTATAATTATTCCAAAGAAAATGAGTTGGAGTGCCAGCCCTCGGGAAGCTCACTCTATTATGAGGTGTGACTTTTTAACTCATTTAAGCTCAGTTTGAGGATCTGCTATGTGCAGAATACTAGACTGGACACTGTTGTACAAAAATAAATAAGGCATAATCCCTGCTTTTAAAGAGTGGACAATTGGTGGGTACAGCAAAAATATAAACAGATAATTTCAATATTCTTTGAGCAACTAGATGCAGTCTACCACAGGAATGCAAAAGCAGAACATTTAGCTAAATCCAAGGGTAAATAGGCAGCTTTTTGAAGGCACTGTTTTCCTGAGGTGCATTTTAAATTTGCAAAAATCAGTTATGCTTTACCTCAAGGTTAGTGAAGAAAGCTTTCAAGTCCTGACACTCCCAGAATGCCTTGCTGTCGCTGTCCGTGCTTGACAAGCACAGTCCCCTCCCCACTGCCCCCCTCCTTCATTCAGGAACTGCCGGTCAAAGCCCAGAAAGATATACAAAGGGCAAACATCTACCTGAAGGCAACCCTCAGCTACACTAATGAAATACTTGATTCTCCTCACAAAACAAATTGTGATCAACAGGCAAAATGTCTCAAAACAGCAACAGCCTTCATGTCGCAGGAGTTTTGTGAGAAATTCCACGCAGATCTATGACATTGCTTTAGCCATGCTTAGGGAGGGAGGGAGGGGAAGGTTTTTTATTATTCTTTTCCGTGAATCATCTGCTTTTAGGAACACGAATCCCACATTAAAATGAATATTGGCACCTTTAAGGTCCATGCACTTCTTATCCCTTAACCCAGAAAGACTAACTTCAGTTTTCCCAATGACTGCGATTCCACACAATCAGAGAAAGATCAATGGGCCGGACACCTCAAAGAGAAATAAGGCATACTTTTTCATATTGAAAAGAGAATGCACATATAATCTAAACATGAAGCCAGAGGGCCCTGTTTTTGTTTATCATCCACTTGAAAGAGATGGTTTCTATGGCAGCAGAAAACGTGAGGGTTTTTTCGAAGGAGCTATTGAATTGACAAAGATTCACTCATCCCATTAAAAGTCTTTCTCTTCTTTGATGATATGCCAGAACTGATGAATTTGGGGCAATTTATGCCGCGATGCTTGTTCTACAATGTTTGAGAAGATACATGCAAAGGGCTTTCACTTTCTTCTCTGTGAGTGGGTTTCTTACCAGACCGTGTGCCTATAGGTTTGTAGATCTCCATATGGAAAAAAAGGATAATAATTAATTAAGTTCATTAAATGATGAAACAGTGGGTGGACGTAAGTGAGAGCAAGGGAGGTGGAAATCTGCCAGTAATGCTTTCAAAGGACACAGTTTAAGAATTCCAGTCGGAAGACCTACTGATATGCTGATAAAACAAACAGCTGCATAAGCGATAATTATTCCTATAATTAAAAGAGGAAGCATTTAATCTATCTTTTCATTACATTTGCTTGTAGCCAGTGGACTCAGCATGCATCAGAGGCCAGAAACACTAGCTTCTTACTTTCAGATGTTAGGAACCAGTCTCTGTTTCAATAAGCAGGTGGTGATAGTCCTCAATTCTGTCCTGGGAGTATTGGGGCTCAGGTGGCATGGTCTCCACTCTAGGGGGAAAAGAAGTTTTCAAAAGGTGGGAGGTAATGCAGAAAGAAAAGAACATTCTTAGAAAAATAAATAACACTGACAAGAGAGGAGACTGTTCTATGTTATTGCCAACCCTGATCTCTCCTCCAAGCCAGAGCCACCTGTCAAACTGCTTCCTGCACAACTCAATTTGAGTATCCCTCGGGCAACTCAAACTCACCGCCAAACTGAACCTCTCAGACTTGATGCAGCACCAGCTTCTTGTCCTGTGCAATCAACCAAGACATGCATCGCCATCCATGTGGCCAAGAAACCAGAAACCAGGAAGTCATCCCAGACTCTGCACTCTGCCTTCTTCCTCCCCATCACCAATTTCCACACACCACACTGCACTCTCTCATGCCACAGTTTCCATTCCCACTGTCCCTGCCTCAGAGGATGCTCCTAGCCTTGTCCTTTGCTCATTTTCGTCCCTTTCCATCTATCTCCACACTGTTGCAGAGTGCCCTTTCCAAGCAAATGCGCACACATTTCAAGTCACACTCATAGCTTCTGGAATCCTTTAAAATCTCGAGCTGTGCAGTCAAGACCTATCATGGTCTGGTCTCTGCCTGGCTCTCCAACCTCACTTCTCAGCCACTACCTCTTGTATCTCTGTACAAGCATCACTCCTTCTCCACAGGAACTGCTTAACATTGCTTGGAACATGGAACACACTCTGCTGTTTCACAGTCCCTGCCTTCCCAAAGGCCACCTAACTGCCAGTGCCTGACGAGGCTGTGCTCACCTCTCAGGTGGTAGAGTGAGCTGTCCCAGAATCAAACACGTTTACACAGAACTGAAAAGTGGACTCATTGGACCTCTGAGACCACAAAACTGTGAACAATGGCCATACACACGGTTTTGTTCAGCTACTGCTCCTCTGGCACCTGTCATATTTCTCTTTGTAATAGTGGATTGAATTGAGTGAGGGGCCATCAAAAATCCTTGCTAGCAGAATAGCCGTGTGTCTAACATTTGTAGAGAAACTGCATACCAGGAACTTGGTTCCAATCTCATTTCAGTCTCACAGCAGCTTTGTGGGTGGGTATTACTCTTCCATTCACTGGATGAGAAAAGTGCGCTAAAATATGAAAAGGAAGTGACATTGGTCTCTTCTCCCTGGGGGCAGGGTCATCGTGCCCTAAAGACACAAATTCAACTCTAAACCAAGTCTTCTGCCTTTCCTTAAATTTCTAAAACTGAAGAACGGTCTCTGGCAGGCATGCACACACACGCATGCGCACACACACACACATTTCTTTGCAGCACAAAGAACACACATGTTTTATTTGAATAGGAAAATTCTGGGAACAACCTAGATGTGTATCAATAGAGGATGTACTAAGCCAGCTGTTAAAAAAAATGCATGATCCTCATGATCCTATCATGAAAAAATGATAGAGTTATGCAAGCATATTCAAGACATATTTTTAGCTAGAAGGGGAAGAAAAGGCAAGTTGCAGAACAATAAGCATAGAGTATGCTACCTTTGAGTAAAAAGAGGGGTAAAAGTAAGAATATATGATGGTATTTGCTTGTATATGCATAAAGAAAATAACAAATAACAACCGTGAATACCTGTAGGAGATTGAGATGAGAAATGGGTGCTTGAAAGACAGGAGTAAAGGGAACTTTTTCTACTTATTTGAATATTTTAAATATGAATGTATTGCCTATTCAAAATTAAATTTTTTAAAATAGTTCCCATTTGTGCACCCCTCTGCAGACTAAAAAGCTATTCCACACGTGTCAACTCATAGAATTCTCACAAGTCTGTTGTGGCTGATACATAAATGCAGATATCTTCTGGGAAAGGACTTCTGAAGGTCCCTGATGACCACCACAGGCACTTCCATACAGCCACAGGCAATGCCTGCTTGCCTGACCTTGTGGGGCTGCCCCTCAGCTCCTATTTCAACAAGACTGCCCGCAACGCTTGGTTTTGTTGGTGTCTCCTGGCCTGAGCAGGCAGCCCTTGTAGGCAGGGGCCTCTCAGGATGGCTCTAGCCCAACTATTCTCCACAGGGTCCAGATGGCTGGCTGCCCACTGGAGTCCTCTCTCCTTCCTTTGCTGCCAACGGTAGCTCCAAGCACCCTCTATCTTTGTCACTTTCACCCCAAATTCTAAGAGACCCCTCAGGTTCTCCTGAAGACTCTTCCATGTCCCCATTCTAGCAGCATCAAGGGGAGGGCTTATGACTTACTTCACTCTGGACACATCCAGAGGGGTTTCTTGAAGCTCTCCTCACATGACTTGTCAGGCAAAGGTAGGGATGCTGGGAAGGACCATATATCCATAAAAATGCTCATGACCCACAAATCCTTTCCTCCTTTGTGCTAGTATAAAGAAAAATGATGTCATTAGAACATCACTATCCTGCAGCCCCTAATAAATCAACAAATCTGGGCATTGAGAAACACCAGTACTGGCATCAAAAAAGAACAAAAACCAGACACTATGTGGCTCTTGGTGAAAGAACAGATGACCAGCTACAGTCTTGCCAAGGGGATTCAAGCTGAATCTGATCGAGCCTCTGGATCTATCTACCAATTTGCAGGAAATACAGAAAACAGAGGGACATGTTGAACTGTGCCTTGGATTTGCCATCAGCAAAATTCAAACTGTGGGATGTTCTACGGGTCAAAAAAGAGCCTTTCCATGGGTAAAGAAAAAGGGATGAAAAGAGACTTATAAATGAAAAGATATTTAAAAGACATGTCAAGTTTTTTATAGGGGTAAAACTAAAGAAACTATATTGTCTGGATACACACTGGATGATAAAGCCATAAAAATGCAAAGATGTGAGTACCATAAACTTAGACTATACTTGGAAGAAGGAAGGGGCCTGCATTTGGGATGGGATATATAAAGGGCTTCCAGGATGGTTAGCAAAGTTTTGTTTATTTCCGTGGATGGTGATTAAAAGGATGTTTGCTTTATAATAATTCACTAGGCTACCAGTTTTGATTTTCTGGATCTGTATTTTATTTTACAACACAACATGTATAGGAAAAGGAGAAAAGCAAAGAAAAATTATATGGGGAAAAAATATTCTACCTTTGTTGCAGGCAAAATAATGGACCCCAAAGATATCCACTTCCTAAATCCTAGAATCTGTGAATATATTCCTTATATGGCAAAAGAGATTCTGCAAATGGGATTAGGTAAAGCGTCTTGCAATGGGGATGTGATCCTGCCATGGGGAGGTGATCCGGTGATCCTGCCTTATCTGGGTGGATGCAGTGTAATCCCAAGGGTTTGTTTGTGACAGGATCTCCCTCTGTCGCCCAGGCTGGAGTTCAGTAGCACAATCTCAGCACACTGCAACCTCTGCCTCCTGGGTTCAAGCGATTCTCCTGCCTCATCCTCCCTAGTAGCAGGGATTACAGGTGCCCGCCACCGCACCCAGTTAATTTTTGTATTTTTAGTAGAGACGTGATCTCACCGTGGATAGTCACGAACTCCTGACTTCAGGAGATCTGCCCACCTCAGCCTTCTCAAGTACTGGGATTTCAGGTATGAACCACTGCACCTGGCCTCAAGGGTTCTTAAAAGTGAAAGTGGAAGGCAGGAAAGTCAATGTTGGAGAAACAGATGTGAAGACAAAAGCAGAGGATGGAGCAGTGCAGTGTCTGGCTTTGAAAGCAGAATCAGGACACAAGCCAAGGAAAGCAGGCAGCCTCTAAAAGCTGGAAAAGGCAAAGATTCTTCTAGGGTCCCCAGAAGAAATGCAGCCCTTGATTTTGGCCAAATGATACCTATTTTTAACTTCTGCCTTCTAGAACTGTAAGATAATAAATTTGTGTTGTTTTCAGCCACCAAGTGTGTTACAAACTGTTGCAACCACAACAGGAAACCAAGACAGCCTCTCTCATAAAGGCGAGCAGTAGCAGAAGGGCTAAAGGTCGCAACTCTAGTGTGGTTTTGTGGAATGTTTTTCAAATATTATGTCTCAGCTTTGGTCTTCAGACAAAACTCTTCAATAAAAGGAAAAACCTCATTGGATTGTTTTATTAGGCAGAAGAAGGTTCTAGGAAGGACAGCATTAGGAAGTTCATAGAATCAATGAACTACTCTAAAACCAGGCCAGGTTACAGAGAGAACTAAGAAAGCTGCAGAGCTCAAAAAACAGGAAGATTGTGCTCACAGAGAACCCAATGAGGTGAGTGTATCCTACCTTCTAAATCTGCCCAACTGGAGGGCAGGGATGGAAGTTTTCTGTCATCCACAGTGGGAACCAGGCACCTGGATTCACTATCACACCAAGACCTGATAGAAGGAAGGGATGGTGCTGAGTGCCCAAAAACTGGGAAATATTTACTACCATTTTCATATTAACATCATTTGTAAATTTCTTAATGAACTTGTCTTAGTCCATTCAGCTGCTATAGTATCATACCACAGACCAGGTAGCTTATAAACAACAAAAATGTATTGCTTGCAGTTCCAGAATCTGAGAAGCCCAAGATCAAGATACTGGCAGCTTTGGTGTGTGGTGAGGGCCCATTTCTTCGTTCACAAAATGCACCTTCTTGCTGTTTTCTCACACGATGGAAGGCGCATGTATTAGTTCATTTTCACACTGCTGATAAAGACATACCTGAGACTGGATAATTTATAAAGAAAAGAGGTTTAATGGACTCACAATTCCACATGGCTTAGGAGACCTCACAATCATGGTGGGAGGCAAAGAAGAAGCAAAGGAACATCTTACAAGGCAGCAGGCAACAGAGAATGAGAGCCAAGCAAAAGGGGAAACCCCTTATAAAACCACCAACTCTCATAAGACTTATTCACAATCATGAGAACAGTATGGGGGCAACAGCCCCCATGACTCAGTTATCTCCCACCCTGTCCTTCCCACAACATGTGGGAATTATGGGTGCTACAATTCAAGATGAGATTTGCATGGACAGACATCCAAACCATATCAGGGCAGGAGGTCTATCTCATATCTCTTTTACAAGGACACAACCCTATTCATGAGAGATTGAATCAAGGCATTTTCCAGGTGAGGAGATCTGAAGAGACTACGGAGGTAAAAGGGACAGAGGACCAAGAAGGGAAGCAGTGGAGAGAAGGGAGCAGGAGAAAGGCAGTGAGAGAGGGACAAATAGGAGCCTAGAGAGAACACTGAACACGAGCCCCCTACCGCTCCTGCTCACTCAGGGCTAGTCTCAGCAGACCTCAACCCCTGCAGTTTGGCTTTGCAGTAATTCAACCCAATTACATAGATTTATATCGAGAAAAAAACAGAAGTAGACTCTTTTTATTAATTATATTAATGCAATGAGAATATATGTGACTTCTTTCTCTCCTCAGTAGGACTATTACTTTTTTGCTGTCTTTTGCAAATCTCCACTCCTAGTCCTTTGCATCGCCATCTAAAGAAAGGGAATGCTATATTTTAATATTGCTGAAGGCACAGTTTGACCTTTAAATCGCATTATTTAAATATTAATGACATAGCAGGAAAGCAGCCTACTGACAGGTGTTATACAAGTCAGACCAAATAGGACACTAAATCTGTGAGCGTCTTTGAAACGCCCATTAGAGATAATGAGGAATAGGCATGTATTTCCACACATTGTCCAGCGCTAGGTTGCTCCACATCCAGTCAGAATAAATTAACTGAACATGGTGTCTGACGGGAAAGAAATCACTATTCTTCCTTCAAAATGCTGCTTAATGACTTCTGCAGCTCCACATGACGATAACAGGAAAGGATCTGTTTGTTTCTCAGACTTTGAAGCGATGGTACATTGCTTGCTAGGGCTGGATTTCACACTGAAGAATGACAGCAGAAGCCTTGCCTCGCAAAAGGCACCAAACAAACCTTCCTACCTGCCCACGTTTTCCATCTCGCTTGACAGCACCAGGTACTCCCGAGTTACGATATGGGTTTCTTGGATATTTTAGTTGGAAACTAAGACATCACAGGCTACTAGGACTTATCCTTTCTAAGACACCCATTGAATTAGGGCATCTCAGCTCTCGTTCCAAATACCCCAGGCCAAAGTTTTCTCAGTCTCAGCACAACCAACATTTGTAGTTGGATAGTTCCAGTTGTAACAACCAAAAATGTCTCCAGACATTACTAATGTCTCCTGAGGTGAGAGCAAAATGGCCCCCAGTTGAGAACCACTGGCTTAGGCACATTTACTAATTATACACCTCAGTGATATGGTTGAGGGTGCAACATTTTACCTCTAACCTTTCAGGATTTTTCAGCTGGGCCTGAAAATAAAATTGACGTAAGACAGATCAACAGGGAAAAAGCATGCAAATATATTCAGTACGAACTTTATATTGCACAGGAACCTTTGTGTGAAGGCGCGAAGTTGCAGTAAGAGACAAACATACACCAAAATGAGCACAGTATCAAATTATAAAACTGTGACAATGCAAAGGGCTTGGGCTTGGGCTAGGTTAGTGAGCTGGGTGGAGCAGTGGCTAGGAGGATAAAATTAGCCAAAAACGGTTTGCTTAGATTTCCCTCGGCCTCAACTCCTCACCCTTAATGATAAGAATGATGTTTTCATTCTAACATAGGGAGGGCATCTTTCACCTGGGAGTTTCATCTCCTGCTTTTAAGAAACAGAAGGAAAGTCAGAGTGATCTTGCACCTGTTGTTTTTCAAATGCCTTTAACTCAAAATAATCAATTTGCCAGAGTGGCATATTTTTAACCTCTTCGGTATCCTTATGTGGCTCCACAGCTGTTCAAAGTTCTTATTTCATAACCCAATGGCCTGGGCAACTCACCTGCTGATTAAAGTTAACACATTCTTCATGGCACTCTGGGCCAGAAAAGGGAATTAAAGTTGTGATGGGATGCGTGAGACCAGGAGGATGACTCTGATTCAGTACCCTAAGATTGAACTAAGAGAAGGAGTTCATAAGTCTCGGGGGAATTCTCTCTCGAACCATTCTGGATCTGACATATAATTTTAACAGCCATCTAAAATTGGATATGACTCTACTTATTCCAGAAATAATATTTGTTGATCACAGGGCACTACACAATGATTCATGGTACAGACAATCTGGTTGTCATATTTTCATGTTTGCCAGACACTCTTCCTTCAAACCACTTGTACCCTTGATAAACGAAAGTGTGTGTGAATCTCCCAAAAGTATATTAAAATAAACACATCTTGAATATCACATATGTTCATGTGCTGCTTTGTACCATCCAAACCTTAACCTATGCCAGTGGTCCTCAGAGTGTAGCCCCCAGAGCAGCAACACCAGCAGCACCAGGAGCTTGTTAGAAATAGATTCTTGGACTCCACTCTGGATTTACTCATCAGAGGATCCGACTGGAGCCCAGCAATCTGTGTTTAGCAAGGCTAGCAGATGATACTGATACACCTGAAGTTTAAGACACACTGACCTAGAAAATTAGTTTCATTGAGAAGTTAAACCAAACCCTAATTTGTGACAATGTTCATTTTCTTTCCTGCTACTACCTAATTTAATCCAGCTCTCTTTCCATGTAGTTTTACTGACATTATTAACACTGACAATATTGGTTGTAGGTGGATTAGAAAAAGAACAACCAACAGAACCCTAGCCTCACTTTCTCCCTTGAAAGTCCTAAAATACATACGAATCTGGCTGACACCTACCAAATCTAAGACATTCAGAATTATGAACATCTTGGCACCTTTCCCTTCATCCCTCATACATATGCATCATTCCAGGACACATGTTGTTTAATCAAAAGATAACATTACACAGGATAGTGTTCATGGCACAGGTAAATATTTTACTTACAAGCTGCCATAGTTAATTATCTGGAAATATATAAATATTCACATTTGGCCAAATTCCTTGTACTTCCTCCCTTTGTGTCCCTTCTGCAAACCTCAGCTGGTTGTTCCATTGCCCATCCGAACAAAGATCTTGAATTACAGAACCCACTGGTTAAAAAAGAAAAAAAGATCTATTTCTAATTGGCAATACATCACTGTGAACTAATATGGGAAACAAGGCTAGAGTTTAGTGGGCGGGGGGAACTGAGGGACCCTAACAGATAGCTGTGTGAGAATGCTGGGCTGGCATTACATGTAAACACTCCAGCAAGAAGTCAAGGTTCAGTCCAGATAGGCTCTGCAGTCAGACTGCTGAGAGTCAAATCCCAGCTCTGCCCCTCTGGCCTTCCCTTGTAAAATGAGGATAATGGCACCTTATAGAGTTGTTAAGGATTACAGGAGATAATCCACATAAACCTCTTAGTTTTGAGCCTGGCATCTAAGTGCTTGGTACATGACAGCTATTTCATATTTTTGTTATTGCCAAGCAAATCATTTCTGAAGTAGCCAAAGTTATATCATTAGAGGTCGGAGTTGGGCTCACATGACTCTGGGTATTCCCTGTGCCTGGCGCCGAGTATGTGCCTGCCTTGTCTCTCCTTCTCTCCCAAAGAACATTTCTGAGCACTTCTTATATCTTACTACAATGGCATTGATAAAATGAGGCATAGACATTAAACAATTCTTGGGGAAGAAGAAATGGGGATTTACTAACCAAAGAGTGCAAAGTTTTAGTCAAGCAAGATGAATAAACTCTAGAGATCGTCTATACAACATTGTGCCTATCATCAACAATCATCTATTATACACTTAAATTTTTGTTAAGAAGGTAGATTTAATGTAAAGTGTTCTTATCCCAATAAGATAAATATTTTTAAAAAAAGAAATAAAAATTTTTAATAGTTAACCTATTCAAGTTACACACAGCTAGTAAGAAGCGGAGCCTGTACTTAAACTCAGACAACTTGTCCCCACAGAGCCTACACCTAACAGCTATACTATACTGCCTCTCCATAAATATTTAAATATTAACTTAGCAAATATGTATTGATTAGGTGAATGTGAACTCCTAAAATGCAAACACACCTGAGAAAGGTAAAGATTAGTCATTAACACCTTAGGAGGAAACCTTAACACTAACACCTTAGCATCATGGGCTTGGAAAGCAGGAATTATAGTCAAAAATAATTGAACAGTTGTATAGTTCATTTTTGTTGTGTTTAAAGAAAAAAGCATGAAGTGTAGAGTTCTTGGGTGTACTAGAAGCACATGCTTCCAAATCAGACTAAGCTGAGGAAGTTGCTTCAAATTTCTTAGCCTCAGTTTCCACATTTGTAAATTAGATGTAAGAATACCTACCTCATGGGTTTGCTGTCAATACTAAATACAGTGTCTGGCACAAAGTAGCCACTCAGTTTACATTGGTGCCTGGAAACAGTGATCTTTCCATAGAAAGTGAATATCAAATGCCGTGTATGGCACCAAGTAGTCACTCAGCTTACATTGGTGCCTGGAAAGAGTGATCTTACCATAGAAAGTGAATATCAAATACAGTGTCTGGCACAAAGTAGCCACTCAATTTACATTGGTGACTGGAAAGAATGATCTTTCCATAGACAGTAACCAAGGATGTGTCACAACCTAGGGGCACCAGGAAGATATGAAATGTCTACCTCCAACCTGGGCGATATAACAGCTGAGATAGGAATGAAAGGAATGAAGACTGCTTTGCTCAGACTCAGCCTTCTGGAACCATTCATAATTGGATTAATGCACTCCGGTGGCTAAATTCGTGGCAAAAGTGGATCTTACTTTCTTAAAATCAACTGGAAAAAGGGTGCTTTTCTGAAAAGTGAAAAACTGGATGATGTTATTTGAGGATAAATGATTGGAGCTGAAAGAATTGTTTTCCAGCCTTCCATAGACACTAAACATAACTCTTCAACAGTAGAGATTGTCAACAGGAATTTCTCCATAGAAAACCATGAAAGTATATGTCAAGATAGTGGTTTGTTTATGTGCTAGCATAATGTATAGCGGGCCCAGGCAGACATAAGTCTTGTTACAATGGACTACTGCAGGAAGCTTGTTTATCTGCACCTACACCAAAACCATGACTACAAAAATCAGGTAAAGACCATCTAATTAAGGCACCTGAATGAAGTCACTTGAATCTCCACTGATAAATGATATTTAAAAGGCAGCAAAAGAATCTGTTAAGTGCCTGGTCCAACACTCTATAATGAAAACAAATACAATTTACTATGTATATGGATATCTAATTGACCATAGAGAGTAATTAATTCTGATATCCAGCTCCATTCCAATCTTACTAAGAAACTAGTAATGATACTGGGACATAGCAGTCACTCAGTAAATAGTTGCCAGATATATTTAATAAAACCAGTAGGGTTAAAGGAAAAATTCTGATCTGGGCTATATCATTTCAGGTCCTGGGGAAGCTTTTGTGGGTCACATATTGACCACTCCACACCCTCTGTGTACGAGCTGACTTCTTGATTTAGATACTTCGTGAAGGATCATGAGGCATTCTGAGAATTTCTACAGAACAGTCCAAAATTACTAACTCACATCTCATACATCTGCAAGCATTAGGAAGTAAGTCCTGCTTACTTATTTGTTTATCTGAAGAATGGTTGCACAGTATTGCAGCTCTTTGTCTATTCAAACTACATGTCCTATTTCTCCCTAGAAGTTGCATTTTGTCTGAGGAGTCAGTCTCTCTAAAGGCTTGTTAATGACACATAGGAGCACTTTCTATTTAGAATTCATCACAAAGCTGGTATTCCAGTGCACAGGACCTCAGTGATTCCAATGTTGCACCGTCTGACAACCTCTCATTCCCATTCAGAAACAATACCTCTGCATGTGTCTAAGTCATCACTTCATGCCCAGTGCTGTGTGGGTTTCTTACATATTCCAAGGACCAGCGAGTTAACAGATAGTCTTTACAGACCCATTGCCACAACTAGAGCTCTGTTCCAGGAGCATAAATGAAAGAAATAGAAGCCAACGTTCCTGATTTTAGTTTGGAGAGAAATCTTTTGTGAAAATACTCACATACACACCCGTGAAGGAAACAACCCAAAAAAACCACTTCAACAAGTGCAAATTCTTAATGGTACACCCCAGAACATGCCTAATCAGAGAGCACTGAGCACAGAATTAACTAGATCACTAATAGAAGATTTCATAGAAAATGTAACCTTTGAGTTAAGTAGAAAAAGGAGTGAAGAATAGAGATTAAAAGAGAATTTGGGAGAAAAATAAAGACCAAAAAAGTGTAAATGCTCAGAACTGATACCATAGATGGTGAGATGGCCTTCATTCTGTCATTCAGCAATGAATAGCTAATGAGGAGATCCAAATTACTCGCCCCTGCGAAAATAACGTCACTCCATAAAACTCTTGGAGTCTAACCTAGCCCTTAAAATAGTTCCTCTTGTCATGTTGAGGCAGAGGCAGAGCAACGTGGGCAAATAGAAGCCTCCATTGATCATTCTTCCCACAGGAACACCAAATTTAACCACAGTCTACACAAAAAGCACCTTCATGAGAACCAAAAATCAGGTGAGCAATTACAGTACATGATTTTAATTTCATATCACTGAAGGAGGCACTGAAAAAGATATACAAAAAAAAAAAAATCTTGAATTGCTGATGCCATCCTTCCCACATGCCCCAGCAGTGACTGAGTGGTGCAAAGAGACAGTCTGTGCACTTGGGAGAAGGAGAGCACAGCAATTATGGAAACTCACTGCTGCCAAAACTGGGCAGAACTCAGCCGGTGCCCATGGAGGGAGCATTTAAACGAGCCCCAGCCAGAGGGGAATTGCCCATCCCAGCAATTGGAACTTGAGTTTCCATAAGCCTCGCCTCTGTGCCCTTATGTGCTCTGGGGCTCTAAATAAACTTGAAAGGCTGTCTAGGCCACAAAGATTGCAATTCCTAGGCAAGTCCTAGTGCTGTGCTGTGCTTGGAGCCAGTAGAATTGAGGGGCATGCAATCTAGTGAGACACTAGCAAAAGCAGCTAAGGGAGTGCTTATGCCATCCCTCCTCCAACCCCAAGCAGAGCAGCTCATAGCTTTGAAAGACAATCCTTCCTTCTACTCGGGAACAGGATAGGGAAAGGTAAAGAGGACTTTGTCTTGCAACTTGGATACCAACTCAGCCACAGTAAGATAGGGCACCAGACAGAGTCCTAAGGATCCCATTCCAAGCTCTAGCTACTGCATGACACACCCTGGGACATAAGGGAACCTGCTGCCTTGAAGGGAAGGACCCAGTCCCGGCAGTATTCATCACCTGCTGACTAAAGAGCCCTGAATAATCAACAGTGGTACCCAGGTAGTGCACAACATGGGCCTTGGGTGAGACTGAGACATGTTGGCTTCAGGTGTGAACCAGCACATTTTCAGCTGTAGTGGCTACGAGGAGACACTCCATCTTCTGAGAAAAGCAGAGGGAAGAGCAAAGGGGACTTTGTCTTGTGCTTAAGTACCAGCTTGGTCACAGTGGGGTAGAGCACCAAGCAGGCTCTAGGTCCCTGATTCCAGGTCTTGGCTCTTGGACAGCATCTCTGGACCTACCCTGGGCCACAGAGAAATCCACTTCCCTAAAGGCTAAGTCCCAAGCATGGAAGCATTCACCATAAGCTGACTGAAGATTCCTTGGGCCTTAAATGAACATAAGTGGTAGCCTGGCAGTACCCTCCATGGCCCTGTTGTGCTGGTGGACATGAGGAGAGAATCTTCTGCCTTGGGAAAGGGGTAGGAAGGACAGGAAGGACATTGGTGGTTTCAGCGCAGCTCAGGCACAGCATAAAATAAAGTACCAGATAGATTTCTAAGGTTTCCAACTCTAGGCCCTGGCTCCCAAACAGCATCTCTGCACCTGCCCAGCACCTAAAGAAACTCACCACCCTAAAGGGAAGGACACAAGCCTGGCTGGCTTTGACACCTGGAGATTTCAGAGCCCTAGGGCCTTTAGTAAATATAGGTGGTAGGCAAGTAATAGTTACAGAAGGCCTTGAATGAGTCCCAGTGCTATGGTGGCTTCAGGTCTGACATGGCACAGTGTCAGTGATGGTGGTGACAGAGGCCCTGGTGTCACCCCTTCTGAACTCCAGGCAGTTCAGCACAAAGAGAGAGAGACTCCATTTGTTTGGGAGGAAGCAAAGGAAAAGAACAAGAGTCTCTGCCTAGTAAACCAGAGAATTTTTCCAGATCTTATCCAAGATCACCAAGTGTACCTCTAGAAGCCTGCCAGAACCACAGCACAGCACAAGCTTGGGGTATCCCCTAATGCAGTTACAGCAGCAGTGACCAGAAAGTTATATCACAACACCCAAGACCCTTTGAATACCTGGAAAGCCTTCCCAAGAAGAACAGATACAAACAAGTCCAGATTTTGAAGACTGCAATAAATACCTAACTCCTAACTCTTCAATGCCCAGAAACCAATGAACATGCGTAAGCATCAAGACCATCCAGGGAAACATGACCTCACTAAACAAACTAAATAAGGCACCAGGACAAATTCTGGCGAGATAGAGATACATGACCTTTCAGACAGAGAATTCAAAATAGCTGTTTTGAAGAAACTCAATGAAATTGAACATAATAGAGAGTAGGAATTCAGAATCCTATCAGAGACAAATTTAACAAAGAGATTGAAATAATTTAAATGAATCAAGCAGAAATTTTAGAGTTGAAAAATGCAAGTGACGTGCTGAAGAATGCCTCCATCTCCTAACAGCAGAATTGATCAAGTAGAAGAAAAAATTAGTGAGGTTGAAAACAGCCTATTTGAAAATATACAGTCAGAGGAGACAATAAAAAAGAATGAAGGGCACCCACAAGATCTATAAAATAGCCTCAAAAGGACAATTCTAATAGTTATTGGCCTTAAAGAGGAGGTAAAGAGAGAGAGATGGGGTAAAAGGTTTACTCAAAGAGATAATAACAGAGGACATCCCAAACCTAGAGAAATATATTAATATTTAAGTACAAGAAGGTTATGGAACACCATATAGATTTAATCCCAAGAAGACTACCTGAAGATATTTAACAATCAAACTCCCAAAGGTCAAAGATAAAGAAAGGATCCTAAAAGCAGCAAAAAAAAAAAAAAGAAAAGAAAAGAAAAGAAAAAAGAACATGCAATGAAGCTCCAACATGTCTGGCAGTAGACTTTTCAATGGAAACCTCACAGTCCAGAAGAGAGTAGAATGACATATTTGAAGAAAAACACTTTTACCCTAGAATAGTATATCCAGTAAAAATATCCTTCAAACAAGAAGGAGAAATAAAGACTTTCCCAGAAAAACAAAAACTGAGGGATTTTGTCAGTACCAGACCTGTCCTACAAGAAATGTTAAAGGGAGTTCTTCAACCTGAAAGAAAAGAATGTTAATGAGCAAGAAATCATCTGAAACAATTTCAGTGCTAGGTATATATGCCCAAAAAAGGAAATCAGTATATCAAAGAGATATCTGCACTCCCATGTTTATTACAGCAATGTTCACAATAGCCAAGATTTAGAAGCCACCCAAGTGTCAGTCAACAGATCAATGGACACAGAAAATGTGATCCATATATACAATGGAGTATTATTCAGCCACTAAAAAAATGACATCCTGTCATTGGCAACAACATGGCTGGAAATATAGGTCATTATGTTAAGTAGAATAAGCCACACCCAAACTTTTCATGGCCTCACTTATTTGTGGGAGCTAAAAATTAAAACAATTAAACTTACAGAGATACAGAGTAGAATGATGGTTACCAGAGGTTAGGAAGGGTAGTGGGGGGAAGAGAAGATGATTAATGAGTACAGAATCATAGTTAGAAAGAATTAATAAGACCTAGTATTTCATAGCACAACAGGATGACTATAGTCAATAATAATTTAATTATACATTTTAAAATAACTAAGAGTATAATTGCATTGTTTGTAACACAAAGGATAAATGCTTGAGGTGATAGATACCTAATTTACCCTGTTGTGGTTATTATGCATTTTATGCCTGTGTCAAAATACGCCATATACCCCATAAATATATACATCTACTGTGTACCCACAAAAATTAAAAGTAAAAATGAACAACCTGTGCCATATGAATAAAAATCATAGCCCCTAAAATCAAAAAAGAAGGAGCCCATCTTTTCTTGTAAATCTCTCTAGTAAGCAGAGATGGATGGACATTCAGCAGTTTCCAAAAGGCTGGTCCTCTGATCCAAACGTATTGGACATAGCTTGAGTTTTATCTCATCCAGCTTCATGGGAGAAGTTTCAAAAATTCAGATCATGTTCTATACGACCTTTTTATTCAACTTCAATGTTACATCAAGCTAGACTATGGTACGAGGGGTAGCAACATGGAGTACTAGGAAAGTCAGATGTTAAGGGCCTTCTCTCAGCTTTACCAGAAACTGAATGGTCCATTGTTGATGGGTCATTGGACTTCAATAGACCTAGGTTTTCTCATTAATTAAATGAGAAGGATTCAACTAGATCATGGGTTAGTAAATGACAGCCTGTGGATCCACCACCTGATTTGTAAGTAAAGTGTTATTGGAATCCAGCCATGCTATTTAGGTACATATTTTCGACAGCTGCTTGCTACGATGGCATAGTTGAGTAGTTGCAACAATGACTGTATAGCCCATAAAGCCTAAAATATTTACTATCTGGCCCTTAAAAGAAAAAAAATGCAGGCTGGGTGCAGTGGCTCATGCCTATAATCCCAACACTTTGGGAGGCCGAGGGGGGTGGATCATGAGGTCAGGAGTTCAAGACATGCCTGGCCAACATGGTGAAGCTCCATCTCTATTAAAAATACAAAAAATTAGCCAGGCATGGTGGCAGGTGCCTGTAATCCCAGCTACTTGGGCGGCTGAGGCAGGAGAATCACTTGAAACTGGTAGGCAGAGGTTGCAGTGAGCCAAGATTACTCCACTGCCCTCCAGCCTAGGTGACAAAGCGAGACTCCTTCTCAAAAAAAATAAAATAAAATAAAATAAAATAAAAAAGCCAATCCATAAACTGGATGATCTATTAGTTTCCTTCTAACTCTAAAATTATAGAATTCTAACTAATCAAAAAGAATGTGTTCATAAATAACAGTATTTTATTTAAGTCAGGCCTCAACCATTGTAAATTTCTCATAATCTGACCCAAATGACTTAAGAAAAAAAAAAAAGTTACTGCTTATATTTACATAAGCTGAAAAGGCTATTGGGGCCCATTTCAGGGCCCAAACAATGTCACCAGGAATGAGCTCTTAACTCCACTTTCTTTTTGATGGCTTCAACCTCAAAATCCTCAGAACTGGGTCCAGCAGTTTATATTTTTATTGTCCACAGGAAGGAAGAGAATCCAAGCCCCATAATACTGTACCCACAGTCCCTGATTAGGGCCTTATTGACCTTGACAAACCTGTCTTTGGTCTTGTGCCTAATCCTGAATGAATCACCATAGCGAGAAAGAGGGAATGCACTGACTGGCTAGTTTACATCATGTGATACACCCTGGGACCTAGACTAGCCTCAAAGTACACGGGCCGAAAATGGGGGATGGGAGCACTCTTGCCACAAAATAAAATGACATTTATGCTGGGTACAAAAGCCACACACTTTCCCTATAATAGAATAATAATTTTTCAGGTCAGTAGAAAGTTTCTTTGAATGGTAACAACAGACACTGGGAACTCCAAAAGTGGGGAGAGAGGGAGGGAGGCAAGGGTTGAAAAACTACCTATTGGGTACTATGCTCACTATTTGGGTTATGGGTTTGATTGAAGCCCCAACCTCAGCATCTTGCAATATATGTAACAATTCTGCACAGGTACCCCCTGAATCTAAAATTGAAACAAAAAAAAAAGGAAAAAAAGTTTCTTTGAAATTTTTGGAATTACATATAATGTACACTGGACAGGCATTGAGAAAAAATTATTTGAAGCAACATAATTACTAGACAAAGTAAAGAATATAGAACGTTAAAATGATATTTTAAGCATAGGATGACCTTTTCATGAGGGCCAATGGTAGGTCAATGAAATGACAAAGCTTTTTTATTTAGTTTCAACAGGGATTCGGAAGCAAGATTATTTAAGAAAATTAAAAATTGCACAGTGAATTTATCTCCCTCACACATATCTTCTCAAGAATGCTTGTTGCTGCTATTTGCTTCTGAGGAATCTTGAGAATTTTGGAAGGTGCAGATTCTAAGTAGGCCAATAAGGAGGTCCCCTGAGGAGCAGGCAATATTTGATTTGTTGGTGAACATTTTATCCAAGGTCGGCTCCATATGCCAGTCATAGAGGTAAATAGCAGCTCTCAGGCCCAGGGTACAGATATAAGTAGCTTCCTCTGCTTCCTTACAACCCTTGATCAAGATCAGTGATTTTTACCATGATTCATCTAATCAAAAGGTATCTCCCTCCATGTCCTTTTAGATGTACCAGTAATCAGAAGTTTTGAAATATCCTCTCAGAGAAAGAATAGAATCTATGGGGGAAAAAAAAAAAACTGTGGAATCAGTAATTCCATTTTTATTCACTCATATCTAGAGGTCTTCCATAAAATTATGATCTCTTCTTAAACTCTACTTTTCCGTGGAAATCATTCTATGCAGAAGAAAGAGGCAAGCAGGGAGACACCTTCTTGGATTGTTCATTCCGTGGCATGAGCTTTACATATATAAGCTCTTTTGAGTCTCATAACAATGGCAAGATGTATTTTGTTATACCCATTTTACAGACAAGGACAATACCATGCCAAATCACAGACTTCTTCAACAATAAACACATATGCTCAATTGAATAAATATATGTTCAACCCATGCATTAGCCCATGTTCATCTCATTTCAAAGGTCACATTTCCCTTTAGTCCTCTGCCTCCCAGTGTTTCTTATCCATTTACAAATAAGAAAAGTGATCCATAGAAATTATGCCCTAACTTATTGACTTCCTTTCTTTCCTAACCAAGTAGGTAACACTTTTCAATTTTTTTCTCCCATTACCAATGGGAAAAGATTAAACAGGAGGTTTTTAAAAATGCCCTTTCCAAAAAGGCATGTAGAAAGAGAAGGGTTTGGAAAAGCAGTTAGAATGGGGGCACAGGAGCCAGACAGCTTCAGAAGAAACCAACCCTGCTGACACCTTGATCTTGGACTTCTAACCTCCAGAACTATGAAGCACTACATTTCTTTTGTTTAATCCCCCTAGTCTGTAGTTCTTTGTTATGGCAGCCTGAGCAAACTAATATAGTCAATACCACATGAGGACCTTGGAGTGGGGTGCAGGGAAAAGGTGGTAAAGCAAGGAAAAGGGCTGAGTTCTGCAGCTCAGATGAGGCACAGTACACGTGCAACAACAATGTAGCCTGTAAACAGAATTATGCCAGGAAAGCAGAGATTTGAAGCTGAAGGCAGTCAGCAGAAGTACAACCCACCCCACCCAGAATTTCTGGAGAGGCTGAGTGAAGTGGTATTCCCACTGGCTCTGGAATGGGTCCAGAACCAACTTCATTTGAATCTCAGTAGTCAGAGAACCTCAGCTGACAACTGGTTAATACAAAACTGCTCTGAGCACTTTGAAGGAGTGAGGACAGCTCAGTTTTCTAGGTTAGGTAGCTCCAGGTAGCTCTTGATGTAGCCATGAGCACTCCTTTCTACATCACCTTTTTGGAATCACAGGTGGCCAAAGAAATAAGGGGGTCATTGGCTCTGGACACTTGGCACCATTAAGATTTTGGCTAATGTCGAGGAGTTTGGGAGTCATCATGCTTCGAGAGAAAATATCATTTACACTTTCCCAATATGACTCAAGGGCTCTGGGGAAGGGTAGTACAAGTATTTAAGTAATGAGGACAGAGCAAAATACTGGAAAAAGAATAATTAATTGATTGGTGGTGGTTAAAAGTAACACTTTATTTGTATGAGCTTTCTGCTCTAACTTACAAGATAACCTTTTTTCTCCACCACAATAACATTCACAAACAACAGAGACATCTGTTTATTGGTCTCCTGTCTCCTATTCGTATTCATCAGGCATCTGGGTGGAGTGGTGGGAACTTCTAATTACTCTCCTCCTCCTCTTACTGAACACCTGATTCCAGTTTCCTTGTTTTGTACCCAGAGGGGCCCCTTACTGAACTGTAACTAAAATCAGTTTCCTTGGGTGGTTTCAAGTTCTAATGATACCCCCCATTCTCAGACAGAATCCCTTGGTGGTGAATGGCAAGCCTGGATGACCTACCCCTGCCCCCTGCCAAGTATGCAGGCTAAGGAACTAGAGAAGGGAGCTGAAGGGGAAGGTTTTCACACCTACAAGCTCAAGTTATCAGGTCCCCAAGGACAGAGAGTGACAGATGGAGGGATTTTTATGATACGCCCTGAGGTACAATAAAGTCCTATCAAACACACACTTAAAGAGAACACTGCCTTCTCTTGGATGGTTGCCGTCACTTCTCACTCCAGGAGGCTGTTTCCATGCAGTTTGCTATCATTCTACCTTACTGTCGAATAACCAAGACAGTAAGTCCTGAAAAGCACAATGGGACTCATGTGACTGAGCTGAAAATTCAAGAAAAGCACTCAAATGTATAGCAGAGGAGTCAGTGTCTGGAACTCATCTCTGCCGCTAATTTTGTCTTTCTTTTAAAAATTTTAAAACTGTTCATTTTCACCCTCTATCTAAAGATGTAAAGTTTTGGTGGCAGATTTCAGTAGCAAAAGCACTTAGTAACAGGTTGCAGTAGTGTACTTGTGTCTTCCATAGCCTACCGCCCTTTAGCTCTACCCCTTCCGAACAGTCCTGGGCCATTATCTCTAACACAACCATAGACAGCTGAAATCGAAGAAGAATATGAACCTTCAGAATACACAGTTTCTACGTGCAAAGCTGGAGGTGCTTGTGGGCTGCTAACATTTGGCTCAAACAGAGAGTTTGGTCTCGAAGGCGCTAATGAGTTCCTTAGCCAATTAAGCCATAAGGAAAGGGTACAGTTGAAACATCACAGTATTCAGAACCAAACAGGCCTGAGTCTCAATGCTCTCACTAGCTTTCTACCTGATGACCCATGGACTTCTCTGAGCCTCAGTTTCTCTTTCATTAAAATGGAAATCATTACACATAACTTGTAGTGTCTGTACTTAGTAAATATTCAGTAAACAGTAGGTTTTCTTTAATTTTGTTTTGTTGTTGCTGCTGCTGCTTCTGTTGAAATAGAACCGAAGGAAGGATAGAGTCCCCGTAATAAGAAAATATTTCTTGAAGAATTTCATTATTGGAAGTAAAAAGAACACATTCTTGCACAAAGAAAAGAAGCCCTGTCTGCCAAGGCCAGATATCCCACTTTGCCGTCCGGAATTAAGATACAGCTATCACAAGATAGCCCAGAAAAGGTAGAAAAGCCTTCCAATTCTGCCCAGCTTGAAAATTCCCCAGATGCATAAAAATGGATAGTGAACCAATTAAAGACTACCTAAGGCACTGAGAGACCAATCAGAAACCACTCCAACTGAATAAGCAGTCAGAGACTGTCTCAAGACTTCCTCTTTTTAGTCTATAAAACCTTCCAAGCCCCTTCAAACCTCTGCTGAAATGAAGGTGACAGTAGATGCTTCTCTTGCAGCTGGAAGCTTATGAATACACAGCATTTACTAATTTGGTCTCAGACTTGTTTTTTGTCTTTAACAGTGTGATAACGTATCAATTCACCACAAGTCATTAATGCATCACCCAAGGTCTGTTATCAGGGGTAGGTAGGTCTGGAAGGGAAGTGCCACAGGACACATACGCTTGGACAGGATCTGATGTGAGTCAAGAAGGAGAGTGTGGGGTGCCTCCTGCAAGAAGAGGAACCTGGGGCAGCTAACATGCACCAGATGGGTACTGGATTTCTGGAGTGAAGAAACACATGAAGCTGAATGGAAGGAGGTTTTTTTAAAGCAAGTGAAAGAATGCTGAAGACCGATTTTATCTAAGTCACACTTGTTTGCAATGACTGGCATGAAAAACCTGTTTTGAAAACATTGTGATTGAGCTAAAGACATCACCTGTTTTCAGGTGTAGCTCATATAAATTTGCTCTGCTGAACTTGGATACAAGAAGCAACACATTTTTTTGTTTTAATGTTGGACGTAACTTGGTGAGACACTTGATATCACAGATAGACACACAGAAGTCCTAGGAAGGGGAAAATGGCTTACATAAATCAGTGTATGTGAGGCAGGGGCCAGTGTCCTGACATCCCTATTAGTTCCTGCGAAGATGCTCAGTGACCAAGTTGGCAAGCCCCATTTAGAAGGTAGAATGTTCCTCGACCTGTGCCAAGCTGGGCCTCAGAGATCTTTCGCCAAGACTTCCAAGTAGGTTTGTTCTCTCTTGGTTCAGTGGAGCCACCATTCCATGCAGCATGCTGTGAACAAGTAGACCTCAGGTTTCCACTTCTCGCGGAGCCCACTCCCAATCCCTTCCCTGGTCATAGGGAAAACACCCTGAGTTTCTGAAGAGAAGAGGCTCAAGCCAGTGCTGCCTCCCCAACTCCCAGGAAGAGCCCATCTCCCCATATCTTAGATGAGCTTCCACCTCCCAAATATGGACACTTGGCTACTGATATAGTTTGGATATTTGTGCCTTTCCAAATCTCATGTTGAAATGTAAACCCCAGTGTTGGAGTTGGGGCCTGATGGGAGGTGTTTGGATTATGGAGGGCAGATCCCTCATGAATGGCTTGGTCCATCCCCTTGGGGATAAATGGGTTCTTGCTCTGAGTTCACACAAGTTCCGGTCATTTAAAGTGTGTGGCACCTCCCTCCCTACTCTCTCTCACTTGCTTCTGCTTTTGCCATGTGACGTTCCTTTTCCCCCTTCACCTCCCACCATGAGTAAAAGCTTCCTGAGTCCTCCCCAGAAGCAGATGTCAGCACTATGTTTCCTGTACAGCATGCAGAACTGTGAGCCAGTCAAATCTCTTTTCTTATGAATTACTCAGTCTCGGATATCTCTTCATAGCAATGCAAGAATGGCCTGATACAGCTACCTTCATACATGGAGGCCAAAAAAAAACACTCTTAGTCTTTGAAGTTTTCTAGTTTATTTGGGACCTTTGTGCAAATAAGGAAAAAGTACCCCTTCCTCAAGATACATCACTCCCTCTGTTAGAAAATTTTCCAGATTTGTTCAAACAAGATGCTGCCATCTGCCAAAAATTTTTATATAATAAGTAGACAAAGCCATGACATATATACTATAATGGAACCCCCTTAAAGGAGACACACTTTTGCAGTGCACTCAACCTGCACAATTTATAAGCATGGCTTATAACGGTATGTGGAGGCTTTGAAAGCAGAGAACAAACAGCAAAAAGCAGGATGCAAAATAAAACCCACCCTAAGAGGACACGGATGCTGACTGCTCTAACTTGCTTTGCAAATGCATACATTCCGCTTGGCTTTTGCAGAGTGCATGTTTCCAATTTCAATTATGTATCAGGTGGTCTTCTATGAGATACATTTATGCAGAATGCAGACTACAGGCCTCCAAAGTGCTATGAAAAATAATTGAAGATCTCCTCTCTTAATCTTTAAAAGTTATCATTATCTTACCTTATGCAGAGTAAAGACCCCAGAAGTCAGTCATCAACCTGCAAATGCCAACTTTCCACTGACACCAGGGATGAGCTGCCTTCATGGCCCAGAGACAAGAAAAATACTCAATACATTGTGCTCAGACAATTGCTCCAACACTAGGAGTCAACACAGCCCTACAAACCACCACATTTGGCTTCATTCACTGAGTGATCTTTGGCAGAGAGTTAAGGAGCCATGCTCTGTACACTGGGATGATAAAAAGATCATTTAAATGCCTGGAGGGGATGGGTGGTAAAGCCGAGGTACATTCAAATGTACCATCTTCTGCAGAACTGGAAAAAAGAAATCCACAGAAATTGGCAAGGAGAGCCAGCAACACATCTTTATGCTGTCAGTGAACTGAGACCCATAGGGAAAATCTTTTGGTGTATGTTGCATGGTGACAATCTACCACAATAGAAGGTTTTTGGGATGAGCGCTATTGTTTGCTCTAACCTGCCTCTGTGAGGCAGTACACAGCTCACACTCCGCAAACTGCTATGGGCCACTTCAGAACAGGAATGCCATGAAAAGTCACTGCTTAGCCATTGCTTCCCAGCACTGTTGGTGTATTTATTCTGCCATGTGACGATCTTGATGTCTGTGTTCTCCTCTTATTCCTCAGGCTTAACATTTTGTCCGTTTCTCCAGGTACAACCTTGTTTCCTATAGACACTGACCCTGATAATCTACAACTCCAGTTGTTACTGCTGCCTCCCCAGTTCAGCCAACCTGCTCTGGGACCCTCAGAGTAGAGTCATGCTACTCTGCTCAGACATGCGCAGTCGTGACACATCCCAACCTGGAAGCAGGCAGCAGACACTCTAGGCATTTGGCTGACAGCACCATATTCCATGATCCCCTTGACTCTTTGGTCTCAATGACTTGCTGGGAGAGGTATGTGGACCCCAACTTATTCTACTGTGTGGTAGTAAGATTTCAATAACATTTTAGTAAAAAAATCACAAATTCTGTACTGGAGTACCATGAAAATAGAAGAAATTGCTCTAATGAAGAATGGTAATGCATCTAGCACCCCATATAGGATGAGCTATGCCTTCTCCAATCCACACTTTAAAATAATATCAACATGTAATAACTCATTTACCAGAATAACATTATGTGACCAGTACTAGCTGCTTTCACTTTTAGCATTTACAGCATCCCTAACAGAGTAAGACAAAGGATAAGGAGTTTGGAAATGGAGATCGGATCAGCCACGCTACAGTGTCCACTAGAGCAAAGTCAGGATTTGAGCCCAGGTCTATCTGACTCCGATGTCTAGTCTCTTAGTTTCCATCTCTACTGACTCTGTGTCATTTAAAGAAGCAGCAGAAGAAAGAGGAGAAATAGGAGGAAGAGGAAGAGAAGAAGGCGGAAAAGAAGAAGAAGAGGAAGACGAAGAAGAGGAAGAAGAAAAAGGCAAAAAAAGAGGAGGAGAAGGAGCAGGAAGAGGAGGAGGAAAAAGAAGGAAGAAAACGTGTCAACAAATACAACTTGGAAGGAGCTAAGTAAGTGATAGTGAAGTTCAGAAGTGAGTGGAATATTTACAACTGGTTAATTAAGAAAATATTTTAAGGAAGTAAATAGGGGACCTAGCATTAAAGGGTCCCCTTAGTTTGTTTCCTTACATGAACTATTTAAGAAAAGCAAAGGGGAAGGAAGAAGAAGGAGAAAGAGAAGGAGACAGAGAAAAAGAAATAAGAAAGGAAGGGAAGGAGGAAAGAAAAGAGAAATCGAGAAATGAAAAGGCAGAAAAGAACAAAGGAAGTTTGGTTTAGTATATAACTCCATTTGAAATGTACTCTAAGTAGTATAAGGATCCACAGCTTGCTAGAATATTCTGAAACAACTTAATCATTGTCTATAGTGGAACACAATTTTCTTTAAGACAATATAAATTTTGAGCCAGTATGGAAAAGAGGTAATGCCATGAGGCTTCCTGCTAATCAATTAGCCAGGGCCCTGCAGGACATTTGAACACTGAACATGCACCTCCATTGGAGAAAACTCCAGGGTTGGCTTTCTTTTTAATGCCTTCCCTTCTTTGTCCTAGGCACTCAGAGACTTGCTAGCATGGCAGGTGAAAATAATAATCTAATTCCACCAGATGGTTGGTAAATGTCACCAAATTGCTAACCTATGCTCTGGGAACACAGGTTCCTCAAGACAATAAGAGACTTTACATGAGAATCACTTTACCCAGTAAAACAAACAGAAACAACTTTGTTTACTTGAGAACATCTTAAACCTTTACTGTGCCATTTATTTTGGTAATATTTGATAGGTGATAGTGAATGCTATGTCTATCAGGCATTTTTTCAGGAAAATTGGTGGGGAGGAGCTGGTGTTACAACCATGTGAGAGTCCCTGACTTGACCAACTCCTCTTCCGAGACAATTTTACATTTTACTGGGAGCACCCCAGGAGACTTTTAGAGTAGAAGTTTCAGAAAACAGGACAGGATAATCCAGAAGAACGGAGGCTTCCTGAGGGAAGTGGCCAGATTCTCTAAATTCTCATCATTCAGCAGCTGCCTGGACCATTTAAGGGGAAGGCCAAACCTGTCAGCAGTCCATGCAGAGACCTCCTTGGGCTCAGTGTTCATTTCTCTCCAGACATCCACAGGAAAGCTGTCATCTCCATCAACAACAGAAAATCTACCTTTGCCATTTTATTAGAAAGAAAGAAAGACAGTTTTAAGAACCAGGGTTTCAAACATAGTCTTTAAATTAACAAGCATCCAATAAAATATCCCTATGGGCACTGGGTTCTGGGGAAAAACAAAAGGAATAAAAAAGCAACATTTTCTATTGTCCTGGAAAGTGCAATAGGGAGAGGATTTTGTAATAAATGATTTATGAAAAAGAACTAAACCTGTCTTGTTTCACACAGGCAGGCCCTCCATGGACTTGCACATGTACTAACTTGGGAGTCTCTCTCTCCTCTCTCTCTCTCTCTCTCTCTCTCACTGGGCATTGCAGTCCTGCTACTATTCAAAGGCCAAGGTGGCCAACTTGCCCCAGAAGAGCCTGCCTGCTTTGTACCCAGTCCTTAGGAAACTGCAGGTACGTCTCTCCTCTCTTTTTACTGCTTGCTTTTCTGCAAGATACCCATTGATTTACAAAGGCCCACTTCCCACACAAAGAACAACTTCAGGAGAACAGCCAGAGGAGCATTAAGCCCCAGAACGTGCCAGGAGCTGGAAAAAATTCCTCTTTGTGTTGGTCGGATGAGAATATAAATGATGCCAGTGACGTTTGAGGCCCCCACTGCCACCCCGGGGAGGTCTTTAACCCTGCAGGTAGAATTCTGTCTGACTGGAGCAGGGACTGGAAGAGGACTTCTCTCAATAGGGGTTTCAGGCAGAGGCATGGGCTTCAGGGATTGGAAACAAAAGAACAACAGGAGGCTCCAAGTGGGTGTCTCACCATGAAAAGGCCAGGGCTAGTCGTAAAGCTGAGGCTATGAAGTCAGGATCCCAAATACACGAAAATGAGGGAAAAAGCTGTCATTTATGTAGTAAGCCTGGCACTCTTTGTAAGCTATCAAAAGGTTGTAGTTACTGGGCGACAACTGATTTACCTGTCAACCCAGCTCTGAGCAGCAGAGCCAGCTTTTGAGGAAGCTGGTCTGATTCCACAGCCTTTCCTCTATGTCACTCCATCTCTCAGTGTCCCATAGCCATCTCCTGAAATAGTCATTTCTACTTGATTTGTCTTTAGTTTTTAAATTCACACAGGTAACACATAAGTATGGTCTCCTTGTACACGACAACGAAAACACGGGTAACAAAAATCCTCAACTGCTATAGATGAGGACCAAGTCCTATTGGCTCATCACCCGCAATCCTGTCTTCTGCAGAGATAGTTGCTGCTATCCTTTGCAATCTCTCCTTCCAGAACGTTTCCTTGCCTTTACATTCACATATGGATACGCATGGAAATATATAGTACTGTTTTATGGGAGTAACCTTTACATAAATGGTGTCGTGTATTGTTCTGCAGATCTTTTTCACTTAACAATACATTTAAGCAATCTTTCTCTGATAGAACATTTAGAGCTACTCCATTTGTTTTAGCCATAGCAATGTGCTCAATAGCATGGCTCTGCCTAATGTATGTAGACACCCCCTTATTGTGGGGTATTTAAACTGTGACCGGCTTTTTAAAATTGGTCAGGCTCGCCGTGACAGGTGGTAATGCCTCAGGCACATTATGAACCAAAGATAGGACAAACCTCTGAGAATTATCGGAGAAAACATCCCAGCAAAAAGAGATGCAAAGCCTGTAACAGAAGCAGAGGCTCTGGAATTTTTATCTGAAGATGCTTGGTCCTGCTTTCCCTGGTAGCCACAAATCAAATGTGTTGGACACTGACAAGTTACTGTTAAAGCAAGACATGGCCAATCTTTTCATTTAAGGGGAAGACTACAAGTAGAAACACATTTAAAACAGGAGTCGAATCCTCCCTGGTATAAGCAAAGCAGTTAGTTCTTAAAGATTGAGAACTCCGGGCACCCAAAGCGAAAACCGACTTGAAAGGTTAATATTGACAAGGTTTGGGAACTGCAGCTCTACGAACTACACAAAGAGGATTTGAAATACAGTCAACGCTTCCCACTTCATATATTTATAATTTGTTTAAGCAAATGAGAAGATAAAGTCATTCTATGTCTGATCCATAAAGGTGCAGGAAGACATCAGCTAAGAAATCCAACTGATGTGGACAAATGGAATCTACTATACCAGGCCAGAGAATGAATTTTATTCACTATCCTTACCAATTCAGTTAATACTGGATTGCATGAAGCTCCAGGGGACTGTGTGTGCGGTTTTTTCTTTTTTTATTCTGCCTGCTTCCCACCTGCTGTGCTTGGGAACTCCTGTGCATCTTTCCTGACTCTGCCCAGCATGCCCTCCTGCAGGACGGCCCTTATCCCACAGAGCCATGTCAGTGCTGGCAAAGCAGTGCATACATATCGAGATATCATAGCATTTCTAGTTTGACATTTAAAGTAACTATATGTAAGCCCTTTGAGAGGAAATACTATGGTACATGCTTTTTGTTCCCTCAACTTGTAACACAGTTTCTGGCACATAGCAGGCTGTCAATAAACACACATTGACCTGAAAATCTCTAAGGAATGAAAGTATTCTCCTCATTCAATAATCTCCAAAGGTCTACATACATCAGACAAGAGGAGAAAGCAGTGAATCACTGACTCAATCCTGTCTATTCACCTGGAAACTCCTTAGGAATTAACTCTATGAAGTAAAGGTTTTTATTTTCCCCTCAAATTCAAGTATACTTCCTAGAATCTCCAATATCTGGGATTTCATATTAAGAATTCCTCATTAATTAAACAACAGATATCACAATCAAAGAACTCAAGAAACAGGTCTACAATTCACTGCAGCAAGAGGATCTAATCCAACATGTTTCACCTTTTCTAACATCCATTTCCTTCTGATAAATCAAAGCTCTCAGGCCCCATTCTGGGAGCTTCTGTTGTGCCTCGTGGAGCTAGGGTGAGAAAATGCTCCACACCCTGGGTGAGAATCTCTTGGCTGTCCCAAGAACTGAGCTGAAGGTCAGGAAAACATAAACCATTTTCAGCACTTCCTTTACAAAAACTTTTAACCTTAGGCGTCTTTATCAACTTTTTTATACCTCAGTTTTCCCCTATAGAAAGTGGGAATGATAAACGTGTCCTGCCTATCTAATCCAGACTGTCAACTGCTACCCATTGTTGAACTATGTCAAAGCACCACCTCAGCTGTGGAGATTTCAACACTGCCCCTGTACACATTCTCATTGAGGAAAATATTATAATGGATACAAATACACAGTTTGATAGAAGAATTAAGACCTAGTGTTAGAAAGATCAGTAGGGTGACTATAGTTTACCATAATCTATCGTACATTTCAAAATAGCTACAAGAGAATAATTTGAATGTTCCTAGCATAAAGACGAGACAAATATTTGAGGTGACAGATACCCCAAACACACTTATTTGATCTTCACCAATTATAGAATGTATGAAATTATCACATATTCCTTCAAACCATGTACATCTATTATGCATCAATTTAAGAAGACTATTTACAAAAAGAAAAGTATGTAGTGGCAGTCTGCATATTCTAGAAAGAACCACAGAGATATATCTGGTCCCACATGCTCTTCCGGGACCTTGCCTCGCTTCCCATCAAGACATGAAATCTATTTCTCCTCCCCTTAATCCTGAGCAAGCCTGTGACAGCTTCCACATGTAGAATACATGAAAGCCATGCTGCACCATATCCGAGACTAGTTATGATAGGTGATAATGGCTTATGTCTTTCACCCTCTTTAGAGACATGTGCCTTTTAAAGCCCCGAACCACCATGTAAGAAGTCCATACACCATGAAGCCACCAAGCAGGACAGACTATATGGAGAAGCCAAATAGAGATGGAGAGAGGTGGTCAAAGTCCCCAATGGCTCCTGCTGTTCCATCAGCTGTGAGAAAAACTTTGGACTATAATATCTCCCTCCCTCCCCTCCCACAACTGGAAAGGAGCAGAGAGACCAAAGAATGACTTGGGCAAGTCCAGCCTGGTGAGTAGATGAGTTTATGAAGACTTACATACAGGGCATTCCTGGGCGGGAGCAGGGCAGCTCAGAAGATCCACCCTGTCTCCCATTCCTAAGCTGCTTTTAAGCTGATTTTCTGGTTCTTTGCCTCCTGTGTGTGTGTGATGAGTATATTTTCTTTGTTATGCCCCCAGATATCTGTGAGATGTTTGGGTTCTCAAGGACACCTGTTCCTCGGCTGGGCACCATGGCCTTGGCTCACCACCTGGCCTTCAGGGTTCGGGCAGTGGACATACACTCCTAAGTAACCTGGTGGGAGACCCGTCACACTACACTGTCTCCCAGCTGCTTCTGTTTTCTCAGCACGGGTGCCAGACATGTTAGTGAATAAGCCTCACCAATGATGCCAGCCCTGGCCACTGGCTAACGGCAACCTCATACAGACCCTGAGCCAGAATTACTCCACTAAAGTTCTCCTGAATCCTTGGCTTGCTTTATTACATTAAGTTTTGGGATGAATTGTTACATAATAATAGATACTCAGAACAACTGGAAATTTCTATACCTATCATCTATGCCCTACCTGGAAAACTTCTATGTCTACCATGTATACCCTACCTGCCACTATACAACAACTGTGGGCTTCTCTGTTGTCATCCCCTATTTAATAGTAGGATCCTCTAAATCTAGAACCATATATTATTATACCCAGTATCCAGTGCAGGGCCTACAACAGTCAAAGTGTTCAATAAGTTTGCATAGATGAATGAATGGATGGATGGATGGATGCATGGATGGATAGATGAATAAATAGAGAAATAAAAGAATATATACCTTCCAGAGATGCTATAGGACCATATAAACGGATGGATATAAAGTATTTTTAATAACACCGTAAGCAAAGATTATCTGTTCTTACATGATATCTCTTATTCATCTTAAGATATGTATGATATATAGGGAGGTACAATCACAGATATTTTCTGGATGATAAATTCAATAATTTTCATGTATTCTATTCTTACTCAGCTAAACTGTATTACAAATACTAGATTACTTGTCTATTTCTCTATTATTTGTAAATGCTGTGGGAGCTAAGACTGCTTATTTTGTTTACCACTTATGCCCAGAGCCTAGTGCAGTTCATGAAATATGTATTTATTTGTTAGAGGGGGAAATAAATGGGGAGGAAAGGAAAAATACATATATCCAAATTTAACGTAGGTCTCTCTAACTGTGTAATAGTTTCTCTTACATAATCGTCACCGTTTTCAAACTTTCAAAACACCTTGGTTGTTCACAACTTCAAACTGAATCCAGGAAACATTTGGAGAAAGGGAAGCTTAAGTCCAACACTTAAATAATTCTCAACGTCAAGTATTTATCAGGCAGCAGCCTGCCTCAACTATGAGCTGTGTAGATAAGAAGAGTCCTGCCTTCTAGGGGGATCTGAACAGAATCCCAATCTGTGTTGCTCATTGAGCTCTCTCAACCATGCCATAAGCAGAAAAAAAAAATAATCATGAAGGAGCACTTTGGTGCAGTAGCTGATATCCCCTGGAGTTTGTTTTACACATAGATAAGTGTTGTGAAAGATTGCGCAGCCTGTCTAAAGTTACTTCCTGCTAGTAATAATATTGAGCCCTTGGTAAGCTAAACACTTTCATATATTAGCTCATTTAATTCTCACAACAATTATATGAGGTAAGAAATATTATTAGCATCTCCATCTTAACGATGAGGATTCTAATGCACAGCAAAGTCATTTGCCCACCTCAAGAAGCCAGGAAGTGGGGGAGCTGGAGTGATGTGTCTGCAGACTCCATGTTCTCCAGCACCACAGCAAACTGCCTCCCAAGCCACAGAGGTAGAACCACACAGCATCTCCCAGCTATGAGCACCCTGCTCAGGCAGGAGACAGGGGAGGACGTGATCACTGACAGTTATCATGAAATACTTATCAGGGAAAATAAAGTAAATAAAATGAGCTTCATTAAAGACTTAAGGCCAGTTATCCTCCTGGAATAACTGAAACTAAGGAGTATTAAGTGTTTTATACAAGAAGTTAACAGGAAAGTAAGAAGTGGATAGGCCAAGGAAGAGAGAGCCCAACAAATCAGCAAGAAGCTGAGACTGGCATAAAAATACCACTATTAACAAACCCCTAGTAGTGGAAATGGCTAAGGGGCTTTAAAGAACAAGGACATCTAATTTTTCATTTAGAAATTTTTCATTTAGTAATGTTTGCCTTGTATGTCTATGATTTCCACTTCTGAGCACACGGTTGACTTGTACTTCCTGAACCTCCATAATTGAGTTGGGTCATATGATGAGTTCTCCCTAAAAAGCTGAAAGAAGTGACATGAGTCACTTCCCATCACATACATTTGTCTCCAGAGCTCTCTTCCCCTCTGCCACGGTGATACAAAGCATTTGAGATGGTGGCTACTTTAACCTGGTTCCCTGAGTGTCTATGTGGAGCAGAACCCCCTGCTGACCTGTGGTGATGCATGGCATAAACTACATTTGTTGTTGATGTTTTTCTAATTTTATTATGGAAGTTTTCAAACATTCAGAAATTGACAGAATTATAGTGAATTTTTCTGTACCCACCACCTAGATCCTACAATTAACATTTTCCTATATTTGTTTTATCACATATCTATACATTCCTCTATCCACCCGTCAATTAATTTTACCTTTTGGATACTTTTTAAAGTAAGTTGCAGACTTTAGTACATCTCAGGCTAGTCACTTCAGTATGCATATCACTTAGTAGAGCCCAATATTTGTTTGCAGGTTATTTTTTTTTTTGACAAAATGTACATATAGTGAAATGCACAAATTTTATTTGCCCATTTGATGAGTTACATTTGTTGGTTTAAGCCACTGAGATTTGGGGCTGTTTGTTACTACAACATAACCAAGCCTGCCCTGGCCGATTCATTCCACTTCATGTTGGGCTGCCCCTGTGATGTCATCCGCAAGTTGCCCTTAAGTCTACTATTCAATCTAACACACAATGCTGGAATTGATGGGCTGTGGTAAGAGGATGGTCAGGGAGGTTTCCAATATAGTGATGTGGCAACAAAATGAGACAATAAACAGAGGTGTCAAAATGCAGAGTAGAGATTAAGAACTCTAAACAAAGTGACCTTAGAGGCAAAGGCAATTCGGAGAAATGCAAGCACAATCCCCTCACTTTCACCAAAACTATCAGAAAATATTAAAAAGAGACGTAGGCATCCCCCTGTATGCTGGAATGAGGGTTTGAGTCTATTGACTTGTCTTTATTGACAGAGTTCATTGCTCCTTCCTGCTTCTAAACCTTCTTCATTTGGCCTCCAGAACCACCCTCTCTCCTGATTCCCCTTCTGCCTTCCTGGTTGATCACCCTCATTCTTGAGTTTATCTTCATCTGTCCCACCTCTAATAGTTGAACTGCCCTAGAGTTCAGTCTCTGGGTCTCTTCTCTTGTCTATCCATACTAATCTCCTTGCAGATTACTTTGAGTTTCATGCCTTTAAACGCAATCAATATGATTTTTTTTAATTTCCAAATTTATATCTCCAACATGGATTTCTCCCCTAAATTCCAGCTTCGAGATCTGACAGTCTACTCAGCATCTCTGTTTATAAGTCTAATACACACCTCAAACTTAACTCGACCAGATCAGAACTTGTGATCTTCTCCCCCTAAAATTATTCCTCCTAAAGTCGTCCTCATCTCAGTTCAGGACAACTTTATCCTTCCCGTTGTTCAGACTAGGTCATATTAGACTCTCTCTCATTCTCTCTCTCTCTTCCAATATCTATATATCTATCTCTCTCTCCTCTTATTATGTCAAGAAAACTTTTTATCATTACCTTTAAAATGTATCCAGAATCTGATGGTGTCTTGCCACTTCTTTCACTACTACACTGGTCTGAGCTATTGCCATCATTCCCCTGGATTGTGTCAAAAGAGTTTCAACAGGTCTCCCTGGCTCTACCTTCAACCTCTCAGAGTCTTTTATTAACATATCAGCCACGGTGATCCAGTTACTCATAACTCAGAATAAATCACTCTTCTGCTCACAGACCTCTAATAGATTCCCATCGACACAGTAAACGCTAAAAGAAATTTTAACAAGAATGTTTTGTACTGCTCATTCCCTGCTAGTTCTTAAGAATAAAGAATCTTTCTCTACCATTACTGACATTTAAAAACAGCCATTCAGATTCAGTAATTAGGACTCAAAATCATTCAGCATAAGCTATAGCTTCCCAACAGTTGTTCCACTGTGGAAGTTTGAATGCCTAACTTTTATCTGTGTTGCTAACAGTAATTTCTAACCATTATATTATTACTCAATTTTAAAACGAGAGAATGAAACAATGCTGCCTTTGGCATCAGGACTTCTGTCATTACTGGAACACAAAATTGATACGATGATGTGTTCATATTAGCAAGCTTAGGCCCTGTTCTTCAGAGGTCGTCGCTGTGAGAAGCTGAAAAACAGATTGTGAGCTCCAAAATACCTGTCGAATCCAAAAGGAACATTGTTCTACCTGTGGAAGATAAGTACAAAAATATATGAAGAGACCCAAACCATGTGCTTTTTCTCTTGGCATATCCACTAACTGGCACAGTGCTTACCACATGTCAGTGCTCAAAATTTATGTATTGCATGAATAATGGAAGAATGAATCAACGCTTTATTAGAAAGGTCCACACAGATGTATGTTGGAATCTGCACAAACCAACCAACCTGCTGCTTCCCTCCCTCTGTCTGTGGCAATGACTCACTTTGACTGTTATGGTCCATCCGCCCATCTTCTTTGATTCCCACATTCTGCAACAGTAATTGCAAAACTGCTCAAAGGTAGTAAAACACAATTCAGTCCCCTGCCTTTGCACACAAATGTTCTTTCTACTCACCTCCAAGCAGAAATGGAATAGGCATTGGACCAGGAAAGCACCCTCGCAGCACCTTAGTTTGCACAGGCTGTGTCAGCCCTACCCCAAGCCAGTGTCTGTTAGAGCCTGTGGTTCCACGTGTAATTGGGCATATGTGACACACACACACTAAGCATTTGCCTAGAAGCATAACATTAAGCATGCTGCTGCCTTCTAATACTTCTCAAAAACACAATTTAGAGGGAAAAAAATATTTTCAAAGGTGCATGAAATCTATCCTTTTCATCCTCTCCTTTAGAGACTCCAAAGTCCACTCCTGAATTAAGCTAGACCTACAGAAATTTGTGAAGTAAAACAGTCTTTTGACCTTTTCTCTATTCTTCACTCTTCCTGTTGAAAGGTTTTCACCGGCACGGGCTATGATGTGATGTTATCAGCCTGCATTGGGAAACACCAAAGAAACGCCGATGCGACCCCAGGTGTCTGCAATGAGAAGATGGAAGGTGCTGTTACTTTACACAGTGTGTTCATTCGTGAGAGTCCCGAAAAGAATGTTGTTCCTGCCACAGTATTAAAATGAATTGTGCATCTCCTTAAAATGGGCTTATTTTTAATCTCATGAACCCTAAATAGTACAACCAAACAAATGCTCCTTTTCATTTAGTTTCTAGAATACTTACAGAACAATTTGAGACCCACCTGTTAAAAGAATGACAGACTGTATGCCCGGTCTGCATGACTGTTTTGACTTCATTCCTGGCTATTAAAAAAATATCTCCACCAGGCCAGGCACAGCAGCACGTGCCTGTAATCCCAGCACTTTGGAAGGCCAAGGCAGGGCAGATCACCTGAGGTCAGGAGTTGGAGACCAGCCTGGCCAACATGGTGAAACCCCATCTCTACTAAAGAAAAAGAAAAATACAAAAATTAGCCAGGCGTGGTGGCTGTCACCTGTAATCCCAGCTACTCAGGAGGCTGAGGCAGAAGAATCTCTTGAACCCAGGAGGCAGAAGTTGCAGTGAGCCGAGATTGCGCCACTGCACTCCAGCCTGAGTGACAGAGCGAGACTCTGTCTCAAAAAAAAAAAAAAAAAGGCCAGGTGTGGTGGCTCACGCCTGTAATCCCAGCACTTTGGGAGCCAAGGCAGATGGATCACCTGAGGTCAGGAGTTCAAGACCAGCCTGGCCAACATGGTGAAACCCCGTCTCTACTAAAAATACAAAAATTAGCTGGGCATGGTGGGAGGTGCCTGTAATCCAAGCTACTTGGGAGGCTGAGGCAGGAGAATCGCTAGAACCCAGGAGACAGAGGTTGAAGTGGACTGAGATTGTGCCACTGCACTCTAGCCTGGGTGACAAGAGTGAAACTCCGTCTGAAAAAAAACCTCCAACAGTAATTTTTCTTCTTGTTTCCCACCTACTTCTATTTATGTTGATTTGAAAAACTGAATGCATCCTTAGAAGTGCTTTAAAGCTTTACTGAACAAGGGAGGGCACAAGCTTTTTAAGGCAAATTAACATGAAAGTCAATCTTACCAAATTTTTCAAAGGCATTTTGTGGTTCTCCTCCCCAAAACCTTGGTGAGTAATGCCAACAATATGTTCTGACAATTTTTCCCCCAAATAGCAAGTAACAAATACTTCAGCCCACAATGGCTCAAAGATCTATGGGTGAGGCTTGTTGAATAACCATGCAGGACAGCTACTCACAGGAAGAAACGTGGTGCCTGTTTATTGGCCTAGAACTGGGAGGAGGAGCACCAAATGCAAATATTGTGTATTTAACACTTTTACCAAAGACAAGCCCCAGCATAGCAACGAGGTGAAAGGTGTGAAAAACTTTAAAAGTTTGACCGCAGGAATGTTGGTGGCACAGAATGTCTTACCAGGCCCAGGCTAACTGTGTGGGACACCCATTACAATCCTACAATTTGGAACAACTCTTTAGTCAACAACCTTGAACCACCAGCTTGCTCAATTGGATCATGCACTTGTCACCAGTATAGACTGGGAAGCCTCAAGTTTACCCAGAATGAAGAAAGCTTAAGGTTGAAAATGAAAGCTAAGAGTTGATTTCTCATCAGCTGCTGTAAAGACAAGCACAGCCTGTAAATTTTTTTAAGGCTAAAACTTTAAATTCTCTAGGCTGAATATTGGAGGGAGAGAGAGGATATGCAACAGATGTAATTCAATTCCTGTGTTACGTGTTACTAAAATGACATTGCCTAGTATTAAAAGTTCTTATAAAATAGAAAATAAAAAAATCCTCACAAACAGCATTGGAAATAAAATCCAAGTCTTGAAAAATTCAAATTGCACCTTCCATCCCAACCTCATTCCAAATCAAAATATGTATCTCTTTTATTCATAAAATGATACATATACTTATGAATAAAAGCCCAAAGCTGGGCATATTGAAATGAGTTATCTAGCCTCCGAAAGCAAATAAGATCATTTCCTTTCACATCTCTTCACTCTCAGCAATTATCTGGCTGAATTTTAACCTGACTCTGATCAGGGAGGGAGCATCTATTTGCCCTGGCTGAATACTACAGCAATCCATATGCATATTTTCTTCCTCTCCAAAAGCCTATCTCTGAATACGATTTCTTATTAATTTTCCTCAAGCAGATTTCCACTATTAGATGTGCTGGCTGTGCATCACAAATGACCCACGTTTTAGTGGTTGCTGGTCATTATGTAAGTAAAGAGGGGAACATCTCCTTCTGTGCGACTCAATGATTTAATAATTATTAATGAGACATTATGCCTTTGTACATTTCTGACAGATGATTAAGTGCTCTACAAATGTTTAACATTGCTCTCTGAGGTTTGAAAATGGGATGCCAAACGTGTCCTCCAGCTTCACACAATCAGAAAAGACAAATTAGATTACAGCAATATGGCAGCCTTATTGATTTTTTGTAGTATTTACAAACTGCAGGTAAAATGTAATATGAGAAAAAGCATGTGTGATGATGGCAGGTCCATTTGCTTGAAAGTTTTTCCTCTATCATCATTTGGAAGCAGTTCATCTTGTAGGCAGTGGTGTTGGAACAACTCTTTAGTCCACTTCTTGGGCCGTGTTTCCTTCCAGCAAGCTTCAGAGGGCAGGAGGAGCCTCGTTCACAACCTCAGACTTATGCTCCATTTTTTTTTTTTTTAAGTCCTTGGACACAGGAACTTTGGCCCAGAGGCTTGTTTGCATGTCAGAATCACCTAGAAACAAATTTTAAATACAGACTCTCACGCTGCCCTCTAGCCCAACTAAACCAGAATCTCTTGAGGTGGTCACAAGGCACTGGTATTTTGTAGTTAACTCCAAAATACTTCTAAAATATAACCAGGATTGAGAACCTCTGATTTATACCATCTGCTGTGTGGGATTTAAAACATGGCCCCAAAATTCTTTGGCATGCCTCTCATTAGGAAGTAGGGTCAAGGGTCCCTCCCCTAGAATCAGGGCTCCTTGATGACTTGACCAATAGATAAAGGCAAAAGAAATGCTGTACCAGCGTTCAGGCCCAGACCTCAACAACTGGCAGCTTTCACTCCCTTGCTGTTTCTTGAGACCTTGCTCTCAGAAACTAGCTGCCATGCTGTGAGCGAGCCCAATAGCCTGTGGGGAGGCCTGTATGGAGAGAAACTGAGGCCCTGCCACACAGTCTGGCTCAGCTCCCAGACTTGCCACCCATGAGAATGAGCCATCTTGGAAGTAGATCCTTCAGCACCCAGTAAAGCTGACTCAGCTGGCATCTCATAAAGCACAGACATGCTGTCTCTGCTAAGCTCCAACCAGACTAAAGATTCATGAGCAAAATAAATAATCATTGTTATTTTAAGCCATTAAATTATGTGATGGTTTGTTAGGCAATAAATAACTGGAACATCTGCTCACCCAAATGGTGTCATGGAAAAGGATTTACTCTTTTAAAAGCTGCATTAGAAACATTTATGGGCTCGTTGCCTCAAAAAATATAACCTTTCACCTTCCTTTTGGTCAAAATAATGAAACTCCTCTCCCTTCTTAACACATAGTAGCTTCTCCATGAAGCCTTCCCAGTCTGTGTCAATGCTCTGCAATTTTTATAATTATATCAGGCCTTGTTTACAAGATTAATTAGCCCCTTGGTCTCATAAAATTATAAACTCCAAATATTGAATACCAATTTTCATTTGGAAGATAGTCTGATGATAAGGTAATCACAGCCTTTGAAGAGCCAATTCTGAAAGTATATATAAAGGCTTGGATGGAATTGATAAAAATCAAATGGAATAAGTAAGGAATGCAATGATGGGTAGAGAAATTAGTGTGAGAGTCAGGGAAGGAGGGTTGTTTACATAGTTTAGCTAAGTGTCAGCAGCAGGCCTTAGACTATATATTAGTGTGGTCGGACTGGTGAGTGCTCTCTTCCAGGCTTGTAGGTGGCCACCTTCTCGCTGTGTCCTCACATGGCTTTTCTTCTGTTAGGGGGAGGAAACTCTGGTGTCTTCTTATAAAGTCAACTGTCCTATTGCATTAGGCGCCCACCCTTATGACCTCATTTAACCTTAATTACTTCCTTATAGGCCCTATTTCCAAATATAGTAACCTTAGGGGTTAGAGCTTCAACATGTGAATTTTGGAGGGACACAATTCAGTCCATAACAGAATAGGAAAGCCTTGGAATGAGTAGAAAAGTTTTAGACAGAATTACTTCTTTCCATCTTTCTTACATGACCAAGTATGGTTAGCCATTTTGCCATTATTGTTTCCAGTGGCGATAACAATGATAACCACTTACTGATCAAATACCAAGTGTCTGATACATCACATTATTGCATTTGCTCCTCACAACAACTCTGCAAAATACTGTAGGTTATATTATCTCCATTCTTTTTATTATTATTATTATTATTATTATAATACTTTAAGTTCTAGGGTACATGTGCATAACGTGCAGGTTTGTTACATATGTATACTTGTGCCATGTTGGTGTGCTGCACCCATCAACTCGTCAGCACCCCTCAACTCGTCATTTACATCAAGTATAACTCCCAATGCTTTTCTTGTCAGTCCAAATTGGTATGGACAGCATTTTTCCTTTAATTTTAGATTCAGGGGTACACGTTCAGATTTGTTACATGAGTCTATTGCATAATGCTGGGGTTTGGGCTGCTACTGAACCCATTACCCAAATAGTGAACATAGTACCCAATAGGTAGTAAACATAATGAAGATAGTATCCCCAATAGGTATATCCCCTGCCTCTCTCATCACTTTTGGAGTCCCCAGTGTCTATTGTTTCCATCTTTATGTCCATGTGTACCCATTGTTTAGCTCCCACTTATAAGTGAGAACATGCAGTGTTTTATTTTCTGTTTCTGCACTAATTCACTTACATTATCTCCACTCCTCACAGCTGGGCAAGCTGAGCATATGAAAATTCAGTAGCTTGTCTATGATCTAATAGTAAACTTCAGAACAGGATCTACATACAGATCTGTAGCCTTCAAAGGCTCTATTTACAATGCTAAAACAAGCCACCTAGTTCTAGTTTTCATTCATTTCTCTCCTCACTTCAAAAAATATTGAGATAGCAAAGACTGGAAACCAACCCAAATGGCCATCAGTGATAGACTGGATAAAGAAAATGTGGCACATATACACCATGGAATACTATGCAGCCATAAAAAAATAATGAGTTCATGTCCTTTGCAGGGACATGGATGAAGCTGGAAGCCATCATTCTTAGCAAACTATCACAGGAACAGAAAACCAAACACCACATGTTCTCACTCATAAATGGGAGTTGAACAATGAGAACACATGGACACAGGGAGGGGAACATCACACACCAGGGCCTGTCAGAGTTGGGGGGCAAAGAGAGGGAGAGCATTAGGACAAATACTTGATGCATTCAGGGCTTAAAACCTAGATGACAAGTTGATAGGTGCAGCAAACCACCATGGCACATGTATACCTATGTAACAAACCTGCACATTCTGCACATGTATCCCAGAACTTAAAGTAAAATAAAAAAGAAAAAAAGAAAAAAAAAGAACTGTACAAAATACAGTATTAAAATTCTAAAGTGAAAAAAGTATTGAGTACCCACTACGATTCATGCCCTGTGTTAGAACCTAGGGGTGCAAAGTCACATGACCCTTGTCAAAGAAAATATTATCTAACACTTTTTAATTCTGATACTTGTGAAAGACACCAAGAAAGACTATTCAAGGGACTGCTGCAATGAGTTATGCAGTAAGGGAGAGGGACTATGTTCAACTGTGAATGTAACATGCATAAGTGGGGATTCACAGCCAAGGAGCAAGGTGTGGGTCATTAGATGGAAAATTAATAAGAAGAAACATCAAGATTCAGGGATTCTTGCTAGACCAACTCAACAGAATAATGGCCAAAGGCAAGCTAGGATGAAAAGATATTGGCGGTCAGAGATTTTTGCTTATCTGAGCTATTAAGATTCTTGTTAATTGGACTAAGCAGACTAAGGGTAGAGTCCAAAGATCTAGCCAAGTTAAGAAGACTCAGAGAAATTGGATTCAAGTTTGTTCAAGGAGAGAATCTTTGTCACCTTGTTCACAAGAAGCTTATGTCCAACAAGAGAGAGATGTCACTCAGGAATTGCAGTGCAGGGGGATATGTTTGTGAATTTCTTACTATGCAAATAACTAGGTTCTCTCCAGTTCTCAGACATAAGTCTTTGTGCATGTCACCTCGTTTTGAAAGTGGGAGAGAAAAGTTGCTATGGGTACCACTGTTGAAGCCAAGCCAGGGATGCTGTGGTAGTGAAGTAGTGCTTCAGAGAGTACTGGAAATGCTTGGAAATTATCCAGCTGTGTATTAGGCTCTGCTTATTTTTGGCACTCAATAACTTCAAAAAGGCAAATGCATCCTGGCTTACCCTAGTCGAGCAGGTTATCCCTAGAGGCCTCCTGTAAGGGTTTCCTAAAAGCAAATCAAGCACTTGTTCTTTCATGAGACACCCTGTGCTTTCCTTTTCATTTATTTCCTTGGTGCCACCAACCAAATTCCTGATTGTGCTCAGCCAACCCTAAAACACAGAATGTTACTGAACCAATCTTGCTTCTTGCTTCAAATTTTACTTTAAAAGCTAGAATGCTTTGAAGTGAAAAAAGCAATCTACCTCTAAATTGATTGGAAAACCTCAAGAACTCCAGAACGTATGGCCACAGTTTATCCCAGATCCCATTGCAGACCTGAAGTTTCTGCTGAATTGATTGGAAATGGCTTGGATTGATTTGAAAATAGCTCCCAGAGAATGGAAAGAATGATTTAAGCATTGCCCAGTGTTTAAACAGAACTTAAAAGGTTTTAAAACAAACTATTCTAGAACTATCATTTAGCCCAGCAATCCCATTACTGGGTATATATCCAAAAGAAAACAAACCATTCTACCAAAAAGACATTTGCAGTCACATGTCATTGCAGCACCACTCACAATAGCAAAGGCGTGGAATCAACCTAGGTGTCCATCAATGACTAATTGGATTTTTTTAAACATGGTACATATACATCACGGAACACTACACAGACGCAAAAAAAAAAAAAAAAAGAAAAAGTCCTTTCAACAACATGGATGCAGCTGGAAGCTATTATCCTAAGCAAATTAACACAAGATCAGAAAATTAAATACCACATGTTCTCACTTATAAGTGGGAGCTAAACATTGGAAACATTGGGTATTCATAGACATAATAATGGCAAAAATAGGCTGGGCATGGTGGCTAACGCCTGTAATCCCAGCACTTTAGGAGGCCGAGCCAGGCAGATCACTTGAAGGCAAGAGTTCAGGACCAGCATGGTCAACATGACAAAACCCCGTCTCTATTAAAAATACAAAAATTAACAAGGTGTGGTGGCACATGACTGTAATCCCAGCTACTCTGGTGGCTGAGGCACGAAAATTGCTTGAACCCTGGAGACGGAGGTTGCAGCAGGCCAAGATTACACCACTGCACTCCAGCCTGGGTGTCCAGTCTGGGTGACAGAGCGAGGCTCTGCCTCAAAATAAAAAAAAAAAAAAAAATGATAAATGACAAAAGTAGACACTGGGAACTACTAGAGGGGGAAGGGAGGGAAGGACGTAAGGGTTGAAAAAGTAACAGTTGGGTACTATGCTTAGTACCTGAGTAATGGGATCATTCTTACCCTTAGCCCTAGCATAATGCAATATACACATATAGCAAATCTGTAGTTGAAACCCCTGAATCTAAAAGAAAAGTAAAAAAAAAGTGTCCTATCCAACAGGAATAAAATAAAAGGTAAGACCATAAATATGTCTTAAAAATGTTAACACACTTTTGTCAGGAGGCTGCTGACATCTTGAGAGAGGGTGCCTCAGGAGGTCCCTCGTTGTTCATGCCTTAATCTCTGTCTCCAATCTCATCCACCCCAGAGTCCTCACCACCACTTCCAACCCGGTGCCCCCACTGCCAGTCAGCTAGGGCACAGAAACTACGTCTCATATATATTTTTATTTTTGATATTTGAGTCTACTTTTGCCTCATGCTTTCCAAAACATAGCGCTGTTGGAAACAATTTAATCTACCATAGGAAAACAAAGAAATTGTAATAATTTGTCACAAAGATTTTCAGAAAAGAATGTATAACACTGGTATAATTACAGAGTCTTTCACTCAGGGGTTTATGTTTTTATTACAGTTATAGACCTGCCTTTTCTTTTATTCCTGTTAGATAGAACAGTTTGTTTTAAAGCCTTTTAAGTTCTGTTTAGACGTTGTAAAATTTATGTACTGACAAACTTGTATTTTCAAACTCCAAGCTATTTACAGAAGACAGTTTACACCCAGAGCAGCCCAATGGTGTATGTCCTGGTTGATAAAGGAATTCAGTATGTGGAGATGTCAGGCAAAGTTCCAGTGAGGAAGGAGCATTAGGTGACTTTAAAAAGTTGAAGAAAAGAAGGAGAAGGAGAAGGACGAGGACAAGGACAAGGAGAAGGAGAAGAAGAAGAAAGACGAAGACGAAGACAAAGACGAAGACGAAGACGAAGACGAAGACGAAGAAGAAGAAGAAGAAGAAGAAGAGGAAGAAGGGAGAAGAGAAGAATCATGAATTATGATGAAGAGGCAGTCAGGTTGGGGGAAAGGGAAGAAAAACCCCTCCTTCCAGAGGAAGCAGGAAATAAAAACCACACTGGGGTCACCCTTTTAAAGACGGTACAAATGAATGAAATCCCTTTCTTTCCATTGATAAGTCAATAATGTGGTGGATTTTCCTTCCAAGATAGACGACTGAAAAGAAAGCAAAGAGTTATGCAGTCAAATTGCTGAACACTTTTAGCTGCATAATATTGCCAGTGAGGGTTGTAAACATGCTTTGATCTTCTCAGAGACATTAAAAAACTATATTTAATCTAGCTTGGCCGCAGTAGAGTGGAGTAGATAGAAAAGGGGCACAAGTTTAGTGACCTCGCACGTGGCCATGTTCTAGAAAAGTGATCAGATGGGTAATGTACAGAGTAAAGCTCACTGGGTATAATACACAGATGCAGACAGGAGACCAGCAGCATGTACCTGAGAGGCAAATTCGAACCTCAGTCAGCCAAATTAAGACTTCTAGACCCAGAAGTTCTAGGGTGGTGGACATAATGGACTTCCATGGTGTGATGGTGAATTGTATGTGTTAACTGACTGAGCCGCAGAATGCCTAGATACTCGATTAAACATCATTTGAGCATGCCTGTGGGACTGTTTCTGGGTGAGATTAGCATTTGAATTGGTAGACTTAGTAAAGCAGATTACCCTATCTAACGTAGGTGAACATTATCCAATCCCTTGAAGACCTGAATGGAACAAAAAGAATAAATAAGAAAGAATTCTTTCTCTCTCCACCTGACTGTCTTCATACTGGGACATCAATCATTTCCTGTCTTCAAACTCAAACTGGGATGGGAAGATACACTATCTACTCTCCTGGGACTTCAGCTGACTAATATCAGATCTTGGGACTTGTCAGTCTCCATACCATGTGAGCCAATTCCATACACACACACACACACACACTCTCACACACACTTACACATACACACACACCCTAGTGGTTTCTCTGGAGAAGCCTGACTAATATGCACAATGACCTTTAAGTGCATAAATCAGGTCCCACCAAGACAAAGGAATCGAGAGAGAGAGAGAGATACAGACAGACAAAGTAGACAAAAAGAAATAGAGCAGACACACAGACACAGAGCAGCGCGACACACAGAGACAGAAAGAAACAGAACAGACAGAATCAAAGACAAACAGGCAAGACATCAAGATAGCAGACAGACACATAGACGTATATATAAACAGAAGCAAAAACGTAGACAAAGATAGAAAATGAGAAAAAATACAGTATTTCATGGTGTTCTCTGTGATTTCCTCATAGAGCTTTATTTCAGTATTTCAGAAAGCACATCTAAGGAGAAGACATGCCACACATATTTTAATCACACCTCTGCCCTGTCTGAATCTTCTGTCAAAGGTACCTGTCAGAGACCTGCCTGAGCCGACTGCACAGTACCCTGGAAGAAATGATGAGTTCGGATATCTCACAGATACTCAGATACTAACCTGCAACTACAACAGAAGCCTGAGACCTGGTCTCACCTTTGCAGATAACACCGTGTAAAGACAGCACACTGTAGACTGGGTATCTAAACAAGCTGCCAGCTGGAGTTACCTGGGGAGCTGGCCCATCCCAGACCAATTAAATCAGGATCTCCAGGGCTGGGGTATTGGCGTGTTTTGAAAGCGCCTCAGGGGACTCAGGAAGCAAAAGTTCTGCCATTTAAGGCCGTATTCCTGGTTTGTGGAGTCTAAACTTGAGAGCAATGCAAGTGGCCAGGTTTGCTGACGTTTTTTACCTGGGCACAGGACAGTTACCCCTTGCAACCCATGAGGTCTACTTTCCATGCCACTTTCAAACCCCAAAAAGCACAGAATAATCACAAAAGCATGTTGTCACTGGATACCAGGCTAAGTGCTCTACATATATCGCCTCATTTAATCTTCACAGCTTCTTGTGATATAGAGATTATCTCCGTTTTTCAGATAACAAAGTTGAAATCGGTGAAACGAAATGGTTTACCAAGGTCAACTAGGTAGGACGCAGCTGAGGCAGGATTTGCAACCAGATCTTCTGCTCTGCTGCATGGAAAACACACTGAGGGGAGACTCTTGGGTTTAGCCCTCTCATGCTTTGTGCTGTCTCCCGCACAGATGGTGCTGACAATGAAAACCAGCATTGCCTTCTGCCACAGCACAGGGCCACACGCAGGAGGCACCTGGGACTTCTGTCTGAGTGACTTTATTCTGGCCTCGCCAACTGTGCAATACGCTGTCACTTAGCTTAGCCTTGTCTGAGAAAAGACACAATTAGAGCAAGAGCCCACCAAGAGTAAGAGAAGGTGAAGGAGCTTAAGCTTCTTCATTGACTTTAATTAAGCTCACCAGAGAAGTAGATCGCATGGGATCCCACAGAACTTTTTTTTTAAGTTTTACTTATGTTATTCTTAATTCCAATTTAACGAAAAGAAACAATGTTTCCATTCAAATCTCTTCTACCAGTATAGAGTTTCTCTGTCTATTAAGAAACAGTGCCATCTACTGATACATTTTCACTCTGGTTCTTGTAAACCAGGAAAAAAAAAAAATTAACTTGTTTATGCCTTAATTTTGAATGCTTTCCAAGACATGTCCTTCCTTTCAAAATATCTGTTCTGCACTTAAACCTATATATATTATTTTATTTCATAGCCACAAATGACAAATGGGTTTGGAATGAGACTGGGACTTTCAAGTAATGTGTCTTGAGAAATGGAGTCTACAAATCAAGACTTGATAAGGTGGGGCACCCAGATGGCAGGTGTTTAGATGTGAAGCCAGGAGGCCAAGGTGCCCTGCACAATGGTGACCTCACCTGTTCACCTAAGCCTGCCTGGGGGCTGTACAGCCAACCCAGAAGGGCATGAACCCTGCATTCCAAAATATCAAATACCGAAGAATCAACTTGAAACTAGATACACTTTGACAGCTACACAGAAAAATGATGAAATATTACTACGAGAAATTAAAGCATATCTAAATAAATGAAATAGGGGATTTCAAACTAAGGAATTTAACGAATTGATTGAATGAAAGGATTTCTCAATACAAGGGACACATTCACAACAAGGGTAAGTAGCCCCAAAAGGGAAAAATGTTGGGTTTGGGGATGATAAAAAAAAAAAATCTTATGTGCAAAGCAAAGATACACAGTATACCTGTGGTGTTAAAATTTCACAGTAGGAGAAGTTAGGGAAAAAGTAAATAAAAAACAGGGGACTTCTTCAGCTTCAGGGGGAGCACAGGAAGAAAAATGGAAAGAACTGGCTAGGAGGTTTAAAGGTTTAATATTGTAAATATGGGAATCCTTCCAAATGATCTGTAGATTCAATGCACTTCTAATCAAAATCCAATAGGGTGTGTGTCTGTGCATGTGCTTATGGGTGCACACTGTGTGTGTGTGTGTGACAGAGAGTGAAAGTGAGAGAGAGAGAGAGAACTGATAAGCTGGTAGTAAACATATATTGAAGGAAAAGGAAAGGTAAAAGGTGCTCGACCATGTATCAAGACTTATAATAATGTTATATTAATTAAGACAGTGTGGTACTATTTCAACAACAGGCAAAGAGACTGACAGTATAAACTAGAGAACCCAGAAACAGAATCATGGACATTTGGACGGTGGTTCACAGAACAGTGGAGAAAGGACTGACTGTCAACAAATGCTTCTTAGATTTCCATATGAAAAAAAATTAAAGCCAACCCTTAATTCATAATTTCTGATGGATTGTAGATATAAATGTGAAAAGCAAATCAGCCACGTTTCTACATCAGTGGTTCTTAAAGTGTAGCCTCCAGACAGTGACAGCATCACCTGGGAACTTCTTAGGAATGCAAATTCTCCAGCCTCACCCCAGACCTGCTGATTCAGAAGATCTGGCAGTGGGGCCCAGCAAGCCTTATTTTGACAAACTATCCGGACAATTTCGATGCACGTTCATGTTTGAAAGCCACAGTTTTAGAAGCTAGTTTAGGGGAATATTTACTTAATCAAGGTAAGAAAAGGCTTCTTAAACAAAACACAACTGTAAAGAATAAGATGTGTAAATAAAAATGTAGAATGTCTGTTCATCAAATGATAGCATGAAGAAAGTAAACAAAAAAGCAAGCTGCAGAGTGGAGGAAGAAACTTGCAACTCATAACTGACAAACACTCATATCCAGTATCCAGAAGGAACGCCTACCTTTCAATAAGAAAAAGGCAGACAGCCCAAAAGAAAAACGGGCAAGAGACCTGACAGACATTTCTTAGAAGAAGACAGCCAAATGGCCAACCAATGTGATAAGGTACTCAATGTCTTTGGAAATTTAAATATATATATATATAATTACAATGCAGTCTAATTACAAACCCACCAGAATACCTAAAATTAGAAAGACTGGCAACATTCTAGTGCTGGTGAGAATGTAGAACAGGGACTGACCAGCTGTTCCTATAAAGGGCCAGCTAGTACTTTTCTTAGGCCTTGTAGTCAAGAGACAACAATTAGGATATTATGAAGGCAGGCGCTTACATAACATGAGAAACTCTTGACTCTCTCCACCACATTTGACTGACATGGATCAGTGAGGTGGTGGGAATGCTGTGTGCCAGTTGTGGTTGGCTGAAAACGACCTGAAGGAAGAGCAATGGGTCTGAGGAGTCCTGACGGGGAGGAGAAGTGGGAACAGTCACCATGGTCACTTTCCCTCTCTGCCCCAGATACACTTGATCTCAACATGCCCTTCTCTCCCGAGGAGCCTGTGTCAATTTGAGGCTGATAGTTTCTACCACTTGGTGTGCCAGCAGCTGCCAACAGCAGAGTCCCCAGAGTGTAGATGGTGACCAGCCAGGCCCCAGGCAGCAGTGAGGTGTGGCTGCTAGCAAGAGAGAAACAATGGCACAGGCGGACGGCCCAGCTCAGTCTCCGTGATTCACAATGCTAGCCCACTCCACCGGTGCACTCCATATTTGACCGTTGGTCACAGTTTGCTGACCTCTGATGTAGAACAAGGGGAACTCTTTTAAACTGTAGGTAGGAGTAAAGTTAGTACACTGCTTTGGAAAACCACTGATATTGTCTCCTAAAACACAAGTACAAAGCATACTCTGCAGTTCCTAAATATATATCCAACAAAAATGCATGCACATGTGCATGCAGACACATGTACGAAAATATTTATAGGAGCATTAGTCATAAAAGCCAAAATGTGAAATCAATTATCAAATGTCCACCAGCATTAGAACTGGAAAATAAATGTCAAACTATTCACATAATACAATTCTTTACAGCAATGAAAATGAAAAAACAACTTGCCACTTCATGTGACAAAGATGAGTCTGATGGAGAGAATGTTGAGAAAAAAACACATTGCATATGACTTCATTAATGTATGTGTGTTTAGGTATGTATGTTTAGCTGATAAAACTATAAAGAAAAGCAAAGAATATATTACCATGAAAGATAGTATAGGAGCAAGAGAGTAGTGATGGTGCTTGGAAGGGAAAATGAGGATGCTTCTGAAATGTTGACCGTATTGTATTTCCAGTCCTAGATGGTAGAAACAGTAGGGTTTGCAATGTCATAAATCAGAGACTGGCAAACAATATGGCCCAAACTTAATCTCCCGCCTATTATTGTGAAGAAAACTTCATTAAAACACAGCCCATGTTAGTTTACACATCATCTATATCTGTCTTTTTATTAACAATAGGAGGCTTGAATAGTCATAACAGACATCATATAGCCCATGAATTCTAATATATTTACCATCCAGCCTTATATACAAAAAATTGCCAACTCCTGTAACAAACCATTGAGCTGTACATTTCTAGTTTGTATATTTTTCCTTATACATGTCATATTTTATAATGTTAACTATGTATATTTAGTTATATAGTTATATATGTAACTAGATTCCATGTTTAGCTCTGAATCATGTTTGACAATAGACATTCAATGCATAAAACAACAATCAAATCAATTACCTTCAAGAAAACAAATCTCCTTTTCTTTAATTAAATATACTGATTATGTAGACAAAATAAACTGTGCTTGCCTCTAGAACTTATTTTATTCTCAATTTCCACATCTGCAACAGAATGAATCATCAACTTTCATTCCAAATACTTGGATGATGTATTTCTTAGAGCTGTTTTGTAGATTGCAGAATGATACTTGAAGGCACTTGAGACAAGTGTCTGGCCACATGTTGTCATGTCTCTATTAGAGTTTTTCTTAGAAGATTGAACTCACGTATCTATACACTCAACAAAGGCACTATATTCAGTGATACTTTATTTATTCAGTGTTGTGGAGTAAGGCAACTTTTGAATAGTTTGAGTTTCTCTCTCTGCATTTCATAATTCATCCATTTAACAAATATTTACTTACAGCCTACCATACCAAAACTTGTATTTTCAGCATTTTAATGCAAGTGTTTCTGAAATATGTTATATCTTTCTCTGCCTTTTACACAGAGTTTGACCATTTAATCTTTTATGACTCAGCCTCATTACGGAATCAAACTATACACCGATATGCAGTTTTCAAATGTGTGTTTTAACTGAGAAGCCTTTTCTAGAATTCCAACAAACAAAATAGATGCAAAGAAAAGTTGAAGAGACAGATGAGTGTGCAACAGAGTCCCACCCACTAGGAATTCCTGAGATGACACAGAACCATAAGATTCCAGGAATAGCCATTGGAAACCACTGGTCATTTAGTAACACTCTCAAGAATTGCTGAGAGATAAAAGGCTGCTCCTGTACTCAACAATCCTAAATTACATTCTGAAAGTGCTGTCTTTTTTTTTTTAAGTGTATTTTATAGTGTCCTTCTTAATGTCAACAATCACTTCTAGGTGAATCAGTATAGATCCCTGTATCTGTGCTCTGTCCACCCACTAACCCTCAACATCCATGGTTTCTGGAGATGGGGAAAGTGAAGTCCCCAGGCTTTCTAGAAGTGTGAGTAAATTAAAAGTCCACACACTAATAGGCCTTGAGAGACTTTCTCGAATAAAGGACATGGGCTTTACATTCTGGACCTTGAATGATCTCTCTTGATGGTCAAACACCTATTTTTCTACTTTCCAGATTACCAACAGGATATTAGAAGCTAGGTAACATCTACATAAGTAAGGACATTTTCTACCATCAAGATGAAAATGGATTTTCATTGCAGATGGTGATTTTAATTTCTCAAGTGAGAAAACGTTTCTAGAATCTCTTAGTCACATCTACTAGTAACTTTCAAATATGAATAATTGGATTAACTGTTGTATGTTCAAATTTACTTATAAAAATACATATTCATAATTACTCATGAAGAAAAAATTCCTCCTCTCTCCACTCCTATACCCAACCTCCCCACACCCCCATCATGCATACATGCACACACAAAAAACTTTGTTGTTATTGTTGTTATTATTATCATTATTATGATTTAGAGGCAGAATCTCACTGTCTCCAGGATGGAGTGCAGTGGCACAATCACAGTTCACTGTAACTTCGCACTCAACTTTAAGTGATCCTCCCGCCACAGACTCCCAAGTAGCTGGAACTATAAGCATGGGCCACCATACCTGGAAAAATCTTTGCTCTTCACCCAGCAGTCTTAGAGTTTGCCAAATAAAAGAAGTTCTGTCTAGAAATAGACTGTTAAAGCCGGTCACGATGGCTCACACCTGTAATCCCAGCACTTTGGGAGGCCAAGGCCAGTGGATTATCTGAGGTCAGGAGTTCAAGACTAGCTTTGCTAACATGGTGAAACCCCATCTCTACTAAATATACAAAAATTAGCCAGGTGTAATGGCGGGAGCCTGTAATCCCAGCTACGGGGGAGGCTGAGGCAGGAGAATCACTTGAACCCGGGAGGTGGAGGTTGCAGTGAGCCGAAATCATGCCACTGCACTCCAGCCTGGGTGGCAGAGCAAGACTCCATCAAAAAAGAAAGAAAGAAGGAAAGAAAGAAAGGGAAGGGAAGGGAAGGGAAGGGAAGGGAAGGGAAGGGAAGGGAAGGGAAGGGAAGGGAAGGGAGAAAGCAAGAAAAAGAAAGAAAGAAAGCAAGAGAGGAAAGAAAGAAAGAAAGAAAGAAAGAAAGAAAGAAAGAAAGAAAGAAAGAAAGAAAGAAAGAAAGAAAGAAAGAAAGAAAGAAAGAAAGAAAGAGAAAAAGAAATAGACTGTTAAATCCATTCTAATAAGATATGTTTGACCCTGGCACTTCGAAGCTCTGCTAATGGCAGCCATATTGGCAAATTGATGTCCTTTGCTGACATTATGAGAGCATTGGGAAAAGGAATGCATTAAATGCATTTACAAGAGAAAATTCTTAAGCATGCTTATAGAGCAAGGAAACCACAAAGGTACCCTGACTCTGTTACATCCAATGACCAGATACCCAAACAAAGTCAGCTCAATAGCTTAATCCTGACAGGATATTCCTCCAGGGAATTAAAACATCCTGTAACTTAAACTTTGAGTTTCTTTCATGTCGCAAAACATTTTGTCCATAAGGAAATTGTGGGGTTTGGGAAAACCACGTTTTTAATGGGACTGACTGTAGTATCTTATTTCACATATGTATAAAATCTGAAAGATAGACAATATCTTATAGGACATCTCTATCCACCAGATTTGTAATGTATAAATGCTTCCTGCCAATTCCTGCCAATTTGTTATCCTTTTTGTCCTTGAATATAGGGTCAAAGAACTTCCTGGACTAGTTCTACATTTGTTTAATCCTTACCACAATATATTCATTTATTAAGTATTTGCATTTGGTACAACTTTTATTTTTGATTCAATATAGGTTTCACTGAAAAGTCAATAGATTTTTCAGTAAAAACTATCAAATCCTTGCTAATGCTTGGGAGTAATTAGACTTCAGATAAGTAATGTTAAACCTACGGGAGTCAATCCAAAATATAAGCAGAATAAACAGATAATCTTTCATTTCTTCAGGATGATATAGCGTTACTACCTGTATCTCATTTCAAATACTGTGAATGTCTCCCACCAAAAGAAATCATTTACATAAAAATAACACTATTTTAAACTAATGCATAACCTGACCATTAGTATATATCTAAATATGAGAAGTATTTATCTAAATATTAAAATGAATGGCCCAGATTAATAAAAAATACTACTGTGGTCTGAATATTTGTGTCCCTCCAAAATTCATATGTTAAAACCTAATCCTGGAAGAGATAAGTATTAAGAGTTGGGGTCATCGGCCGGGCGCAGTGGCTCAAGCCTGTAATCCCAGTACTTTGGGAGGCCGAGGCGGGCGGATCACGAGGTCAGGAGATCGAGACCATCCTGGCTAACACAGTGAAACCCTGTCTCTACTAAAAAATACAAAAAACTAGCCGGGCGAGGTGGCGGGCGCCTGTAGTCCCAGCTACTCAGGAGGTTGAGGCAGGAGAATGGCGTGAACCCGGGAGGCGGAGCTTGCAGCGAGCAGAGATCCGGTCACTGCACTCCAGCCTGGGCAACAGAGCGAGACTCCGTCTCAAAAAAAAAAAAAAAAAAGAGTTGGGGTCTTTGAGAGGTGAGTAGGTCCCAAATTAGATTAGAGTGGCATTAGTGTCTTTATAAAAGAGACCTAAGGTAGCTTATTTGCCCCCACCACCATGTGAGGACACAGGGAGAAGGGACCACCTGTGAACCAGGAAGCAGACGTTCATGAGATACTGACTCTGCCAGCACCTTGAGCTTGAACTTTCAGCCTCCAGAACTGTGAGAAATTACTGTCTGTTGTTTAGAAGCCACCCAATTCACGTAATTTTGTTGTGGCAACCTGAACAGACTAAAACAAATATTTTGTGGCTACAGATCATATCCCCTTTGAGCAATTAGTTATTCATTTGGGAAAAAACTCAGGGTTCTGGAAATAGAAGTTCTAAAGGAAAATTTGGGATAAGTCTGATAAAAAGAATGGAATCTTAAGAAATCCACCACACACTCAGCACAGACCTCACAAATTATCAGCTATTCTAGCCCAATAACAAGGTGGAGAACCAAAGTTAACTCTTTTTTTTCCTTTAAGAAGAAATGAACCATATTTTTGTTACTATAACCAATATAAAATTTATATTCAAAACCATCGCCAGTCTTTTAGAAGGGCTGGTCGCAGTGGCTCATGCCTGTAATCCCAGCACTTTGGGAGGTTGAGGAAGGAGGATTACTTGAGCCCAGGAGTTCAAGACCAGGCTGAGCAACATAGGGAGACCCCATCTCTACAAAACATTTTTTAAAATTACCCTGGTGTGACAGCGCGCGCCTGTGGTCCTAGAGACTCAGGAGGCTGCGATGGGAGGATCACTTGAGCCCAGGAGGTCAAGGCTGCAGTGAGCCATGATCATGCCATTATACTCCAGCCTGGGTGACAAAGCAAGACCCTGTCTCAAAGAAAAAAAAAAGAAGCAGCAGCAGCAGTAAAGCCATAAAAGATTATTGAATATTACAGTTAAAAAAAAAATGATAAAACTCAGAGTACATCAAAGCCACTTAGGCTGCTGCTGCTACATTTTGAGTGAAAATGTCTATAGTAAATCCAAACTTTAAATGGGGACTGAGGCACCCCTCTCATTTGCACTAGGGATAGTTTATCAGTTGTACTCGCCGTAATAGACTGTGGTCCTTGAAATCAGACAGAAATGCTTTCAGGACCCCCTGGTGGTGATTTAAAGACCTTTACAGCAAGATCAAAATGTCCATGAATCAAATAAGCTAAAGTAACCTGGTTCTGGAAACTCCTATCGTCTCCAAATTGCTCTTAACATCTTCAATGTGTATAGTTTGTCCTGTCTCAACCAAAATGGATTCAATCTATTTGTAGTCTTCTACAAAAGAAAAAATATTTTTCTTGCCTTTCAATTTGCTGCAACTTAACAAAGAAAATAAACATTTAGTATCTTCACATGAATAATACTCTCTGTTTCTCTGTTTAGCTAATTTTAAGCAAAAATATCGACCTTGTACAACACCATGATTAGTGTTTCACAATAAAAACTCATAAATCTGTGTATGGTTCTATTTATTTACTTCTTCTCAACACTGGGAAATGAATTACTGTTGAAGCAAATCTTTTAAATGTCAATATGTTGCTGAAAGTGGTGAATTTAATAGGATAAAAAGGATATTACTGATTTCCATCAAGAATTGCAACCCAGAAAAGGACTTACTCCACGGCCTATTAGAGTTAGAATACTCTACCCAGCCAGTTGAGATAGATCTACTAAACCACCTCTGTAAAGATACCTGAAAGGTAGACTGTCTAGTTAGTAGAATCCAGATTCACCAAAGAACCTGCTCAAAGGTGCCTGTATTAGTCCATTTTCACACCGCTAATAAATACATACCAAAGACGGCGTAATTTATAAAGGAAAGGGGTTTAATTGACTCACAGTTCCACATGGTTGGGGAGGAAACTTGCAACCATGGTGTAAGGGGAAGCAAACACGTGTGTCTTCACATGGCAGCATGAGAGAGAAGTGACGAGCAAAGTGGGGAAAGCCCCTTATAAAACTATCAGCTCTCATGAGAACTCACTCACTATCACTAGAACAGCATGGGGGAACTGCCCCCGTGATCTAATCACCTCCCATGAGGTCCCTCCCCCAACACGTGGGGATTGCGATTCAGATTACAATTCAAGATGAGATGTGGGTGGGGACACAGAGCCAGACCATATCAGTCCCCTACCCTTGGCTGAATATTATAATCGACTGCGGATTATTTTTTAAATGAGGAAACTAGCCTACTTACAGAGATTGTGATTTAATTGGCCTGGGCTGAGGCCAGGAGATCGGTACTTTGTAAAAGCCCCTTGGGACATTCTTAAGGACAGCCAAGGTTGAGAACCACTGCATAGAAGATGCCCTTATTCTCAAGACCCCTAAGCAAGGCATTTCAGGCTGCTCCTGTCTGATTGTAGCTGAGTCCATACTATAAAGTAGCACTTTCTTCATTCACCTTTCTCCACTTCTGATGTTTCTCCCTCTTTGTGATTATAATTGCAATGCAAGATTGTAATGTAGTCAATAACAAGCTTTATTTTACTATTGAATATGTCACGTTTATAGCCAATTACAAAGTTGAAAATCTCATTGCTCACAGAAATTATAAAAGTTGAGCTACACGGAAAATTTTGGAGTTGTAAAGTTGGTAAGTTAGAGTTTTTTATGTCGCCCAGTCATCAGATATTGAAGTTTACTGGGGGACTTCTCTGCAGGGTTTTATTGTAAATTAATAACCTTTTGAAACATTTTAATCCTTGGCTTCTGTGCTACCACATTCTCTTCTTACCCTGCCATTCTCTCTGGTTACTCCTTTCCATTCTTACACTCAGTGTTCTCACACTTTAAGAAGCATAAGAATCACCTGGAGGCCTAAAACACAGATAGGTAGGCCCCAGCCCCAGTGTAGGTCTGAAGTGGGGCCAAAAAAATGTACATTTTTTTTTTCTTTTTTTTGAGATGAAGTCCTGCTCTGTTGCCCAGGCTGGAGTGCAATGGTACGATCTCGGCTCACTTCAACCTCCACCTCTCGAGTTCAAGCGATTCTCCTGTCTCAGCCTCCCGAGTATCTGGGACTACAGGTATGTGCTATCATGCCTGGCTGATTTTTGTGTTTTTAGTAGAGACTGGGTTTCACTGTGTTGGTTAGGCTGGTCTCAAACTTCTGACCTCAAGTGATCTGACTGCCTTGGCCTCCCAAAGGGCTGGGATTATAGGTGTGAGCCACCACACCCGGCCAAGAATGTTCATTTCTAACAAGTTCCCACGTGATGCTGCTGTCACTGGTCTGGAGGCCATACTTTAGGAACCACTGTCCTACAGTACATATTGAAGTTGCTCAAGGCTCTATCCTAGGCTCTCCTCTCATTTTAATCTATACCCTCTCCTTCATAATTACAGCCAAGACTGTCCCCAGTATCACAAAAATAACCCCACATTTCTATCTCTGACCAGTTTCTGGTAACTTACCAGTTCTGGTAAGTTTCTTCCAGGCTCCAATTGCCTACTCAACACCTCAACTTTGTGGTCTCATCAGCATCACTATCTCAACATTCCAAGGCCAGATTTGTGGATCTTAACCCTACCCAAACCTAGTTGTCTTTCTCTTCCAGCATTCCATAACATAGTGAATGGCTTCATCACTCAACTGTACAAGCCAAAACCTTATGATTCATCATTGACACCATCCTGTCCCTCCTGCCCATGACTAACAAGCAATTTATTCCAAGGTCTATCTATTTTTACCTTATAAATTTTTAAAATTTTTATTTTAACTTTTGTGCATAATAGTAGGTATATAGATATAAATATAGGTAGATATAGGTATATATATATATATATATAGGGTACTTGAGACGTTTTGATGCAGGCATGCAATATGTAATAATCACGTCATGTAAAATAGGGATATCCATCTCTTCAAGTATTTATCCAAAAAGTGTAATTGAATTGCTTACTGCCTAAATTTTTTGCAAATATATTCACTTTTTTCATAACTGCTACCTTCACCCTAATCCAGACCATAGTCATCTCTCACCTGGACTATTTTAGTTTGTTTTGTGTTGCCATAACAGAATACCTGAGACTGGGTAATTTATAAAGAAAAGAGGTTTATGTAGCCCATGGTTCTGCAGGCTGGGAGGTTCAAGGGCATGGCTCTGACTTCTGAAGACGGCTTTCATACTGCATCAGAATACAGAGGAGAAGATCAAAGAAAAAGCAGACACATTGGAAGAGAGAGAGCTCAAGGGGCCTGCTGGCTTTATAACAATGCACTGTTATGGGAACTAATCCCATGGTTCTTGTGGGAACTAATACCCACAAGAACCAATCCAGCCTCACCAGAACAAGAACTCACTCATTACCAAAAGAAAGGAACCAAGCCATTCAAGATCATTCAGGATCTGCAACCATAAACTAAACACCTCTCACTTGGCCCCATCTCCCAACACCACAACACTGGAGATCAAACGTTAACATAAGTTTTGATGGGGCAAACCACATCCAAATAGAATACTACTGTTCTCCCATATTCACACCACATTCCCTACCCCTTCCCTGCACCCCAGTTTTTTCTCTATGCTGCAGGCAGTTATTTTTCCAAATGAAAATCTGATATTACTCTCTGCCCTTCATTGGCTTTCCATTGACTTTACAACTAAAATGAGAGTCTAATTTAATTTAGTTCACAGGTTCTGGAAGACACTGGCCTCCACACACCTTAATAGCCACTTTTGGCTCACTCTAGGAACACCAGCCATAGGATCTACCTTTCAGGTCTTTGAACTCTCTCCTAGCTTCACCCTCTACAAAGACCTCATCCATATCATCTGACACTGCACACAACCTCACAACCTCTCCCCTCCTACTCATGCACTTTCTTTGCCTAGTTAACCCAAGCTCATCGTTCAACCCTCAGGTAAGATGTTCCTTTTTCTGGAAAGTTCTTTGTTATACAATTAGGCTTTTTGACTCCAGAAGACCAAACTCATTTTTCTAAAACAATTATTTGTAACGTCACCTTTATGGTCCTAAAATTAAACTTACAGATTAACCTCCCTGTACATATAGTTTAAAAACAACCAGTGAGGTACCAAACCATAATATGAAGCAGAAATAAAAGGAAAGCAAATAATAATAAAAAAAATTCAATATGTGAATGCCTAGTCATGACCACCTGAAAAGATTCAACAAGGTAATCTCATGCTTGTGTATGATTTCATATACGGAATCATTAAGAATGAAAGAGCCCCAAATGCAGATCAATACAGATTTGTTGTGTTGGTGACTCAAATGCCATAAGCCGCTTTGCCATCATTAACATGATTTCCCAAAACGATGAACAACTCTCATTAAAGTTGCAAACAAGATGAAGTACAATCTTCCCTCAATTTACGCTGAATTAAAACTATAACATTACAGTATCAGGAAGGATTAAGGGGAGACCTGATTTAAAAGGAAAGGTTTTCTATCACTACACAAAGTTTAAAAAGCCTAATATTTTAAAATTAAAATATAGCGCTATATAAGTTGGGTACCATTTCTAGATACTTAGAAATACAATGGTATCCACCAGGCAAAAGAGCTTAGAAAGTTAAAGCAAGTTGCCACTGGGATGGAGACTGGAGTAGAAGACTTATTTTCTACATGTTCAAATCATGTAAAAATATTTTGCATTTATATGTGAAATGGAGTTTTACATATAATGAGTTCCAAGCTCAGGTAATTAAACACATGAATCTCCAGAGGATATTTGAAAGTCACATGTGAAGGGAGACAATCCTTTGAATCAGGTCTTTCCTGGGAGGTATAGGGTGTCTAGCACTCTGTTTCTCTCCCACTGAATGCCTCCCATCATATGTGAGGACAAACAAAGATGCTCCCACAAATTTCCAAAGTTCCTTCTAGGTGACAGAGCTGCCCCCATGAGAAACAATGGTTATCATTGCCTTTAGCACTTACACCATACTCTGTCCCAGAACCCTGCTTTTCATTTGTAATAACATACTAACCTGAAAATATTCAATTAGTGCCTGATGCCTTCCCAGACTCTAAGCAGTGGGAAAACAGCGAGTGTCTAAATTTTGCTCCCCGTTGTGTTCCTGGTGCTTTGCATGGTGCCAGCATACAGTGATTACTCAATCAGTTTGGCTGAATGAACGATGGCACATGATTTTTCTCATGCTGAGTGCCAGAAGAGTGAATAGCTCTATGTGTGGCTCCACAGTAGTACCAGAAAGGGCACTAACTGGAGTCCAGCACAGCCAGTAAGGAAGGCTGCCTTGATGACAGTTCCTATGCATCTTTCCTGTTAAATTTAATGCATTTCCTTTTTTCTTAAGAACTATCAAGTTAGGCTTATACTTCCATTTCCACCAATGCCAAAGTGAGAGCCAAACCACCTGATTTGTTAATCTTTCTTTCTTTCTTTTCTTTCTTTCTCTCTTTCTTTCTTTCTTTCTGTCTTCCTTCCTTCCTTCTTTCCCGTCATTCTTTCTTTCTTTTCTTTTCTTCTTTTCTTTCACAGGCTAGAGTATAGTGACACAATCATAGCTTACTCCAGCCTCAAACTCCTGGGCCCAAAGGATCCTTCCACCTCAGCCTCCTGAGTAGCTAGGACTACACGTGCATGCCACCATGTCCAACTAGTTTTTAAATTTTTTGTAGAGATGGGATCTCACTATGTTTCCCAGGCTTGTCTCAAACCCCTGGCCTCAAGCAATCTTCCTGCCTTGGCCTCCCAAAGTGCTGGGATTACAGACGTGAGCACCAGGCCCAGCAGTAAGTCTTTAGACCCTCAAATATGGTCAAAAAAACACAAAACAAATTGTTCATCTGGAAGAGTTGACAACCAAATCTGGAAGAGTTAACAAAAAAACTTCTGGTTTAATTCTCTGCCTTTGGGTTATTCACAAATAAGGAGTAGCCAGGGCAGTTAGACACCCAAAAATACATTCAGATCACTATTGCTTTATTTCATAATGCATATTTCATAATGCATATGCAATAATCATAATTTCATATATGATTATCAGGAGCAGAAAGAAAGGCTAGGTTACTCAAAGTTAACACATTAAGAACTGGCCAAAATCAGGTTGGATTCATGACAGGGTGACAAAGGGCTTTTTCTGCCACAAGTCACATATGAGAAAAATATATATATAATTTTATATGTATATAATTACATATATCATAATTATAATATATAATATAGTGATATTAACATATTATTATATATTGTGATATATAATGAGAAAGATCTTACAATCTTCCTCATTATAAGTGAAATATGGCTAACAGTCTCCCCTCAACACACTTCTTAGGGTATTGGGGGAGATATTTATCAAACCATATAAATATGCCACAACTTATTGAAAATGTTGGCATTAGGTAACAGGTCCAACAGCAAACAGACAAGATTGAAGAAGTAGGAGGCCGGGCGCAGTGGCTCAAGCCTGTAATCCCAGCACTTTGGGAGGCCGAGACGGGCGGATCACAAGATCAGGAGATCGAGACCATCCTGGCTAACATGGTGAAACCCCGTCTCTACTAAAAATACAAAAAACTAGCCGGGCGAGGTGGCGGGCGCCTGTAGTCCCAGCTACTCGGGAGGCTGAGGCAGGAGAATGGCGTAAAAACCCGGGAGGCGGAGCTTGCAGTGAGCCGAGATCCGGCCACTGCACTCCAGCCTGGGCGACAGAGCGAGACTCCGTCTCAAAAAAAAAAAAAAAAAAAAAAAAGATTAAAGAAGTAGGATACAGACATCCTTATAAAATTAAAAATAGGCAGATAATAAGTGATTTAAATGAAAAACAAGACAATTAAGATGTCTGAGAAAGACAAAAATCTACATGTCTCGTAAGACAATATGTGCATGGATATAATGAGGTGGGCATGAATTAATAATTAATAATTAAAAATGGTAACATAACTCTATCAAGAAGGATTAAGAGAAAGACTTATCAAAGGGAGGAAAAGTGTCCTATCATTATAGAAAGTCAAAAAAGTCTAGATATTTAAGATACAGAAGTAAATGAATGACTTAGAAATATGATATTTACTTAGAATTTAAAAGAAAGAACAGAAAGTTAAAGTAAGTTTCCACTATGATAAAGACTGGAGTGAGAGATTTATTTTTTCCCTTGTAAATGTCACAATACTTTTTCTTTTTATTTTTACAAGTATTATCTCGATAACTTTTTTTTTTTTTTTTTTTTTTGAGATAGGGTCTCACTCTGTTACCCAGGCTGGAGTGCAGTGGTGTGATCATAGCTCATTGCAGCCTCAACCTCCTGGGCTCAAGCAATCCTTCCACCTCAGCCTCCCAAGTAGCTGAGATAACAATTGCTCACAACACCAGGCTAATTTTTGTAATTTTTTTTTTTTTTTTTTTGGTAGAGACAGAGATTTGCGGTGTTGCCCAGACTTAGCTCAAATTCTAGACTCAAGAGATCTGCCTACCTCGGCCTCCTAAAATGCTGGGATTACAAGCTGAGCCATTGCACCTGACCTCTTGATAACTTTTTAATATTTACGTTTCTAAGGAGATCTGTAAGTAAGCACTATGAGCCACGTGAGCTTTTAAATCATATATTTATTCAGTTCTGAGTCCCGTTAAAATGTATATGATTTGCTGGGCACAGTGGCTCACGCCTGTAATTCCAGCACTTTGGGAGGCCTAAGCAGGTGGATTATCCCGAGGTCAGGAGTTCAAGACCAGCCTGGCCAACGTCGTGAAACCCTGTCTCTACTAAAAATACAGACATTAGCCGGGTGTGGTGGCAGATGCCTGTTAGCCCAGCTACTTGGGAGGCTGAGGCAGAAGAATCACTTGAACCTGGGAGACAGAGGTTGCAGTGAGCTGAGATCATGCCATTGCACTCTAGCCTGGCGACAGAGTGAGACTCTGTCTAAAAAAACAAAAACAAAAACAAATTATATGATTTAATATATTGTTCCCGTCACAAAAATTCAAATTCTCAAGACTGCACATACAGTACAGTACTTGAGCGATTATGGATGTATTTTCTCAGACGTTGGTTTAGGAGCAGACTGTGGACTAGAAACTTTAAACCCAGAGCCATAATGACTTAATGGCAAACTATATATTTCTAGGTGACTTCTTGGCCATAAGTTACTTTAGGTACTGAAAAGGGTGAGCTAGGTTTGCAGGTTTCGTCCATATTTCTGTGTATATTTGAAAGACAGAAAGGGAGAGAATCCCTTATCACGATTCCTTAAAACATTTCTTTTTGGTAGCTGAATAGGTATAAAGAATTGAGGTGCACTCTGTTGATGGAAAAGAGATTGTAATCCTTTTTTTTTGAGAATATTCATGTTAAGAAAAAAAAAAAAGAACAGCTTATTATAGAAATGTCCTCTACCCTGGGGAAAATTATGATTTTAAAGATTATGAACCTGTCAGTCTATAAGTTATGAGCTAGAGGCAGCATCTGAAGTCTTGATTAATCTGCTCATTATTCAGTTGACCCTACTTGCTAGTCTTGAAAAATCGGTAGTGCTAATGTTACTTCAAGTAGAAAAACGTGGGAGTCACTTCTCAACTGCAAGAGTCTGGGAAGTTTTCTAAATGGTGAAGTCTATACAGAAGTGATCTACTAAAATGGGTCCTTGGCACTTTATGGCTTAAAGTCTGTGCCTCCAAAAGGCTCTATTCTTCTCCCGCCCCTTGCAGAATTTCAAGCCAAAGGTTCTGAGCTGTACTGTGTGACTCACATGTCTGTATGAAAGAAGGCATGGCCATAGCCAAGAATCTAAGCAGGACTGAGAGCATTTTCATTCATTCATTCTTTTTCTATTGAATCTCAACTATGTGCCAGGCACCACACTGCATGCTAGAAAAACAAAACAAATATAATAAGATATGTTCCCTGTGGCACCAAGAACCCATAGCCCACAAAGCGCATCTTTGATGAGCTCTCCAGCGACTTTCAGTCTGCTTAAGGCTCTCTTCATAAACACAAAACAGCAAACCAGAGAAACACCTTAATGATACCTGCCAATGTTTATTGAGCTTTTTTTCTGTGTAATAGGATTGTTCTAAGCACCTGACAGGTATTGACTCATTTCATTTTCTCGGTGATCCAATGAGGTAGTTACTAACATCATCCCCATTTTATAGATAAGAAAATGAAGTATAAAAATTTAAGTAACTGGTCCCAAGTTTGTATAGCCTGGCTCCAGGTCTCGTAGGTGTAAGTATTTCTTTCACACCCAAATGAAAACGGAACAAAAGAATAAAGAGGAATTCTTCTTTCATAGTCATAGAGATAAGTGACTATGTGAGTGAGTTTACTCCAAGATAAAGGGAATCAATAATAGCCAGCTACCTGGACATGCTGTCAGCTAACACCACCACATGCATAGTTTAGGCCTTCCTTTGCCTACACCTGTATCCTTACTCTAGGAAGTCTTATGCATATGAATTCACAGACAGTTATTTGCAAAAAACAAGCCTAGGGGAATGAAGCACTAAATATAATACTTTCTAATATTAGGTTGAGCTGAGAAGACAAAAAAATAGAAAATAACTGATGAAGTATACTTTTTAGTACTGTTTGCTCCATTTCAATGCCTTATCTAAGGAACCTAGAGGAAGATGAATCACTAAAGGGGTTAGAGGGCCCACAACATGTAGATAATATTGATACTATAGACTCGTAGGTAACCTCTATCGCATGGGACAATGAGGTATGTACTTGACAGGAAGATACATTGAGAATGCAAGTGTGGGGATGTGGGGGTCAACAAGAAGATGCAGATGAATCTCAATAAGAGCCACCAATACCTATGAAAACTTCTTAGAATTGAGCCCCTTGTTGGATGTGAAGGACCTCTTCAAGGAGAACTACAAACCACTGCTCAATGAAATAAAAGAGGACACAAACAAATGGAAGAACATTCCATACTCGTGGTTAGGAAGAATCAATATGGTGAAAATGGCCATACTGCCCAAGGTAATTTATAGATTCAGTGCCATCCCCATCAAGCTACCAATGACCTTCTTCACAGAATTGGAAAAAACTAAAGTCCATATGGAACCAAAAAGAGCCCTCATTGCCAAGACAATCCTAAGCAAAAAGAACAAAGCTGGAGGCATCACACTATCTGACTCCAAACTATACTACAAGGCTACAGAAATCCGAAACAGCATGGTACTGGTACCAAAACAGATATATAGACCAATGGAACAGAACAGAGGCCTCAGAAATAATGCCACACATCTACAACCATCCAATCTTTGACAAACATGACAAAAACAAGAAATGGGGAAGGATTCCCTATCTAATAAATGGTGCTCAGAAAACTGGCTAGCCATATGTAGAAAGCTGAAACTGGATCACTTCCTTACACCTTATACAAAAACTAATTCAAGATGGATTAAAGACTTAAATGTAAGACCTAAAACCATAAAAATCCTAGAAGAAAACCTAAGCAATACCATTCAGGACATAGGCATGGGCAAGGACTTCATGATTAAAACACCAAAAGCAATGGCAACAAAAGGCAAAATAGACCAACGGGATCTAATTAAACTAAAGAGCTTCTGCACAGCAAAAGAAATTACCATCAGAGTCAACAGGCAACTTACAGAATGGGAGAAAATTTTTGCAATCTATCCATCTGACAAAGAGCTAATATCTAGACTCTACAAAGAACTTAAACAAATTTACAAGAAAAACAAACAAACAAACAAACAACTCCATCAAAAAGTGGGCAAAGGATATGAACAGACACTTCTCAAAAGAAGACATTTATGCAGCCAACAGACACATGAAAAAATGCTCATCATCACTCGCCATCAGAGAAATGTAAATCAAAACCATGATGAGATACCATCTCACACCAGTTAGAATGGCGATCATTAAAAAGTCAGGAAGCAACAGATGCTGGAGAGGATGTGGAGAAATAGGAATGCTTTTACACTGTTGATGGGACTGTAAACTAGTTCAACCATTGTGGAAGACAGTGTGGCGATTCCTCAAGGATCTAGAACTAGAAATATCATTTGACCCAGTCATCCCATTACTGGGTATATACCCAAAGGATTATAAATCATGCTACTGTAAAGACACATGCACACGTATGTTTATTGTGGCACTATTCACAATAGCTAAGACTTGGAACCAACCCAAATGCCCATCAGTGATAGACTGGATTAAGAAAATGTGACATAGATACACCATGGAATACTATGCAGCCATAAAAAAAAGATGAGTTCATGTCATTTCCAGGGACATGGATGCAGCTGGAAACCATCATTCTAAGCAAACTATCACAAGGACAGAAAACCAAACACTGCATGTTCTCACTCATAGGTGGGAATTGAATGATGAGAACACTTGGACACAGGGTAGGGAACGTCACACCCTGGGGTCTGTCATGGGATGGGGGGCAGGGGGAGGGATAGCATTAGGAGAAATACCTAATGTAAATGATGAGTTAATGGGTGCAGCAAACCAACATGGCACATGTATACATATGTAACAAACCTGCACATGGTGCACATGTACCCTAGAACTTAAAGTATAATTTAAAAAAAAAAAAAAAGAATTGAGCCCTTTGTCTTTGGAATCCACTGGGGACTCTGCTTGTCCAGGTCTTCAGGCAAAGAGGTAGATGAGGAATGGTGGCTAGAAAAATAGGGAAAGTAACTCTCTACCACCAATACATGGTTGTTTGCATAAGAAGAAAGCCACCCAAACCAATAAAGAAAGGGGAACCAATTCTCCATGGAAAATCAAAAAAGGAAATGACTTTTTGCCTTTTTTTCCTCTCCCTTCTCACTGCAATGCTCAAGGAACAAGCACAAGCAATAGAAAGGAGGAGGAAAGCTTGCAGACAATGCATCATTCCTCACCTTCAGATCTTTAGGGAACCTAGCCTGCTCTGGAAGGGGAAGGGACATTTGAACTGAATGTGAGAGTGAGACACTCAATAGACCAGACATTTTAATAACCAAAGATAGCAGAAATGATAGAATCAAACTGAAATATAATTAAGGTATCCCACAGTGTAGTGAGTTTAGGGATCTGACAGGACATGGTAAGAGTTAAAAAGCCACATTCTACAATGTTTGCACCCCAAAGGGTTTGAGTGAGATCCCTCAATCACATCAGTTTCAAGCTGATTTGTTTTATGAGGTGAAAAAAAAATCATGAATTAATGCAGAAGTAGTCTCGAGATATATCTTAAACTACCCCAGTCCAAAATATGTGACACTCGTAAAATCCTAGTTCAAATAATTCCAATTTAAGCCTAACTCAATGGCTAATTATGAATGGCTAATGTCATTGATAAATACCTGATATAAATATGTCCACTGTGTACTGGACAGAGATGAGCAATTTTTTCTTCAATCAGATGCCTATGTGACATGAGGGCAGCAATAAATATCACAATTTCAAAGGGAAAAATGATTTACATTTGGATTTCTGCCTGAATTCTTGGCCAGACTTGCCACTGAGCCATCATCAGTATTTCTTTTTTTTTTTTTTTTTTTTTTTAAATGAGACAGAGTTTTGCTCTTGTTGCCCAGGATGGAGTGCAATGGCACGATCTTAGCTCACTGCAACCTCCGCCTCCTGGGTTCAAGTGACTCTCCTGCCTCAGCCTCCTGAGTAGCTAGGATTACAGGCATCCACCACCAAGTCCAGCTAATCTTTTGTATTTTTAGTAGAGATGGGGTTTCACCATGTTGGTCAGGCTTGTCTTGAACTCCTGACCTCAGGTGATCCACCCCCTTCAGCCTCCCAAAGTGCTGGGATTACAGACGTGAATCAGTATTTCTTTTGGCTTATTTTTGTTTTTTGTTTTTTTTTTCAATTTTGTTTTGAGACGGAGTCTCGCTCTGTGGCCCAGGCTACAGTGCAGTGGCACGATCTCGGCTCACTGCAAGCTCTGCCTCCTGGGTTCATGCCATTCTCCTGCCTCAGCCTCCCGAGTAGCTGGGACTGCAGGTGCCCGCCACCACGCCCAGCTAATTTTTTGTAGTTTTTAGTAGACATGGGGTTTCTCTGTGTTAGCCAGGATGGTCTGGATCTCCTGACCTTGTGATCTGCCTGCCTCAGCCTCCCAAATTGCTGGGATTACAGGCACGAGCCACTGCGCCTGTCCCAGTACTTCTTTGGGAATATCCCAGTTCATATTTTTTGTGGATAGTGATTGAAAACTAACTTTTGTAGGAAAAACAGACTATTATATTACATAATTTTAAGAAAATATATTTATGTTTCATTTTGCCTTTAAAAATGGTATTTTAACTTGAAGGTGCAGATTAACACAGTCTCAGTATTGAAAGGACAAGACGTGGAGATCCCATTAATATTGAATCTAATTGTCCCTTCATGATACTCAGATACAGGGCCCCTTTGTTTTAGTGGAATTATTTTCCTTGTCTAAAACCAGGTATATGATGTCTGTTTCACTGCCTCCTTTCAGCGTGTAGGAAATACATATGAATATATAATCAATTACTTTTAATCAGCAGGCCTAATGCTCATGACAGAGAGTACTCAGCTCTATCTTCTCCATGCCTCAATCCCAGAAGAAAGGTCTTTATAGCCCCCCCAGCCTCTGCTTTGCAAGGTATATTCTAGATACCCCCAACCCTCTTTCCAGCTCCAGCAATCCATGAATCCTTGTAACAACAGTACTTCTGCTTTTCCTATCCCAGATCAGGCTCCAGGCACCCCTCTTTAAGAATATAAATCAGACATTCCGTCAAATAAGAGGAGTTAGTCTCTGTTTGTCTTTGCATAAACCCAAACAGGAAACTTTTGGAGAATTGCAACAGGCTATTCTCGTTTATAAGCTGGAGAATCAAATCTTTCATATGTTCTATATCATGTTCAGCTAAGGTACATGGAGATACTCCTTTTGGTTTTTGATAACCTTTTTTTTTTTTTTTCATCTTCTGAAAAGGGATATACGACGTCAGTTTTCAGCATGGGGCTTTAAGAAAATCTCATCTCAATAATCACAACCTTAGACTCAGAGCTAACACATTCTCTTTCCTTGGATGCAGAAAGTTGACTCTGGTTTGGGTATATTGTTTCAGATTAATCACATTAATGTGGTTATTACTTCAACACACATTTTCTGTATAAAACATAGAAATTCTTCATGCTTTGGTAATTATAGTTACCTTTAATTTACTCAAAAGTAATTACATGAACGTATATGAGATGTTTCCCTTGTCCCTAATTTCTGACCCTGGCAGAAATTCCTATCTTCAGCTCAAAGGTTGTCTCATGGTCGTTGGTTTTAACTGGCTATTCCTATTCCTGAATAATTCCCCATTAATTCTATTATGTGTGCATGAATAATAACGACTATCGTCATTTAATAAAACCTAAGCATCAAGCTACAATGTGCTTAGCATATGACCTAACTAAATCCTCGTACAACTCTGTGGGATAATTATTACTATATCCTTGAGTAGATAAAGAAATTGAAGCAAAAAAAAAAGGTAAATATTTGCCTAAAGTCACATAGCCAGTAAATGACAGAGCTGAAATTCAAGCCTATATCTCTCTCATTCCAAACCTTGAGTGCTTAACCGCCCCATTTTATTTTTTTCTTGAAATCTAAGTATTTTGTTTGAAAACTGTAATGTGCTACATTCATATGGTTATAGTTTCTAAACTAAATGTTTATATATTTTAATATAACACTATATATAATTGTATATACTTATATATTATCATATACTTCATTACATATGTTGTATAACGTACATGAGAAATATTATATATAAAATATATAAATATGTAAAAATACATATTTATATATATTGCATATACATGATGCTGTTCCTGACTGACTTTATTACCTTCAAAACAACGCACCACTTCCACTCCACCCTCAATGAAAATATGAATTCTATAGGTGACAGTTCTTTCCTTAAATTAACCAGTAAATATTACCCGTTATGTCCTCCAAATGTATCCTTAGTTCACTTTTCTTTCCATTCTTCCTGTCGTTAGTTTATGCAGCATAAATCAGAATCAATTTACTGAATGTCTACTATTTGCTCAACCCACTTCTGGAACCCACGGGTAGTATCTCTGCCCTTAAGGAACTCACAGTGTACTAGAAAAGAAAGATACTCAAGAGAGTATATTACCATCCAGTGTGAAAAGAGCATCCACAGAAACCATATACAACATACCGGTAGCCATCGGGAGGGCATAAGAGTTAGGGGAACTTTCCAAGGGAGGCTGCATTGAAGCTGAGTCTGGAAGGTGACAGGTGGGTAAGACTAAGTGGAAGCAGAAAAGACAAAGCAGGATTGCCAAACAATGGAGGTCATACAGGGGCATGAAACAAGCACTCAAACTGTTTCCAATTCACTCCTGAATTACCAAGCTAGTCACCAGCAGGTCTTAATGCTACCCCTTATCCAAACCCACCTGAACACTGCTGACTAATAGATCCTCCAAAAGCATAACTTTGATCATCCTACTGCCCTTCTCAAGAATGTAATATTGCCGTATGTCATCAAAGTATGCCCACACTGCCACCTCTTATTAGAGACCTCACGATGTGTTCCCACATATCCTTATCTTGACTGTTACTTACCAGTGCCTCTCAAAAACTGCTAATGAGTCTGTTGACAGGAGGCACAATCCTACCTTACACTTCTGTTTATCTTATTCGCCAGCCAAATTCTATCCAGGCTTAGGATCCAGCTCATGCACCACCTGTTCTTGGCCCTTTTTTACCTGCTCCAGTTGCCAAAACTGTTGGGCAGTTTCATCACAGACTGAAAATTGTATCTACAGAACAAATTTAGCCCCATTGAGTTCAACTTCCTCATCAATCCGCAGTTACTCAAGTTGTGATGCATTCCTTCCTCTACTCATTCAAGAAATATTTGTGGGTCATCTTTCATATTTAATTATTTTCAAACTAAATGTCCCATACCAAATTAATTATCTCTCCCATTTTCTCCTTTCCCTTCCTCCTTTCTACCACCATTCTCCAAACTTCTTTCCTCTTCCTGTATTCTATATAACACATCCCAAGCTGGAAAATTCAGAAGCATTCTTTACTTTTCCTCTCGCTTTACTCCCACATCCAATTGGTCACCCAGCTATGTTCACTCTTTCTCAGAAAATATATTTAAACTCACTCTGTTCTGACACTGTGAGCTTCATAACATCCCTGCTGAACTGCTGCAACAGTCACTTGATTGATTATCTCACCTCCATGCTCTCCACTGCTACCAGAAAGCATCATCTTAAAACAGGATGCCAAACATTTATTAAGTGCCTGCTAAATGCTAGGTAATATGTAGGGCATACAAGTCTAAATGTGACTAAAGATGTCTTTGACTCCTACCAAAGTGTGAGCACTTTGAGGGTGAGAGCTTTGGTTGATTTCTCTCTATCCCTAGCACCTAGCCTATTTCCCAGCATGTTATTGTTGATAGTCAATACTGGTTTGAAAATATGAATCAGTGGAAAGTTCTAAGTGTGGGCGGTCTCTAAAGATAAATGAAATAACATTCCTGTCCTCAAGTAGGTAACATTAGCTGAGAAGTTATGACGCAGGAAGGTAGTTTGATAAATTTCACAAAACCAGTTGGTGGGGAATCAGAATTCTCATTCATTTTGCTGGAGTAAAACAGCTAGGTAGAGGGTTGAGATCTAGTAGGTGCTTCCCTGAATTCATTCTCCAAAAGTGGTCCATTTTCAGAAATGTTTAAGGAAATAAGTTGGTGTGGTGATTGTAAAAAATATTGTGAAAGGATGATCATGTAAATACCAACACTACTGCAAGAGGGTAAGGGGTTGGCAAGGAGGAGGGAGATCATGGGTTGTACTAGCTAAAATGAAGAACTAGTTAAAAAAGGCAATGTGGTAAGCACCATGGGGTGGAAGTTAGCTTCTGGTTGGTAGTCACACCTCTCATTTATTCCCAAAAAAAAAAAATTGTTTAGGAAATGGCAAAAATCACATTTCAGAAAATTTTCTTTATGCAATGTGGTATCCTGGATTAGATCCTGGGACAGAAAAAGAACATTAGGTGTAAGGAAGAGGTCCAGTTTCAGTTTTCTGCATATATAAAAATTAACTCAAGATGGATTAAATATTTAAATGTAAAATCCAAAACCATAAAAACCCTAGAAGAAAACCTAGACAATACCATTCAGGACATAGGCATGGGCAAAAATGTCATGACAAAAACTCCAAAAGCAATTGCAACAAAAGCCAAAATTAACAAATGGGATCTAATTAAACTAAAGAGCTTCTGCACAGCAAAAGAAACTATTAACAGAGTGAACAGGCAACCTACAGAATGGGAGTAAACCTTTGCAATCTACCCATCTGACAAAGGCCTAATATCCAGAATTTACAAGGAAATTGAACATACTTACAAGAAAAAAACAAACAACCCCATCCAAAAGTGGGCAAAGCATATGAACAGACACTTATCAAAAGAAGACAGTTATGCAGCCAACAAACATGAGAAAAAGTTCAACATCACTGACCATTATTCGAGAAATGCAAATTAAATCCACATTGAGATACCATCTCATGCCAGTCAGAATGGTGATTTTTAAAAAGTCAGGAAATAATACATGCTGGCGATGTTGTGGAGAAATAGGAACACTTTTACACTGTTGGCGGGAATGTAAATTAGTTCCACCATTGTGGAAGACAGTATGGCGATTCTTCAAGGATCTAGAAGCAGAAATATGAACCAGCAATCCCATTACCAGGTATATGCTCAAAGGAATATAAATCATTATACCATAAAGACATATGCACATGTATGCTTATTGCAGCACTATTTACAATAGCAAAGGCATGGAACCAACCCAAATGCCCATCAATAATAGACTGGATAAAGAAAATAAGGAATATATACACCATGGAATACTATGCAGCCATATAAAGGAATGAGATCATGTCCTTTGCAGGGACACGGATGAAGTTGGAAGTCATCATCCTCAGCGAACTAACACAGAAACAGAAAACTGAACACCGCATGTTCTCACTCATAAGTTGGAGTTGAACATTGAGAATTCATGGACACAGAGAGGGGAACAACACACACCAGCGTCTGTTGCGGAGTCAGGGGTGAGAGGAGGGATTTTTAGAGGATGGGTCAATGGGTACAGCAAACCACCATGGCACACATATACCTATGTAACAAACCTGCACATTCTGCATGTGTATTCCTTTTTTTCAGGAGAAATAAAAAGAAGAAAAGAAAAGAAAAAGGACATTAGTGGGAAAACTAGTGAAATCTGAATAAAGTCTAATTTAGTTAATAGTAATTTACTAATGTTAATGTCCTTATTTTGATAAATGTATCACGGCTTTAAGTTGTTAACGTTAGGGAAAACTGGGTAAAGGGCACAGTCTTTGCAACACTTTTGCAAGTCTAATATTGTTCCACATAAGAAGTGTATTAAAAATCATTTCCATCCTCTTATTTCCACAACATACTGGACAAGCAAGAATCAGTCTATGATTCAATCATCAGTGGTCAGACTCTATGACTCAAAGGGAAGGAAGTCAAATGCAGTTCATTTTAACATTGTCACTATTGCCTTATTCACTCAAGCCTGACCCAGCTCCTAGACTCTTTCCCCCTGCAAATCTCCTCCTATTCTCCTGGCTACGAATCTGCTCTTGATCCCTTGAATTGTTACTTAACAGCATATTAAGGCTTGTCTTTGACAGCCTTTTCTCTGACCTTAGATCTTTGTTTCCTCAAAAAATACCTCCCACCTGAGTAGCATGTGTCCTGCCCTCCCACCCATCTCTCTCTATTATATTGCACTGTCTGGTTGTAATATGTTCCCAGCATTTCGCTTCATGTAAAGATATCTTCTTCAATCACTTGGTTTACTTATACCTGTCTTCCCTTATCTAGGCAGTAATCTCCTTGGAAATAAGGACTTTTCCTGTCTTGTTTACTGCGGATTCCTGGGGCCTAAAACAGTACCTGGAACAGATAGATGGTATTTTTTTGAATTAATAAATGAATAAACTTCTTGAGAGAAAGGTTTCTGTTATATGTTTCTGTGTCCTCTCCAGCTCCTAGGATCACTGCAATAATAATGACTTGTCATGAATTGTGGTGATGCTCTTTAAAATGATCTCTCCACTCTTATGTCCATCAGTTCACTGAAGAAGACCTTTCTTAAGTACCAGCCATCTGCTTTCTACAATGTAGAAATACACAGAACCAGACTCTGGTCCAGGAATGTCAGGTCATGTGAAGGAGGCAACATCATGCTTATTTACAATAACATAGCACTTTTGAAGTTCCAATACACGACAGAGTGGTTAACCTTGTAGAAAATAGCATTTGAAAGTTTCTAGAAAATCACTTTAAGAGTCCTAATGCAGTGATTGGAGTGGATGAGTCAGTTATTTCTGGCTCACAATTCTATGATGTTGGTGAAATAGATTGATTTCTTTTCCCAGCGAAGTGGGCCATTTTTTATTTGAATGACAAGCAACTACACAAATCTGCTTTTTATTTTACAAACACTTGTCTCAGGTTTAAGATTCTCAAGTGAAAACTGAAAAAAAAAAAAAAAAAAACAGCATGAATAAGACCTGTTCTATGTTAAATTTAATTATTTTTAGTCAGGAAGTAAAACACAGCAACTCCTGGCCAGGTGCAGTGGCTCAGGCCTGTAACCCCAGCACTTTGGGAGGCTGAAGTGGGCAGATCACCTGAGGTCAGGAGTTCGAGACCAACCTGATCAACATGGAGAAACCCCATCTCTACTAAAAATGCAAAATTATCTGGGTGTGGTGGTTCATGCTTATAATCCCAGCTACTCGGGAGGCTGAGGCAGGAGAATCATTTGAACCCGGGAGGCAGAGGTTGCGGTGAGCCAAGATCACACCATTGAACTCCAGCCTGGGCAACAAGAGCAAAACTCTGTCTCAAAAACAACAACAACAACAACAACAACAACAACAACAAAAAGACAGTAACTCCCTTCCTGCTTCTGCCTGCTGCTGGCTCAGTGCCAATGCACAATGAATACTGAATGACAGACTACAACCCCAGACCCCTTCCCAAGGCTAGGATGTTGCTCCTGTCATGTGCTTCCTTTTCATTGCATCCATCATAGTTTACCATAATTGTTTAATATTCTGTCTTCCCCATGTAAGCGCTGTAAGCTCCACACAGGTGAGCCAGGTCTATCTTGTCCACCATTTTATACCCAGGATTTAGCACATGCCTACCACACACTCTTAGCACAAAAATGCTCAAAAAATAATTGCATAATGACTATATTATGTGATTGTTTTATGGCGAATGACCATATTCTGAGGAGAGAGACCCCCTGTGACAGAGAGCCCAAGCAAGAAGTTTTAAAGACTGATACTCATTCTGAATAGATACTGGGATAGGCTCCAGCTGTGAGGAACAACAGGATTTTCAGAAGCATGTGATTGTTACTTCACCCTCACAGATAATTTTTGAGTAGCTAACCCAATGACATTGTTTTCTTTGCTAGAGTAACTGCTGATGTGGCCTTAGAAATTCACTCTGTTAAAAATAACTCTCAACCCTAATTTTGAGAGTTGATTTGAAGTTATAATTTCTCATTCTTCTTCTAAAAATCCAGAAGAATTGGCATTGGTAGCTTTATCTACATTTCTTAAAAGGTTATCAATCCCTAACATTAAGCATTTCCATGCACCTCAAAGGATCGGCTTCTCTGATCTAAATGTCTTAAACACTTCGTAAATGTGTGTTTTTCTGGTTTTGAGGAAATGACTGCCAATCTTCCCTACTAGCTAGAAAAAGTCACTCTAGAAAAAAGGGAGTACCTTTCCATTACTACTACCAAAACACAGCCCCACAAATTTAAGTTACAACATAAAGGAAATAATAAATTTTGAGCACTTTCTATATAGACATCAGTTATATCTATTTCAAAGTCACAGACCCAAAACTCACACATGTAATCATGTAAATATATATGTATGTACATAGAGATAAATAGATACATAGGTGTATATACATATATATACTGATATATATATAAATTTAAACTGGCATATATATTTACACTGAGATAAATGTTTGTGTGTGTGTGTGCGCTTAAATTTCTGACTCATCCCTTCAGCCTGCCTGATCACTAACAACTTAATCTAAGCACATTATTATTTGTTTGTCTTGGTTTTCCAGTCCAATCCAATGTGATTTCCAAGTCAATTCTTTCACATTCTGTTTAAACTCCCTTCCAAGTTTTCTCCCTTTCTGTTCCTCCCTATGATCACGTCTAATCTCCAGAGTCTCATGTTCTGCCACTCCAAGTAAACAGGTTAATCCAGGTTTCATGGACTCTTCCAGTTGTTCAGCTCAAACTGATTACTATTAAGGGGAATTTGAGTGCATTGGGCCAATTTTTAAAGACAAATACGAATTTGTATGGAAATCTCCAAGGATTTTAATGTTGATAACAATTTTTTAAAAAATTAAATACTGTATGCATACCCCTGTCTTCCTCCCCATCCCAAAAAAAAGATGACTATTAGCTAGTCAGATTGCAGTTTCCGTCCTGGACTCCTGAAGGGTCCATGGGTATACTTAGGGAATATATAAACCTCTTTTTCAAACTGCAGTCAACCTATTATTAATGTAGTAAAGTTAATTTAAATTCATAGCAATTGGTATTTTTAGTAAGCTAAAAAGAATAATTTAGGATGGAATGAATGGACTTGGAGCAAAAATAGAGTGAAAAACAAGAATATTATTTTGAGAAATGTCATATTTATGTGTGTATGTGTACCAAGTGACACAGAAATTGTATTTCTGAGGAGAGTGGCCAAACAAGTTTGGAAACGCATGTATATAATTTAGTTTTATTCAGTTTCCCAAATACAGTCATCCCTCAGTATCCACAAAGGATTGAGTCCGGGACCCTCTATGGGTACCAATATCTTAGGATACTCAAAACCCTTACATACAATAGTGTAATATTTGCATTTATTTTACACCCAACCTCCAGTATACTTTAAATGATTTCTAAATGACTTGTAATACCTTATGCAACCTAAATGCTATGAAAGTGGTCATTAAACTGTATTATTTTTAATTTTTTTTTTTGGTAATGTTTTCAATGGGGGAGTTGGTTGAATCCACAGATAGGAAACCCAGGTACAGGGAGGGTCAACTCTCTAATTCTGCACCCACAGAGGACAGGAACATAAAAATGCCAACTCCCTATGGACTGCTTCCCCTCCATGCTCTTTCTTCAATCTTCCTCTAGGGGGTGCTCAAATTAGCTTTAGCACAGCGTGAAGTCAGTGCAGGGCCTGGCCTCCACTTCTCCAGGGGGCGATGCAAAGATTTTGGTCGCTAAAGGTATCGTGGTGCGCGCCTCTGGAAGCATTTCCGCTCTGGAGCATTGTCGCTCCGCCGGGTACCAGCGTTCCTGTGACGCACTTCCGGTTAGCTGAGCTGCGCACATGTGACCGGAAGGGAAGTAACGTCAGCCTTGAGAACTGAGTAGCGGTGCCGTGTGGCGCCTTGTTCTAGAGAACTGAATAGCTGTACTGTGTGGCGCCTTGTTCTAGGCACTTCTTGGACAGCATGTCTCACCTGCCGATGAAACTCCTGCGTAAGAAGATCGAGAAGCGGAATCTCAAATTGCGGCAGCGGAACCTAAAGTTGCAGGGTGAGATGCGTTGACTCGCGATGGTTCAGGAGTCCCACGCGCCAGTCCTGGCGCGTTCGGGCGGCGGGGGGCCCAGCTGCTCCGTGTGACGGAGGCAGCGTCCCCTGCAGAGTGTGTGACTGGGGAGAGTGAAAAGGCAGCCTCCACTCGGGGCCTGCGCTGCTACCGACTAGTCGCGTGGCTCCAGCGCTGCTCCTGACCTTTCTGAGCAATCAGTTTCTTCTTACAGCGTTAGAGCAGGAGGCCTCCCGGTTCACTTCTAGGCTTGCAGCTAACCCTGCCTTTTGCATTTCCACCTTACCTTTTGATTCCCTCACCACCTGCAAGTCGCACCTCACCCCATCCCTCATTTCCGGTTAGGCCACATGGAACGTTCTCATTTCCACCCACTTTTCACATCTGTTTAATTCCCGTATTTCTTTCTCCGAAAGCCCGTCTCGCTGTTTCTAGAGCTTCTTTGATACTCTTGCCTTCCTCTACCCACCTCCACACACTCTCGTAGCACTTTCTCACAAGAGCTTCTACATATTTGTGTCCTGCGCGGTCACCTAAATGAAAAGGATTTTACATGAATGTCACCTTTCTTACCTACCTCATTTGCAGTCCCAGTGTCCTGACAGTGGGGCCACAGATCTTGAAGTAATTGTGTTAACTTATTGTCCAGGTTAAGATATAAACAACCCGAGGGAAAGGTTGGAGGCACAGTGCCTTGCCCCAGTAGGTTTTCAACAGACATTAATTGAAAAAAATTCTGCAGGAGGCAATAGGTTTGTGAATTTTAGGAATATGTTTTGAAGTACTCTTATATTTCTAATTCCTATAGAATAATACTACAGCGTTACTAACTACTTTTCAGTGCCTGTGTAAGTAGATTTGAACAAAAGATGGTGTTTTCTCTTTTTCAGTAAACACACAGGAAGCCTTTGGTAAGGACATTCTCAGATACAGTCATGCGTCACATAACAGGAGGGGGGATACATTGTGAGAAATGCGACATTAGGGGCTTTTGTCGTTCTGCGAACAGCTTATAGTTACACAAACCTAAATCTGCTACACACCCAGGCTACATAGTATAGCCTGTTGCTCTTAAGCTGTCATCCTGTACAGCATGTTACTGTACTATACTGAGAGAATTGTAACACAATGGTAAGTGTATGTATTGCTAAATATATCTAAACATAGAAAAGGTACAGTAAAAATACCGGTACATATGACATGAGAGATTTTTAGAAATGGTACATCTGTATAGAGTACTTACCATGAATGGAGTTTGCAGGACTGGAAGTTACCCTGAGCGAGTCAGTGAGTGGTGAGTGAATGTGAAGGCCTAGGACATTACTGTACGCGACTATCGACTTTATAAACACTGTACACTTGGGCTATACTGTTTAGTTTTTTAATACTTTTATTCTTAAATTAACCTTAGCCTGCTGTAACTTTTACCTTATAAACTTGTTAAGGAGTTATACCTGATGTGAATGACGAGTTGATGGGTGCTGATGAGTTGATGGGTGCAGCACACCAACATGGCACAAGTATACATATGTAACAAACCTGCACGTTATGCACATGTACCCTAGAACTTAAAGTATAATAATAAAAAAAGTTAAAAAAAAAAAAAAAATTTTAGCACTTAGCTTACAACACAAGCACATTGCACAGCTGTACAAAAAGTTTCCTTATGTCCTTATTGTATGTGATTTTTCTGTTTTTTTTTTCTTTTTAAGCTTTTTGTTAAAAATGTAAAGACACAAACACATTCAGTATCACTGTCTTCCACGTCCACATCTTGTCCCACTGGAAGATGTTCAGGAGCAACAATAGGCATGGAGCTGTCACCTCCTATGATAACAGTGCCTTCTAAAATACTTTTTTCCCTGAGACTCTTTTACAGTCGACTCATATTTTTTTTAATAAGTAGAAGGAGTACACTCTAAAGTAATGATCAAAAGTATAGTAAATACATAAACCAGTAACATAGTTGTTTATTATCATGTATTATGTATTGTACATCGTTATGTGTGCTGTACTTTATATGACTAGCATCACAGTAGGTTTGTTTACGCTAGCATCACCACAAACATGAGTAATATGTTGCACTACGACATTGCAACAACTGATGGCACTAGGTGATAGGAATTTTTTAGCTCCTTTATACTCTTATGGAGTCACTGTATATACTGTCTTTAATTCACAGAAATGTCATTGTGCACGCATTACTGTATTCGTGTGTGATAAATATTGGGGCAAATAAGTGGTCTTATCAACTGAATTTTCAACTCACTGCAGTCTAGTAGAGTTGGGGTTGAATGTTTTGAAGTGGTATGTGCGAATGAGTTGTAAATGTCTTGTTCAATATATCAGTTAATCATATGTTTATCAAATATTTATGTTTATTCTGTAACTGCCATTATCTGACCTCATCTGTTTAAATATTTGACCTCATTGAAGTTTTCCTGTCCTAGACTCCTTAAACTCAGATGTACTGTCTTTTGAAGTTAAGAAATCAATATTGCTTTCCCTTTTCCAGTATTTTTTCTTTAAGATAACTTACTTTCCCTGTAAGGGAACACCATAAAATTATAAGTTGTTTTAATTACATGAAAGAGAAGAAAAGCTAAATAATTCGTGTCAGGAAGCCATGGAAGTTCTCATTTGGGATTTCAGTGTTTATAAGTAAATTTCTCCTTCTTTGTCACAGTGTATGTTCTGTTTATTTAAACAGGGGCCTCAAATCTGACCCTATCAGAAACTCAAAATGGAGATGTATCTGAAGAAACAATGGGAGGTGGAAAGGTTAAAAAATCAAAACATTGTGTGAATGTGGGCTTATCAGAAACTCAAAATGGAAACATGTCTCAAGAAGCAGTGGGAAATATAAAAGTTAAAAAATCTCCCCAGAAATCCACCGTATTAACCAATGGAGAAGCAGCAATGCAGTCTCCCAATTCAGAATCAAAAAAGAAAAAGAAGAAGAAAAAGAGGAAAACGGTGAATGATGCTGGGCCTGGTAGGTATTTATTATCTTTGAACTTCAGCCATTTAGATTTTCACAGACGGTTATTGTTCCTCTTTCTATTACTATTGTGTGCACATGCCATATGAGAATTTCCTGTACTCACCAGTATATTAGAGATTAGCCTGGTAGCTAATGGAAACATTTTATTGGCAGAAACGGGGAGTCCATTTTAACTTTACTCAAAATATTGGGGAATAGACTTTTAATTTCACTAACCTTGAAGAAAACCTCACTCTCAGAAAAGACTCTCCTTAGAGTTCTAGAAATTTTTTCTTCTTTTTAAGTTACCTTTTTTTCTGCTTGATTCTTCCCATTTTCCTACCATAAATTCCTCTCTTTGAAAGGAGTCTTAGTTACAAAGTATATAAAGTAGGAAACTTCTGAATAAACAGAACATTAATTTCCAAGTGCTAAGAATGGCAGGAGGAAAAGGAAGGAATATTTTTTGAAGATGATGGAATTTCAGTAAGCTCGGATGAAAGAATGGACATTTTACTTGAGATTTGTACAAGCAGAGATTTCAAGGTAGGATAAGATAGGGGTCAGCAAACTATCCCTCCTTCTACCTATTTTTGTAAATAAAGTTTTACTGGGTCATAGCAGTGCCTATTTGGTTGTGTTTGTGGCAGCAGAGACCATAGGACCTGCAAAGCCTAAAACATTTACTATCTGGCCCTTTTTAGATAGTTTGCCAGCCCCTGAGTTAGAATATCTTATTCATGTATTTTACCTGAAATAAGGATTTTATTTAGAAAGGAGCTTTGAACTTTCCCAAACATGCATTACTGTCTTCATGATGCCTTCAAACAAAAGTCATTGTAATCCTGTTCTAAAATTATTGCCTTCACAATTCTTGTTTTGAGTATGCCCCAGGAAGTGGTATTATTTCTGGTCTCGAACATTGAATCATAGTGCTGGGAGTTGTAACCTTATGGGTTTTTGTTTGTTTGTATTTTAATGAGATGGGGTCTCACTGTGTTGTCCAAGCTGGTCTTGAACTCCTGGGCTCAAATGATCCCCCCACCTCGGCTTCCCAAAGCGCTAGGATTACAGGCGGAAGCTACCACACCCAGCCACCTTATGGGTACATTTTAAGAACTATTCCAGGGAAAACAAAATACATGGAGGCCAGCTGAAGATACCTATGGCTTTTGAACATGTGGGTCCTACAAAGTTGACTGTTTCCTGGAGGGGTGGCCATAAGGTACAGGGAAGAGACCAGTACTCAGCTACAGAGAGTCCTGGGTTCTGTTCTAAGTCAGTTCTTTTCAAACATCACTAATTGCCATATATTTGTATATAAGCCTAGCATGTGGTTAATCCATTTGACCGAGAGTCGAACATTGAAAAGAGAAGTGAGAAGTAGGACTGAAAAGGTAGTTGGGGCCATGTGAAAGTTGTGAATGTAGAAATGAGAAGCTAGGAAGCTCTGCCTTTCCTCCCACCCTCATCCCTGATAGCCAAGGAGCAGTCCAGTGTATGTCATCCAGGCAAGTGGATTGCTGCCCTTTACAGTTTATCTCTAGTAACATGAAGAGCCTTTGATAGTAATTGGTGTGGGAGGAAAAATGAGTGCTTATAATGAGTTGTTAAGGATTATGTTAATCAGATATGCTTTCTTTCCCCTCAGTGGAGTATGTGAGACTTATAATTGGTATCTTTATACTGTTTGGTTGAACTTTTTAAAGTTTTAAATGAGATGCTATAATACGTTAAGAAGCCTAAATGTTTGGTCACCAAGTCTGTCTGTACCCTGGATTTTTAAATATAACCAGTCATTTTTCATCTAACAGAATTCTTAACAAAGTAACACAGAATATATTTAGCTTTTGAAAATACACATCTGTACATCAGAGATCTTCTGTTTTGTTGATCTCATTTGGAATTTTATTTTAAGGAAAAAATTTTTCGGGTTTTGTCTTTTAAAACCAAAGATGCAAAAAAAGCAAAAACTGAAAACAAAGGGGAATCTGAAGAAGAAAATGCCAAGACTCCTAAAGAAACAGGAAATAACGTGGAGAAGCCAGATAATGATGAAGATGACAGTGAGGTGCCCAGCCTGCCCCTGGGACTGACAGGTAACGTCCAGGAAGTTTTTTAGACATAACTTCTTTAAAATGTACCTCTCTTAGAGGATTTATAGGTTTGAAGGTTCAGTTCTGACTTTTAGTTTACCTGGAAAAAGTAACTGTCAACAAGAAACTTTTTTTGTAAATCTTTCTGCTGCTTTTTCTCTTTATCTTCTATTTTGTGGTGTTTTAGTTCTTTTTGTTCCCTATTATTTTCCTTTTGTCCATTCCTGACACTAAATATTTTGTATGCACACAAGCAGCTTCTATGATTCTTTGGTTTGTCCTTTTCTAAGGCTCATTCTGTGTTGTAATAGGAAAATCATTGACCCTGTACCAGGTTAACCTCCTTTGACCTTTGTTCCTTTATAAAGTCAAGTTTAGACTAGAATTCACTACTGCTAACCAGGTATGTCAAGGAGTTAATTGAGTTGTTTGTTTGGTTTGGGTTGGTTTGTCTGTTAAAACGTTGAGGCCCAATCCCAGACCTGCTTAATACAAATTGCAAATGTTTTGGTAATAGCTCTCAAGCAGGGAAATTTGCCCCCCAAGTAAGATGAGTAACTCATCCTGGTTTGCCCAGAACTTTTCCAGTTTTAGCACTGAAAGTCCCACATCCCAGGAACCTCCTCTGTCCCTAGCCTACTAAGATCATCCTAAGCCTAGGAGACATTTTTGCTTCTCAGAGCTAGGGGCAGTCTGCTGGCATTTGGTGAGTGGAGGTCAGAGATGCTGCATAATATCTTGTAATGCACAGGATAGCGTTTCACAACAAAGAATTATGCAACCCAAATGTCAGCAGTGCCAAGGTCAAGAGTGATTGGTTTACACCCTGGGCATGTGGAGTGTGGGGAACCCCCAGGTGATTTTGATGCCTCCTGCTGAAGAACCGCTGTACTACTTGATACGTAGGCTCAGCCTAACATTCTCTGGCTGTATCTGACTCTTCTGTGTCTTGTTGGAGTGAGATTAACAGTTTTTTTTTAAATTGACTTGACACTCAGTTTTTATTAATGGTTCAATGTTTTTACTTTTTATATCAGATTTCTTAAGCATTTCATTTATCTCTGGACTCTCATTATTTTCCTTGTTTTGGTATTTTTATTTTATTTAAGTTCCTCAGTTATACCCCTCGTTTTGTTACAGTATAGACTCTGGACTATAACTTACACAGCCATTAACAATGGAGAAACTTGAAAGATAAAGGATCTTTTTGTTGGTATTATCAGATATGAATAATTAAGGTTTAGCCTTTTCTTACTCTGGGAAGCTTTTCTAGGCAAAATAGATTTAGGCAACTGTAGCAATACTAACTTTTTAAAAAAAAAATAAATTTGCTGATGATACATTGTCTTCTGTTTAGGAGCTTTTGAGGATACTTCGTTTGCTTCTCTATGTAATCTTGTCAATGAAAACACTCTGAAGGCAATAAAAGAAATGGGTTTTACAAACATGACTGAAATTCAGCATAAAAGTGTCAGACCACTTCTGGAAGGCAGGTATGATTAGCACTGAAGCTTAGATACTGGCATCTGCTTTTAGAACTAGTAGATTATAAAGAACATACCAGTGTATTCTGTTGATTTTCTGCTATATGTTGGGTCATGTATCCAGCATACATGAAAGACTAAGTTAATTACTGATGTTTGAAGGAAAGTGTTGGAAAGATGTTCACTTCTGTTGTAGCACAGTTCTGACTTATGATTTCGGTATATAACCCAGGTGATCAGTTTCAGCGAAGTAGACATCATCTTGTTCATGTTCTAGCCTTAGTGCCTAAAGTGTGTGTGTGTAGTACATCGTAAATGAGTAGGCTCAATGTCTTTCTCTCCTTTCCCTTTTTAATATTTAGGGATCTTCTAGCAGCTGCAAAAACAGGCAGTGGTAAAACCCTGGCTTTTCTCATCCCTGCAGTTGAACTCATTGTCAAGTTAAAGTTCATGCCCAGGAATGGTAAGCTTTTGTCTGCTTGTTTCTGCCATTATTTCACTAGAGGTTTATTGTAGCTGTTACGGACTCAATGGTGACAACCACGTTTAGACTTTTACCATATGTATCATTTTTAGGAACGGGAGTCCTTATTCTCTCACCTACCAGAGAACTAGCCATGCAAACTTTTGGTGTTCTTAAGGAGCTAATGACTCACCACGTGCATACCTATGGCTTGATAATGGGTGGCAGTAACAGATCTGCTGAAGCACAGAAACTCGCTAATGGGATCAACATCATTGTGGCCACACCAGGCCGTCTGTTGGACCATATGCAGGTAAGAGATGTAGTGCTTGTCTCATTGTCTTATATGAAACATAGATTGACAACTAATAGTTGTTCTTTGTCCTTTGTTTTGTTAGAATACCCCAGGGTTTATGTATAAAAACCTTCAGTGTCTGGTTATTGATGAAGCTGATCGTATCTTGGATGTTGGGTTTGAAGAAGAATTAAAGCAAATTATTAAACTTTTGCCAAGTAAGTAGGTAGCATCTGCATTTGGTTTGCAAAGTATCTGTTGGAAGTAGATAAGAGTTATTCCTATAGAAAAACTGTGCTAATGCCAGAACTTTACCATAGCCAAGTGAGGTAGTTGTGCCAGTTAACCTGAAAGTTAGTTTGGAATACAAGCATCAAACTGATTAATAACTTGATATAGTAGTTTTGCTGTTTTAGAAGTTATAATGCATGTTAAACAGTCTTCACATAGGTCCTGTCCTCCGCCTCTTGCCCATTCTTACCTCATGTAACATCCCCCAAGTAGCCATAGGTTTGTTGCCTTACTTGTACATACCTTGGTTACAGTACTTGCAACATTATGAACTGGTTATAACTAAGACCACGGTTTCCTTCATTGTATAATTTATTTTTTAAAGTTTTATCAAAGTATAATTGACATAATTATATGTGCATTTATAATGTACAATTTTATGTTCCACTGTGACACCATCACTGCAATCAAGAAAATGAACATGTCTATCCCACTCAAAGGTTTCCTCCTGCCCATTTTCAGTTTCTCCCTCCCACCCCTCCTTACACACATACCTCGTCCCCAAGTGAGTATTCATCTGTTTTCTGTCACTAGATTAGGTTGCACTTTCTGGAAATAAAGTTGCTGTGAACAGTCATCTACAACTCTTTGTAGAGGCATATGTCTCCTTTTCTCTTAAGTAAACCTAGGAGCATCGTAGTTGGTATAAGTTTAGTATATGTTTAACTTTTTAAAAAACTGCCAGATGTTTTCCAAAGCGGCTGTACCATTTAACATTCCTATGAGCAGTGCAAGAAAGCTCCAGTTCCTCCTGTTAAGTCTCGATCTTCAGGTAATGTTAGCCCCAAATTTGTTCTCTTTTAAAGTTGTGGTATTCTTGTCCTTTGCATTTCTATATAAATTTTAGAATTGGTTTGTCAGTTTCTCCCCCTTCCCTCCAAAAAAGTCTTGGATCTTGATTGAGATTTTATTGAATAGAGATTATTGGAGGAAAACAATATTAACTCATAATAAGGTATATCTCTGTGTATTAGATATTTTATTTCTCTATAATATTTGGGGGGAGGTTAGGATACAGGTTTAGTCACATCTTTTGTCAGATTTATCCCCAAGTATTTCATTAAAATTTCAAATTCCAATTGCTCGTTGCTTTAATATATGTACACATACACACACATATACATATATATACACACACAGTTGAATTGTATATTGATCTTATATCTAGCAAGACAGTTAATCCTGTACTGAATGAATATTCAGTACGACTTTCCAGATGACTGTAGCCTTTTGGTTTTCTATATAGGCAATCATGTACAGATAAAGACAGTTTCACCTCTTTGTTTATTTATTTATTTATTTTCTTATCTGATTGCCCTGGCCAGAACCTCCAGTATGGTACTGAATAGAAGTGATGGGAGCAGACATCCTTGTCTTGGTTCTGATCTTAGGGGAAAGCATTCAGTCTTTTATCGTTAACCACATATGAATTTAGCTGCAGGTTTTATATAGATGCCTTTTATCAGATTAAGGAAGATCCCTTCTGTTCCTAGTTTGCTGAGGATTTTTAATCAGAAATAGATGATCAGATTTTTTTTTCTGTCTGCTGAAGTAATCATGTTTTTTCTTTAGTTAACATAGTAAATTGTATTGGTTGATTTTTCAAATGTTGAACCACCCTGCATTTGTAGAATAAACCTGCCTAGTCATGATCCATTATCCTTTTTATATGTTGCTGAATTCACTTTACTAAAATTCTATTTCGAATTTTGCATATGTGCTCACGAATTGTATTGGTGCATAGTTTTCTTTCCTTGTTAATGTCATGTCAGGTTTTTGAATAGTGTAATGACTGACTTCAAAGAATGAGTTGACATATAAATATAATAATAATAAATTATAATAATTATATAATAAGTATAATAAATTATAATAAATCTATTAGAGAGTTTGTGAATAATTGATGTTTCTTTCTTAAATGTTCAATATAATTCACCAGTGGAATCCATTTGGGCCTGGAATTTTCTTTACATGAAGTTTTCAACTAAAATTTCTTTAGTAGATATAAGGCTATTTAAAGTTTTCCTGTTTTCTTCAGTTGTTTGTCTTCGAAGGAGTTTGTCTGTTTCATCTAAGTTCTCAAACTTATAGACCTAGTGTTTCATGATATACCTGTTTTACCTTTTGTAGTATTTGTAGAATCTATAGAGACATTGTATTTCCCATTTCTGATATCTCTACCTAGAATATTTGTAGTTGTGAGGCAATTGTAAAGATTCCCTAAAAGACGGGTTATTTTTATACGTGTCTGTTTCAGCACGTAGACAGACTATGCTCTTTTCTGCCACCCAAACTCGAAAAGTTGAAGACCTGGCAAGGATTTCTCTGAAAAAGGAGCCATTGTATGTTGGTGTTGATGATGATAAAGCTAATGCAACAGTGGATGGTCTTGAGCAGGTACTTTTCATCAGTAACTGAAAACTGTAGGGGTCTTACTTGGTGTTTTTATGTAATTGTTGGAAGGATCATTCAGAAAGCAAATGGGTTAATGAACTTTTAAAATGCCATAGGTGAGGCATGACAGTTTACATACTATGTTTATCAGTGCTGTTGATCAAATTACACAAGTTAGGAAACGGAAAATGTCCATTTGGTTCATTTGTATCTGTCTGCTTAAACGCTTTCTAGGGATACGTTGTTTGTCCTTCTGAAAAGAGATTCCTTCTGCTCTTTACATTCCTTAAGAAGAACCGAAAGAAGAAGCTCATGGTCTTCTTTTCGTCTTGTATGTCTGTGAAATACCACTATGAGTTGCTGAACTACATTGATTTGCCCGTCTTGGCCATTCATGTAAGTGATGATGATGAGCCCATTGAAAACAGGGTATGCTTATTAAGCCCTATAGATTGTAGGATTGGAGGTATTGCCCTCTCCTCCAAACATTGTTCTGAGTAGTTTAATCACCACAAAGTGATGGATCCTGTGTGGAGGGAGCACAGCTGGGTGTGGAGGGGTATGAGGACTTCTGAAGAGTACGAGACAACTCAGGCCCCTCCTTGAGGGGCTTGCAGAACAGTTAGGGAAATAGGACACAGGCCAAGGGATGAGCTCGAAATAAAGTAGGGTAACAGTTCCACAATTTGGGGGTTCTGCTGCTAGACTTCCTAGAGACTATCTCAAGATTCCAGCTCTAATGGATGTTTTTCTTTAATTCTAGGGAAAGCAAAAGCAAAATAAGCGTACAACCACATTCTTCCAGTTCTGCAACGCAGATTCGGGAACACTATTGTGTACGGATGTGGCAGCAAGAGGACTAGACATTCCTGAAGTCGACTGGATTGTTCAGTATGACCCTCCGGATGACCCTAAGGTAACTGGCATCATTGGGGTATCTTCAGAATGACTGCATTAAAGAGTTCACTTTTTCTCCCAGTTCCCTGACAGAAACTGCAATCCACATTCAAGGTAAAGATCCCTACTGTACAGTGACTGCAGTATTTCTCTGGTATTGATAAGTATCTAAGGTTTTTCGGGGCTCAGAGGGGCTGTGCAAGAGGTTTGAGAAGTATCAGTGGGACTTAAGTTATGAAAATGAGATCCTTGGAATGATCTCTTAAGAACAGCAGATGCCTGAAGGAAATAAAATTGCTTAAGGAGGTAGATAAGCTTCTGTAGTATATGTGGTAGAATAAGCTTCATTGAGAAGTCTTTTCAGCAAACAATAGATTAAAGCCATTTTGATGATGAAGCACACATAATACTCATTTTATTAGATCACTGTTAATGCAAACATCATGTCTAGCCTTTTTTTTTTTTTGGCCTCAATCATTGGCCTGTTGGGGGTGATGTGTGCAGAGCGATTGCTGGCCCAGCTTTGTAGGGGTGTGGTGAAGGTGTGTGTGGCCCAGCACAGCAGGAGTGCACCATCTCAGTACAGACGTGCACATACTCGGGATACAGACACACAAATGGGCTCATGCGGAAGTCACTGTGTTAACTCAAGTTTTCTTTCTCCACCAAAGGAATATATTCATCGTGTGGGTAGAACAGCCAGAGGCCTAAATGGGAGAGGGCATGCCTTGCTTATATTGCGCCCAGAAGAATTGGGTTTTCTTCGCTACTTGAAACAATCCAAGGTAAAGATCTTTACTTAGAGAAAAATTTCTCTTGGTGTAGGGATTGTTAGCAAGCACCATTTCTACATGTGTCAGAGGAGTCTGGAGTTTGGACAGTACTATTACAACCATTCTTGTGGCAATTAAGCAAGTAAGGTTTTATGTACTTCTAGCCCAAGAAGTGAGTACAGAAGGAACTGCCCACATGGCTCGGCTTTCTAGCTCTGTTACCCAGCAACGCCTCTGTGTCCCAGCCTCTCCTTTCCCATTCCCTCCAGCCCTCTTTTAAACCTCCACTCCTTTGAAGCTCCCTCACACCTAGTCATCTCTGCTTCTGCTCCCCCTCTTTCCTCTTACCTCATATGAAGCAGTGGGGAATCCTCATTCACTCTAGCCTCTGCCTCCTCCACTGCCCTCTGTCTCCTATTCATCAACTCTTGGCCTATAGTCTCTCTGCAGTTGGCGCTTTACCATCTCAGATTTCTCAGGGTAAAAAGGTAACTTCAACCTTAAACCTATTCTTCTACCCCTGTCTGCAGAATAGCTACTGTCTGTTGCCTTTTCTCAGTCTGCCTTATTGGAAAAATGGTTTATATTCTTGGCAGTTACCTCCCTCTCCGTCCCCAAGCAGCCTAATTTGGCTTTAGCTTTCTCTTGTTGCACCAGAATTGAATCCATCAGAACCCTAAGTGGCCTCTTTATTGCTAGGCCATGGGGATGCATATCACGCCTTTTCCTCCCTGACATTTCCATCCTCGTTGGCCTTTCTGGCGTAGTCTTCCTGATAAGCTTCCTCTACCCTCTAACCACAGGCAGTTCCCTGAAATTGCTCTACAGCTTTTGCACACTTTCTCGAGAATGCTTGCTTTCAGCTAGCCCCTGTCTTTGCTGGGAAGCTATCTCTGATCTCCCGCCCTCCTCCTTGTTCCCACAGCACAGGTGCTCATCAGGTTAACATGTCTTTTTTTTTATTATTCTGCTTTAAGTTCTAGGGTACATGTGCACAACGTGCAGGTTTGTTACATGTCTATACATGTGCCGTGTTGGTGTGCTGCACCCATTAACTCGCCATTTACATTAGGCATATCTCCTAATGCTATCCCTGCCCCCTACCCCCACCCCACAACAGGCCCCGGTGTGTGATGTTCCCCACCCTGTGTCCAAGTGTTCTCGTTGTTCAATTCCCACCTATGAGTGAGAACATGCAGTGTTTGGTTTTCTGTCCTTGCGATAGTTTGCTCAGAATGATGGTTTCCAGCTTCATCCATGTCCCTACAAAGGACATGAACTCATCCTTTTTTATGGCTGCATAGTATTCCATGGTGTATATGTGCCACATTTTCTTAATCCAGTCTATCATTGATAGACATTTGGGTTGGTTTTAAGTCTTTGCTATTGTGAATAGTGAGTGCTACAGTAAGCATACGTGTGCATGTGTCTCTATAGCAGCATGATTTATAATCCTTTGGGTATATACCCAGTAATGGGATGGCTGGGTCAAATGGTATTTCTAGTTCTCTATCCTTGAGGAATCGCCACACTGTCTTCCACAATGGTTGAACTAGTTTATAGTCCCATCAACAGTGTAAACGTGTTCCTGTTTCTCCACATCCTCTCCAGCACCTGTTGTTTCCTGACTTTTGAATGATCGCCATTCTAGCTGGTATGAGCTGGTGTGCATTTCTCTGATGGCTAGTGATGATGAGCATTTTTTCGTGTGTCTGTTGGCTGCATAAATGTCTTCTTTTAAGAAGTGTTTGTTCATATCCTTCGCCCACTTTTTGATGGGGTTGTTTGATTTTTTTCTTGTAAATTTGTTTAAGTTCTTTGTAGATTCTGGATATTAGCCCTAGCCAAAATTGACAAATGATATCTAATTAAATTAAAGAGCTTCTGCACAGCCAAAGAAACTATCATCAGAGTGAACAGGCAACCTACAGAATGGGAGAAAATTTTTACAATCTACCCATCTGACAAAGGGCTAATATCCAGAATCTGCAGGTTGACATTTCATTACTTATCTTTCTCCCCCACAAGACGGTAAGCTCTCTGAGGGCAGAGTCCAGGACTTAGGCACCTGTTTTCTATCACCTACCACAGGCCTGTTGCTTTTCTAGTTATTTAATGAGTGATAACTGATGGCAGATCCATCCTGTAGGAGTCTGTGGTCATCATGGCCTCCAGTATCACAAGCCTCAATACAGGACTATAGGGTATTAGGGCCCCTCTTCTGACATGGAGAAAAGGGGCTGATGGCCCTTCTGACTAGAAGCTTCAAACTGTTTCATGGTTCCAAATAGTCAGGATTATAGAGATTCTTACAGAAAAGTGCTTTACTGACTCTATCCCTATCCAATTCCTTGCCTTTCAGAAAGAAAGAAGTGCAGATTGCCTAACTCAGCAGAGCAAAGATGAAACTTTCCCATCAACATTGGGAGACTAGAAAAAGCAGATTTTCCTGTCTGTCCTGAGGGAATTTCATAGGCCGGTTCATCCTTCCCTGTCTTCAGTACCCAGTATCGGAATGCCGATCATCCTGGTTTACTAATCTTAATACTTTTGATTTCTAGGTTCCATTAAGTGAATTTGACTTTTCCTGGTCTAAAATTTCTGACATTCAGTCTCAGGTATGTGCTTTTTAAACGTTCTTGTGAGTAGACAGGAACCTTGTCCCAGCACTCTCTTTATAGTAATTCATTGGGCAATCACTGTCCTTTAAAGTCTACCCTGTTGTAAAGTGAGGATCAGACCATTTGGTGTATAAGGTTTCTTGCTGTTCTAGTTACCACCACTCTGTGCCCTCTTTAAATGTTTTCTGTGGAGTGGCTTTGCTCTAGGATATTTGAAATCCGGTGTTTTGCAGGTTGTTGTTTTTATTTATTAAAACCAGTTTCTTTCTATTTCAGCTTGAGAAATTGATTGAAAAGAACTACTTTCTTCATAAGTCAGCCCAGGAAGCATATAAGTCATACATACGAGCCTATGATTCCCATTCTCTGAAACAGATCTTTAATGTTAATAACTTAAACTTGCCTCAAGTTGCTCTGTCATTTGGTTTCAAGGTGCCTCCCTTCGTTGATCTGAGTATCCTTTTCTTTAATGAAGTTACTGTGGAACTAAGGAGCAAAAGCCTTGGGGACAGAGGGGCATTTTGGGCTTTGTAGTGGATTGGTGCGTGTTCTGGCTCAGACTGGAGGCTCCAGTGTTCGCCCTAGTCAATGTCTGCTTGTCTGTGCTAGCACAGGACATAGAGGTTGGATGGGTAAGCAGGGGTTAATCATGAGGATGGGGTTACAGAGACAAGGCAGCTTACGCCTTGAGCCTTCAAAAGACAAATTTGACTGTCAAGGAGAGACAGAGACAGTTGTGTGTTCCAGGCAGAAACACAGGTAAGAAAGCAAAACTTCAGTGTTTGCTGAGGCCGCACTGTGCGGGTACTTACGTGAATGGGATGTTTTGAAGCTAAAGAGAGGATGGGACCTTTCAAGGAGTTTTAATCCTCTTAGAGCCCCTGGAGGGTTTTATACAAGAAAGTGGCAAGTTCAGCAAAAGAAAATAAAACTTAGGTGTTGCTTAAGATAAAAGGCGGAAGGAGTACTTCCAGTTGCTCCAGTTGTGATTTATAATTTGTGCCTTGCAGAAGAAACTGAGCGGCTGAAATGAGGCCTGTGCTTCACTGCCATTGGGAGTAACTTCTGAGGGGACTAGAGGACCAAATTTTGGGTCACCATCCCCATTGTAAGCACTGAGTAAACTGAAATGAATGTATGTCGAGTCCTGTGGAAGAAAGAGCAGCTCCTTCACTTAGACATTCCTAAATCAATTCCGAAGAGAAATGATAGTCATTCGTTTTGACACAGGAGGTGTTTTTTTAATGTGCTATCAACTTCCTGATTAAACTCATAAATCCTTATTCACTGTCATGAATTTCATTGTGTGGAACAAATAATTAATATGACTATTACACACTGAAGTTTAAAATCATACCTGCTAATTTAAGTCCATAGTCACGTGGCCACTCCTAATTTTCTGGAAATTTATTGCATAGGCTTCTGTTCCCACATTTTCATTGTTGAGAATGGGGTTGTGGAGGGACAGCAGTGTTCATGCTGACTTTTTCTCTGTGGAGATGTTAGATTGGAGTTCATTATCTTTTTTGCTTGATTTCCTTAATGTTTGCCTCCAGACGTCAACAGCAACGAAGGCAAGCAGAGAAAGCGAGGAGGTGGTGGTGGATTTGGCTACCAGAAAACCAAGAAAGTTGAGAAGTCCAAAATCTTTAAACACATTAGCAAGAAATCATCCGACAGCAGGCAGTTCTCTCACTGAAGACATGCCTTTCTTTCATCTTGAGTAACTTTGTCCTAAAATGAATTTTTTTTTTCCCTTGATTTGACAGGATTTTTGTAGACTTTAGAATTTGGACTTACCTAACAAGAGTATAAATTGACTTGGGTTGCAAGCACTGAGCACTGTTACTTCTATCGAGTCTCTCTTTTATTTTTGGGACATAAAACAGGCTTTAATTTTCTTGGTTGCCCAAGGGCAGAGCAAGGAATATCTGGTCTTTCTTGTGATTATATAATATTTTAATTTTAAATATCCCTCCCTCATACACACAAATGTATGTTACTATTTTAATATAATTCTTTTTCTACCTTTCCTTCTTGTTTTGTGAAGACTTTTGTGGCATGGATTGCTGTGCTCACCGCTGTAAAAGGTGACCTAGTATACTGGGCAGCTGGTGGCAGTGCAGAAAAGATTCTCAGGTTATTTTTTGTTTTTAGTTATTTCTTGGACCTTGACAGTATCCAATGACTCCTCCTGAAAATGCTGCAGTGTAAAAGAGCAGAGAGCTTTGGGAAATGCCTAAGAAGCACCTTAGGATTAGGGTGGTGGCATTGCTTTTATAGATTCTTGATTTTAAAGCAATGGGCCTTTCTCAGGTGTTTCGGTTTTTGGAGCAAAAACTATGGGTTGTAATTTGAATAAAGTGTCACTAAGCAGTTATAACGTTTGATGGGTGGAGGGTAGGAAGAGGATGGAATTGAGATGTTTGAGCCTCATTTACATCAACAGAGGTGTAATGTACGGCATTTCTTCATTTGGTAACATAGCAAAGACTTTAAAAACACATACAAAGAATGGTGATGCTCCTCATTCAGATTTGTTTAATTCAAGGTGGTTTGGATTTTGGTAAGCCTTTGCACTCTGTAGAGTACTTAGAAGACAAGGGCAGCTTACTTGGAGTTAGAGCCAGGCCATCAGACAGTGCCCAGCACACATTAATGTTAGCTTCTTTCTGAGAAAAAAATCCCTCTTCCAGGCCCTGCAACAAAAAATACATTTGCTGTGAGGATTGAAAACGAACAAAGTTAGAAACAAAACAGCAAAGTCAGTGATTTAGTCAGGTGAGTTCTTTGTTGTAGGAGCAGTTGATTATTCTAGTGTGTTTTATGTAGTATGTAACTACAAGATAGTACATTTTTTAGCAGTTCAAAACCAAAGTTGCTAGCATCATTTTGCTGTTGTGCCAGTTAATCATAGGATCCCATTAAATTAGTGCGCGAACATCCAATGTAGAGAAAACTTTGGTAAAGAACATTCCAGTAGGAAAAGAAAAGAACAATCTTCCATTTCTGGACTTGGCCACCATCACCCTGGTCGGACCTGTCCCGGGCTTCCAACCTTGACTGCTGGGCTCCTGGCTTAGCTTCTTGGGTTCCTAATTCCTGGTGTTTAATAACTCTCTCCAGGATCATGTTTTTCTGATTATTTTTTTCAGAAATAATGTTTTTTAAAAGACAAAAACAAAGGGAAAAGTATTTAATTACTGAGCAGAAGTAAATACTATTGGTATTTTGTACATAATCTAATTTTTATATGCATGTTCGTGCTTTTTAATTTTTTTACCAAAAATGAAGTCATCTACCTACTACTTGTAACCAGCTTGTTTCATAACATGTTATTTTCCTGTGTCATTAAATAGTTACCTCAATGTTGTATTTCGTTGATGGATACTTTGTTGACCCTTGCTTGGTCTGCCAGGATTTACGTTCAAGATACCTACCTGATTGTGCCAGACTGGCTCTCCCTCTCTCAGTATGTCCTGTACTCCTACTGGTCTTGAGATTGTTTATCTCTAGTATGAGTCAGTCTCAAGAGGTTTTATGAGAAAAGCATATAAACAAAGTGGACAGGGTTGGCCCTGCTATATGAGAACTTACTTCAGGTCCATTAGCAGCCTCATCCATGATCTCCATTACCTGTAGTCAACTGTGGTCTAACTAGGTCAGTACAGTACAATAATACACTTTGAGAGGCCACATTTACATGACTTTTATTACAGTATATTGTAATTGTTTTATGTTAATCTCAGTGTGCTAATTTATAAACTAAACTTCTGTCACAGGTAGTGTATAGGAAAGACTATATAGAGGGTTCAGTGTTGTCCACAGTTTCAGATGTCCACTGGGGGTCCAGGAATGTATCCCCGGAGGATAAGGGGGAACTACTGTACTTGCTGGGTGCTGTTTGTGATTGTAGTGGCAGGATGGTCCAGGCTACGGACAAGAGACAACCAGACTTAACCAGCCTGGCCATATTCAGACATGAAGGAGCCAGTTACTGGTATCACCTACCGTGAATGAAAGCAGCACCATCTGCAAGGCTCATGCACAGTAAGGGCTTCATAGGTTCCTGTGCTAAGAGCACATTTGGTGGCAAATGTGGGTGTTTGACAGGTGGGATTAGGTGGCTGCAGCCATGAAGGTTTGAAGGCAGAATGTGAGGTGGGGGAGCCAAGCACATCACTACATGCCGGTAAGTCTTTGGGTCCTGTGGGCTGCAAGTGATGACATTGCTGTGTCCAAATTTATTTAGTCTCAGCCAGCCTTGTATAAATACAACAAGATACCCAAAACAGGATCCCTAAGATATACAGGGGTTATAAGTGAGAGCTCTGTAACCAGAATGCCTGGATTCAAATTCCAGCTGGTGCCACTTGCTAACCTCGGGGCTGATTCAGGAGTGATGCGAAAGTAATACTTCCTCCTTCAGAAGGCGGTGCTCAGGACACTGCCCGGGTGCTGAGTGCTCTGTCCATGGTACCTGCCTCCGTGCGCCTTACAGGAAAAACTTGCTGCCATACAGTGGCAGATACAGAGGCTCATCCCAAACCCTGAGCCAGTCTAGGCTTTGGCATACAGACAGGATTTCTAACAGTCTGGATCTCTTGGAATTCTGGAGAGCAGACCTGGGCTTTGGAAAGTGGTCCAGTCCTGCAGCACCTTCCTAAGGTAGCTGTCAAGTATATTAATGCTGTTTTCAACATTACTGAGTGTGGGGTGGCAACAACAACAGTGTAGTGTGCCTTTGGATAACCTAATTCATCATAAATTAAAAGCCTGTTAGATGTCATAAACTGCAGAGGACACAGAAGAATATGCCCAGATCCTTCTTAGGAGGGATACAGATTAGAGAAGGTAGGCATAAATTGTGGCAATATTGTTTTCCAAATGATGTGATAGATGCAGGCAAATATTCCAGCTATTTTTATTAAGCCTGGAAATCCTGCGTCCTCGGGTCCTAGTAGTGGACTATGATTTTCTTGCCCCATCTCTAGGAGATTCTGATTCGGTAGGCCTTTGCCAGGGTAGAGGTACGTAGGTGATGCTTATGCTCAGCTAGGTTTGGGAGCAGCCAGACTAGAATCCATTCACATACAGACTCTTAGTAAATATTTTCTACTGTCACCTTGCAAACTGAAAGTGCCCAGCAAAGGAAATGGTGTTAGTATGTTGTAGTCATTCACAAACTAGGGCTTCCCGGAAGAGAGAGAGGCTGGGGCTTTCAAGAGAGAAACAGCTGTGTTTCATTTGAATGCCTGGTGTCAGAAGTAGGACAGCCTAGCTTCATGGAACCTCCTTGCACCAGACAAAACCTCCAGATCCCTCAACAGTGCTCCATTCAATCCCTGTCCATTGGTGTTGGACCAGAGATGAAACCAATTTGCCTTGGCCACATGTCTTTGAGAAAAAAAGCCACTGTCCCTTCTCTAAATCAGGCACATGTACCTTTCATATAAGAGGGGAATGTGGAGAATTCCAACTGGATGATCACTTTTCTGTGAAGGGAAAAACACACTTTTTGTTTTGAGGGGCTACCCAGTGTCAAACTTTTTTTTTGAGACGGAGTCTCGCTGTGTCACCCAGGCTAGAGTGCAATGGTGCGATCTCGACTCACTGCAACCTCCGTCTCCCAGGTTCAAGCGATTCTCCTTCCTCAGCCTCCTGAACAGCTGGGACTACAGGCGTGTGCTACCACGCCCGGCTAATTTTTTTTTTTTTTTTTTTTTTTTGAGACAGAGTCTGGCTCTGTCGCCCAGCCTGGAGTGCAGCGGCGCTATCTCGGCTCACAGCAAACTCTGCCTCCCAGATTCACGCCATTCTCGTGCCTCAGCCTCCCGCGTTGCTGGGACTACAGGCACCCACCACCACACCCGGCTAACTTTTTTGTATTTTTAGTAGAGATGGGGTTTCACTGCGTTAGCCAGGGTGGTCTCCATCTCCTGACCTCATGATCCGCCTGCCTCGGCCTCCCAAAGTGCTGGAATTACAGACGTGAGCCTGTTGGCCAGGCTAGTCTCAAACACCTGACGTCAGGTGATCCACCCGCCTCGGCCCCCCAAAGTGCTGGGATTACAGGTGTGAGCCATCTCGCCTAGCCCGCATCCAACCTTTTATTTGGAGACAATACCTTTCAAGTACTGGTAGGTTGCTGAGATTACCTCCCATCGGACAAGCAAAAAGGCCTCCCATGCAGCCAGGTTGGGGCTGTGACCTGGGTTTGACTAATCACAGACACTTGCCCAGAATGAATCAGTTACTAACTGATAAAACAGGAGCAGAAACAGTAGATGTAGCAGCTTTCTCATCCAGGGTCCAGAGGCAGCTGTGTTGGGAACAGGCAGCTCCAGCTGTGGCACCAGGCAGCAGCCGCACTCACACCAGGTTGAGTGTGACTGAGTGTGTGCCACGACTGGCTGGGTTCCTGCCCTTTAGCTCCCTGTCCTTGTTCCTGCCTATTTTGCAAGCCTAGTTCTGCAGCCATTTCATATCTTTTCAGTTCATTCTGTTTCAGTTTAAATTTCTCAGAGTGGCTTTTTGTTGCTCATAATTAGCCCAAGGATATAATAGCCGCTAGGGTTTGGTTTCCCTCTCCCTCTTGTTAAAGTGTCCAGGGTGCTTGCCACCATTCGTGCCCTCCCTGCCTGGAGCCTCCTACCCCTTGGCACAGGGAAAATTGGACATTTTGAGCAAGGCCAGGACTTTGAAACATCGAGGCCAAGGATGCGTGGAAAAAAGAACAAGTGGCAAACTCACCACCTCGGGACAGGTCATGGAGAAACTGCTGTGGAGGTTTGGGAGGCAGGCAAAAGCGGGATGCTTGGCATCACTGGGAGCCTCTAGAGGAGTGTCCACAGCTGGGAAAGGGGGAGCCAAGGGTTGTCGGCCCTCCCAAGGCAGCACTTTCTGGAGTCAGGCAGAATATACAGGAGGCTTGGGGCAAGTGACTTCCCTGCTCTGTGACTCAGTTTCCTTATCTGTAGAACGGAAGGAATGAATACACAAGGATTAGGTGCACAGAGTCAGGCCAAGTCAGGTCTTAGAAACAAGAGCTAACACACTATTACCAGGAACATCAGGAAAAGCGGGAAGAAGGTCAGAAGCGAGAAAAACGACGTTTTCTAGGACTTACCGGTTTCTCACACTCTCTCCCCACCATCAAAATCATGGTTTCAGAGGCATTAGGCCAAAAACGCCAAAAGGAGCCTCCTTCTGGGAAGTCTCCGGCCTTTCCGCGGCTCCCAATGTCCCCAGCAGAGGGCTCTCGGCTGTGCCGACTCAGGACAGCGGCTGCGACCGGGCCAGCTACGCTTGTCAGAGGAGCAGCTGGTGATTTTGACTTGCCGTTGCTGGCAGAGAAGCGCTATAAAGGGTTCATTTTATCCAGCTTGAGGAAAGAAAGGTTGGAGTATAGGGGAAGAGTGGGACAAACACGCGACTCGGTCGTGCCCAGAGCACGCGCTAAGGGGGACGTGGAGAGAGGATTCTGACTCCCAGGCTGCTGAGGCTCTGGACCAAGTGCCCCCTGTACTTTAAGCGCTGTAAGCCTGCCGGCCGCCCTGGGAAGGACAGTCTTACCCGGACGTCACAGTGAGGGAGCAGAAGCGCAGAGTAAACCGCAGATAGGAGGGCGCCTAACCTGGACGCCAGCGCGGTTTGCTCAGCCCTAGGGCCGGGCGCTTTCCCGCTCCCTGACCGCCTCCTCTTCCTCCTCAGGCAGAGCTGCCCTTCCCTCCCTGCTGCCCCCAGGGAATGCTGCCGGTGTCCTCAGATGCGGGCAGGAGAAATCTGCCAGCGCCTGAGAGCCTGGCCCGAACCAGGGCTGGAGGTGCTGGGGCAAAGACAGAGGATGTGGCCTCCAACCCTGAGACTCCAGCACAGAGGGTTACCAGGGCGGCTTTGGGTGAGGAAATAGAAAAAGGTCAGACTCCCTAGGAGCAGCGCCCTGGACTCCATTCTGATAACACGTATATTTGTGTGGCTACTAAGAGTAAGAGCCTGGGGGTGCAAGAGTGATTCCAGCCCCCTCCGACAAACTTATGTGAGAGGGATCTGAAGAAAATCCAGGGGGAAATGTACCACAGAGAGAAAATCGCCATCTCAAGGACTGAACGCTCAAGAACGGCGTTGGGTGGGCTCCGCGTTGGAATTGAGTCCTGAAGGATGTTCTAACAGCAAAGACGGGAAACGAAGGGAGAAGCCAAGGCATGCAGGCAACGTGAACAGCATGAGCCAAGGCAAAGGGGCAGCGTGGGGCTGGACACTGGAGTCCGCTCTTGCCTGAATTCTAGTGCTGTCACTGACTAGCAGGGGACCTCCCTGTGCCTCCTGGCTGTCACATGTAAAGACAGAATTGCCACCCAGCCCTTATACTGTAAAGGTTATATGAACTAGCATTGTGAGCAGTGCAGAAATATTAGCTGCCATTAGCAGAGCATGCTGTACACTTTGAGTTATTGTAAGAATGAAATAAATCAACAAATGCAAAGCAGATTTTGCATAACAAAGACTAAACAAGTGTTAGCTCCTTTCCTCCCTTCCCGCCTGTGAAAATGCTGTCTTATGATGTCCTTTAATTATTTTGTGTGGTTAAACTTCAGCTTATTGGCCAGTTCATCCTTGTAGATACAAGTATTTTTAAAGCCTCCAATTTTAATTTCCTCACAGACCATTTCTGTACTTGTCCTTATATCTACTTCATATTGAAATTTTCTCTTTCTGTTTCTTTATGTCTCTGCATCTAGACCAGTGGTTCCCAATTGAGGTCAGTTTTGCTCCGCAGGGCACACTTAACAACATCTGGAGACATTTTTAATTGTCCTGACCGAGAGGAGAATGCTACTGGCATCTAGTGGGCAGAGGCCAGGGATACTGCTGAACATCCCACAGTGCCCAGGACACCCGCCACACAGATTATCCAGCCCCAAATGTCAATAGTGCCGGGGTTATGAAACCCTAATGAAGACAATTCTTGAAGGCATAGACTGAATCTTACTTATCTTTGTTTCCCTCATGTCTCACAAGCCGAGTATGAGTTCAGCAAATAGGAGTTGAACAGAAATCAGGAGGTGCTGATTGACAGGCAAAAAGAAAGATTTAGTTTAGAGTTGAGAATTCAGCTGGACAGCCAGAGGGGCTCTGGCAAGGAGACTGGAATTCAGAAGAGAATTTGCAGCAAGACATTTAGAGCCATTTATCCAGCCATCATAATTTTATTGAGTAACTATTTTGTGTGAGGCACTGTACTAGATGCTGTGGCAACAGAGATAAGCAAGGTAACCCCTATGAATAAGGCACTCCTGGTCTACACATAGTGGGAGAAACATAGAAATTCATCTGTTCTGAGCAGAGCCAGTGGGAGCCCAGAGGATGGACACCCAGCGTGGTCTGAGGAATCATGGGCCAAAACAGGAGGCATCAGTAGAGATCTCTGGTAAAGAAGAGTGAGGGCTGGAAGGATATTCCAGGCAGTGGGAACAACTTACATAAAATGAGAATGGTGGAAATGCCTAGCAGGGCTGTAGTGAGAGGGTCATGAGGCAGAGGAGTGAGGTGTATAGCAGGGAATAGCAAGTGGGGCCAGAGCAGTGAAATTGACCATTGTTCTATTTGAAGAAGGGTAGGACGCATCTATAGGTTTTTTGGCTATTTCTCTTTTTGGTAATAGCATCTATATTCTTTAGAGAATTATCTCTTCCCCCTCAGTCCTCTCCTAGTGGAGGTACAGGCATGAGAAAAAGCTAAATCAATGACATGTTCTCAAATATAACTTACAATCCCAGGAGTCATGATGAAATTGTTGGAAAAAAAAAATAGTTGAAGCTCACTAACCTTAGTATTGCATTTCAATGAGATTATCAAATAATTCCTGTTTCTCAGGTCCCTAGAGCTGCTGAGTTTCTGACTTCTCTAAGCTAGGTTTGCAAGCCTTCCCTTAAATTCTGTAAGCCTTTTTTCCCCCCATTTTTCCTTAAGTTACATAGTCACTTTCTGTTACTTGCAACCAGAGTAACTTAATTGATAAAGTCAGTGAGGAAGGAATAGAATACAACAAACGACTTAAAAACAGAAGGCTGCATGTGGTGGTTCATTCCTGTAATCCCAGCACTTTGGGAGGCCGAGGCAGGTGGATTGCTTGAGCTCAGGAGTTCAAGACCAACCTGGGCAACATGGCAAAACCTCATCTCTACCAAAAATACAAAAAATTGGCTGGGCGTGGTGACTCACACCTGTAGTCCCAACTTCTCAGAAGGCTGAGGTGGGAGGATCACTTGAACCCAAGAGGCGGAGGGTTCAGTGAGCAGAGATTGAACCACTATACTCCAACCTGGATGACAGAGTGTGACCTTGTCTGGAAAAAAAAAAAAAAGGATAATCAAGACAATGAACTAACACAGAAGCCATAGTGGACTTTCTTCAATATTTTAAGAAAGGTGAAAAATAGCAGGAATTTAACCTCTCAAAAATACTAGTCCCATTATCTATTCTTCCTCAGTTACAAAGCCCCTGATTTCATCTAGGCACATGGCTGCCCAGAAAAAGACAGCCATGTCTGGCCCCTCTTAAACCTAATTGTAGCTATCTAAGTTCTAGCCAATGATATGTCAGAGGAAGTAGCATGTATTGCAACTTCTTAAGTAGCCTAGAAAGATGTGGTCACATCCCCTTGGGTTGTTAGCTTCTTTGTGTCATTTTGATCTCTCTGGCTGGAAAACAGAAATGATGTCTGGAGTGTAAGCAGCCATCTTGGGCTAGGAGACTACATGCTAACATGGTGACACACCACGCAGAAAGAATCTGAGTAGTCGATGATCACAGAGCTACCGTGTCACCACTACACTCTCTACCTCCACATTTTATTTGTGTGACATAGAAATAAAGCTTAAGCTTTGTTTTCTTCTGGGGTGTATGTGTGTACACATGTGCATATCTGTCTGTCTCACATGCAGTGAGACCTAATTCTAACTCATATGCAGATATGATGGGGGAACTTCGCCACAAGGTGTCATTGTGGTATGATGGCTGTGTCTTGCTCCCCTTCAGGATCCAAAATGGAAAGCTTGTCCTTCTTCCTGTTCCCCTGGATGCCAAACGATGGGCCCGAGACCCTGGCTCTGCCATGTGGATGCTCCCACTCAGAACTTTGGATGTGCAGTGATTCCTACAGAAAGGGCAGTGAAGATGCCCAGACCACAGCCACACGGTCTCCATCACAGCAGTGGTGTTCTGTGGAATGAGTACTAATTTTCTGGCCACATTTTCTGTTAAAAACTGGTTGTTGAGCTGCCCAGTAGTCTTGGTCAAGGGGTGCTGGAGTGGCCTGGGAAGGCAGCGTTGTTTGCTTTTCTTAGGATGGAACAGACTCAGGCATATTTTTGGTCAAAGCGAAAGAAGAATTCAAAGGTGAGAGAGGTTGAAGATTAAAAAGGGAAAATGAGGGTATTTGATGAAGCAAAGTCACACAGAAAGCTGGCAGGCGAGTCTGATTTTCCGAAGTCTGATTTTGGATTTTCAGATCCAAAATCTGATCCAAAACTGAAGCTCCAAAATCTGAAACTTTTTGAGCACCAACACAATGCTCAAAGTAAATGCTCATTGAAGCATTTTAGATTTCGTATTTTCAGATTTGGGATGTCCAATCAGTGTAATGCAAATATTAAAAAAAAAAAAAAAATTAGTGTGAAACACTCCTGGTCCTAAGCATTTTGAATACAGGATACTCAGCCTGTATGACATTTTCCTATTGGACCCTCTTTCCTACCCCAAATAATACTTAATACGTGTTTGTTTCAAAAGAGCCACTCTGAGCGTCTTTGGCTGTAAGGAGCAGAGTCACATTCTAGCTCCCCTGGCACCTGCTTCACAGGAGCCCATGTGAGAAGACCAGGTTCTGGTCAGGACAGCCATACCTGAGAGCTGTTGGGGTCTGTGATCTGCTGAATAATGACCTTTCAATGATCTTCACATCCTAATCCCCAGAAACTGTGAATATATTACTTTATATGACAACGGAGATTTTAAAGATGTGATTAAGTAAACAGTTTGGAGATGGAGAGATTTTCCTGGATTATTCAGATGTGCCCAATGTAAACACAAGGGCCCTCATGAGAGGGAGGCAAGAGGGTCAGAGAAGATGCTGTGACAACAGAAGCAGAGGACAGAGAGTTGCAGAGAAATCTGAAGATACTACACGTCTGGCTTTGAAAATGCAGGAAAGGGCCATAAGCCAAGGAATGTAGTGGGCAAGAAAGAAACAGATTATTCCCTAGAGCCTCCAAAAGGAACTTAGCTGTGTTAACACCTTGATTTAGCTCAGGGAGACACAGTTGGGGCTTCTGACTATTATAAGATAATACATTTCTGTTGCTTCACACCACTAAGTTTGTGATAATTTGTTAGAGCTGCAGAAGGAAACTAATACAGCATCTTTCCTTTCTTTCTAGTTAAAGGACTTACTTGTACACGTACACATTTCTCAGGAGTCCTGTCAACCACTGGGAATAAAGAGGCTGGACTTCTGCATTGAACCCAGGAACAGTGTTTCACAGCAGTGGAAACCTGGGGTTATATATCAGTGGAACCTTACACGACTTGAAGAATCTTTAATACAAGCTAGGTTTTGACCCCAAATTAGACATTTGGCAGCCTCTCATTACAGTCTCTCTTGCAAACCTCGGTGTGGCAGGGAATCAAATTTACCTACACTCCCTACTTTAAAGGATTGTCCTCTGATCATTCCAGTTGGGTTAAGCCCTTTCTCATCAGTCAGGGACAGAGCAATGTACCTGCTTTTGTTTTCCTTAATTCTTTCAAGTGCCTTTGGGTAATAAATGGTTGAGTACTCAGGTGTTTAGTCCAACTTTTTCTTCTTCAACTCTAGGTAATTGCTTTACTAGCCAGAATAGGTTACCATAGCAATATTTTCTGAGCAATAAGTGAACTGAATTGTACTATTGAAGAAGCCCAGGAGAAAAATACTAATAACAACATGAGAAAGTCTAATCACTTTATGGAGCCTCAGGGCTGTTAAGAGGGGGATAAGATGGACTCCCTGGGTGATTAGGAAGTGCTGCTGCCAGCTCACATGGGACGCAAGGTGACAAGCCGCCCATGGTCCCCAAATTCCCCCATCTCCTCATTATCCAAGTCCCCCATCCAAGCTGCTCAAATGACAAAAGACAAATGTAAATTGGGAAAACATATTTGACATCCATATCAAAAAGGGGTATTTCACAAAGCTCTCCAACGGGAGGCCTAGGAAGATGGTGACAGCGATACCAGAATCATGTTTGGAGCTTCCAGGGTGCTCATGTGAAAACAGAGCAACCAAAACTGAAAAGTCATGGACAACAAAAGTAGGTGACAAAGTGTCACCTTGAATCCCAAAATACAAGTGGGTGGGACAAAGCACCAAACTGCCACAGGCCCTGCTTGTCATCCGCAATGTCTGGAGGAAGTCGAGGGGAGTCATGGCCTGGAACAGGAGAACCCAGAATAACCAGTGGAGGCCAGTGTGAGAATCTCAGTGGAAACTGGGAGGTCCTTCTCTCTCTGCAGTGTGCGCAAGTCAGTCGCCTGCCAGGTGATCTGAAAGTGTTGAAGGAGTCTAGCCCCTATGAATATTTTCTTGTTTTACTTTTGTCCCTATTTATTTATTGAGATAGGGTCTCACTCTGTTGCCCAGGCTGGAGTGACTTTTTGGGTAATCCTCCCACCTTAACCTCCAAGTAGCTGGGACCACAGGCACACACCACCAAGTCCAGCTAATTTCTTTTTACAGTTTGTATACAGGGAGTCTTGCTTTGTTCCCCAGGCTGATTTTGAACTCCTGACTTCAAGCAATCCTCCTGCTTTGGCCTCCCAAAGTGCTGGGATTATCTTTTCTTTTTTATAACTTTTTATGGGTAGCTTTTTTGGGGATATAATTCACATACTATATAATTTACCCATTTAAACTGTATAATTTAATGGTTTTACACATATTCACAGAGTTGTGCAACCTTCACTACAATTTTTGAACCTTGTCACTGCCTCAAAAAGAAAATCTATATGGTAGTTCCCCTTACCTGATATTTCCGTTTTCATGGTGTCAGTTACCCACAGTCAACTATGGTCTGAAAATAGGTGAGTACAGTACGATAAAATATTTTGAGAGAGAGAGACACATTCACATAACTTTTATCATAGTGTATCATTATTATTGTCCTATTTTACTATTGCTGAGTTTCCTACTGTGCCTAATTTGTAAATTAAACTTGATCCTATGTATATACATATAGGAAAAACATCATGTGTGTACGGTTCAGTACTCTCCGTGGTTTCAGCCATCTACTGGGGGCCTTGGAATGCATCTTTCAATGATAAAGGGGCACTACTATACCCATTTGTAGTCACTCCCCATTTTCCTCTGTGTCTAGCTACTGATAACCACTGATCTAATTCTGTCTTTATAAATTTGCCTATTCTGGACGTTTCATATAAATGGATTCATACAGTATGTACTGTTTGGTGCCCGGCTTCTTTCACTTACCTTAATGCCTTCAAGGTTCACTCATGACATACCATGTATCAGTACTTCATTCCTTTATATAGCTGAATAATATTCCATTGTATGGACATACCACATTTAGTTATCCATTCATCTGTTCATGGGCATTTGGGTTGCTTCCACATTTTGGTTATTATGAACGTAGCTGTTATGAACATTCATGTATAAGTTTTTCAATTCTTTTGAGAGTATAGGTAGGAGTGGAATTGCTGGGTCGTATGGTAATTCTATGATTAGCTTATTGAGAAACTGCCAAACAGTTTTTCACTGTAGCTGCACCATTATATATTACATTTCATGAGGGCTACAATTTTTTTGTATCCTTGCTAACACTTGTTATTAATATTTTTCATTTTTCTTATAGCCATCCTGGTAGGTATAAAATGATATCTCACTGTGCTTTTGATTTGCATTTTCCTAATGACTAATATCACTTAGCATCTTTTTAGGTGTTTGTTGGCCATTTGTGTATATCTTCTTTAGAAAAATATCTATTCAGGTCCTTTGCCCTTTTGAAAATTGGGAAACTTAAATTGCTGAATTGAAAAAGTTCTTCACATATGTTGGATACTAGACTCTTATCAAATATATAATTTGCAAATATTTTCTCCCATTCTGTAGGTTGTCTTTTTACCTTCTTACTAGTGCACAACTTGTCAACTTGTCCTTTGATGCACAAGTTTCGAATTTTGACAACCCAATTTATCCACTGTTTTCTTTTGTTGCTTATGCCTTTGGTGTCATAGTTAACAAACCAGCGCACAAGCTACTGCTCTGAAGATTTTCCTCTGTGTTTTCTCCTAAGAGTTTTATAGTTTTAGCTCTTAACTTTCAGTCTTTGATAGATTTTGAGTTAATTTTTGCATTAGGTGTGAGGTAAGGATTCAACATCTTTCTTTTACTTGCGGATATCCATTTGTTCCAGAACCATTTGTTGAACAGAGTGTTCTTTTACCCATTGAATGGTCTTGGCACTGTTCAAAAATCAATTGACCATTGATGTATGAATTTATTTATGAACTCTCAATTCTGTTCCATTGGTGTATATGTGTATCCTGATGCCAGTACCACACTTTTTTGATTACTGTCGCTTTGTAGTCAGTTTTGAACCTGTGAGTTATGAGTCTTTCAACTTTATTCTTTTCTCAACATTGTTTTGGCTATTCCAGGTTCTTGAGATTCCACATAAATTTTAGGACTGAGTTTTCTATTTCTGCAACAACAATGAAAAAAGGCTGTTATGATTTTGATATGGATTGCATTAAATCTGTAGATTGCTTTGAGAAGTACTGATATCTTAATAATATAATGTTGTCTTTCAGTGTATGAATACGGCATGTCTTTTCATTTATTTAGGTCTTTTAAAATTTCTTTCAGCAATGATTTTTAGTTTTCATTTACAAGCCTTGCATCTTTTTGGCTGAATTTATTCCTACATATTTTATACTTTTTAATGGTATTATAAGTAGAATTGTTTCTTAATTTTATTTTGAATTGTTCATTGTTTGTATATAGAAATACAACTCATTTTTAAGTGTTGATCTTGTATCCTGCAACTTTGTTGAATTAATTAGCTCTAACAATTTTTTGTGGATTCTTCAGGGTTTTCTATATATAATATCATGTCATCTGAAAATAGCCTTTTACTTCTTTCTTCCCAATTTGGATGCCTTTTATTTCTATTTCTTGCTTGATTGCTGTGGCTAGAACTATGCTTAACCGAAGTGGCAAAAGTTGGCATCCTGATCTCGTTCCTAGTCTTAGAAAGAAAGCTTTCAGTCTTTCACCATTGCATGTGATAGCTATAGGTTTCCATATACGACGATGGTCCTGTATCATGTTGAGGAAGGTCCCCCCAACTTTTTTTTTTTTGAGACAGAGTCTCACTCTGTCACCCAGGCTGGGGTGCAATGGCGTGATCTTGGCTCACTGCAACCTCCACCTCCCAGGTTCAAGTGCTTCTCATGCCTCAACCTCCCAAGTAGCTGGGGTTACAGGCATGGGCCACCACACTTGGCTAATTTTTGTATTTTTAGTAGAGACAGGGTTTTGCCGTGTTGGTTAGGCTGGTCTAACACTCCTGGACTCAAGCAGTCTGCCCACCTTAGCCTCCCAAAGTGCTGAGATTATGAGCCACCACCATGCCCAACTGGAAGTTCCCTTTTAATCCTAGTTTCTTGGATATTTTGTCTTGAACTGGTGTTGAATTTGTCAAATGCTTTTTCTATGTGCAAGTACAACATTTTTGTTGTTGTTGTTGAGATGGAGTGTCGCTCTGTCACCCAGGCTGGAGTGCAGTGGTGCGATCTCAGCTCACTGCAACCTCTGCCTCCCGGGTTCACGCCATTCTCCTGCTTCAGCCTCCCGAGTAGCTGGCACTACAAAGGCACGCTGCCATGCCCAGCTAATTTTTTTGTATTTTTAGTAGAGATGGGGTTTCACTGTGTTGCCCAGGCTGGTCTGGAACTCCTGAGCTCAGGCAATCTGCCTGCCTTGGCCTCCCAAAGTGCTGGGATTACAGGTGTGAGCCACCACGCCTGGCTGCAAGTACAACTTTTTAAAGAATTAGAAACAATACTCAGAGGTTGTCTTGTCCCTTCTCCTATTTCATGCTCAAACCATGCAGGAAAGGGAATCAAGTTTTATTTTCCACTGTGATTAACCGTAATTAGCCCTTCTTGAAGTCATTAATGAAAATAATAGTTAATATTTGCCCAAGAAAATGTTTAAAGAACAACAGAGAATTTCCAGAATTCGTCTTGGAAATTTGTCATGACAGAGTAAGGGTTGGGGCTGGTTGTGGTGACTTCCATCACCTGTATCATTTCACGCAGGATACACTAGGCGTTTCATATCTTGTCAACTGGATATAAGTGTTACTCAAAAAAGACAATAAGGACTAGCATTTCTTTTGACTAGATGAGTTCAACTGTCAAATGGCTCAGGAAACAGCCAAATCTCCACTGGACCGTACAGGCAAACACAAGAAACTTGAAAAAGAAAAACAGAGAAAACAAGAAAATCCTCCATGACAAAGTCATCTGGGAGCTGAAAAGCAATTGGGATGCAGTGCTTCGTAACACAAAACATAAGCTCCTTTAAAGCAGTGAAAGTCCCATTAAGTCTTTGTGATATTTTTTCATTTCTTCGCACATGATTTAAAATTCACCTATTTCCAAAAAGAGGTACAATGAAAAAAGGAGACAATAAACAATAAAAATAGAGATAATTTATAAAATTATAACAAAGGAAGGGAAAGATATATGCAATTAATAATTAAATATGAGCCACAGTGAGATACAATGAACACTGACTGAGATGGCTATAATTTTAAAAGAAAAGAAAAAATGGAAAATAACAAATGTTGCAAAGATGTGAAGAAATTGTAACCCTTATACATTGCTGGGGGAGTGTAACATGGTGCAGCCACAGTGGAAAATGGTTAACCAGTTCCTCAATAAGTTAAACATAGAATTGTCATATGACCTGATAATTCCACTCCAAAGGAAATTAAAACAGGGACTCCACCAGGTACTTGTACGTCTATGTCTTTGCAGCCTTATTTACAATAACCAAAAGATGTAAACAAGCCAAGTGTCCATCAACAGATGAATCCAGAAATAAAATGAGGTTTATATATTTCAACTGAAGATGAAAAGGGATGAAATGCTACAAGATGGATGAACCTTGAAAACACTTTGCTAAGTGAAAATAGCTGGACACAAAAAGACAAATATTATACAATTTTACTTAAACGAAGTATCTAGAATTGGCAAAACTCATGGAAAAATTAAGTTAATTAGAGGTTACCAGGGGTTGGGAGAAGGGAAAATGAAGAGTTATGGCTTCATGGTTAGACAGTTTTTGTTTGAGGTGATTTTTTAAAAAAGTTTGGGAATAGTGGTGGTGGTTGCATATGTTGTAAATGTAATTAATGCTACTGAATTGTACACTTTAAAATGTTTAAAATGACAAATTTTATGTTTATAAAACATAATATGTATATATGTGTGTGTGTGTATGTATATATATGTAAAACCACAACAAAAAATTAAACAAATTAAATACAGCTCTAAGCATCCTGACACCCAAGGCAAAGCAGGGAAATGAGGCTTCCATGCTAACAAGTTCAAGGCTGCTGGCTCTTGTCCATATGGGCTAGATACCCTCCAACTGAGGACAGTTCTGATACCAACTGTGTCGCACACCAGATCTGCAGCCCTATTCACACCCTTTGGTGACAAATTATAGCAACTGTGAATGGCTCAGGGCAAACCATTTGCCTTCATGAGAAAGAAACTCAGAGTGAAGGGGTGTGGCCTCCTTGTTGAGGTCAGTTCATTTTCCCCCAAATATGTGAAGTGGGATAATTTGGGGAGCAGCAGTGAAAGGGACAGATATGCTCTGGGCCTTACCAGGCAACAGCACTTTGGGTCCACTGGAGGGATGGGGTCTGGAAGCCCCTGGAGCCTCAGGTTCCAACTCCCCACTCCTACCCCCTTCTTCCCTGTTTAAAAATTCCATCAGGCAGAATTGAACTCTCTTTGGCAATTCCAATTAATCTGACCAATTCCCTCGAAATGTTTGTTCTTGTCCTTCCCCGTTGCCCTTGCCTGGGTCCTTGTTCCTTTCACTCCCCACTTGGATCTGTGGAAATTGTCACCCAAAAGGTTTCCTCGCTTCGATGTAGTACCAGCACTAACTCATCATATAGACTGCTGGTAAAATAATATTCCTACACACACAAATGCAATACGAAAAGTCTGGTGCCACTGAGCAGCCTCTCTCCAACTCCCATCATAATGTGCCAACAGCCGGGAGGGGAAGGCGTCACTGCAATGGAGCTGTCGACAGTTGCTACAACAGCCACACACCTTGTGAGACTTGGGTCGCTGTTCTATTAGGTTGGTGCAAAATTAATTGCTGTTTTGCCATTCTAATAGCAAACCCACAATTAATTTGCCACCAAGTTGTTATACTCTACAACAAAATGAAAATGTAGTAATTTTTTTAAAAAATAAGTAAAATTAGGAGTGATTGTTTCAACTACTGGTATCAACTATGATCATGAAACCTCTGCCACCCAGCCTAAACAATTATTCAGCATCACCTCCACTTAAATAACATTCAAGTCCCTCTACCGCACCACTATGTCTCATTGTTCCTCACTGCTTGGGGAGCTCAGACATTTCAACCTGGCTGTCAAAGTTCTTCCAAATCTAACTAACCACCATCTAGCTTATCCAAACCACGTGTCTGCTTTGCCCACATAAAACTCACTGTGTCACAAACTAGGGATGTTCATTCTCAAATTACTTAAGCAATTCCCTTACCTAAAGTCCTCAGCATTGTTCCTGCTCCTTTTCAAGTCCTACTACCCATGAACAACAGTTCTCACTCTACCTCCTCCAGGAAGCCTCCCCTGACTACTGTCTTCTATTGATTTTTTTCCTCATTGATTTTTTTCCTCGTAAATATGTTGTTTGAATGGAATGCTAAATTATGACCTTTCATTTGTCACGATCTTTTATCACGATGGACCTGTTGAGTGTACATTTCTTTTGTCCATTGAATTGTGTCTTCTTTATCCTACCTCATCATGATTCTTGTAGGTCAGGTTCCCTAGGACACAGACACTGAGATGGGGATTGGTATGCAGGGAATGAAGGAAGATGTGGCCAAGGGGGAAGCTGAGGCATGACAGTTTCAACAAAAATTGCAGCTAACCCCACTGGGAAGTTCTGAAGCTGATCAGACCCTTCTGAGCCTTAAGTTGGGGCTGGAGCCTGGGTCTTTAGATGCTGTGTTGATTATGTCTGAGGGCTGCTCCTGGAACAGGCAGTAGCCTTGTGTGAGGTGATTCCAAAAAAGGCTGTTTGTGGAAGCTTTCCCAGCAGCCAAGAAGGGGAGTGATACGGTTTGCCTGTGTCCCCACCCAAATCTCAACTTGAATTGTATCTCCCACAAAGGGACCCAGGGGGAGGTAATTGAATCTTGGGGGCCAGTCTTTCCTGTGCTATTTTCAAGATAGTGAATAAGTCTCATGAGATCCTATGGGTTTATCAGGGGTTTGCACTTCTGCTTCTTCCTCATTTTCTCTTGTCATCGCCATGTAAGAAGTGCTTTTCCCCTCCTGCCATGATTCTGAGGCCTCCCCAGCCATGTGGAACTGTAACTACAATTAAACCTCTTTTTCTTCCCAGTCTCGGGTATGTCTTTATCAGCAGCATGAAAATGGACTAATACAGGGAGGGAGGGACCACTCAGTCCTTCAGTCCTGAAAGGGGGATCTTGGTGTCAACTGTGATGGCCTTGAAAAAAAGAGAACAAAAGGAAAGGAGGAGAATGGAGGAAGAAGAGGAAAGAAAGGAAAACGTCCATCACACTTGCTTGTCAGGTCTTATTTGAAACAGAGTGTGCCAAGGCAGTCACTCCCTATAGGACAGAGGTGAGCTGCAAGAAGGCCATGGGAATAATGTGCAGAGCAATGAAGCCTCCTGCCCACAGTGACTGCACCAGCAACCTGGTGGTGACCAGGCAGGAATTTGCACCTGCTGGGCTCCAGAGCTCCCCTTCTTTCTTCACTCAGTGACAGCAAACCAAGCCTTGGGTCACGTCATGGCTGGGTAAGTCTGTGAAGATGCTGAAAGAACAGTGGGAGCAAAAAGAACGAGGACCTTGAAAGTCTTCTGTTTTCTCTATAACCCTTAGAAACCAACAGAAAATTTCACAGTAGGAAAATAATCCATTGCACAAACTGCATTTTTAAAGATGAAAGCTGGCCGCGTGCGGTGGCTCACGCCTGTAATCCCAACAGTTTGAGAGGCCAAGGCGGGTGGATCATCTGAGGTCAGGAGTTTGAGACCACCCTAGCCAACATGGCGAAATCCTGTCTCTACTAAAACTATAAAAATCAGCCAGGCATGGTGGCGCACACCTGCAATCCCAGCTACTCGGGAGGCTGAGGCAGGAGAACCTCTTGAACCCAGGAGGCAGAGGTTTCCGTGAGCTGGGATGGCGCCATTGCACCCCAGCCTGGGCAACAAGAGTGAAAACTCTGTCTCAAAAGAAAAAAAAAAAGTGAAAGGTATGTTTGCTCAGAGGAAGGGGATCCAGAGACTGGATTTCTATAAAGTCCAGAAAAAAAGTTCAGATTTTGCAAGATAAAAAGCATGTACGTGGAATGTGCTGGAATAGAAATTATAAACATGAAAGAAACTCTGAGGAGGAGGCGTGGTAACGACTCTCTCCTACCACCCATAGGAAATAAAATTCCAGCAAAGAGAAAGATCAATACAGGAGAAGAGAGGCTGGGCGGAGAAAGCGAGGGAGCACTGAGGGAACCTGGGGAACTTGAAAGTATTACTCCCTCCTTCCGAATTCCGAAGCTCATTTACAGCTGCCAGTCAGCACACCAGGGAAACAGGAACCACCAGAACCTTTCTCTGCAGCTGGAGAATTTGAATTCATTTCAGAAAATTCCTAGAGGAGAAGAAAGGCAAGGGCTTCCAGAAATCAGAATACCTTCTGCCCCAGGGTCTTGGGCAGAATTGGAATTTTCATCACAGAACGTGAAGTAAGATAGTGAGTGAGGAGTTTTTCTTAGAATCTGTACTTAAACTCATGCAGTTTTTGAAATATTTCATGCTTTTCTCTAAAACTTCATAACTATCATTTACCGACAAGCAACGCATGAGCCAGATATTTCTTTATGGCCCTCTATAGTCATCCTGTTAATCTACACATTAAACTTATAAGTATCATCTTGTCTTGATTTATTTTCCTAATCTATACTTTTCTCAGTGATGTGTTTCTTAATTGACATTTCCAAATTACAAGCCTTGGGGTTCTTTTAATCATTTTGGTTTTTAAGCACTTTTTTATTTTGCTTCTCCGAAGTTAGTTAGAAATTGCAACTACTGGTTATTCCAGGCCTGATGGTTCAGTTACAGAATCTGGGACTAAATTCCCTGGTCCTGGCTACCCTGAACCTCACGCAGCTCTGAGTAGGGGAGTAAATTAGCCTGCAGGGGGAGCGTGGGTAATTCTCGACCTCATTACAGGCCTCCTTCCCAATTTCGCCTTCCTATAAGCAGCTTAAAATGCAGGAAAGATCAGCTGAGACACATACTCTTCACGTGCTCCTCTCCCTCCCCACCTTATCCTGCTTCTATCCCCTCACCCCTCCTGATGGGGGAGGGAGGAGAGCCCAACAGGTGGAAAGATGAGCCAGTAAGAATTTCAGACCCAGTGGAGTCCCCTCCCCTGGGATGTGACCTGTTTGTGCAGGATTCTTGCAGTTATTGGGTGGTCTTTATTATCATCGCTGACTCTGGAAAACTTTTCATTCTTGACCCAGAGTCTTCATTAGAGGTCTTTTCATAAGGAAAAGGGCATTTTTAAGAGCTGAGATTTGAATGCATGGAAATTTTTTAAAAACTACCTTTGGTCATGTGAAAAGAAAGCAGCTGGCAAGGTGGTGAGGGAAGGAGCCCATCTGCTAATTAAAACTCCAAGAGTAGTAGGAGGAACAATTACTCTAAGGCACTATCTCTCCCCACGTTCCTGCAAACAAATTAGCTTCAACACCCACACACAATAGGAAAACAAATGCCAATTATGCCTAGATGTTTCCTTGAACCTGTTTTCTCTTTCCTATCTCCATCTCATCCTTAACACTGCTTTGATAGTGGGTTGGAGATAAGCCCATTGCTTATCTGGAGAAATGATTTCCACCCACTTTTATTCTAAAGCAAATCCGCGGCAGTGAGGAGACTGGAACCAACATCAAGCCCAGATCCGTTTCCGCATATAGAGCAAAACTCTTTTGCTTGAGTACCAACAATAGTAGTTTATAACATAGGAGAGGAGTGTGCCTTTAACTGTTAAATTTCAGTGTAAAATATAATCAAAGGTTAAAACAGTTTTATGAAGGCAGATGACATTATGGCCTGTATTCATGTATAGAGGATGTGCATCCATTTATTTCCAGCTGCAGATATAATGGAGCACCTGATTAAGACTAGATCAAATGATTTTGGTTTTATTCTTGGTTGCTTCCAAGTTCTGGCAAGTATGCAATTATGAATAAATGTGCTATAAACAACCATGTACAGGATTTTTTGTGTCTATAACTTTATTTTTCTCCACATGATTTTCTAAAATCTCGATGGAGACAAGCAGTGGGTGAGGAAGAAAGATGGCTAAAGTTGGCAGGCATTTTTTCAGTTTCTCTGGAGGCAGAGGTCTGAATTTCACCTGTGATGTCAAGCAATTTCTTTGTCTAAGCCTTTTGGTAATGCTAAAGTAAAGCAGCAATCCCTTCTGGAACAAAGAGGTTTAGGAGCATCAAGGAAGGAAAATGGGCTGCTTGGCCCCATAAAAGAGCATTTTCCTATATGTGGCATGCTTCTCTGCTCATCACTTTCCGTTTAGGGGAAAAAATTTATCTAAATGCGGACTTAGACTATCCCTAAAAAATTTTTGCTTGTTCCCCAGAGGTGTGTGTAGGTGTGCATGTGTGTTGGTGTGTGTACACAGACATTCTTGTTCAGGAACTTACCCATCTGTGTGGTTAGGAGCAGAATGAAGCTATGATGGGAGTAGGAAGGATGCGGTGGCGTGTCTTCATCACGTGCTTTCTTTTTTAAACTTCGCACCAGGTATTCTGGCAGATTTAATAACTCTGACTTCAGGAAAGGTCCCTCTTTGGGAGGTTTTGCGTTGTCTAGGAAAGGGGAAGGACTAAGGCAAGGCCTTAGAAGGATCCTCTGTTTCTGATGGGAGTAGACATTCTGCGTGCCAGAATGGCTCAATGTGAGGTCTGGAAATGGGCTCAAATGTGAGCTCTGAGGAGTTGAGGCTCAGTCTTGAGGGTGGAGAGAAATCCTCCAGGGCCTTTGTGTTGAGGAGATGTTTAAGCCTCTTCCAAAATTGTCATTTGGAACAGCCATAGCCAGTGTCTGGTGGTTTTCTCTGATTCCTTGTAAAAAACATTGATTCTCACATAGGCCACTAAGGCAGGGCCCGGCCGGTGCTGCAGACCTTTCTCTGGGAAACCACAGGAGGTAGGACCAAGACTTCCTGGTTGAACGGGACATTTAAGAGAGGACATGCCAGCTAGAGACATCTGAATTATCTACATCAGTCATTCTCAACAGGGTTGAATCTGCTCCTAGGAGATAACTGGTGGGGTCGGGGGTGGCTACTGGCATACAGGAAGTAGAAAACAAAGATGCTGCTAAGCATCCTACAACATACTGGATAGTGCCCACCACACCCAAAACAAAGAATTATTCAGCCCAAAATCTCAACAGTGCTTACGTTGAGAATCCCTGATGCAGGAGGAGGTAGTAAAAACATTTAGATGTTCATACATAAATACAATAAAAGCTGAATCTCAAAAGTATGAATTACGTTGATCTAAAAAGAAAAGTTTACCTGGCAAAAGACAACCCAAGGGATATTTATTGAGAGTCTAATGTGTGCCAAGTTTTCTTCCAGTTTCTAGCAACCAAGACAACTTCTCATGGAATTGATGTTCTAGTTGGGAGGGAAGACCTTTAAAATATCATATATATTTCAGATCATAATTATAATAACAGCCCTTGTGAATTGATTCACTTAATCTTCCCAACAAGCCTATGAGATTTGTGCTGTTATAATCTCCATTTTAGAAGACACTGAGGCAGAGGTAAGTGGCTTGTCCAAGGTCCACAACAGATAGTCAGACCCCGTTTGGCTTCTTCAGAGCATTTAATGTTCCTCTTATGGTCAACGGACTTTAGAGTTTAACTAGCTACGTGATGTAGGGCATATGACTTAATTACTCTTGATTCTTCTTTCATGTGTGGCATGGAGGTAATAAAAGTATCTCATAAGATTGTGTAAAAACTGAGTGTTTTGATTTACAGAGAATGCTTAGAACAGTGTTTGGCATACAGTGAGAGTTAATAGGTTGTATAGGGAAATGGAAAGTAGATAGAGAATGACTGAGAACCGTACTTTACACCCATGGTTCCCAAAGCATGGTCCCTGGATCAGTAGGACCAGCATCCCCTGGGTACTCATTAGAAATGCAAATTGTTGGCCCCTAGCCCAGATAATGAGAAAAACCCAGAATCATACAGGAAAACCATCCCCCAAACTGAGAGGAAACATAGAAGCCAAAAAGTGGCTCAAACAAGTACAGCTTGGTGAGTAGATGACTTTATTAAGACTTGCATGCAAGGCATTCCTGGGCAGCAGCAGGGCAGCTCCAGAGATACGTGCCCTCTCCCATCTCTTTATTTTTATTTACTTTATTTTATTTTATTTTATTTTTTTGAGGAGGCCAGTCTGGCTCTGTCGCCAGGCTGGAGTGCAGTGGCGGGATCTCCAGCTCACTGCAGCTCCGCCCTCCCAAGGTTCACCAGCCATTCCCTGCCTCAGCCTCCCGAGTAGCTGGGACTGGCCCACCACCTCGCCCGGCTAATTTTTTTGTATTTTTTAGTAGAGGCGGGGTTTCATTGTTAGCCAGGATGGTCTCGATCTCCTGACTTCGTGATCCGCCCGTCTCAGCCTCCCAAAGTGCTGGGATTACAGGCTTGAGCCACCGCGCCCGGCCTGCCCTCTCCCATCTCTAAGCGGTTTTAAGCTAATTTTTCTGGCTGTTTGCCTACTGTGTGTGTGTGTGTGTGTGTGTGTGTGTGTGTGTGTGTGTGTGATGGGACTGTTTTCCTTAGTAGGGTCTCAGATACTCCCTGGGATGTTTGAGTTACCAGGGACACCTGCCCCTCGGTGAGGCACCATGGCCTTGGCTCATCACCTCTAGAGTTCCGGCAGCAGACACATACCCTTAAGTAATCTGATGGGGGACTCATCACATTACAGCCCAGATATGACTCTGGGGTGGCCCCAGCAATCTGCTTTAACAAGCTTCCCAGGTGACTCTGATGTTGGCTGAAGTTTGAGAACCCATGAATTAGGCCATTCTGAGGAGGTGATGTTTGGGCTATGCTACAGGAGTTTGTCTTGACCCTGCCCTAATGCCTTCCCTGACTACAAACCTTTAAAAAGAACCAAAACTCTGTATATGCCCTTCCTTCTCTTGTGCTGTTTCTTTAATTCCACTTGACTTTATGCTTAAATAGCTTCTTCTCAGCTTCTAAAACCAGATGTCTTCCCTGATATCCTTAAACACCCTCAACTGTTCTCCATCCTGAGTAAGCTGGTTCTTGGTTCTCTTCATATCTTTCCTCATTCATTCATTCATTTGAGTTTATTAAGCCTGAGCCAGGTCTTGGGTGAGGTGGAAGTGGGGTGCATGGCAGGGAAAGCTGAGAGACGCTTGGTGCCCAGCCACATCCTTGGGGAGCCTGCCATCTAGTAGAGAGGCAGAAGTGCTTCCCTGTGTCAGCACCGGCTTCTGGGGTCAGTCACAGCAGGGGCACGAGCTAGGACTGGGACGGGGGCAGATCAAGACCACCTTTTCAAAAGGGGTAACACTTGGTCTGAGACTCAATGAGCAAATAGAAATCAAAAAGCCCTGATAAAACAATATTAAAAATCATCTGGAAGAACACACAAGGGAAATAATATCGAAGAATGAATGTTTTTTAATAACAGCAAAAAAGGTAACCATGGGAGATACATGGAATTACTAAAGGCAAAGAATCAGCTGAGTGAAAATGATAGAAATGTTCTATGTATACTTTCTTTAAAATCAAAAATTGACAAGCCTGAGGTGAATGAACAGCCATCTAGTCAGCACTGGGTACTCCCTGATTATTCTTGGGGTTTTCTTTTCTTGTTGTTCTTTTGCCTCCAGGCATTGGCTCACCCTCCTCCCGCCAAGTATGCCTCCTTCCCCTTCTCCCCATACTTGCTGGTGAAAATCTTCCTCATATTTAAGGCTCAGATCAAAAGTTGCCTCCCTCGGAGGCCTTCTCTGATCCTCCTCATTGGAGGTGATTTCTATCCCCAGCAAGGCCAGAAACGCTTGTTGGTACTGCTAATCAATCGTTAGCACATTTTGCTGCATTGTGAATATTCAGTAAATAGATTTTATTCTGTGATAGATGAAAGAACCTCTGGGATCAGGATAGCATCACACCTGTCTTTGTATGACCAAGATGTCTAGCCCTCAGTAACCAGTCCCTTCCCTGGATAAGATTATACACAACATGGCCGGGCACGGTGGCTCACGCCTGTAATCCCAGCACTTTGGGAGGCTGAGACGGGCAGATCATGAGGTCAAGAGATTGAACTCATCCTGGCTAACACGGTGAAACCCTGTGTCTACCAAAAATACAAAAAATTAGCAGGCTATGGTGGCGGGTTCCTGTAGTCCCAGCTACGTGGGAGGCTGAGGCAGGAGAATGGCTTGAACCTGGGAGGCGGAGCTTGCAGTGAGCCGAGATCGCACCACTGCACTCCAGCCTAGGCGACAGAGCAAGACTCTGTCTCAAAAACAAAACAAAACAAAACAAAACAAAAACGATTATACACAACATGCAGGTGAGAGGGCCAAGCCACCATCTCCTGCTACATTCAACAACCACCTCAAGTGGATCAAATAATTACACTTTTAATCTAGTCATAAACTTTAATAACACAAATGGAGGATAGGAAAGTGATTTATGATTACTAAGTTGAAGATATTAATGGAGACAAGAATTAATGTGTTTTATTATGTAAAAACTTATTCAACAAAATGTAATAAACACGAAGAGGAATAAAGAGAAATTATGTGACAAAAAACTTATTAAAATATGTTATCTAAATGCATTAAAGTTGATAAATAGTCATTCAATCAACACCCATATTCCTTTAGAAAGTAGTTTAAAGTGAATAAACAGCTTTTACGCAAGAATACATAGATAATAAACACCATATGGAAATATGTAGCATTTTTAGCAATTAAAAATGCAAATCAAACCAGACAGGGTGGCTCATGCCTGTAATCCTAGCACTTCAGGAGGCCAAGGCAGATCGATCACTTGAGGTCAGGAGTTTGAGACCAACCTGGCCAATGTGGTGAAACCCCGTCTCTACTAAAAATACAAAAATCAGCTGGACGTGTTTGTGTGCGCCTGTAATCCCAGCTACTCGGGAGGCTGAGGCAGGAGAATCGCTTGAACTCGGGAGGCAGAGGTTGCAGTGAGCCAAGATCGCGCCATTGCACTTCAGTTTGGGCAACAAGAGTGAAACTCTACCTCAAAAAAAAAAAAAAAAGCAAATCAAAACAATCAAAATACATCATTATACACCAATTAAACACTGTTTTTAGTGATAAAAATTTGCTTTAGCAAGGCTGTTCGTTTCTTTTTTATTTCTCTAAAGCCAGGGCTAAGAAAACTGACACCATTAAATTTTTCTGAGGTACAATTTGAAAATGCATAAAAAGAACAGTTACACCATTCCTATATTTTAACTACATAATTAAATTCGGGAGAAAACATATCAAGAAAACAAACCCAGGCAGTGCACCTGTAATCCCAGCACTTTGGGGGGACCACATAGGCAGATCACTTGAGGTCAGGAGTTTGAGAGCAGCCTGGACAACATGGTGAAACCCATCTCCACTAAAAACACAACTATTAGCCCAGCGTGGTGGTGCATGGCTGTAATCCCAGCTATTTGGGTGACTGAGGCAGGAGAATCACTTGAACCCAGGAGGTAGAGGTTGCAGTGAGCCAAGAAGACGCCACTGCGCTCCAGCGTGGGTGAAAGAGGGAGAATCCACCTCAGAAAAAAAAAAAAAAAAAAAATGCAAAAAAAGAAAAGAAACCCAAAAGAGAAAAAAATTGCGAATTGTAATTTTTTTTAAAAAATCAGTATACTGGGAGGCTGAGACGGGAGGATCATGAGGTCAGGAGGTCGAGACCATCCTGGCTAACATGGTGAAACCCTCTCTCTACTAAAAAAAAATACAAAAAACTAGCCGGGCGAGGTGGCGGGCGCCTGTAGTCCCAGCTACTAGGGAGGCTGAGGCAGGAGAACGGCGTGACCCCGGAAGGTGGAGCTTGCAGTGAGCCACTGCACTCCAGCCTGGGTGACAGAGCGAGACTCTGTCACAAAAAAAAAAAAAAAAAAAAAAAAAGTATGTGGATAGGGACAAAAGATGAAAGTAAAAGCACGTGATACATCTGGCTAGTGCAATATGCATGTTTTTACATTTCTAATATTCTTTGCTCTTATTATAATGTTTGTTCAATAAAATGGAGAGATATAAAATATTTCAAAGGCTGGTATTCCTTTTCTTCTAACACATTCTCTTCATCAGGTCAATTTTCTCAAAATCTTCTCAATTCCAGCTTTCTCCATGATCAAGTCCAAACCTGCTTCTTGGAGTTTGCACCTTGTATGTTTCATAGCCCCTTTCTCCCCCATTCTCAGGTCATTCAGGCACCAGCCAGGTCAGCCTGCTTGAAGTCTAACCCTTCTCACCTTGACAAGAGAAGGGGCGGTTTGGGCTCTGTGTTCTTTATGTTTCTATTCTACTCCCGGGAAAACAGAATGAGATTGAGTTAATAATGATTGAAGTATTTTTTAAGTGTGAGAGGCTGGGGGAATTTCGCTTTTCTAATTGGCTCCTGCTTTTGCCCAAGGCTCAACAAAAATAACTCCAGTTTGAACCTGGATGTGAAGACATATAGTCAGGAATGTTAGAAACTGAAAGGACAGGGCTGGGTGGAGAGTGCGCGTATGTTGGAGGTGGGGACATGATGGGGGAGGTTAGAGTTGGCGAAGATGATGGTATAAAGGGTCCCTCTTCCAGATCTCCGCCAGATTGCTCAGGAGCCGCGTTCTTTCCGCACAGAGCCAGGGAGTGAACTTCTCAAGGCGCTACCAAGCCCTCGCCGGGCGGACTGCTGGAAACGAAGCGGCAGGATGGGGCTGGGCTTAGGAGCCTTCTGTTTTGTAAACTCCAATACCTGGGTTTCCTATTTCAGGTATAGGTAGAATCGAGATGACAGGAAACCAGAAGCCCCTGGCTGGGGCAGGGCGGTACCCTTGTTTCCCAGTGTCAAACCGCGCCACCAGCAGGTGCGAGGGGACCGCGGAGGTGATGGCAAGGAACTTTCTCCCCAGTTGTAAACCTTTCGCGGAGACTACCTCAGTTAGTATTTTCTCTGCTTCGCAGAGGCAGGGAAACCAGCTGGGACAGAGTTGAAGGCCCGGCTCCTATTGGTGGGTTCTCCAGCCACCGCCTGCTTCCGCCCACCCCCGCCCTCTCCAGGTGCAGCTCATCTCCCGCCGCCGCTGGGTCGGGGAGGGGGCAACTCTCCAAGCACAACCTGCGCTGGGTCACTCGGCCGCGCTGATTCCCAGCCCCCTGACAGTCGGTGGCACCCGGGACCGCTAAGAGAGGTGGTGGGAGGGACTGGTGAGGGGGAGCTAGACTGAGGGGTCCTGCTCTCTTTTACCCTTTCTACTGGAAAAGAGGGTCTACGGGGACTGCAGGCATAAGTGCCAGAGGTGGGTTATTGCCCGCAGGAGGGACCAGGGTAGGACGACCTAGACCCCTCTCCTACCCTCCCCCAGCAGGCAGTACCCCCTCCACGCCCCCACCTGCCCGGTCCACGCTGAGCTCACTGATGACTCGTGCGCTCCCTGCCCTGGAGCTGCGACCCCCAGCGCCATGGAAGCCGCTAACCTTTCAGTGGCCACCACCAGCGTTGCCCTTGCCCTAGGACCCAAGACCTGCAGCAGTAGCCCAAGCCCGAGCGGGATACTCAGTTCGACCCCGGGTAATGCCGTCCTGCCGGGTCGGGAGCCGCCCTTCTCTGTCTTCATGGTGCTGGTGGTGACGCTACTAGTGCTGCTGATCGCCGCCACTTTCCTGTGGAACCTGCTGGTTCTGGTCACCATCCTGTGGGTCCGTGCCTTCCATCGCGTGCCGCATAACTTGGTGGCCTCGACGGCCGTCTCGGACGTACTAGTGGCAGAGCTGGTGATGCCACTGAGCCTGGTGAGTGAGCTGTCGACCGGGCGACGTTGGCTACTGGGCCGGAGCCTGTGCCACGTGTGGATCTCCTTCGACGTGCTGTGCTGCACGGCCAGCATCCGGAACGTGGCGGCCATCGCCCTGGACCGCTACTGGACCATCACGCGCCATCTGCAGTACACGCTGCTCACCCGCCGCCGTGCCTCGGCGCTCATGATCGCGCTCACCTGGGCGCTGTCTGCGCTCATCGCCCTCACGCCGCTGCTCTTTGGTTGGGGCGAGGTGTACGACGCTCGGCTCCAGTGCTGCCAGGTGAGCCAGGAACCCTCCTATGCCGTCTTCTCCACCTGCGGCGCCTTCTACCTGCCGCTTGGCGTGGTGCTATTCGTCTACTGGAAGATCTACAAGGCAGCCAAGTTTCGTTTCGGCCGCCGCGGGAGAGTTGTGCTGCCGTTGCCGGCCACCATGCAGGTGAGGGGTGGGCTGCGCAATGTTGCTTGGGGAAGGGTTTGCTAGAGAAGGAGGCAGCTTGACGAATGGGAGAGTGGGCGGAAGCTTGTACGATTGGAGTGCGCGCCTACCTGGGGCGCACGAGGAAAAGTTTGCCTTCAGTTCTTCTGAAGTGTGCACCGAGGGGCTAGTCACCGGCGCATCTGGCACGCAATCGGGAGCTTCGCCAGCCGCGTACTTGGTGCGCGCAGAGGAAAAGGTTTCACCATCTGCACATTAGGGAGCTCGATCTGACACCGACCCACGGCGCACGATATGGCCGGTGGGGCTTGTAGGTTCAGCCTGTCTCAGTAGCGATGAGGGCACACCCTGTTACCTGCACTATCTGTTGTTTTCCCCCTGAAACGCCCCCGTCCATGTGAGTCCTGCAGCCGCGACTTCCTGGTCCCAACTAGACCTAGAGGGGATGCAGTGGACTGGGAATTCGTCTTGCAGAAATTCCTGTGGCCAATCACGCCTTATTTTCTGTCTCTACAGTACCCCAGTCTATCCCCTGCAGTTCAGAGACTATTCCCCAACTCTATTTATTAGCCAGCACCCTGCCAAGGGGAAAAGTGAGGATTTTAAAATATAATAATCGGTGTCACTTTACTTTTCTTATCTCAACCCCAGAGCTATCCTCTAGTGATTTAGGAAAGAGAACCATGGATTCAAATCCCAGCTTGGGACATTGGGACAGTTGCTTAATATCTGTGGGTCTCATTTCTTCATCTTTAAACATGTTCATTCCTCATTCATAGGGCTCTTGGTGAGGATTACGTGAGATGAAGAATGTAGAGCCCCTGGCATAGTGGCTGGCATACACTGGGTGGCAGACTGGCTGGAGAAAGAAGGGGTTCAACAGGATATTGCCCGGCAATCCATACGGAGCAGGAAGACAATGCTAGAAATGTAATGAGATGAGCAAAATTGCAATCGGCAGATCTTCTCTCACCGTATTTGTTATTCTGTCTGAAGCTTTCTGCCTTTTGGCCAGGATCTAATAGGTGCTCAGCATCCTTCTCACTCTGGAAGCCTCAACTTTCTCTTTTGAGGGTCTCAAGTATTTGAATTAACATGCTCCCAGTCCTTTAGATTAACAGGATTTATTGCCCTTTGCAGATACAATACATGGGGGAGGGAAGCAGTGCATAGAAGAGGAAAAAAAAACAAGGAAAGTTTTTTGTTGCTAGTTTTGTTTTAATTTTGGAAAATGAACTCAGGTACTTAGGCTACCAGACAAATACATGCGATTTTAAAAGTAGGCCTTTTTTCTTCTTCATTAAATGGCAGAGGAATTTTGCAGCATAAAATAGGAATGTCAAGACTATAATTGGAAAGTGTTGGTGAGGGAGAGCTTTATTCAGAATTAATGATGTTCTTTGAAAGGTCCCTTGGAAATGCCTGGGGTGATTATAGCTTTTCTGTCTGATTGCCAAGGTAGGGCTGACTTTTAATAGCTGCATCAATCCAATGTGCAGTTAGAGAAATTACAGTGAAATGGATGCCGGAAAAGCTTGCCAAGCCTTATTTTAGTGTTCATTTTTGACAGCTCCCATTCAGGCAGGTGACATAAGGAAGAGGTGACTGGATGAGAGGCTGGCCAATCTGGAGTGTCCGTTGGTGGATAGAGAGAGCTCAGAGAGGCAGAGGAAGTATTAAAATGTAGCCACTCCCAGCAGGAGGACCTGGGGTAAGCCCTTCCCCACTTTGGGCCTCAACTACTCTAGCATGCAGTATTGTTCTAAGTCATGTCTAAGGGCCTCGAATCACAGGATGCTGAGATTGTAGATGGAGTAGTATTCAGTTGCATGCTGCTGCTTTGGGTCGCAGTAGGCCCTCACTCAAGCTTCTGGGTAATGTTCCTGAGTCCATGTTGGCAAGCCTTCTGGCAACAAGACACCTAAACAAAAGCGTAGAACACTGTGCCAGAAATACTTTCTCTCTACTTTCCCCCACCTGCATCTTTCTACACTCCAGGGGAAATGAGTTGGATTGAGTTTAGGCTCTGTAAAGTGTCTGTACTGTTTTCTGTAGGGAACAGGAGCCTATATGAAGCTTGAAGGCCTCTGTTGATAAGGCTGTGTAAAACCTTCATCTTTTTCAGAATTCTGTGTCTAGGTCCCAACACTAAAGTATTATAAGAAAGGGGTCTTATCAGAATGTACTTTTTGGGCAATGATTAATCCTTTGAGGCAAAATGCAGTTTTTGAAAGTTGAGAGGGAAAAAAAAATGTTTACTGAGTGAATTGTCTCTTCCAGACACATTTCTGATGCTTTACATTCACCCTTTCATTTCATTCTCACAATTCAGTAGAGTTGGCATTAAGTCTGTATTAGTCAGGATAAGCTAAGGCCTGCTGTGGTAACATGTAACCCCAAACCAGAAGTTTATTTCTCTCTGACTTAAAGTTCAATGTGGGTCTGGTGGCCCACCTGCATAGCTCTCTTCCAGGCAGTCTCTCATGAATTTGGGCCACTTATCATTTTTAGCTATGCTGTCTTGCACATTTGCCTTCCCAAAATACTGTGGGAGAAGAGCTACATATGGAGATATACCAGCTTTTCACTGCCTTACCCTGAACTGGAAACATGTCACCACTATTTGCAGACCATTGGCCAGCCATTGGCAGTGAATTGGAGCGGAGCATGTGGCTATCTGGTGAGCACTGTCTTTGCCAAAAGGCCCTCATTTTACAGATGAGAAAACTGCAAGAGTAAACTGTGGTAAGGCACCACAAACCTAGTTCATCCAAAACCACACAGTTACTGGGTAGAGAGGCTGAAGGTTGTAGCAGATCTAAGAATCAATGTTTTTGGCCAGGTGCGGTGGCTCATGCCTGTAATCCCACACTTTGAGAGGCCGAGGCAAGCAGATTACGAGGTCAAGAGATCAAGACCATCTTGGCCAACATGGTGAAACCCCATCTCTACTAAAAATACAAAAATTAACTGGGCGTGGTGGCACACGCCTGTAGTCCCAGCTACTCGGGAGGCTGAGGCTGGAGAATCCCTTGAACCTGGGAGGCAAATGTTGCAGTGAGCCGAGATCGTGCCACTGCACTCCAGCCTGATGACAGAGCAAGACTCTGACTCAAAAAAGAAAAAAAAATCACTGTTTTCATTACTCCATGCTGTCTCCAGGGACTTGACTTCTGAGGCCTGCCCCTCTGCTCATGGGTGTCTCAGTTTGAGAGGAATGAGGCAGTCATAGCCCAGTCAAGGTGGGTCCCACGAAGCAGGATCTCAAAACTATTCATGTGAACTCTCCTTTCCAGGAGAGCTGAACACAATTGAGCACAAAAGCCTTGCCTGCTTCTGTCAGGGGACAAGTTTAATTCCTGCTCTGGTGTCCTTTCTTTCAACATGTTAAACTGAGACTCTGAGCATCCCATGTACAGTATAATCTGCTCCCCACCCCAAAGCAACCCCCATGGGTTACAATTACTTCCTACTGCCCTTTGCCCTTTACTGTTTAGAAAAGAAGAAACATTATTTCTTTGGCTTTTAAAATGTGACATCAAAAGGGTTTTTTTGTTTTGTTTTGTTTTGTTTTGTTTTTTTTCTGTCTCTCTTTTCTGTGCTATTGCTTGTTTTACTTCTGTGTGCAATTTGATGCTGGGACCTACTTATCCATCAGGCGTAGTCATACTATTTAGAACCAGAATTCTTTTAGGGACCCATAGAAATGTTTTAATTTCTTTTAAAATTAGAGGAAAAATGAATATAACACTAATGAATATATTATAATGAATCCAGTCTTGCTTATACTTGCTTATAATAGTCTTTAAATTAACATAATTTTAAGTATTTCTTAATGAAGGAAGGGATACATGAAGGCAAAGATGTCTAGGGACCACACAAATTATAATGAAACCTTGGTTAATATCTTACCCTCATTCTTTTTTTTAATTGTACTATTGCTTTCTTTTAAAAGTTTTTAAATATATTTTTTAATAGCTTTTGGGCTACAAGTGGTTTCTGTTTACATGGATGAATTATATCGTGGTTAATTCTGAGATTTTAGTGCAGTTGTCACCAGACTAGTATCCCCTTCTAAGTCTCCAAAGCCCATTATATCACTCTGTATGCCTTTGCATATATTCATAGCTTAGCTCCCACTTATAAGTGAGAACATATGGTGCTTGGTTTTCCATTCCTGAGTTACTTCTCTTAGAATAATGGCCTCTTGCTTCATCCAAGTTGCTGTGAAGACATTATTTCATTCCTTTTTATGGCCAAATAGTATTCCATTATGTATATCACATTTTCTTTATCTCCTCATTCGTCGATGGGCACTTAGGTTGGTTCTATATCTTTGCAATTGTGAATTGGGCTCCTGCACTCATTCTTAATCCATACATACATATTGGGAGATAATGTACATAGTGGTTAAGAGAATGGGACTTGGAAACAAAGAGACATGGATTTCCATTTTTTCGACTGCCACTGATTAGCACTTCAGCCAAGTGACTTAATCTACACCTACAATTCTGCATATGTAAAATGGAAATATTACCACGTGTCTTATAATAATCTTGTGAAGAGCAAATGAGATTCTAGCATATGTGGAGTCCCTCAAATAGTAAACCATAAATAATAGCTACCACATTACTTTCGTTATTTTTCTATTTCTCTTATAAATAATAAGAAAAGTATTATTTTATTTCTCTTATTGCTATTCCTTATAATCATAGGTAGATTATTTATTGCTTATGTAGAAAATTATCCCACAGTTTAGTGGCTTAAAAGAACAAACATGTATTAACTCACAGTTTCTGTGGGTTGGGCATTGGGAATGGCTTAGCTGGGTGGTTCTGACCTGACATCTCTTTTGGCTGTAGGCAAGATGTTGCATGGGGCTGCAGTCATTCGAAAGCTTGACTGGGGCTGGAAACTTTGCTTCCAAGATGGAGCACTCACATGCTTGTTGACAAGAGGCTTCAGATCCTTGAGAAAAGGACATCTCCAAAGGGCTACTTGGGTGGTACCACATGATAGCTGACTTTCCCCAGAGCAAGCCATCCAAGAGAATGAAACAAGGAGGAAATTGCAGTGCCTTTTATGACAGTCTCAGAAGTCACATATGATTATTTTCTACTCATTAGCAGTGAGTCACTAAGTCCAGCTCACACTCAAGAAAAGAGGAATTAGGCTTCATCTTTGGGAGAAGTGTTTTCCAAAAAGTGTTGAACGTGGTGTTCAAAATTACTTGATTGACTTACTGATCTTATGTATCAGGCAATGTCCTCTGAGGTTTCTAAGAATGAATAAGCAGTTTCCTGATCCCAGTGGATTTTTAGTAGATTATAATTATAGAATTATAAATGCAATAAAGTCTTATAAGTGCTCTGCTAGAAAGCTGTCCAAAGTACAATGGTATTTGAAAGATTTAATAGTGTATGGGAAAGCACTATGTAAATTGTAAAGAGCAAAGTAAATGTGAGGTATTGAGCTTTAGGGTTTATGTCAACTTGGAGCATAGATTTTAGATAATGCTGTATTACATTGACATTTTGCTTGAACAATGACACACTGACATAAAGGTTACATGCAGTAGGCCCCAAGTGACCCAAAATCTGTACAGAGCCATTTATGTTTATATGTTTATTTTAAACTGACAATAATCATATATATCTATGGGATACAATGTAATTTTAAAAAATTTTATATTTTTAATTTTTGTGAGTATACAGTAGATTTATATTTTTATAGGGCATGTGAGATATTTTGATACAGGCATGCAATGTGTAATAATCGCATCAAGGTATATGGGTTATCCATCACCTCAAATATTTATCCTTTTTTATGTTACGAACAATCCAGACCAGGCGTGGTGGCTCATACCTGTAATCCCAGCACTTTGGGAGGCCCAGGCAGCCAGATCACGAGGTCAAAAGATCGAGACAATCCTGGCCAACATGGTAAAACCCCATCTCTACTAAAAATGCAAAAATTAGCTGGGCGTGGTGGTGCGTGCCTGTAGTTTCAGCTACTTGGGAGGCTGAGGTAGGAGAATTGCTTGAACATGGGAAGGTGGACGTTGCAGTGAGCTGAGATTGTGCCATTGCACTCCAGCCTGGCCACAGAGTGAGACTCTGTCTCAAAAAAAAAAAAAAAAAATCCAATTATACTATTTTAGTTATTTTTAAATGTACAATAAATTATTTTGACTATATTCACCCTGTTGTACTATCAAATGCTAGATCATATTCATTCTATCTAACTGTATTTTTGTACCCATGAACCCTTCTCTTTTACCACCTCCCACTACCCTTCCTAGCCTCTAGTAGCTATCATTCAACTCTCTATCTCCATGAGTTCAACTGTTTAAATTTTTAGCTCCCACAAATAAATGAGAACATGTGAAGTGTGTCTTTCTGTGCCTGGTTTATTTCACTTAACATGATTACTTCCTGTCCCATCCGTGCTGTTATGATGGGATATCATTGTTTGTATGTATGTACCACATTTTTTTTTATCCTTCATCTATGAATGACCACTTAGGTTGTTTTCAAATCTTGGCTATTGTGAATAGCACTGAAATAAACATGGGAGTGCAGATATCTCTTCTATGTACTGATTTCCTCTCTTTTCGATATATGCCTGGCAGTGAGATTGCTGAATGATATGGTAGCTCTATTTTTAGTGTTTTGAAGACACTTCAAACAGTTCTTCATAGTGTCTATACTCATTTACATTCTCACTAACAGTGTACAAGGGTGCCCTTTTCTCTACTTCCTCACCAGCATTTGTTATTGCCTATCTTTTGGATACAAACCATCTTAACTAGGGTGAAATGATATCTTATTGTAGTTTTGATTTGCATTTCTCTGATAAGCAATGATGTTGAGCACCTTTTAGTACACCTGTTTGCTATTTGTATGTCTTTTTTTGAGAAATGTCCATTTAAATATTTTATTCACTTTTTAATCAAATTATTTGATTTTTCTCTATAGAGTTATTTGAACCCCTTATATATTCTGGTTATTAATCCCTTGACACATGGATAGTTCGCAAATATTTTCTACCATTCTATGGGTTGTCTCTTTGTTGATTGTTTCCTTTGCTCTGCAGAATCTTTTTAACTTGATGTGATCCCACTTGTCCATTTTTGCTTTGGTTGCCTGTTCTTGTGGGGTATTACTCAAGAAACCTTTGCCATATCAAATGTTCTGGAGAGCTTCCCCAATGTTTTCTTGCAGTAGTTTCATAGTTTGAGGTCTTAGATTTAAGTCTTTAATCCATTTTGAATTGGTTTTTACATATGACAAGAAATAAGGGTCTAGTTTCATTCTTCTGCATACAGATATTCAGTTTTCCTAGCACAATTTATTGAAAAGGCTGTCCTTTCCCCAGTGTATGTTCTTTGAACCTTTGTCAAAAATGAGTTTGCTGTAGATACATGGATTTTTTTCTGCATTCTCTATTTTGTTCCATTGGTCTTTGTGTCTGTTTTATGCCAGTACCATGCTTTGGGTTACTATAGCTTTGTAGTACAGTTTAAAGTCCAGTAATATAATTCCTCCAGTTTTGTTGTTTTGTGTTTTTATATAAATCTTAGGATTGTTTTTTCTATTTCTGTAAAGAATGTTGTTGGTATTTTCATAAGGCTTGCATTGAACCTGTAGATTGCTTTAGGTAGTATGAACATTTTAACAATATTTATTCTTCCAATCAATGAACATGGAATACCTTTCCATTATATTGTGGAAATTTCTTTTTCTTTTCTTTTTCTTTTTTTGAGAAGGAGTCTCACCCTGTTGCCCAGGCGGGAGTACAGTGGCATGATCTCGGCTCACTGCAACCTCTGCCTCCTGGGTTCAAGTGATTCTCCTGCCTCAGCTTCTCAGGTAGCTAGGATTACATGTCATCTTCAATTTCTTTCATTAGCCTTTTATAGTTTTTATTCTAGAGATCCTTTACTTCTTTAATTCCTAGGTATTTATATGTAACTATTGTAAGTGGAATAACTTTTTAAATTTATTTTTTCAGATTATTTGCTATTGAAATATAGAAATGCTACTGATTTTTGTATGTTGATTTTGTATCTTGCAACTTTACTGAATTTGCTTTTTAGTTCCAATGGTTTTTCAGTGGAATCTTCAAGTTTTTCCAAATCTGCAAACAATGACAATGTAATCAGACTTCTTCCTTTCCTATTTGGATGCCCTTTATTTCTTCCTCTTGTCTGATTGCTCTAGCTAGGTCTTCCCATACTATGTTGAATAACAGCGGTGACAGTGTCCTTGTCATGGACACTGTCCTTGTCATGATCCAGTGTCCTTATCATGGACAATGTCCTTGTCATGTTCCAGATCTTAGAGGAAAGACTTTCAGTTTTTTCCCATTCAATATGATACTAGCAGTGTTTCTGTCTTTTATGGCTTTTATTGTGTTGAGATATGTTATTTTCTATACCTAATTTTTAAAGGGTTTTTATCATGAAAAGATGTTGAATTTTATCAAATGCTTTTTAAATATCAATTGAAATGATCGTATGGCTTTTGTCCTTCATTCTGTTGATATGATGTGTCACATTGACTGATTTGCAGATGTTGAGCCATTCTCGCATCCTGGGATAAATTCTGCTTGGTCATGATGAATGATATCTTTAATGTGTTATTGAATTTGATTTGCTAGTATTTTGTTGAGGACTTTTGCATCAACATTTATCAGGGATATTGGTCTATAGTTTTTTGTTTGTTTGTTTTAATGTGTGTTTGTCTGGTTTTGGTATCAAGATGATACTGCCCACCACAGAATGAGTTTGGAAGTATTCCTTCCTCCTTTATTTTTCAGAATAGTTAAAGTCGGTTTGGTATTAGTTCTTTTAATGTTTGCTAAAATCCAGCAATGAAACCATTGGGTCCTGGGCTTTTCTTTGCTGGGAGACTTTTTATTATGGCTTTGTTCTTATTACTTGTTATTGATCTGTTCAAGTTTTGGATTCTTTATGGTTCAACCATGGTAGAAGGCTACCCGTTTCTTCTAGGCTTTCCAATTTATTGGCATATAGTTGCTTATAGTAGCCTCTAATAATCCTTTGAATTTCTGTGCTCTCGGTTGTAATGCCCCCTTTTTCATCTCTGATCTTATTTATTTGGGTCTCCTCTCTTTTTCCTTTATCTGGTAAAGGTTTGTTGGCTTTGTTTATCTTTTCAAAAGACTAAGTCTTCATTTTCTTGATGTTTTTATTGTTTTCTTCATTTCAATTTCATTTATTTCTGGCTAGATCTTTATTGTTTATTTTCTTCTAATTTTGAGTTGGGTTTGCTCTTGCTTTTCTGGTTCTTTAAAATGCATCATTAGGGCTTTTTGTGAAAGGTTCTTTTTTTTTTTTTTTTTTCTTTTTTGATGTAGGCAATTACACCTATAAATTTTCCTCTTAATACTGCTTTCACTGTGTTTCATAGGTTTTGGTATATTGTGTTTCCATTATCATTTGTTAAATAATTTTTTTTTTTTTCAGACAGAGTCTCACTCTTTCGCTAGGCTGGAGCGCAATGGCGGGATCTCGGCTCACTGCAACTCCACCTCCCAGGTTCAAGAGATTTCCCTGCTTCAGCCTCCTGAGTAGCTGGGATTACAGGCATGCACCACCGTGCCCAGCTAATTTTTGTACTTTTAGTAGAGACAGGGTATCACCATGTTGGCCAGGATTGTCTCGATCTCTTGACCTCGTGATCTGCCTGCTTCAGCCTCCCAAAGTGCTGGGATTACAGGCATGAGCCACCGCACCCAGGGTATAAATTTTTAAATTCCTTCGTAATTTCTTCATTGACCCACTGGTCATTTGGGAGCATATTGTTTAATTTCCATGTTTGCATAGTTTCCAAAATTTCTGTTATTGATTTCTAGTTTTATTCCATTATGGTCAGAGAGGATACGTAACATAATTTCATTTTTTTAAAAATTAATTAACACTTGCTTTGTGGCCTAACATACTGTTTATCCATGAGAATGATCCATGTACTAAGGAGAAAAATGTATATTCTGCAACTGTTGGATGAAGTGTTCTGTAAATATCTGTTAGGTTCATTTGGTCTATAGCACAGGTTAAGTCCAAAGTTGGTTTGTTGATTTTCTGTCTGGATAATTTGTCCAATAATGAAAGTAGAATGTTGAAATCTCCAACTAATATTGTTTTGTGGTCTGTCTGTCTTTTTAGCTCTACTAATATCTGCTTTATGGATCTGAGTGGTCCAATGTTGGGAGCACATAGATTTATAATTGTTATATCTTCTTGCTGAATTGAACCCTTTATTTTATATAATGACCTTTTTGTCTCATAGTTTTTGTCTTGAAATCTATTTAGTTGCATATAAGTATAGCTACTCCTTTTTATTTGTGTTCCTTTATTTATTTATTTATTTGAGATGGAGTCTCACCCTGTCACCCAGGCTGCAATGCATTGGTGCAGTCTCGGCTCACTGCAACCTTCACCTCTTGGATTCAATTGATTCTCCTGCCTCAGACTCCTGAGTAGCTGGGATTACAGGCATTGCCACCCCTCCCGGCTAATTTTCTGTATCTTTAGTAGAGACGTGGTTTCACCATAGTGGCCAGGCTGGTCTCGAACTCCTGACCTCATGATCCTCCCACCTCGGTTTCCCAAAGTGCTGGGATTATAGGCATGAGTCACTGTGACCGGCCTCCTCCTCCTCCTCCTTCTTCTTCTTCTTCTTCTTTTTTTTGGTTTCCATTTGCATGGGATATCTTTTTCCATTTCTTTATGTCTATGTGCGTCTTTATAGGTGAAGTGTATTTCTTGTGGGAAATAGATTGTTGGCTCCTGTGGTTTTTTAAAAATCATTCAGCCACTCAATCTCTTTTGATTGTAAAGTTTAGTTTATTTACGTTCACTTATTGTTGATAAGTGAAGACTTACTTCTGTCATTTTATTACTTGTTTTCTGGTTGTTTTGTGGTCTTTTTTCCTTCCTTCTGGTCTTCCTTTTAGTGAAGGTGATTTTCTTTGGTGATATGTTTTAATTTCTTGCTTTTTATTTTTTGTGTTTGTGTTATGTGTTCTTTTACTTGAGGTTACCATGAGGCTTGCAAATAATATCTTATAACCCAATATTTTAAACTGATGGCAACTTAACACTGATTGCATAAGCAAACAAATAAGCAAAAAGAAAATGAATAAAAACCTTACACTTTAACTTTGTTCCCCTGCTTTTTAACTTTTGGTGTTTCTATTTATATTGTATGGTACTATGTCTTATAAAGTTGTCATAGTTTTTTTTTGTTTTTTTTTTTGTTTGTTTATCTTTTAGTCTTTCTGCTCAAGATTGAGTAGTTTATACACCACAATTACAATGTTATAATATTCGGTGCTTTTCTATGTACTTACAATTACCAGTGAATTTTGTGCCTTTGGGTGATTTCTTATTGCTTATTAACATACCTACCTTCCTTCCTGCCTGCCTTTCTTTTCTCTCTCTCTCTTTTTTTTTTTTTTTGAGATGGAGTCTTGTTCTGTCACCCAGGATGGAGTGCAGTATCTTGACTCTCTGCAACCCCCGACTCCTGGGTTTAAGCGATCCTCCCACCTCAGTCTTCCAAGCAGCTAGTGTGAAAGGGTATCTTGGGGCCCCCAAATCACTCAACTAAAGGGAAAAGTCAAGCTGGGAACTGCTTAGGGCAAACCTGCTTCCCATTCTATTCAAAGTCACCCCTCTGCTCGCTGAGATAAATTCATATCTGATTGCCTCCTTTGCAGAGGCTAATCAGAAACTCAAAAGAATGCAACCATTTGTTTCTTAACTACTTATAACCTGGAAGCCTTCTCTCCACTTCAAGCTGTTCCCCCTTCCCAGACCCACCCAATGTTCATCTTACATATGTTGATTGATGTCTCATGTCTCCCTGAAATGTATAAAACCAAACTATGCTCTGACCACCTTGGGCACATGTTGTTGGGACCTCCTGAGGCTATCATGGGTGCACATTCTCAACCTTGGCAAAATAAACTTTCTAAATTAACTGAGATCTGTCTCAGATTTTCTGGGTTCACACTAGGATTACAGGCATGCACCGCCACTCCAGGCTTTTTTTTTTTTTTTTTGTAGAGATGGGGTTTTGCTACATTGGCCAAGCTGGTCTCAAACTCTTGGCCTCAAGTGATCTGCTCACCTTGGCCTCCCGAAGTGCTGGGATTACAGGTGTTTGCCACCATTCCCAGCCTATCCTTTTCTTTCTGATTGAATAACTCCCTTTAGCATTTCTTATAGGACAGGTCTGGTGTTGAAATTTCTCAGCTTTTGTGTGGTACAGTTTTTATTTCTTCATCATGTTTGAAGGATATTTTTGCTGGATGTGCTATTCTAGGATAAAAGTTATTTTCCTTCAGCATGATAAATATGCCATGACACTGTCTCCTGAACTGTAAGTTTTACACTGAAAAGTCTGCTGCCAAATGTATTGGAGCTCCCTTGTAGGTTATTTCTTTTCTCGTAATTCTTTTAAGATCTTTTCTTTATCCTTGACTTTTGATAGTTTGATTATTAAATGTCTTGACGTAGTCTTATTTGAGCTAAGTCTGCTTGGTAATCTATAACCTTCTTGTACTGGGTATTGATATATTTCTCTAGGTTTGGGAAGTTCTCTGTTACCTCTTTGAATAAACTTTATACTTCTCTCTCTCTCTCTCTCCCTCCCTCTCTCTCTCTCTCTCTCTCTCTGCCTCCTTTTGAAGGTGAATAACTCTTAGATTTGCCCTTTTGGGGCTATTTTCTAGATCTTGTAGGTATGCTTCATTCTTTTTTATTTGTTTGTCTCTTTTGACTGTGTATTTTCAAATAGCCTGTGTTTAAGCTTACTTATTCTTTCTTCTACTTGATCAATTCTGCTGCTAACATACCCTTACATTCTTTAGTATGTCAGTTGCATTTTACAACTCCAGAATTCTGCTAGATTCTTTTTAATTATTTCAATCTCTTTGTTAAATTTATCTGATGAGATTCCAAATTCTTTCTTTGTGTTACCTTGGTTTCATCGAGTTTCCTCAAAAGAGCTATTTTGAATCATCTATCTGAAAGATCACATATCTGTCTCAACAGGGTTGGTTCCTGGGGCCTTATTTAATTGATTTGGTGAAATCATATTTCCCTGCATGGTCTTGATGCTAGTAAATGTTTGTTAGTATCTAGACATTGAAGAATTATGCATTTATTGTATTATTCACAGTCTGGGCTTGTTTGTACCCATCTTTCTTGGGAAGGCTTTCCAGGTATCCAAAGGGACTTTAGTGTTGTAATCTAAGTTTTCAGTCAATACAGCTATATCTGAATTAGGGGGCAATGCAATCCCAGTAACGCTGTGGCTCTCGTAGGCTTGTAGAGAGGTATCACCTTGATGGTCTTGGTTAAGATCTGGAGGAATTCTCTGAATTACCGGGAAGAACCTCTTATTCTCTTCCCTTTCTTTCAAACAAACAAAATCGCTCTGTGCTGAACTACCTGGAGGTAACACAAGCACCCTTGTGGCCACCAGCACTGGGATTGTGCTGGGTCAGACTTGAAGCCAGCACAGCACCAGGTCTTGCCCAAGGCCTGCAATAACTATGACCTTGGCTACTGCCTAGGTTCAGTCAAGGCCCCAGGGCTCTGCAATCAGCAGGTGATGAGGCCAACAAGGCTTGAGTCCCTCCCTTCAGGGCGGCAAGTTCTCCTAGGCTCTGGGCACATCCAGAGATTCTGTCCAGGAGCCAGGGCCTAGAGTCGGAAACCTTAGAAATCTACCTGGTGCTTTAATCTACTGCAGCCAAGCTTGCACCCAAGCCACAAGACCATGTTCTTCCCACTCTTCCCTCCCCTTTCCACAAGAGGAGTCTCTCTCCATGGCTACCACCACTTTAGGCCTGTGGCGAGTACTGCCTAGCTACTATTAATATTCACTAAGTGCCAAGGGCTCTTCAGTCAGCTTGTGGTCAATGCTGTGACACCTGTGACTCTCTCTTCAGGGCAGTGGGCTCTCCTCTGACCCAGGACAGGTCTAATAATGTTGTCCAGGAGCCAAGGTCTGGAATTGGGAACCTTAAGAGTCTGCTTGGTGCTCTACCCTACTTCGGCCAAGCTAGTACCTTAGGTGCAATACGAAAACTCCTTTACTCTTTCCTTTTCTCAATCAGAAGGAGTCTCTCCTCATAGCTGCCATAGCTGGGAATGTGCTGGGTCACACCTGAAGTCAACACATCCCTGAGTCTCATCCAAGGCCTATGGCTTGTACTGTCTGGGTATCACTCTTGATTATTCATGGCCCAAGGGCTCTTTAGTCAGCAGGTGATGAATCCTGCCAGGATTGGGTTCTTCCCTTCAAGGCAGAAGCCCCCTTCTGGCCCAGATGTGTCAAGAAATGTTGTCCAGGAGCTAGGGTCTGGAATGGGGGCCTCAAGACTCTGCCCGATGCCATATCCTACTGTGGCTGAGTTGGTATCAAAATTACAAGACAATGTCATCTTTACTCTTCCCTCTCTTCTCCTCAAGCAAAGGGGAGTTTCTCCTGAAACTGTAAGCTGTGCTGCCTAGGGTTCGCTGAGGGGTGACACAAGCAGTCCCTTGGCTGCCCTGGCTGGTGTCTCACTAGGTTACTTGCCCCCAAAGTCCACTGGCTCCAAGTCCAGCAAAGCACCAGGACTTGCCCAGGAATTAGAGTCCTTGTGGCCTAGATTGCCTTTTAAGTTTGTTTAGATCCCCAGAACACTTTAGGCCTGCAGTGGTGGGACTTGCCAGAATTCAGGTTCTGACCACTGGTATGGGCGGTTCCCCTATGGCTAGGCTAGGGTTGGTCTAAATGCTTCCTCTGTAGGCATCAGCTGAGTTCTGCGTGGCATTGCTTTCTGCTGTGACAAGGCAACACTGAGTTTTAATGCAAAGTCTCACAATCACTGCACTTTCCCTCCAACAAGCACACAGATTCTCTCTCCACACCACATAGCCACTGCCAGGGGACGCCGAAGGGGTGGTATCAGCAATTCTAGACTGTCTTTCCTTTCCTCTTCAGTGCCTCTTTCAGTGATATGAAGTTAAAACCAGAAACTGTGATCACTCACTGTGATGGCTAATACTGAGTGTCCATTCGATTGGCTCGAAGGATGCAAAATATTGTCCCTGGGTATGTGTGTGAGGGTGTTGCCAAAGGAGATCAACATCTGAGTCCGTGAATTGGGAGAGGCAGACCCACCCGCAGTCTGGGTGGGCACCATCTAATCAGCTGCCAATGTGGCTAGAATAAAAGCAGGCAGAAGAACATGGGAGGACTTGACTCAATGAATCTTCTGGCCTTCATCTTTCTTTCTGTGCTGGATGTTTCCAGCCCTCAAACATCTGACTCCAAATTCTTCAGTTTTCAGACTCTTAGACTTACACCAGTGATTTGCCAGGGGCTCTTGGGCCTTCAGACACATCCTGAAGGCTGCACTATCAGCTTCCCTACTTTTGAGCTTTGGGGACATGGGTGGGCTTCCTTGCTTCTCAGCCTGCAGATGGCCTACTGTAGGATGTCGCCTTGTGATCATGTGAGTCAATACTCCCTAATAAACTCCCCTTCATATATACATCTATCCTGTTAGCTGTGTCCCTCTAGAGAACCCTGACTAATACACTCACCAAATTTTTGGTTCTTATGAAGGTGCTTCTTTGTGTGGATAGTTGTTCAATGTGTTGTTCCTACAGAGGGGACAATAAATGAAGACTTCTATTTGGCCATCTTTGCTCTGCCTCTGAATGAGCAATGTAATGTTTTGGGATATATATATACACATGTATATATACCCATACACACACACATACACAAACACATATGGATATCAAGAAAATTAACATATTTATCACTTCACGTTTTATTTTTTGTAGTGACAAAATTTAAAATATATTGTTTTAGCAATTTTTAAATATTCATCACATTATTATTAACCATAGGCACCTTGCTATGCAACAGATTTTGAAAGTTTTTCCCTTTGTCTAACTGGAACTTTGTACCATATAGTCAAAGTCTCTCCATTCTCCAGTCCCCCTACCCTCTACCCTCCAGCCTCTGTAGCCACCACTCAATTTTCTACCTCTATAAGTTTGATTTTTTTAGATTCCACATAAAAGTGAGATCATGGAGTATTTATCTTTCTGTGCCTGGTTTATTTCAATTGGCATCATGTTCTCCAGCTTCAACTATATTGCCAAAAGTAACAGAATTTCCTCCTTTTTTAAGCTAAATAGTATTTTATATATATATACACACACACACACACACCCCATATATATCATACATATATACCATATTTTTCCTATTTGTCTCTTGATGGACATTTAGGTTGATTTAATATCTTGGCTATGGCAAATAATTCTGCAGTGAACATAGGGGTGAAAATATCTCTTCAGTATACTGATTTCAATTATTTTGAAATTGAAATACCCAGAAGTAGGATTATTGGATCATATGATAATTCTCTTTTCAGTTTTCTGAGTAACCTCCATACTGTTCTCCATAATGGATGTGCCAATGTAAATTCTCACCAACAATGTGCAAGCATTCTGTTCCACATCCTTACCAACACTTCTCTTTCATCTTTTGATAACTGCCATTCTAACAGATATGATGTGATATCTCATTGTGATTTTAATTTGCATTCTCTGATTAGTGATGTTGATTTTTTTTCCATAAACCTCTTGGCCATTTGTATATCTTCTTTTGAGAAATAGCAATTGAAGTCATATGTCCATTTTTAATCAGGTTATTTGTTTTCTTGCTGTTGAGTTTTTCAAGTTCCTTATGTATTTTATTTTCTTTTATTTTTTCTTTTTTTTTATTATACTTTATGTTCTAGGGTACATGTGCACAACATGCAGGTTTGTTACATATGTATACATGTGCCATGTTGGTGTGCTGCACCCATTAACTCGTCATTTACATTAGGTATATCTCCTAATGCTATCACTCCCTGCCTCCACCCACCCCACAACAGGCCCCGGTGTGTGATGTTACCCTTCCTGTGTCCAGGTGTTCTCATTGTTCAGTTCCCACCTATGAGTGAGAACATGCGGTGTTTGGTTTTCTGTTCTTGCAATAGTTTGCTGAGAATGATGGTTTCCAGCTGTATCCATGTTGCTACAAAGGACACGAACTCATCCTTTTTTATGGCTGTATAATATTCCATGGTGTAAATGTGCCACAGTTTCGTAATCCAATCGGTCATTGATGGGCATTTGGATTGGTTCCAAGTCTTTGCTATTGTGAATAGTGCCACAATAAACATACATGTGCATGTGTCTTTATGGCAGCATGATTTATAATCCTTTGGGTATATAACCAGTAATGGGATGGCTAGGTCAAATGATATTTCTAGTTCTAGATCCTTGAGGAATTGCCACACTGCCTTCCACAATGGTTAAACTAGTTTACAGTCCCACCAACAGTGTAAAAGTGTTCCTATTTCTCCACATCCTCTCCAGCACCTGTTGTTTCCTGACTTTTTAATGATCGCCATTCTAACTGGTGTGAGATGGTATCTCATTGTGGTTTTGCTTTGCATCTCTGTGATGGCTAGTGATGATGAGCATTTTTTCATGTGCCTGTTGGCTGTATGAATGTCTTCTTTTGAGAAGTGTCTGTTCATATCCTTTGCCCACTTTTTGATGGGGTTGTTTTTTCTTGTAAATTTGTTTGAGTTCTTTGTAGGTTCTGGATATTAGCCCTTTGTCAGATGAGTAGATTGCAAAAATTTTCTCCCATTCTGTAGGTTGCCTGTTCACTCTGATGGTAGTTTCTTTTGCTGTGCAGAAGCTCTTTAATTTAATTAGATCCCATTTGTCAATTTTGGCTTTTGTTGCCGTTGCTTTTGGTGTTTTAGATATGAAGTTCTTGCCCATGACTATGTCCTGAATGGTATTACCTAGGTATTCTTCTGGGGTTTTTATGGTTTTAGGTCTAACATTTAAGTCTCTAATCCATCTTGAATTAATTTTCGTGTAAGGAGTAAGGAAAGGATCCAGTTTCAGCTTTCTACTTACTGCTAGCCAATTTTCCCAGCACCATTTATTAAATGGGGAATCCTCTCCCCATTTCTTGTTTTTGTCAGGTTTGTCAAAGATCAGATGGCTGTAGATGTGTGGTGTTATTTCTGAGGGCTCTGTTGTGTTCCATTGGTCTATATCTCTGTTTTGGTACCAGCACCATGCTGTTTTGGTTACTGTAGCCTTGTAGTATAGTTTGAAGTCAGGTAGCATGATGCCTCCAGCTTTGTTCTTTTGGCTTAGGATTCCCTTGGCAATGTGGGGTCTTTTTTGGTTCCATATGAACTTTAAAGCACTTTCTGCCTTGGCTGGCCAGTTTTCCAGGCTTTCATTTATTAAAACCGAAATCCTTTCTGGCTCTCGGTTTGTAAAGAATCAGATGGCTGTAGATGTGGTATTGTGCTCGAGGACTCTGTTCTGTTCCATTTGTTTGGTACCAATTGCTGTTTGATTATAGCGACGCCATGGTGGGTTTGGTAAGTGGTGAGTACTCGGCTGTTGTTTGACTTAAGGTTACAGTAGGGTCTGGTTCCATATGAACTTTAAAGTAGTTTTCAATTCGAAGAAAGTGCTTAATTGGGATGCTTGTCGAATATGTAAAACTACATGGGCAGTTTTCAAAATGATTCTTCCTAATAAGGTGTTAGCCCATTTGTTTTGTATACTACTGCTGGCACGGTGGACATGTATTCTCCTTGAAGAGGTCCCTTCATCACTTGCAAGTTGCGTTCTGTTTATTCTCTTTAGAGCCAATTGTGAATAGGAGTTCGTGGAACCTCCTGCTGTCATTATTGGTGTATAGGAATGCTGTGATTTTTGCACACTGATTTTGTATCAAGACTTTAGCGGTTGCCCATGGTTAAGGAGATTTCTGGCTGGGGCGATGAGTTTTCTAAATATACAATCATGTCATCTTACGGCGGGGACAGATTTTACTCACCTAAATGAATACCCTTTATTTCTTTCTCTTACCTACAGTTGCCCCTAACCAGAACTTTACTTTTATGTTGAATGGGTGAGTGAGAGAGGCATCTATGTACCTGATTTTCAAAGGAATTTTTCTAGTTTTGCCCATTCAGTATGATGTTAAACGCTAGGTTGTCATAGCCGTCTTATGATTTTTTGAGGTACGTTATTCATTGCGAATTGGTGAATGCTTTGTCTGCCGCTGATTCAATTTTCAAAGTATTTTAATGAGATTTTACATGATATTCATCAAAGGATAATAGTCTAAATTCTCTTCCTGTTAATGTCTTCTATAACGTTTGTTGTCAGAGGATCTGTTAGTTTCTCATCACGAGATTGGGGAGGATTCCCTCCTTTTCTAATGATTAGATAGTTTCAGAAGAATGGTACCCAGTTCATACTCTGGTAGAATTCAGCTGTGAATCCATCTGGTCCTGGACTTTTTGGGTTGGTAGGCTATTAATTATTGCCTCAATTTCAGAGTCTGTTATTGGTCTATTCAGGGATTCAACTTCTACCTGGTTTAGTCATGGGAAAGTGTATGTGTCCATGAATTTATCCATTTCTTCTAGGTTTTCTAGTTTATTTGTGTAGAAGTGTTTATAGTAGTCTTTTATGGTAATTTGCATTTCTGTGGGGTCGGTGGTGATATTCCCTTTCTCATTTTTTGTTGGGTCTATTTGATTCTTCTCTTTTCTTCTTTATTAGTCTTGCCAGCGGTCTATCAATTTTGTTGCTGTTTTCAAAAACCAGCTCCTAGACTCATTGATTTTTTGGAGGGTTTTTGCGTGTCTCTATCTTCTTCAGTTCTGCTCTGATCTTAGTTATTTCTTGCCTTCTGCTAGCTTTTGAATGTGTTTGCTCTTGCTTCTCTAGTTCTTTTAATTGTGATATTAGGGTGTCAATTTTAGATCTTTCCTGCTTTCTCTTGTGGGCACTTAGTGCTATAAATTTCCATCTACACACTGCTTTGAATGTGTCCCAAATATTATGGTATGTTGTGTCTTTGTTCTCATTGGTTTCAAAGAACATCTTTATTTGTGTGTTCATTTTGTTATGTACCCAGTAGTCATTCAGGAGCAGGTTGTTCAGTTTCCATATAGTTGAGCCGTTTTGAGTGAGTTTCTTAGTCCTGAGTTCTAGTTTGATTGCCCTGTGGTCTGAGAGACAATTTGCAACTTTACTGAATTTGTTTACTAGTTCCAAGGTTTTTGGTGGAGTATTATAGTTTTCTATATATATAAGGTTATGTTGTCTTCTGGGCACAATGGCTTATGCCTGTAATCCCAGCACTTTTGGAGGCCAAGGCAGGCAGATCACGAGGTCAGGAGATCTAGACCATCCTGGCCAACATGGTGAAACCCTGTCTCTACTAAAAATACAAAAATTAGCTGGGTGTGGTGGTGCATGCCTGTAGTCCCAGGTACTCGGGAAGCTGAGGCAGAAGAATTGCTTGAACCCAGGAGACAGAGGTTGCAGTGAGCCGAGATCATGCCAATGCACTCCAGCCTGGGTGACAGAGCAAGACTCTGTCTGAAAAAAAGAAAATATGTTATAAAAAAACACGATATTCACTTCTTCCTTCTATATTTTGATGCCTTTTACTCCTGTCTCTCTCTCTTTCTTTTGTTTACCTACGTTTCTTTCTTTTTCTTTCTTTCTTTCTTTTTTTTTTTTCCCCCCCTAATTGCTGTGGCTAGAACTTCACCAGTATTATATGTTGAAAAGAAATGAGACTGGACATCTATGTCTTATTCCTGATATTAGAGAAAAAGCTTTCAACTTTTCACCACTGAGTATGATGTTAGCTGTGGGCTTGTCATATATGGCCTTTATTGTGTTGAGTTGAGGTACATTACTTCTATGCCTAATTTGTTGAGAATTTTTATCATGAAAAGATGTTGAATTTTGTCCAGAATTTTTTCTACATTTATTGAGATGATCATACGATTTTTGTCCTTCATTCTGTTAATGTGGTATAGCACATTTATTGACTTGTGTATGATGAACCATTCTTGCATCCCAGAGATAAATCCCACTTGATCATGGTGAATGTTCCTTTTAATGTGCTATTGAATTCAGTTTGCTAGTATTTTGTGTAGGAGTTTTGCATCTATGTTTATCAGAGATATTGGCCTGTAACTTTCTTTTCTTGTAGAGTCCTTGTCTAAACCTTTTGTGTTTTTACTGCTTTTCCAATGCTTACTTGTAATCTGGATCACCTGAAAGACTGAATGGCTGGTGGGCTTGCACATAAAACCACAAATGAGAGCTGGGTTCAGCCTGAGCTCAGATATGAAAAGAGGGCAGTAGAAAATCACCACCCTTCTTCTGATTCTATTTTAAAAACTGTGGGCTCAATCACATTCTCATACCAGACTGCAAGGTTATTTTAACTCTAGAAAATTAAATGTTATGAATCAAATTGTATCAGTGATAACAAAACATCTGGCTTATGGTTCGATTCCTTTAAGACTGGCACCTAATTGTCTGAAAATTTTCAGAAATACTTGGATGCATCAAGTATTTTCCCTACACCTTCAGAAATATCCCTGATTCTCTCAGTCTCTATAAAGTTCTTCCTTGTTCCCCCTACATCATTATGTTCATCCTGCCTCTTTACCTCTGTTTCCCTATGTTCTCTCTTATCAGATTGTTAGAGAATAATGGAGGAGGAGGGAGAGAAACAAAAGAGATATAACAAGTATGGTATAGGGATCGTGTCTCCACATATGACCTTGCAAAAAGCTATTTCTTATATCTGTGTAGTTTTGGGAGAACTTTGGACTTCTCAGTAGAAAAATAAGACCTAAACTCCATGCTTCTTAACTTTTTGGAGTAGGTCACAAAATTCCCTTGAAAAATTAAAGGAAGCTTTGAACTTGCTACCCAGAAAGCTATGCAGCTGCTAGCTTGTCCAATTGGCATGGAACAATTCCTGAAGCCCTTCCCTGGAGGATGAAGCTCAGCCTTCTGTAGTGCTGTCTCGCCTGTGAGAAGGAACCCACAGAGGGTATTAACTAGCACTCTTGGAGGTAGGTGTAGTCTTCTGTCCTGGAACCCTGGCCCTGTAAGGCACATACAAGAACACTGAAGCTAAATAATGCATGTGAAAAAGACACAACTTCCGCTCTCCCCATTGCATCCGCCCCCTGTACAAGGAATCAGCTTCCACTAGTAAAGGGGAATGATTTTAGATCAGATGATACCAGAGCTGAAAACACAAATGTACTTAACCTTAATGAACACATTTGATTACACCTTCCCCTCCTCAGCATTAACTCCAGTAGCTCTTTAGCCATGCCAGGGTGACTAAACTCCCAACAACAACAACAACAACAACAAAAATCCATGTTTTCCAAATAGCAATAGCAATCGTGCCTTATGTTATGATCATACTCGAGAGTTTAGCAAGACTACATTCTGTAGTGCCTATAATTACACTAAGGGGAAAACTTATTTTCTTCAAGCCTATCAGTGTTCTCCTTTTGTTTTTACAAGAAAATCTCCTTAAGAAACAGCTGAGAAAATTTTCTGTTTTGGGTTCTAAAATAAGCCAGTCACATTTGTTTACTTTGGGGGCTATTTTGATTAGTTATCTCTTTAAAGTGCCTTGGCGAGAAATAAGACTTGGGCTTGGTTATCTCACTAAACCTTGGACAGAGAGAATGAAGCCTCAGGTGTTCTGAGCCCTGATCCACAAGCTCTGGTGAGAAACTGTACTTTCCAGTTATAATCCAGATTGCCTTCAAGCTTAATTGGAAAGTTTTAATGTTCTCTCCTCAGATGTGGTAGGGCTTGAGTCACTGTTAGGATTAATGTGGTCCCCTGACACCAACTTTGTAAAGCATCTTGCTGTAGTCAGTGTGTGATCCTTGTGGTCAAAACACAAAGTGGTAAGTTCCACAAATGATTTAGGAACTATCCTTCCTTCTGATTTTTTTCTATTTCTATTTCTTCTTCCTAAGACATTTATCTGACAACATCAGAGGATTGAAGGTTTGTAGGTTTTTTTCTGTGGCAGTTGGCACTTTTTAGAGGGGTGGGAAGAGATGGGCGCCATGAAGTTGACCTTTACTGAGGGCCTACTCTGTACCACTGTATCCTTCAGTCCTTACAGTGAGCCTGTGATAGAGGTAAGGTTCTTCCTGGTAGGAGATTAGAGATGGGGACCCAGCTTGGAGGTGGAGCTAATCTTTAATGTGCTCTGAGCCTTGGTTTCCTCCTTCCTTCCTTACGTGGTTGCTGTTATAACTGAGTAGGACCATGTATGGAGCCACCTAACCAAGTGCTAGACATATGTCAAGAACTATGAAGGGTCTGAGATTTTACCCTGCCTGCAGGCTAACAGGTCAGCCTTCCATTGCTGGATGGTGGCAGAAGACATGAGGCTCTTGGGTTGGAATTGAAAGACTTTATTACACAGTGTGAGCCTCAGCTATGGATCAGTTCCCCTTTCATTCAAAGTCCCACAGGAGTGATGTGGATAGTTCTGATGGATTTGCATCACAGAAGAGAACTCCTAGATTAGGGAACCCGAATCTCTTTTGCCTGGTGTTGGACAGTAAACAAGCCTTCCTTCTGTTCTTATTTTTTGTATTATTATATTACATATTTCTTACATTATAAAAGAAGCCTGAATCTTTTATAATGGGTTGCAAGCAAGTTTACCCTCTCTTCCACTGGGAGATAGTGTCTCTATCTTCCAGAGCTGTTTGCTCTACAAACATCCTTGAAAAACTGGTTTGTAACAAAGGCTGCCAGAATCTTTGCTAGCAAAATGTGCAGGAATGCAAGAAACTCGCAAGACAATTGTCTCCCCAAGCATTTCTTTATTCAATAGATATTTATTGAGTATTTACTGTATACCGTATATCACACTAGGTGCTAGGGATTCTTCAGTGGACAGAACACTCAAGGTCCCTACCCTTGTAGAGTGTTGGTCATGACACAATATTCTGAATGACTTCTTCAAATTCATGCCCTGCTATCAGAGTACTTATGGGAATAGTGGGACAGAATATTTAAAATTGAGACCTCATGAGAAATTTCAGTACATTGTCCCTATGCACACAGTAGGTGATCAATCCAGGTCTGAGCATTTGTTGTCTGACAGATTTGATTCCTAGTTAATTTTGAATGGAAAAGCCCTAGACTCTATAAAGACATTTAGGTGAACTCATCTTTTAGGTCATGTTTTAGCATGGCAGAAAGAAACCCTGTGGTCCTGGAATCACAGAGACTGGGCAGGTAACTTGGTTCTACCTTTCCCTGCGTGTGTGGCATTGTTTATAGTGTTCCCTCTCTCCAGCCTCTGTATTCAGAGCACCCCTGCTTGTACAACAGGACCAGAAAGTGCCAGGTAGTACTGGTTGTGTGGATTCAACCATTCGTATTCTCACCTTCCCAATGAGCGGATTCTAAATCCAGGGTCAGAGGCCTCTTGAGCATAAGTGGTCATCAGACAGGTGTGCAGAGGGGCATTGAGGGCCAAAGGCTGAGGAGAGACAAGAGGAAAGAGGGACACTCTGGGTGCCCCCAGAGCTGGTTGCTAGAAGCCCCAGAAATTGCCTGAGGAGCCACAGATGCTCATTCTGCAAGCTCCCCAACATAAATATGACCCTTAAAATAGATTCCATAGGGACCCATTCAGATCAATCACTTTTACTCAAAGATGCAGAGTAACATGTAGGGGTTAAGAGTGTGGACTCTCCTTCAAATGACACAAGTTTCACTTTCAGCTCTAACAATAAGCAACTGTGTGACTTCGGACAATGGTATCTAACCTTTCATAGTGGTTTCTCAGCTGTGAAGTGGGGATGATAATATAATCCCTTAAGGGTCTGGTGTGAGGAAGAATGAAAGTCATCCATTGCAGGGATGTAGTACAGCGTCTGTTTCATAGCAGTTTCCTAGGAGTTATACTGCTTCTTGTTCATTTCTGTTGGGTTTCCTAAGAGACATTACCCATTGAACTGAAAAAACCAAGTTAGTCGTCACCTAGCAAAAAAAAAAAAAAAAAAACACACACACACACACAAAAATAATAATCACCCACAGTTGGCTCGTTTTCTTTGAAGCTGTTTCTGGAAAGATTCCATTGCCTTCCAGCATCACTCTGCGCAGGTTGTACCAGGCTCAGGCTGAAAAGCTGTGAACACAGGTCTTCTAGCAAACAGACATCTTGACGGACCACAGGTGGACCCTGCTCAGTGCTACAGTGGTAGAGCCCAGTGTGTTTTAAATGAACTTTAATCAGACTTGCCTTTTCTGTTTCTCTTCCCCCAGGAGTTCTTTGAACTGAACTTACCCCATCAATTTCCTTACTCTAATAGCTTAACGAGGATTTGGAATTTCATTACACAGTGGAGGAACTCAAGTGCCTGGAAGGTCATTTAAGTCAGCAGAAAAACGGCTGGAAAAGTGCCCATTAATGAGCTTAGTGGGAGAAAAATAACAACAAAATTACCTTCCACTTCCTCTCATGCTCTGATGATGTTTTTTCTCTCCTAACAAGGGACTGCTAAATATTCATGGGCTGATTTCAGGATGCCACGTTTTGTCATTCAGACTTCCTCTGGTGACGAGATGAGAGTCTACAAGAATGTGGATGTGTCAGTATTACCTCTTGTAAATGGAAAAGGTGACGTGCAGCTCCCACTGCCTGGGGACTGGGAAACCTTGGAATGGGTCATTAAAGCGGGTCTCTGGCTGGCAGGCCAGTTCTCAGCTGCCTCTTCAGAGAGTATGTGTTTGCCATCCCGGATGAGGGGGATACTGTTTGTTCTCTTTCCCTCTAAGTGGCAGGTGGGAAGGATGCTGGATGTATAGTGGCAAAAGAAAGGACCTTCTGTCCTCATCTCCATGATCTATTTTCGGACTGGCTGAATGATTTTCCAAATTGTAGGGTAAATGCATCTGACACAGTAACTTAAGCATGCCCATAGAATGACCCTGTATGGCAGATACACCTGAATGTGTTTTGAACTAGGGAGTCCAGCAGTAGCCGACCTGCAGATTTGTTCCTTGTCTCTGAAGGAGAGCTGAACCCCTGTCCCATCCCATCCTGTGGGACATGGGCCATACAGGGGATTCAGGCCCTGAGTTTTGGGTTACATGAAGGTTTCCAGGTGGAGGTTGTTAAGAGGAGGGTGTTAAGTGAAAATGCAATATAAACTACATGCTATTTGCAAGAGGTTGCAGTTTTCTTGTCCAGCTCGCCTCTGAAGGCAAGATAGTTCTCCTGCCCAGCCTACCACCACTGGACTCTCTCCCCTGTATGTAAGCCCTTGATAAAACCCCATGTCTCGTTTGCTGGCTGTTGGTCTCTTCTTCAGTCTCTTGAACCTGGTGCCTTCCCAACTGAAGTTAATAAGGGTTCAGCACAACACAAATAGATCCAGGGAGTGGCTAGAGTTTATTAATTTTATTTATTTATTCAAAGAACCTGCTTTTGGTTTCATTGGTCTTCTCTATAGATTTCCTGTTTTCACACGTTGGTTTCTGCTCTAATTTTTATTTTTCTTCTGCTTATTTTGGATTTAATTTGCCCTTTTTTTCATCAGTTTCCTCAGGTGAAAGCTTAGATTAATGATTTTAGATGTTTGTTCTAATATATATAAAAATATATAAAGTGTTATAAATTTTCATCTAAGTACTATTTTGCAGCATCACACAAATTTTGATGTTTTCATTTTCATTTACTTGAAAATATTTTAAAATTTTCATCAATTTTTTTCTTTGACCCATGTGCTATTTCAAAGTGATTTTTAAGTTTCCAAGTATTTGAGGATTTTCTATTCTTTTTGTGAAAGAAAGAAAGAAAAAAAGCCAGACTTTGTATGCTTTCTCTTCTTTTAAATTTGTTAAAGTGTGTTTTATGGCCAAATGTGGTCTGCCTTGGTGAATGTTCTAGGTGAGCTTGAGAGGAATGTGTAATCTACTGTTGTAGGCTGTGTAGTCTATAGATGTCAATTATATTACGTGACTGATGGTGTTGTTGAGTTCAACTATGTCTTTAATGATTTTCTACCTGCTCTATTTGTCCATTTATCATACAGAAGTGTTGAAGTCTCCAACTATAATAATGAAGTCATCCGTTCCTTCTTGCAGTTCTATCAGTTTTTGCCTCATATATTTTGGTTCTGTTTTTAAGCACATACACATTAAAAATTGTTATGTCTTCTTGGAGTACTGACTTTATCATTGTGTAATGTTCCCCCCTGTCTCTGATAACTTTCTTTGCTTTGAAGTTTGCTCTGCCTGAAATGAAATTAGCTACTCCCTCTTTCTTTTGATTAGTGTTAGCATGGTATATCTTTTTCCATCCCTTTACATTTAATCTATATGTGTCTTTATGTTTAAAGTGGGTTTCTTGTAGACAACATATAGTTACCTTGTTTTTTGATCCACTCTGACAATCTCTTTTAGTAGGTGCCTTTAGACCAATGATGTTTGGGGTGATTACTGACATAAATAAATATTTACCATTTTTGTTACTGTTTCCTATTTGTTGTCTTTTTTCTTTGTTCCTATTTTTCTCTTGCACTGTTTTTCTGCCCCTTGTAGGTTTCTTGTTTGTTTGTTTATTTTGTTATGTTGCCCAGGCTGTTCTCAAACTCTTGAGCCTGAAGCAATCCTCCTGCCTCAGCCTCCTGAGTAGCTGGGATTATAGGTCTGTGCCACTGTGTACAGCTCTGTCCTTTATAGTTTTAATTGAGAATATTATTTCATTTCTCTCTCCTTTTTTAGCATATTAGTTACACTTCTTCACTTTTTTTTTAGTGGTTGACCCTTGAGTTTGCAATACACATTTACAACTAATCCAGGTCCATTTTCAAATAACACTATATTATTTCATGGGTAGAACACATACCTCATAATAACACAATAATTCTAATCCCTCGCTCCCATTTCTTGTATCTTGCTATCATTCATTTCACTTATATATAGCTTACATAAGTGTGTTTGTGTGTGTATGTGTATATATATATCTTCAAATACATTGTTGCTATTATTTTTTGAACTTGTTAGATCAAATAAGAAAAATAAAAGTTTTTATTGTATCTTTACTTATTAATTATCTGATGCTCTTCCTTTCTTTACACAAATCTGAGTTTCTGATATGTAATTTTCCTTTTCTGAAGAACTTCCTTTAACACTTCTTCCAAGGCAGGTCTACTGGCAACAAATTCCCTCGATTTTTGTCTGATAAATGTTTTTTTTTTTCTCCTTCATTTTTAAAGGATAATTTTCCAAGATATAGAATTCTAGGTTGGTGGATTTTTTTTTCTCTCAATGCTTTAAACATTTTACTTCACACTCTTCTTGCTTGTATGGTTTCTGAAGAGAAGCTGGATGTAATGCATATCTTTGCTATCTATAGGTTTTCCCTTTGGCTTCTTCCAAGATTTTTGTCTTTATTTTTGCTTTTCTCAAGTTTAAATATGACATGCCTAGGTGTCTGTATTTTATATCCAGTATTTATTCTTCTTTAACCTCCTTGGATCTGTGGCTTGGTGTCTGATATTAACTAGGGGACATTCTCAGTCATCATTGCTTCAAATACTGCTTATATTCCTTTTGTTCTCCTTCTGGTATTCTCATTAAGTGTATTTACAACTTTTGTAGTTGTCTCACCACTCTGGACTATTCTATTTTTATACATCTTTTTTTCTATTTGTGTTTTGGTTTCAAAAGTTTCTAATGTCATATCCTGAAGTTCAGAGATTCCTTCCTCATCTGTGCCCAGTCTACTAATGAACCTATGAAAGGGAAACTTCATTTCTGTTGGTGTTTTGATATCTAACATTTAAAAAATTCTTTTTTTAGAATTTCAGTTTCTTTGCTTTACATTACTCATCTTTCTTGCATGTTGTCTTCTTTTTATTTTAAAGTTGTTATTAATCATAGTTTTAAAAAAATTCCTTGTCTGATAATTCTCACATCATAGCCATCTATGACTGGTTTCATGCTTGTTCAGTCTTTTCAAACTGTGTTGTTTGCCTTTTAGTGTGCTTTGTAATTTTTTTGTTGAAAGGTAGACATGATGCACTGGGTAAAAGGAACTGTGGTAGATGGACCTTTAGTTAATATGGTGGTGAGGTATGGGAGAAGGGGAAGTGTTCTGTAGTCCTGTGATTAGGTCTCAGTTGTTTTTTAGCCTGTGTGCCTGGACTGTAAACTTTACTAGTGCTTCTCAGTCCTACTTCCCCCTTAGGTGGGGCAGGATGGCTACAGGGGACTGGAGGTGGGTATTTCCCTTCCTCCAGGTAGACTGGGCTCTGATAAAAGCCCTCAGGTTAGGCTCTGGTAAATTAATCTCATGAGGATAGGCCCTATTAAGAACAGAATGGTTGGCCAGGCGTGGTGGCTCACGCCTGTAATCCCTGCACTTTGGGAGGCTGAGGCGGGCGGATCACGAGGTCAGGAGATCGAGACCATCCTGGCTAACACGGTGAAACCCCGTCTCTACTAAAATACAAAAAATTAGCTGGGCGCGGTGGCGGGCGCCTGTAGTCCCAGCTACTCGGGAGGCTGAGGCAGGAGAATGGCGCGAACCCGGGAGGCGGAGCTTGCAGTGAGCCAAGATGGTGCCACTGCACTCCAGCCTGGGGGACAGAGTGAAGACTCCTCCTCTAAAAAAAAAGAAAAAAGAAAAAAAAAAAAGAACAGAATGGTTTGGCATATTTCAAAATGGATTCCTTTCCCTTCCCCTTGCCAAAAGCACAAGGTGATTTTTCTCCAGTATTTACTGTGAGGACTTGAGAGAGACCCTGGAAACAATAAAACATAAAAATGTACACCTCTACCCTCTACCCCACTCCATGACTAAGTCTTCCTGGATTTTTTAACTGTCAGATTTTTCCACACTGAGCCTCCGGCAATTTGTCAGTTTAGAGCTTACGTTTTCTTACCCCAGCACTGGTTCCTGCAGAAGTTTCTGGTTGTGGGTTTTTGCTCTGGTAAGTGGTGATGCTCTATATTCACCTGACCATTTTTGGAGCAGCATTTAGCCCTGTGATCTCACTTCTCTGACAAGTGTAAGAGGAGTTGTTGTCTTTCTGGTTTGTTCAGCTTCTTCCTTGTTTTTCTGTTTTATTTTTTAATTCCATTATTTTCTTTTTTTTTCTTTTCTTTTTTTTTTGAGACGGAGTCTCGCTCTGTCGCCCAGGCTGGAGTGCAGTGGCCGGATCTCAGCTCACTGCAAGCTCCGCCTCCCGGGTTCACGCCATTCTCCTGCCTCAGCCTCCCGAGTAGCTGGAACTACAGGCGCCCGCCACCTCGCCCGGCTAGTTTTTTGTATTTTTTAGTAGAGAGGGGGTTTCACCGTGTTAGCCAGGATGGTCTTGGTCTCCTGACCTCGTGATCCGCCCGTCTCGGCCTCCCAAAGTGCTGGGATTTTCTTTGTTGCAAGGTAAAGGAAGCACCTGATGAGGCCGAAATGGTGTTCACCGCACATTGCAGAGCAACGGTGGCCTTCCAGGCGAGCGGAGACTCCTGGCGGGAGCAGAAGGAGAAGCGAGCAACCATGATGGTGGGAATTCTGATTGGCGTGTTTGTGCTGTGCTGGATCCCCTTCTTCCTGACGGAGTTCATCAGTCCACTCTGTGCCTGCAGCCTGCCCTCCATCTGGAAAAGCATATTTCTGTGGCTTGGCTACTCCAATTCTTTCTTCAACCCCCTGATTTACACAGCTGTTTTTTTTTTTTTTTTAATTATTATTATTTTTTAATTTATTTATTATTATTATACTGTAAGTTGTAGGGTACATGTGCATAACGTGCAGGTTTGTTACATATGTATACTTGTGCCTTGTTGGTGTGCTGCACCCATCAACTCGTCATTTACATCAGGTAT